>NC_139544.1:19665052-20331604 GCF_965153285.1 Podarcis tiliguerta | reverse complement strand
GCGGGGCCTTAGCTAGCCTGCAGTCTGGGTGCACATGTATAGAGATGTGGTACATGCGATTTCTCTCCCGCTGAAAAATAGGGCGGATGGTGCAAACTGGGCTGTTAAGTGATGATGTGTTCACATGGAGCACTCAGTTGACACGGGAGGCTATCTCTGCGATGGTGAGACTCACATTTGGTCTCTGTCACACTGCTTCAGAGCTTTCTGAAGATGAATAGATGAGCCAGGTATATGTAATGAGGAACCAGACCTGTTTCCCTCCCCCTTGTATTCATCTATGGTCTAAAAGTCAGATCACAGCCGAATACTGAAATCTTGCTTTTAAAAGTGGGGAATCCCTATCAAATTTTGGAGACCATCTGAACCCAATACCAAATTATTCTAGTTAAATGTAAAAGTACCATTATTGCAGCAGAGATCGAATGGGACTGGTTTTACTGCATGACAAGGCTTTATGGAAGATACAGATCATTTGTAGAATAAATTGCAATCGTATTTTAACGTCGTTTGCATGCAAACTATCTCCAAAGAATACGGCAGCAGAAATTGAGCCTCATGGAAAGCATTGATAAGCAGCCCTCTAGAATTATTGCTCAGCTGTGATAGATTTGCTGTCCTTTTTTAAATAATAGTGTGTATGCATTTATGGTATATTTGCATTCAAAGCAGGAGCTCAAATGCTTTCTGAAATTATAAAATCCAGTTGTGAAATTAGTTTTGCATGGAAATGATTGCATTGTGACGAGCAATTAATAATTTCATATAAGGAATGAGCAGCAAGGAGAATTTCTCCCTTGGAAAGCAAATGTTAATGCCCTCAGTTGTCTCACGGCCATTTCCCACTGCATAATAGACCTGGGGGAGAGCTAGTTTCATGGGGCTTTCATGTCAAAACCTCTCTGCATGTAAAAAAGGTTACAGAAAAAAATCTATTCCTCTTTCTCCTCTTTAATGTATATGCCAGGGGTGGAGAACTTCTTGCAGGTTGATCTTGGCCTCCTGGCCTTCCCCATTTGTACCCCAGGCCATTATGTTCAAACTATACACACACCCCACTTACATCTGAAAAGGCTGTTTTCTGAAGTTGGTTTCTGAAGTTCCCAAGCTGGGTGTTTGGAGCCTTTGAAGCAGTCTATGAAGTGGCGACCCGGTGCCAGGGCTGGCCCAAGACATTTTGCTGCTCAATGGCACCCCTGCCCCCACGACAAAGCCCCCCCAGATCCGCCCCCTTCCCCCTCAACTGCGGCGAGGGGATGAAACGTCCTCTGCCTATGGACTTACTGTGCTCTGTTGCAAATTGTGCACAATTCCAGAGTTGATTTCTGTGGTATGTGTAGCCGATCGACAACCCTAAAAGCCTGCACAGGTTGGTTCTAAGTAGTGAGTGTTATCAATCCCATGGGAATAAACTGGTGCCGAACAATAAAGGACAACACCCAACTAGACAGCTCTGTTGGTGGCTAAACTTAGTATAATTTCTCTGGCTATTTTTGCTCAGAAAATGCCATCAAATGCACTGCAAAGCATGCGACTGTTCCCACAGTGAAGTCATTAGCATGCATCTGTATGTAGAAAAGAGGCTCCAATGATTGTGGTGTTTTACAAAAAGGCTGTCTTCCTCCCCCCGCCTTTTTTTTTTTATCACATGCAGTCTGGGAGACCAAAATAGTCTCAACATGTTACAAGCCTGAGTTTGTCTTGTCTGTAATCACAGCTCGAGATGGCAAAACACCAAAGGAAGCCTTAGTGTCTGTGCTCTCTAAAAATAGATTCTGGAGTAGGTTATATGGGGAAAGCAAGTCTGGACCCCGAGTCAAATTCTTTGCTACGGTTCATTCGTTGGTGCACAGAAAAAAACAGGCCTGTCTTTGTGGCATTACTGCCTCCCTTTAACATTTCACAGATGAAGATAGGGACGTTCTTGTAGTCTTATAACCATCTCACATCAGGGATGCCTCCCCTTCTGGCCATGACATAATGCTGAAGACTTTACATATTCCTGCCATATGCTGTATCAATTTCCTCCTCCACAGCCTATGTGATGTAGGCACATTGAAGCAAGGGTGTGTGTGCAGCTGTAAACTGATTATAACACTTCCCTTCTTTTACAAGTTAAGAATGTTTATTGGGTTGTTAAATCTCACAGTGGATCTGGCCATACCTGTAATGGGATAGCAGCAACTCAAAAACCACCCACTGATGTTTTCTATATGAAGACACACCTCCCCTTCCACCACTGCTTTGGGCCACAGGTGTGCTCACTTTCAGAAGTTTAGGAGAGGCATTTCCAATGCCACTCCTTCTTAACAGCAAACTAAGGTGAGGGCTGCTGAAAGAAATGGAGCCAAAATGAGGCCAAAATCTTGGCTGTGAGTCCTGGAAGACCTTCTCCCTGCCTTGCAGGCCTTTTGCCACCAGGTCTGACAAGGCCCTGACTGACTCCAGCTACAAAAGCTGAGGCTGTTAAACAAACTCTTGAGCTGGGGTGTTGTTTAGGGTTTCTTATTAGAGGGCTGTGGTTCCTATTATTGCTATTATCGTATTTTTCGCTCTATAAGACGCACCAGACCACAAGACGCACCTAGTTTTTGGAGGAGGAAAACAAGAAAAAAAAATATTCTGAATCTCAGAAGCCAGAACAAGAAGAGGGATCGCTGTGCAGTGAAAGCAGCAATCCCTCTTGCTGTTCTGGCTTCTGGGATAGCTGCACAGCCTGCATTCGCTCCATAAGATGCACACACATTTCCCCTTACTTTTTAGGAGGTAGAAAGTGAGTCTTATAGTGCAAAAAATACGGTAATTTTTTGCACCTTTATTTTAGATATTCTTATGATCTGTGTGGAAATGGTTCCATTTGGCTGTGTTCTTCTTGATGTTTTATTTATTGCTTATGACTACTTTCGTTATGCTTGTAATTATGTAATTCATTTCATGTTGTAAGCTGCCCTGAGCATGGTTTGAACTATGGAAAGGCAGCATGCAAACAGAACGATGCATGTATGGCTTAGCACTCTAGGGAAAACCTTGAGGTTTGCTGAAGTACAACATACCTTAAAAAAACAAGAATGCAAGATGTATAGAGCTAAAAGCTCTATATAAAGCATCCCAATGAAAATTGAGCATGCTGTGTAGCCACAGAATGCTAAGTGTTACTTGAGCCTCTTACAGCCTACAGTGGGCAGACTTCAGGCTTGTCAGATCTTCTCTGCTTTATAATAGAACCCTAAGATCTACCACCTGTAAAAAGGTAAAGGGACCCCTGACCATTAGGTCCAGTCATTACTGACTCTGGAGTTGCAGTGCTCATCTTGCTTTATTGGCCAAGGGAGTCTGCGTACAGCTTCCGGGTCATGTGGCCAGCATGACTAAGCCGCTTCTGGCAAACCAGAGCAGCACACAGAAACAGCGTTTACCTTCCCGCTGGATCAGTACCTATTTATCTACTTGCACTTTGATGTGATTTCGAACTGCTAGGTTGGCAGGAGCAGGGACCGAGGAACGGGAGCTCACCCCGTCGCGGGGATTCGAACCGCTGACCTTCTGATCAGCAAGCCCTAGGCTCTGTGGTTTAACCCACAGCGCCACCCGCTACCACCTGTAGCCCAGAGCAAAACACAGTCTGAGACCTCCTCCCCGGTCCTTTTTGCTGCAGCGACATGCTGACGTTTGGCTTAGTGTGTCGTCCCAACTGGATTCATGGTTAAACTCTCTCTTCAGTAACCTAAAGCTGTAACCAAGGTTTGTTTCCGCTCGTAGTTAGAGGAAAGAGCTTAACAAGGCTGGATGACATGCTAATCCAAACCTTGATTTAGCTCAGCATGGTACAACAGCAGAAAGGACGCAGGGAGCAACCAGCGGGTCTGAGAGCTCTTCTCCTGTAGTTTGGATGCTCTTACTATAAGCCAAGGCTTGGCTTAGCGTGCATTGCAAGCAGAGTCACAGTTAGCCTGAAAGAACAGTGTACCTGTGAACACATCCTGAATCCAGTGATCTGTTTTCAGAACAAGAACTGAACACCAAAGTTCACTCCTGATTGCTCCAAGCTTTCTTCTCTTCAGTAACCTGATTGAGGTCATTTTGGAGCCTTCAAGCAGTGATCTAACTTAGGTCGTTTTGTCGTTGCTCTTGTTAAACAAGAGTTAGAAACTGTTGCCAATCTACTGCAAATCACCCAGAGATCTACCACAAATTGTCCCATTCCTTCTGTCCACTCCTGACTTATAAAGGTAAAGGTAAAGGGACCCCTGACCATTAGGTCCAGTCGTGGCCGACTCTGGGGTTGCAGTGCTCATCTCGCTTTATTGGCCGAGGGACCCTGTGTACAGCTTCTGGGTCATGTGGCCAGCATGACTAAGCCGAACCAGAGCAGCGCACGGAAACGCCGCTTACCTTCCCGCCAAAGCAGTACCTATTTATCTACTTGCACTTGGATGTGCTTTTGAACTGCTAGGTTGGCAGGAGCAGGGACCAAGCAACGGGAGCTCACCCCGTCGCGGGGATTTGAACCACCGCCCTTCTGATCAGCAAGTCCTAGGCTCTGTGGTTTAACCCACAGCACCACCCGCGTCTCTTCTCCTGACTGACTTATAGCTTTCTGTAAAATGGTGTAGATTTGTGGGATGACCTGCCCAGGGATGACCCACTCTTGCTTAGGAGGTGAGAACACTGCAACATTTGGGCTGCAGGTCATCTGTGTCTTCAAAAATGGCAAAGCAAGAAGGATGATTCTTCAGAGGCAGAAATAGGGTTCATCTAAGGGAGGCTTTACCAACCTGGTTTCCCCCAGATAGCAACTGTGCACCAAAACATTTGGAGGGCACCACATTTAGGAAGGCTATTCTATGGAAATTAGGGACACAGCTGAATTTGAATTTCAGGACCACGATGGCCACTGGATGTTGTTCCTCTATGTTCCATCCTGGCAGGATGTTTTTGATCACCTTTAGCACAAAGCGCAAAACCTGCCAGCAGAACGTCTTGCCAAAAGGCGCCTGTTGTTAAAAACCCACACCATTTACTTAAAAAGCGAACTTTTTAATAGTCTTCAGAGCTGCAGCAACCCAGTGGCCACAGTGAATGGGAAACCGAGAGCGCAGTGTGGTTTCCTCAGCGGGAATCTGTCATCGTCTTCTTGTTTTCTAATATAATGTGGACCAGATGGCGATGCAATAATGCCGTCTCTCTCTCCCCCCCGGACACACACACACACAAATGTTGGCATAGATGGAAATGGGAGCAAGGCTCGGTAAATGAAATATGATGTGATCATTGGAAGGGATGAAGAGGAAACTGCTAATTGGGATATAAAGTTTCAATGACTAAATGTGCTGCGGTAAGGAGGCAAGCCATGAGTTGTAAACACAGCAAGCGTGGCGGCTATTTTGAGATTCTCATATTGAAATTGTGCCCGCTGTGGTTGGATGGGAAGTCGCCCACATCCACTTCCACCGTTTCCAGAATTTGCAAAATTTAAGCCTCCTTTGCACATGGGCAACATTTAATTTCCACTACTCCTATTTATAGATAGATAGATAGATAGATAGATATTAATTTATTTTATTAAATTTCCACAAATTTCACATATAATTCCAATACGTACCGGTATTTTTTTCCTTTTATGAGCTGCCCGTCCCATTTTCCATGGTGTTTTTTCATTCTATGTATTTGCTGTACCCTATCTTCTTTATTTTATACCATAACCCTAATATGATACTCTCTATTTCTGTTGCTCATAGTTCAAATCCTGTTTGCAAATTCATCATATTGTATTTCTTTAAATAGTCTAAAGAAAGCTTCCATTCTTCCATAAAACAGTCATCATTAAGTTCTCTTATTTTATTTGCAGGTAGCCATCTGATCTTATTTTGATTTTAATCCGATTTTAAGCTGTATTTCAGTTGATTGCTGAATTTTATGTCTTAATGTATTATATATTTTGAAGTTAGCCACCCTGAGCCTGGTTCTGGCTGGGGAGGGTGGGATATAAATAAAATTATTATTATTATTAATGATTAGCTTTGCTGTTTCAGCATAGTTACTCCATTTTTGTGGGGAACACCTTTGTAATTATGGGTGATATCCAGTCATACTCATGAGTAGCCCCACTGATTGTCAATGGACTTCATTCCATCAGGCCTACTCATCGAGTATGGCTAATGTTGGGTATCACCCCAAATGTTACTGTCTGGCGCCATTCATCCCTATAGTGGAGCTTTAAGTGATATCATATCATTTCTGAAACTCAGTGAATGTAGCGTTCAGTGTTGCCTTCAGCACCATGTGTTCCTAAGATTATTTCATGTCAGGAAACCTGAATATCACTTCCAAGTCTCCCTGCCATCCCCTGCTAGGCTGGGACTTCCTAAATGTGTGAATTTAAAACAGATTTGAGACTTGTTATGTGCAATGGAAGTTAAAACCAAGAAATGCTTAAGTGAAAAGAAATGGTGCACGCTTTGAAACATATTCGGGGATACATAAACCATCTAGCTTGTTCTTTTACAGAATTACACTGGAGGATGCTTTGTTGCTTAAGATGCAAATGCCTTTTCGACTCTTAATCCCATGCTGTAGGTTCTTTTAGATCTTTATATACATTTTAGGACCTTTCTGCTACGCCTGGGATGAGCTAAAACACATCCAGCTGTTTACTTTGGGAAAAGCTCAAAGCAGCTGGGATACATTAGATTTCTATATGCTTATGAGAATATAGCTTACTGCAGGGTTCCTGACTAATTGCAGCCTATCTCTCATCTTCATGGGTCCCATTTCAAGGAACATTATTTCTCTGATGGCACAAAACAAATGGGATGTTGCCACCAAGGCCCTGTTGCAAATTTAAGGAATGCTATTGTGAATTCTGGGTTCCTGGAAATTTTTTAGTTCTGCTTTGCTCCTCTCCTGTCTGTCTGTTTCTCTCTCTTGGTTTAACTTAGAGTGCTTGACACTTATTTAATCCCAGTAGCCTTTTAAAAATTGAATAGGGAACTGCTGTGAACGGATAAGTGGCTGTACACACACTGCACCTTTAAAAAGCAAACGCAAAAGACATTCTTTCCCTCACAATAATTCTGGGCCCTGTAGTTTGTGAAGGATAGCTGGGAATCGTAACTTGGTGAGTGAACTACAGGGCCCAGAATTCTTTGAGGAGAAGAACGCGCTTTGGATGTGTTTTTAGTGTGTACAGTTCCCCGTAGTGCTTGCCCCAGCATGAAATTGGATGGAAGGAAGGTGCGAACCAAATGTCCGGTGTTTTGTCATGAACAGGAAACCAAAGTTCAGAGGATGATACAAATCATCCTGGTTTAACATGACAGTGTCAGTTCATGCCTACCTCTGTCCCCTGCTTATGAGATGACACTGAGGACTAAGAATCCACACGGCACCCATGGTTGTGTAAGGGCAGGGAGAGTGCAATTAATAAACATACCATATTTTTCACTCCATAGGACACACTTTTCCCCCTCTAAAAATTAAGGGGAAATGTGTGTGCGTCCTATAGAGCGAATGCAGGCTGCGCCGCTAAGCCCAAAGGCAGAACAGGGAGACGGAGCGCTGCGGAGAGCTCCGTCTCGTTCTTCTAGCTTGGGGAGGGCTGCATGCAAAGCCTCTCCAGGGCAGCAGGGTGCCTTTACCCCGCTGTCATGCAGAGGCTAGCAAGGCTGTTCCCAAGCCAGAACAGTGAGACGGAGGGCTCCGTCTCGCTCTTCTAGCTTGGGGATGGCTGCGCGCACAGCCTCTGCAGGGCAGCAGGGCGCTGCACTCCAAAGGCTTCAGGGATCTTTGAGGCTGGCAGCCCCACAAGCCAGCCCCACAAGCTCGGGTGAATGCACCTTGAACGCACCTTGTTTTAGAGGGGGAGAACAAGAACCCCCCCCCCCGTTCTCCCCCTCCTATGGTCCGGTGCGTCCTATAGAGCGAAAAATACGGTATTTAAAATATTTTTTTTGCCCCTCTTACATCACACTAAGCCAAGCAAAATGCGAACAGGTGGAACTAATTACCCAACCCTTGGATTAAATATCTCAGGTAGCTAATTAATAGGCATTTGCCCCATGCAGAAATATCCTCTGAGAATCTTGGAAAAGTGCTAATAAGCTGTCAAAAAACCCGCTGAAAGGCAGACCTTGGCTCTTGGAATTAGTCCCCTCCGTTTCAAAAAGTGTGATTTATAGGAGTTAATGATGAGAGATTGATGCAGTCTAGTGGTGGAAAATCAAATACGCAGAACGTGCCACTGAGAGTATTTATTGTGTATTTGGAGACAGATAGCAAACAGGGTTGCCGAGAGGTTAACTTGCTTCTCTGAGGCAATATTATAATAAAAGACATGCTCTCTTGTTGGATGAATTTATCTCCGAGATAGAATCTGAAGCCTGAAGTAAATCCAGGGAACAGATTTTGCTGGGTGGGGGGTAGTGGACGGGGCAGGAATGTAAGGGCATTATGCTTCCCTTCTCTTAAAACAACTCCATGACCTTGAATAACTTCAGTGAACCCCCCAAAAATTTAATCTGGAAGTACAATGCACGTGTGTTACAGAATCAGCAGTGTTACCTGCTCTTACGTTGCACATCTTCTTGGCCTAAGCATTTATCCTGAGATATAAGCCTTGTACACATACAACTGATTGATGGGATCAAAGAGCCCCATGGGTGAACTAATTTGCTCCTATTTCGCTTCAGTTCGTTGTCAAACTGGATGCAAATCCTGAACGCATTTACCTGGGAGTAAGCCCCTCTTGAACTCAGTGGAACTTGCTTCTGAGTAAATATGTAACTATTATTTTTTTTTAAAAAAATATTTTTATATGTGTTGGAAGTACAATGTGGTAATAATAATAAATAATGAAGGATATGATTAGCTATGGTAAGGTTAACCTGAGGAATTTAAATTTTCAATAACAGGTGCAGCCCCCCATACTATTGCTGAAGTATGCACCCCAAGCTTCTACTGGCACCCTTTGACTTCAACCAGATGCATGCAGATCGAAAGGTAAGTCCCAGTGAACACAGCAGGACTTCTGCATGCTTAGATTCACACGACGAGACTCGTATGTACCTCTCTCGTGTGTGTGTGTGGGTTGATTCCCACTCATATTCACTCCAAAATTAAGAATGGGAATATGGCTAATCAGTTTTTAAATAGCAACGAAGAAACAGCATTTTGTGAAACTATGAACTCTCAGTCTCATCCAGTATATATTTTGAGCCCTCTTAACTGGCAACAAACTCTGCATTTACATATTGTCTGTCTTATGCATATGGCGCATTAGGGTCTTGATCCAACAAGTCCCTTAAACCACCGCTATTGTGCTGACATGAAAGGCGGGATACTTGGGGCCCTGCTTGTTGGCACCCCCCCCACCCCTACCAACAGGGTAAGTTGCCTTAGGGCAAGGAAGTCGACTAGGGTTCTTTAATTCTGGAAATCCTATGAAGTCATTTTCACTAGTTAATAACGGACTAATGCAATGACAAGTTGGAAAAAAGATGGGGCCATTGTTTCAAAGCATCCACATAAAGTATTTAGTTTTAAGATAAAGCACGGGAGGGTTTTTTTTTTTTAATTAAGCAGGGTAAAAGCTGTATCCAGGAGTATACAACTCAAAGCGGACTACTAGCATGAAAAAGCAATCTTGAGTTTTGCTGAGATTGTGCCTAAGGCATCTCTTCTGATGCCCATATTGAAGCAAACACAGGAAAACGCCCTTGGAAATGCCTCTGCAAATTTTGCACTATGGCTCTGAAAGGGCATGAATGTTTTATGGAGAAAAACCCTGGATGTTGTCTTGGTAGGAGTGTGCTGTTCTGTGTACGTTTAATCTGTGTTGTGATCCTTTAAATCTCGGGAGACCTTTAAAAGGTTAGTGGCGAAAGATACAATTGCTTTGTGCCATGCTGACAGAGTCTATAGGCCCAGAACAACAATAGAGTAGCAGCTAGAAGATGAAGCCAGAAATTAAATTTCCAGCGTTTTGCTAGCAGATTGCTCAAATGTCTTTCCTGCATCTAGTGTCCGTCAATAACACTGCTGTTGGCTTGCTTAATGAGATGTTTGTGTTTGGCAAATACTTTGAACCATGGCCATCACTGGAACAAAGCCTGATTGGATGGTATATATGAGTTGGAAAGGGGCTAGAGGAACAAAATTTGCCAAGGCTTTTGTTGGTATTGTGCTACTGGATTAGCTAATGACATGGATACGTATAAGCTATTTTATCTTAGGCATCCCCATCCCCACACATCTGAAGCTCTTCGAATGGGTCCAAAGAGAAAGTGAACAAAAATGGGCAATAAAATATTGGGAGCCCATTCTATAACCTGGCGCTAAAGTATCCTGGACTACAGAGATCTAAGTAGGAGATTAATATGTGTAGTAGACTTTCGAGTACTTTAGCTAAAGAGTAGCATTTGACACTGTTCACAGTATGAATGCGTGTACACTGAACATCTAGGAGGGGGTGATACTGTGGTAGTAAGCCTTGACTACAGCCTACGGACAGGAGGCAGGATCAACAGGCATAGAAGAATTGCGTTGGTGGTCCTGACCTCCTTAACCTTAGTCTACCCCACTAAATCCTGGAAGCTGCAGTTTCCTACTCACAGAAACGCAATGTATAGTACCCAAAACAAACTGCAGTTCCCAAGATTCTTTGGGGGAAGTTGCGTGCATGTGTGTTGGATGTGCATTTAACGTATAGTATGGATCTGCCCTAAGTGCAGAGTTTGTTTTCATATGTTGAAATGAATATGCATAGGCTGGAAGCAGAGCCTATGCTCTGTTAACCCTCTTGTTGACCCTCTGACCCTTTTGCCATCTGTAAAGGTCCCTATCCACATATAGCTTGTATGATCCATGGGAGCATACAAAATGCTGCGTGAAGGTATCTAGGTTGTTGCTGAGGCCTACTGACCACGATCCTGCTTTCCCCCTATGTGCATTCACCATGAGAAGAGTGCTGTTTGCAGGCCTTAAATATATATATTGTTGGAGGCTGAAACATTATGTTTAAAGAGTGGCAGGGTTTAGCAATCTTGCTCAGCTCCCTTGCCATGGTCAGTCATGCTCTGGTGAGTGAGATGAGCCAAGGCTTGCTCTCAACACTGCAGCTACAGGGGGGAAAGGATGCTCCCCATTGCCTCCCCAGCCAAAACATGGATGCAAGCCTATAATCTGCTTAGTTCTACACTTGCTGAGTGTCAAACGAAGCTATAGAGGAATGGAGAACCTGTGCTACTCATTGGACTCCAACTGTCTTCTGCTCCGTTCAGCATGGCCAGAGGTCAGGGATTATGGGAGCTGTAGCTCAACAGCATTTGGAAGGCCACAGGTTTCTCATCCCTGATGTAGAGTTGGAAGGGACCCTGAGGGTTATCTAGTCCAAGCCACTGTGATGCAGGAATCTCAAACAGATCAGACATTACAGATGGCCATCCAACCTCTGCTTAAAAACCTCCAAGGAAGGAGAGGCCACCACCTCTCATGGGAGTCTGTTCCACTGTTGAACAACTCTGAACTGTCAGAAAGTATTTCCTGATGTTTAATTGGAATTGCCTTTCTCCTAGCCTCCAGAGCAGGAGAAAACAAGCTTCCTCCATCTGCAAGCCCTTTAGATATTTGAAGTTGGCTACCCATATCTTCTCTCAGTCTCCTCTTTACCAGGCTAAACACATCCAATTCCCTCAATCATTCCTCATAAGGCTTGGTTTCCAGACCAGCATCTTAGCTGTTCTCCTCTGCACACTTTGCAGCTTGTCAGGGCGGCACCAAGAACTGGACACAGTACTCTACATGTGGTCTGACCAAGGCAAAGTAGAGTGGTACTATAACTTTCCTTGATTGGGACACTCTACTTCTGTTAATGCAGCCCATAATAGCATTAGCTTTTTCACTGCTGCATCGCACTGTTGACTCATGTTAAGCTTGTGGTCTACTAAGACCCTTTGATCCTTTTCACATGTACTATTGTTAAGCCAGGTGTCCCCACCTTATATTTATGCTGCTGGTTATTTCTGCCTCAGTACAGAACCTTACACTTGTCCCTACTGAAATTCATTTTGTTAGTTTTGGCCCAGTCTCCAATCTGTTTTGGTCATCTTGAATCCAGGTTCTATCTTCTGCAGCATTAGCAACTCCTCCTAGTTTGGTGTCATCCACAAATTTGATGAGCACCCTCCCCCCCCCCCCGTTTTTTCATCCAAGTTGCTTATAAAGACGTTGAACAACAACAGGGCCTGTGGCGCACCACTTGTCACTTTTTCCCCAGGATGGCGAGGGACCATTAGTGAGCAGTCTTTGAGTTTGGTCAGTCAACCAGTTCTACAAATCCACCTTGTTTTTGTACTTGTCAGGAAGCTGGGAGCTGCAAAATGCCTGCCAGAGAAAGGTTAAATTGGTGCATCTCCACTGTTCCTATTTGGTGCCAATCTGCAGATGGGTAGCAGGCACTGAGGGGCACTTCCCTGTGGAGTATTTGGCGCTCCAGCTGCCTCACAGATGAAGAGGTAAAAACAGTCTGTATGCTTCCAGCTACACCAGGTCCAAGTTGGAGGTAAGGAGCAGAGGCACCTGCTTGTCCCTGACCACATCCTGTGTTTCAAAGATGCAGTATTAGGTCAGGGGACAAGATCCTGCCCCTTGGGGGAAGGGGCATAACTTGTCCGCAACACAATGTTTGTTGGCCCTGATGAGTGAGAATGCCAAGAACGAGAGCGCAAGGATTAGAATCTACAGCACGTTTTGGTTGCATTGGGGTCAGCCTCGGCCTTGACGTAGGAAGGATAGAAAAATAATAATCTCCCCATTCTTTAATAACTTGCTATGCATTTTGGAATGAAAAATGGGCTTACATTTTGCAAGATGATGGGGTCCTATTGGTGTTTTCTGAGTCTCTTTCCTAATCCTAAATCTAATGGGAATGATGCCAGTGCAATATCATTACGATGTCATTGATTGCTCCACGATGGTAGGAAAACCTTTAGCATGAATCACAGACACCAAGTGACTACACAGCTATTTGGCAAGTGATGACTTACCACAACATGCAAATGGCCATTTGGTAAACTGGTCCCCTGCTTTATCTTGCTGGTGCTTGTTTCCTGCTAAGGGGTGAGGAAAACCTTTTATTTCTGCACCTGAATCAGAAATCTATGATAACATTCTCCTTACCACTAGGCAGGGCGATGCAGGTGCCCAGCTTACTAAGTGGTTACTTGCACAGTCGTTTGTATTCACTCATATTAACTGGTTAATAATGTGATACAGTGCAGTTGCAGTCTTGATGTTTGTTTGCTAGGATTCTCGTGTAGTCCTCAAGTGGGCAAATGTGCCATCCCCATTTTAATTTTGTGAGAAGCAACACAGGCTAAAGCATACAGGGCAAGACGGGGCGGAGCCTGTTACTCTTATTTCCGAAGCAATTGCCTGCTCAGTTAAGCAATTCCACGCTTGCCCATCATTGCTAAAAACACAGAATAAAAAATGATAATGTCAGAGCTGGCTCCAGGTCCCAGCTCACAGAGGACCAACGCTAGCCGGTAGTAATGTACAAAGGTCTTTATTGAAGTACAGTTGCCATTTTCAAGCCGGAGCGCCCCAGCTCTACGTCTAGGGTTTAGATCGGCGAAGCTCCATCTGAATCTCCGCCCCCTGTACACCAGTTTAAGATTCTAGCCTTACTCCACCTCTTCCGTCTCTCCTTTCTCCTCTGGGTTCTGCTACCCCCCGGGGTCCCTTCCTTCCTGGATTCTTCTGACGCTGACGTTGACCCCCCTGACTCCTCCCGCTCTTTTCGGCGGGCTTTGGGACCTGGCTCCCTATCCGGGCTGCCAACTGCGCCGCCCTCCTGTACATTTGAACTTGGCGCGCGCGCCCAGCCTTCAACCTTCCTCTCAACCGTTTCCTCGCTCCCCGATGGAGGCGTGGCCAATCCTGACTCATGTCCTCCCGCTGGCAGTGCGCCGCCTGATCCCGATGCCTGGGACTCCTCCCCCCTACTGCATTCAGGTGTGGACGCTGGTCCTGATTTCCGACTGCTGCTCTCTGAGTCCCCTCTGGCCCCTTCTTCCTGGGGTGCCCCCCTAGGCACCCCCCTTGCTCTGACCATGGGCGCCCCTTTCTGTGAATCTTCCGATTCGCTGGAAAGACTCAGAGACCTCGGACCGCTGTCATCGCTAACATTTCCTTCGGACTCCTCCCCCTCGCTCTCTATTTCCTCCCTTTCTTGTGCCTCTGCTCCTGAACCCCTGACAGATAACTTGCAAACAGATTTCACTGGCTTATTTTGGCTGTATGGAAGGATGTAAGAACTGGTGAAGAAATCCAATTTTGCCCTCTAGAGAACCTTAATCCGGGCGATGTCTTGAGACTTCAGGTGTCCTACAACAATGCTAAATTCTGACACTGCGCTTAGAATTTACAGAAAATGATGGGTCTTAATTAGGGGGCCACCAGAATTTAGGTTTTCATAAAATTATTACAAGCACTGATTAAGTAATGTAATCATTGAGTCTAAACACGTTCCATAAAAAGCTAATAAGAAAGATGAATTATTCAAATATCCATAAGAATATTTCCATTTAAGTGTAAACCAGCAGTAATTTAACAGCATAAATATGCTCAGTGAATCCTTTCATGTTGTTACAGCCTTTAAAGGGTTTTAAATATGAACAAGCAAATTATTTCCTCTCCCCAGATTTGTACATGTGCCATAGTGTAGCATAAGCTCGGGTGGCTAAACAATTATTTGTTGCTGGGCTCCATGGGATGAATATTAATTCAGTATGGATACAAGTCACTCAAGGTGAAGCTCTCTTTGAATTAAGTGCTTATGGAACTTTCTGTCCTTGAAATAAATGGAATTTAAACACATGGAACCGAATCACTGACTGTCATGGTTCGCATTTGGTGCCACACTAAGAGTCAAACTAGACTTGGTACATGACATCAACGATTTGTTTTGCCCGTCAGAAGCCACATGAGATGCTTTTACGACCTACAGAGGACATGTTGCTTGGGGAGAAAGACTTTAACTGCTTCCTCCAATGTCCTTTCCTAAATGTAAATTGCCCGTCTGAATATGCTAATACTTCAATGGATAGTTGGTTGGGAGAGACCAGATGGGCAGCTTTGGGAAGGAAAGGGTTAACCACATCTCGCAGAACCCAATCTATAAAGCAGCTGGTCTGACCCTAAGTCTCACCTTTTTGGATAGGCTTTTAGATGCTAATGGGTTAAGTCATTTTATGATGCTGCAAAGTATATTATGATGTAATTTATGTGGCCGTTGTTTTTTTTTTTTAAAAAGTTTTTGCTTACAATGTGTTTTGTTTTATATTACCTTTTTTTATAGACCAGCCTCTGACCATTTTAGTAAAGCGTGGAACAGAAATACCGTACTTTTTGCTCTATAAGACTCACTTTTTCCCTCCTAAAAAGTAAGGGGAAATGTGTGTGCGTCTTATGGAGCGAATGCAGGCTGCGCAGCTATCCCAGAAGCCAGAACAGCAAGAGGGATTGCTGCTTTCACTGCACAGCGATCCCTCTTGCTGTTCTGGCTTCTGAGATTCAGAATATTTTTTTTCTTGTTTTCCTCCTCCAAAAATTAGGTGCGTCTGGTGGTCTGGTGCGCCTTATAGAGCAAAAAATATGGTATATTAATAAAAATAAATAAGCAGGTACAAGCTGATAATAATTTTTTTGGGGTGGGGACCTCATATGGGAAGCAAGCACATTTAAAGGCAAAGCACACACTTCAGAATACCTTCAAGTTTAGCCTATCTCCAGAGTAATTTGGGAGAGACTGGCTGGAGGAAGAGGATAAATGGCTGCTTAGTAAAGGCCCTGCTCCTTTTATTTCAAACAGCAGACAACCTTGCTCAGTCACCAAAGACGGCTCAATCGCTCCAGTGCTTGTTTGCCTGCCTCATATTTCCTTGCCATTTTGCTCAAAGCTCAAAGGGCATTAAGCAGGTCCATTTTTTATGAAAACACTGCCCAGCTGCTGGGACTTCAATCAAACACCTGAAGTGTCAGTCACTGAGGCAAGTATTTGAGCTGTTTTCTAGATGCTCTGTGGTTGCCTTTGACAAATTGCCAGAGTGAAAAAGGAAAAAAAGATACATGAAACTGACCTGCAAATTTGAGATTCATGCCTGGTTTAGCTAGATGAATCTGTGCACCTAGCTGCGGATATTGCTTTGATAGATCACAAAGGCATATTTCTTTGTTTTAAATATATATATAAAGTTACAGCCCTGTCTTCGCATGCATTTACATATCATGAAGCCAGCCCTGGATTAATGGAATAAATCTGTTTCTGGGAATCAGTTTTGTGTTGTGAAAAATCTACTAACCATGGGGCAAGATGGTGATTCGGTGGTGGTTAAAACTGCTAAAACAACATTTTATGTTCTGCTACCATACACACACTCAACATTAGGAGCTGTGTTTATTGCTTTGCACACTTTGAATCTGGATCAGTTCCTATGAAGGAATGAGCTTTGACTCATAGTGTGGCAACGCAATAGTCCTTTTTGGCTTTTGATAACTGTCCCTCTTCAGTTTGCTCTGAAACTTAGTGCTGTTCCTCTTTATCTCTTAACAAAACTTCTCATGCAGCTATTCTATGCACACTCTGGAAGGACACTGCTTCCATCTCATTTTTCATCAGTTTCTCATTATTTCACTTTAATCCCTTTCCTATCAACTCATAGAACCTTTTCATTTTAAAACTATCTTTAAATCTCCAGTGCAATTTTGAAAAATTCCTTTTATGACACGCATGAATAATATGTATTTTATAAACAAGGATGTTTTCAATAATTTGATTGTTATTCAAATAGGGCTTTATACAGGTCAGACTTCAAATGTGGGAAGTATTTTTATTGGGATCTAAATCAGGATACAGAACTTTTGTAATGTATTAAAAAATGAGGTTCCTCACGGAAAGCAAAAAAATAAATAAAATTCCTGCATTTATGAAATACTACTCGGATTACAAAATTTCTTACTTTTTGTCGCAGGCCTCTGCCAGATGTGAGGAAAACAGCGGAAATGGAGACAGACAGGGCTAATTCTGCCATGTTGTGCTATTTGGAAACTCCATCACCCCAAGCGTGAGAAATACACTGCCGTAAAACCAGCTCAACAAAGGAGAGAATCTGCCTTTTTCTTTAATGTCGCCTTTTCAAGGGTTTGCTTTTGATGTCGGTTGTCAGAATGGTTTACTAAAATGAGAGTGGCTCCAGCCATATGTGTCTTAGGCACAGAGCTCCTTCCTGGCCCCAAAAGATGGAACTGATTATGCAGCTGCTACTTGAACTGACACAGCTTTTCAACATCATTTGCCCATTCATCATTTACACCCAGAGCCTCAGTGGGCCGTAGGGTATTCAGCTGAGGAGGACATTTCCAAGTCCATTTTGGTGGAAACCTAGTGAAGGATTCTTTGCCAGCAGAAGAATGCAACAGGTAATATACAGCCTTTTTCTTTCAATGTCCTTGAATCTATTTAGTAATACTAAATAACTGGGCTTTTTGGGTGTCTTCTGAGTGCTATCTAGCAGCCCATCAACACAGATTAAATTATGGTTTGAACAGTAGAAACACAGTAAGTGATACTGCCTATTTCCTTTACGTTTACTTACCGTATTTTTTGCTCTATAAGACTCACTTTTTCCCTCCTAAAAAGTAAGGGGAAATGTGTGTGCGTCTTATGGAGCGAATGCAGGCTGCGCAGCTATCCCAGAAGCCAGAACAGCAAGAGGGATTGCTGCTTTCACTGCACAGCGATCCCTCTTGCTGTTCTGGCTTTCCTCCTCCAAAAATTAGGTGCGTCTTATGGTCTGGTGCGTCTTATAGAGCGAAAAAAATACAGTACTGATGGCACCATGGAACTTAGGGCTGATTTGTCACTACACTAACGCAGGGTAGAAGTCACAGAAAATGCTGGTGTGTGTGGGATTCTACTGATGGGCAGCAGGGGAAAAGGTCCACATGCTATCTGCTTAACAGATTGATCACAAAGATTTGGCCTCCTATTTGGTGTGCTACTACAAGGGAGCACTTTTAAGGCCTCTGTGTGAGGAATATAACATCTGAATTAACCACTCACTGTATATTCTTTATTTTATTTTCCAGCAATATAGCTTCACTGAAACCCAGTTAGATGGTGAGTTGCAACACCCCCTCTATTTTTTGAGATGCAAATAAGTCAGGTTTTTGTAATGAGCAGTGCATGCTGAAATAAATGTGGTTTCTAGTTGCCTTTGATGTTAGTTTTGTCAATATTATTAAAACAAACTGTACGTCTCTGACTAATCTTTTTCAATCAGTAGCTTTCTAAATTTGATGCAGGCTCTGTCATATTTTTGGTTGTTTGTATATTTATAACTGACTTCTCAGCTCTCTGGGGCCCTCAAGGCAGCTAACAGTGTAATTGTGGCCATAAACAGAGAACCATCTCCCCCATTTGGCCGCGTGCTCCTTTTCACAAATCACTGCTCAGCCATGAACTTACTCCTGTGAACATTTTTCGCTTGATGGGAGTTGGAATCATGGGATCGCGTGAGTCTGGGACTCCAACATCGTACTGCTCAAGAGGGTAAACAACTCGCATAAATAGCAGTTTGTGGAAATGAGTTGGCAGAGCTGAACGTGGGAACAGACTCGGAGTGCATCATTTATTCTGAAGCACTGTTATTCTCTCGTTTTCTAAGGAACTGTAAGTTGAGGACTGATTAACGCTGCGTTTTCAAGAGAAACAGGGCTGCTCAGGATCACTTTACCAGAGAGAGGTTTTCCTTAACTGATTACTGTGAGCAAAGAAAAGTGACGCACATACCGCTAAAAAAAAAGCAACTCACGAGTTAAATGGAACAAACCATTCTGCCCCCGCTTTTGAATGACATGAACAATGCAACAACTTTAGCAAAAACAATGAAGTGAAAGCCACATCTGTGTTTAGTTTTCAACACTTTAACTTAAAAAGGGATAGCTTGAGAGGTTCTAGACAGCTAATGACAGAGTTAAAACAGAACAGTTGTTTTGACAAAATGAATCTGAGACTTGAAATTTATTGGGAATTTCTAAAGAAGAAAAGAGGCAGAAAAGAAGGGTAGGGGCAAGGCCCTGTTATTGCTAGAGAAAATTACTCTACTTTCTTTGTTTATATTCTTTTGGTTAGTAGGAGATCTCTAAACACAGCACTGTAATACTACTTTATAGTAAAGAGGGTACAGCCTTGGAACATTCCACAGAAAGGATTTTCTACCATGGGAGAGGGCAGGGGAGAGACTATGTACAATGGCAGCAGAAGGGAAGGTTAGATTGCAATGTGAGAAATACTAGTTTTTGTAAAAAGGTGAGAAACACACAGAATTAAATTAACACTGCAAACACAGCAAGAAAGGAAAGAAAACAGAAACATACTCCGGAAAGGTATTTGTGCAGGGATGCAAAAAAGAGGGAGCAAAAAGAAAAGGCTGCAAAATTTTGCCAAGCAAAGGTGGAGAAGAACTGTTGGTTGGTTATCGAATTCCCTTCCCTCATCCCAAATGGAATATATTTTTCAATGGCCAAAATGCATAAGGCCAGAAGGCAGGCAATGCACACAGCCTCTTTGCTAGGCACTGCAACCCACATTTTGATCTTGGCAGGAATTGTGAGGTTTCTCCAAACAGCAGTTCCGGAGTATATTTAGCTACCAAAGCTGCGGTGCACACAAATGTCACATTCCCATGAGTCAACCCATTTAATTATCCCCCCCCCCCCCCATTTCTTGCATCTCTTCTCAAGATGATTCCCTCAAGATGTTTGCGCTGAATTAAAAGCGGAACATATGGATGTGACATCATCGAGGCGTCAGTGGCATTGAAAACAAAGCAGCAAGTGGCTTAAGAATTAGTACAGTTAAAAAGGCAAGTTTTTGGGTAGGAGGGAAAGAGAGAGAGCGCAAAGCACCTTCCACAGGTACAACAGAACCACCAAAAAAAAACCACCCCCAAACAAACTGAGAAAGCATGTTGTAAAATAAAAATATAAGGCAGGAAGAAAACTTTTGTGAAGGAAAATAAATCCACAACCAAAGTGAACATAGGAAAGATTAAGCATAATGCTCTCTTTCAAAAAAAATAATTGTATAACAACTCTTTCCTTTGCCCTCATATAATAATAATTGGAATATCAGTAGTTTTTGTTTTTTTATGTGTCAGCTTGGCTTGAAGGGGGCAAGGGAAGGAGAGACAGCACACAGATATGTGATAATGGTAAACAACCATGCAGTCACCTCTGCCACCATTGTTTTTTCACCCTCTTTAACGTGTATAGACTGCTTCCAGCTTTGATCATATTCCTAATTAGGCCCATAAGAATCCATATTTAAATACGCACGTTCAAGTGCTAATAAAGTCTCTCTGGTAACCTCATCATTAGGAGAATTCAAGTGAAAACAATCATAGCCCGTCAGCTTTACGCTGGGGGCTGCCTTGAAATTTGGAAGGAGATTGCAATATGACTTAAGTAGGTCTGCTTGCCCATTCAGTCAACTGTTGTGCAGTCTCAAAAACCACAAAGAACAAGTGCACTCTACCAACTCTGAAAGATCTTTTTTTAAACTAGAGATTTATCAGCTGCTTGAAAAATATGTATATTATTATCAGCATCCCACCTTTTAACCAAATGCCCATAAATAAATATCCATACGACTAAAAACTGCTCCACTCATGTTTTCAATTCTCTAGGAACAACTAGGATTGACTAATGTGTTGTATGTAGGGCTGTCTTTGAATACTTTCAGAAACTGAAGTTCCAAAAAAAGGGGCTTGACGGAGAGTAGTTGGTGGAACATACCTCACCAGTTCTGAAAAGCATTTCACTTGCTTCTAGTCTATTTATGAGCACAATTCAAAGTGCTTGTATAAAACTGCATATAGCTTGGGAACAGAGGAACATCTCTTTCATTACAAACATGCCTGTATATTGAGGTAATCTTCAAAGACATTCCTTTCAGGTGCTTCCAACATTTGAGATAATGTGCCTGGTGACATCCCATTCCATAGTGGGGCCTCAGGGAAGCTTGCCTGACATTAACATTCAGCACCAGGCAAAGACAATTTTATTATTTTAGTCCTTTTACTGTGTGTTTTTTAAAATTCTGTTTTGTATGCCTCCCTGGAAGATTTGCTGAAGAGTTGTGTATACCTCTTTCAAACAAATAAATACAACATCTATATGCTGTTCTTGAGATACTGAAGGAACTACTTAACAACTTAGGTAAAAGGTAAAGTGACCCCTGACCATTAGGTTCAGTCGTGGCCGACTCTGGGGTTGCGGCGCTCATCTCGCTTTATTGGTCAAAGGAGCCGATGTACAGCTTCCGGGTCATGTGGACAGCATGACTAAGCCGCTTCTGGCGAACCAGAGCAACACACGGAAACGACATTTACCTATTTATATACTTGCACTTTGACATAGCTATTTATCTACTTGCACTCTGACATGCTTTCAAACTGCTAGGTTGGCAGGAGCAGGGACCAAGCAATGGGAGCTCACCCCGTCACAGGGATTCGAACTGCCGACCTTCTGGTCGGCAAGTCCTAGGCTCTGTGGTTTAACCCACAGCGCCACCCGCGTCCCTACCTAACAACTTACATTTGGATAAACCAAAGTGCCCATTAGAGTAACTGACCTTAACTAAAAGGGCTTCAAGAATGAACAATGGAGCCTTTCATTAACCAATTAACTTTTTCCTCTGTGCTTAAAATTAGCAACAACCTTACACACTTACCTAGGAGTAAGCCCCATTGATCTCCATGGTGCTTATGTCTGAGTAGACATCACTGTTAGTTGATAATCAATGGACGTACCATGCAATGTCTACACAGATGTCAATGCCTGCTACCAGACGTGTCTACTCAGAAGCAAGCCTCATTTAGGGCAATGGAACTTAGGTTTCCAGGTAAGTGGGACAGAACTGCACCCCAAATTGCAGAAAAACTTATTGCCTTAATTTAAACTAGAGAAAAATTTGACCCAAAGTGCTCTTTCCTCGCCGAAAAGCTGTCATCTGAGCACTACAGCTGTGCAACCCTATTCTTTGCCCGTGGGATTCCTACTGAAATTAAGGGAAGCTGCATGACATCAGCGTTGTAGTGGATTCTGTCCTAAAGTCTACCTTAAAGAAAGCATTTCCCCCCAGCTGAGAAGATTAAAGAACCTAGTTGCTTAATTCATTTAAGCTGGGAGCTCAAGCCACTTCAACCAGAGTAGTGTAGGGAACTCTCACTGAAATGAAAGGTACTGAGTGTAGCAAAAGTACAGACAGAACAGATGAAGCTAAAGCTCCCTGTTGAGAAGCATTAGAAAAGCTGGACCGGACGACTTTCAAGATTTGAGCATCTGTGATTGCGATCACGCTGCATGCGGAAATAGCCAATCCAAGGTTGCAGCAACTGGCAAAAGATGGATATCATAGGAAGTGCCTAATCGCCCCTGTTTCAAAGATGTGCCGTTTCAATTATGGGAGGCTATAAATTGGAATTGTGGACACACGCCCTCGCTCTAAAGTTTAATTAGAAAATGAAATAAATACTGCAGCCTTATGATTAGCTGCCTGAGAGAGTACATGATGGCGGGTGGGACTTCTAGTGAAGAACTTAGAAACCTGGCACTTGTCCCGTTGTAAAGTTGCACTTAAAAAAACAACTAATATTTGAGCTACCAAACAGCAAAATGTTGACATTATGGGTACCTTTTTAATGATAAGAGGGGGAAAAAAGGGTGGGGACAATTACAATGGCATCAGCCGTTCCTGCCACAGCTATTTGTGGCTCAATATGCCCTGTTTCTTCACGCACAATCCACCAGGAAGCCTTATCGACATGAATGGGAGCACTGCAGGCTGTTATTAATGTCAACTGGGCTTGTACAGGGGGACTTCCAGGTGGAATGTGTCCTTTATTTCAAGAGATTTTCCGTAACACTACTAAGTGGCTTGAACATGCAGCTTAAATGAATTAAACATCAAAAGTACTTCCATACACTCTGTTGGAAGTGCAGAATGGTGAATAATGTAAAGCACATAGGTCATCTCCTATCACCATCATCTCATCTAGCTTAAAACTCCCCAGTCTTGTTCTCCAGCACACCCAAAGTTTATACGCTCACATTTGTTCTGTATGGTTTTCTTGAGTCACTGGGCAGCCGAAACCCAATTTTAAAATTTTATTATTTTGCTTTCTGCCTTTGTGTGTGTGTGATAAGCTTTTAATTACAGGGCCAGAGTTTTTATTGCAAGTTGCTGCGCTCCAGCTGGAAGCAGTTACACTGCAGCCGCTCCCCTCCCTCGCCACCACAGGAAGAATGATTTCCAAGGCCTTACCCTTCTTGTCCTGGTGATTATGGGATGAGACGGCCACATAGGGGTTTGTGTTTTCAGACGAGCCAACCGGATCCTTCCAATCAAGCATGCGGCCCCTAGCGTCATAGCCCTGTTGGGCTGGAGAGTCTGAAGTGGTAGTGCTGGGAACAAGGGAACTGGAGTGTCCTGTTTGCATCATAAATACAGTTAGGAAAAGGGAGAAGAAGCAGCCTGACATCAAGCAACATTTCCAAAGGCATTTCCTTGAAGGATGTGCATTATTTGAACCTTCAGAGTCAATGAAAGAACATACACCTTTCTGAGTCCACAGATCCCTTAACCAACTACATTCTTTCTGCGGCACCCCTGTGGGGCTCAGGAGCCCAGTTGTGTCACCCCTTGTCTGCAAAGCTGGCAGCCTCTCACCCTTTTTCAAACATCCTCCCTTGTGGAGTGTTCCCTCAGCCTCCTCTCCTCTCCCCTCTCCTTGAGAGTCCTCTGGGCAGCTGCTGCTGCCACCCCTGGTCTCTGAGCTGCCCCCCCCACCTGCCCCAAAGAGAGGAGCCTCCTCCCACTGACCCACAAAGGCATGGGAAGAGGATGCTCCCAGCCTTAGTGGCCCAATGGAGTCTGGCCAGAGCTGAACATGAGGCTAGCACCTTACCTCGGGAGGCAGCAATGGGCGCTCCCGGCCCTGCATGGCGGAAAGGCATGCAGCTCCCAGGAAGGCCTTGCCTACAGCAAACACAAGAAAGGCCAGCACAGTGCCTGCCTGCCTAGCCTCTCACTTGTCTGTCCATTCCTCAACAGTAAGGGCTGACGGACTGGCTGGCTGGGCTCCCTTGCCTGCCTGCTTGCTTACTCCAAGGCCACCTCAGCTCCTGGCAGCCAGAACCCCCTGGCCAGCCCCAGAGGCACCATTCACTTGGGGAGCACATTGTAGCCAGGGCTGCTGCAACAAACATCTGTGCAAGCCTTTGGGATGCAGAGACGTGAGACGGCATCAGGGGAGGGAGGGAAGGAAAGAGGGACAGAGGCCAGTGTTGCCTGCAGCACCCCTGACCATCATTCAAGGCACCCCAAGGTGCCCAGGCACACTGGTTGAAAACAACTGACATACATTATTAAAAGTCAAAGAGTTGCACATGTATTTTCAGGAAGGTGTGATCCAACACCTGAGAATAGTGGCAGGATTATCTACAGCAGCCTTTGCCAACCTGATTTCCTCCAGCTGGCGCTGATGGGAAACGTAGTCCAAAATATGTGGAGGGCACCAGGATGGCAAAAGCTGATCATTGAATAAGGAGGATTAGCTGAAATTTGCTGCCAAGGTTAAGAGATCTTTGTGATTTGTGTGTTTCCACGATGGAACTTTATTTATGAAAAGCAAAACACCAGTCATGGTGGTTGGATAATATGAAAAAAGAGAGATAGATGAGAAAAATAATCAAATGCAAAAGCAGAAAAAGATGAAGATAATCCGTCTCTTACGGTCTTCCTCCATTTGGGCAGAGATAACCCATTCAGCAACAAAAACCATAAATAAAATGATTTTACCAGTCTCTTATTAAAAGCAAAAATGAAGTGTTGTCATAAGCCGTTCTAGGATATGAATTCTAGTGTTGCAAAGGAGGTTTCCTTATATCAGGCCATAGTATTTTGCTCACTTAGCCCAGTGTGCTTCACTCTAACAGCCGCTCTCCAAGGACTCAGAAAGAGACTGGGAGGTATTTTTTGGGCTCTCTGTTGCCAAACAGTCTCACTTCAAAAACGAATGAAATGTGGAGGAAGATTGCTCCAAAAGATCTCGGAAAATCTGTGATGGGATATAGGAGATTCCAGTGATTTGCTATGGGCCTGGTTGTAACCAAGCAATAACTAGATAATACTCCTTCTGGAATTTTGGGATTAAGTCTCCTCTCTTGGCCACTCATACTAGAAAGTAAACAGATGCATTTGTACCCATTAAATCTTCCTGCAGGCTTTCCATTTAGAGTACACGGCAGGAGCCAATCTGAGACCTTACACTGGCATGTACAAAAGAGCAGGTTCCTAATTTTCCAGGAGGCTGGAACAGGGAACTCAAAAGGTCATGTAATTGAAAAAAAGATTATCCTAGCCATCAAAGCTACATGGAATTCCAGAAGCGCACATGGGTCCTGGACCACAACCTGGCGAGAAAGTGCTTGTTTGGGGATCATAAGCCTTTGTACAGGACAGGCAGAATTCCCATCCGCAAGTCACTTGGGCCAACAGAACCTGCCTCTGAGGCAGGCATAGGGAATTTCCAGCCCATGGAGAATTTTTGGCCTGCGAGGCTGTTTCAGCTAAGCCACGTTCATCATTGCTGTTGACATGCAAACTTGGTCCACAGGTGTGTGTGTGTATAAGGATCAAGCCCACTGACCAGATCCAGTTCCTCACACCTATGCTAAGGGATGATCAGGAAGTGGTAGCATAGCCAGGAGCATCACGGGCTCAAAAAATCTGGTGGGGAAGGCTATATACTGTGTCGGGAGAAGACAAGGAGCAGGGAGAGTCAGCAGGGGAAAGAGGGGACTTGGAGGATGCGTTTGCCTTGAGTAGGGACTACTCAATGCAGCAGAATGAGAGAGGCAGGAGTTGTTCTTTTCAGCCACATGAAGACTGCAAGGTGGCTTAGGAACTCGTGCCACCCCTTATATATTATGCTCTCGTACTTGTAACCAGTTTGCAGGAAAGCAGGTCAGATTCACAGTGTTTTACTGTGGCTGGAGCTATCAGTTGCAACAGCTAATCATTAACATGATTAATTTATAGGAATGTACCCCAGGCTGGAGAATTGCACTGACATGGGCACTGCATTATTCTTTATCTATCATGACAGGGAGTGCAGTTCCACCAGTGCCCATTAATAATGAAAACTTAGGAGTTGCCTTAAGGATTTCCAAAAGAATTCTTTAAAATTTATATTCTTTGAAAATAATAATTCCTTTAATTGGAGCGGGGTGGAGGGGGGGGGGGAAACCCCGCCCATTTGTTTTCTTGGCATTTGGGAATATAGCAGGGTGCCTAAACGTGTCTACAGAGAAGGAAAATCTCTGGAGATCTTGATATCAGCATTTTTCATACACTGCTTGCTTTGAATGTAGATAAAATCGGTGGAAACATATTTGGCTTCTGTAATTGGGACTGCTGCAAAAAATAAAACAAAAGAGGTACTCCCTAGCAACATGGTCATCCATAAGCAGTAACCGCCCCCCCCCCCCCAACACTGAGGCAGTGAATAGCCATGGAAATTTATATCTCGAGTTTTTCATGCTCATTCCCTGCAATTAGAGGACTACTGATATATCTCCTCCCCTGGGCAGCCCAACCTTCTGTTTACTTCTGTACATCACAAAAACTTGTTCAACTTGACCAGGAATGCAGTTCTCAGCACAATAAAGCAATTAGTTGTATCTAAAGGTATTAGGACTAGAAGGAACCATTGCCAAATAGCAGTTGCATTTCATGCTTTGATTTAATATGCATTTTCCACCCACATCCCAGTACAGATACTTTTCAGTTTAGATGCGTTCAGAGGGGCCATTTTATGGTTAAGCTGTACGTATGGTTAAGGAAAACCTTTTCTTAATACGGTAATCTAGGGAAAATATTTGCCCAGGGGACACATTCTCTGCAATAAGTGTTCCCAAACCATATGCTTCAACTATGTGGAGAACTCATTGATAATGGAAAGCTGTAACTATGTAAAAAATAATAATTAATGAGTACCAGATGGTAGTAGGGCAAGAAAGTGTTTCACTGAAATGTCAAAAACCAGCCTATTCACTCCGTTACTAATATGTTAGTCTACTGCACATTGAGAAATGATTTGCTACATGTAATCAAGATAAATTCTCTTTCATCTCGGTTTGAGAGATGAGTGGACAAATGCCAAAAAAACAACAACAGAGCATACTATTCTTTCCCACCAGGTCTTGAAATTTCTAGCTGGTTACACTTTGGACTTGCTAGCTGGGCCAGCAAACAAACTCTTTTGCCAATACTTACCCCCTTGGAGCTCTAGCCTAGCCCAAAGTTGTGCCACATTCATTGTCTATCTGCATTCTGATACAGGATATGAAGAACTGCCTTTTGCTAAGCCAGTTCAATGATCCATTGAGATAACTGCCGACAACGCAGAGTTTGGTTTCCCAAGGATCTCAGACAACTGTATTTCCTAGGACAGTTATGTGAATTCTTATTTGGTCCCGTATATGAAAAGTATATATCTTTACTAAGCTGTGCTTTCCTATTCTTTAGAATGTGTTGCCATTCTTTTAGATAGCAGAATGGCTCACTGCAAAACTGTAAATTGAAGGCAATGGGAATACTTGAGGTTATGTTCACGATAGCGTGGAGTCCTTAGTATTCTTTTTTTAAAAAAACAAAAACAAAACACCTGTGTAATATCTAGACTACAGGAAAACCAGATATATACAATCAAATATAGAAGATGCCTTCTGTTTAATTTCTCAGAAGGACAGAAATATTCTGCAAAAATAGTTTTTTACTATATTTTGAAAGTTTACTAACAGTGTGCTTGAATCACCACCAGCATAGCATTATTTTTCAAACCAGTTTTTTCAGCTTCAATTTTAAAACTGTAATTCTTTCAGGTTTTAAAATTGAGCCTGATTTTAAAAATACACATCTTGCCAAGATACCACATTCACGATTTGTTAAACTTTTGTCATTGTAATAACAGTATACAAAGAAGAAATTGGATGCAACCAGAAGACTTCACGGAAAGGATCTTGAAAATGTTAAGACGGGTTATCAATGCATACTAGCATTTGTTCTAAGAGACGGCAGATATTAAAATGCTCTACACACTCTTCAGTTATGCGACTAGAGAACAACCTAGTAAGACAATGAATGGGGAAAGTTAAAGCAACACCACAAAGGGAGACAGGATGTGGCAGCAGCAAAATGAGGGCCTCATTCACTAAGACTGATGCATATGAGAGTAAAATTTTACAGGAAGAAAGCCTGTTTTGTTCTCCCCTTTCCCTCTGCCATGTGTATTTGACTTTTTGGCAGAACAGGTGCTTGACATGGTTGGTATGATTATTTTGGATATGGGAAACAATTGTGCATGAAAAGGTCAGATGCTTAAGTCTTTTCAGTTTTATCACCTGTTATGTAAATTATTGCAGGAGTTTATCTGTCACGGCAGATAAGAGAGGGAAAACGCAACAACCCAGAGACTGAACTGGCAAGAAAAAACAAGAAGCAGCAAGGAAGTGAAGAAAACCATTCATTTCCTTGGCAATTGGGAGCATATTAGGCATCTTCCTCTGTCACCCACAGAGATATCCTACTGTGCATTTTCGGAAGTGGCAGTGTGCAGATCCACTGATGAAACAAGCACATCTACCGCTTTGCCATTTTGCCGTAGGCAGAGCAGAATGCTCCTACGTTTTCTTACTACTGACTACAATGGGAAGAAATTAACTACGCCAGCCCCGTGGCGGATGCAGCACTCCGTGGGAGTGCTGGGGAAGCAAAGGAGCTCTGGATGAGGCCTATCCATGCTCCATTTCCCTCTGGTTGACTGGCAAGACATTGCCAGTGGAACATCTATTCCACCAGAGCTTTATTTGGGTGGGGTGATTTCTAGCAGCATTACGTATCATCACATGCCGCTGCGGGGTGCAGGCCCGTGGGATGGGGTGTTTTATTGTTTGCTGTTAATTAAAGGTAAAGGGACCCCTGACAATTAAGACCAGTCGCGGACGACTCTAGGGTTGTGGCACTCATCTCGCTTTACAGGCCGAGGGAGCTGGCATTTGTCTGCTTCCGCAGACAGTTTTTCCGGGTCATGTGGCCAGCATGACTAAGCTGCTTCCAGCAAAACCAGAGCAGCGCACGGAAACACCATTTACTTTCCCGCTGGAGTGGTACCTATTTATCTACTTGCACTGCATGCTTTCAAACTGCTAGGTGGGCCGGAGCTGGGACCGAACAACAGCAGCTCACCCCCATCGAGGCAAGCCCAAGTGGTACAGTGGTTTAACCCACAGCGCCACCCGCATCCCCCTTTGGCATTAAATATGTTGTGAATTAAAATAAAATAAAATCTGTGGGTGCCTTGACACTCACTCTGCAACACTGCACACAGCAATCACAATAGCTACCAATATGCCATATGGGAGGAAATGTTGCATCCTCTCAGTTACAAAATATTACAGTCTGATCACAATAATGATTTCCCTGGAACTGAAGAGCATCTTTTTAACAATCCGGAAGCTTGCCTATTATGCGCAACAGAATATTACATTGCCCGTTTCCTCCAAGTACTGCTTAAACTTCGGTCCTTCTAATGGAATTTCATTTAAATGTGAGGGATTTCCACCCAAGGAAATATATTTCAGCAGAAAGCAGCCTCTATCAAAACATGTTTTAGTATCAGCTAGGAAATTTTGCCAGGCCATAAGTGTCAATGCTTATTGCTTTGGTTGATGGAAGGCAAAGACTTTAAAAGCTATGGGGTAGTACTTAAATTATAATTTTGATTCTTGTCAACGCAATGATAGGGGGAGATCATGTGCCTTTCTCCTTTCCAAAACCCAACATCGTTTCTGATAATGCTTCAGTTGATGCTATGCCTTTGGATGTATAACATGAAAAACATTTTCTCTCCTCATTTACAGAGTGGAAGTTCCGTATTAAAATGAAATAGTGCCTCCCCATGCAAAACAAAGGTCAGATATCTCCCCATGGGTCTTCCTGTGTTTTCATTATTATACTAGGACACAAATGTTGTTTGCAAATATTATAACCCCAGATGGAAAACAAGTTTAGGAAAAAATAACATTGGTTTGCTTTACTAATAAAAGGGCTGACTCTTACAATTATTTATGTGTGAAAGATTTTTGATTCTGTTAGGTACACGTGCATTTTGAAAGTCAAGTTCTGCTTCACCTGCTACACAGTAAGGGCTGAAGTGGAATCTAAGAAAGAAACATCATGTTTCTTTCGTAATGTAAGAATTCCTCATCTGCTATTCCAATTCTTCTCTGTGAATTTCCCCCAGTTTGTTATCTCCCTTCCCCCAGCCAGGCGCACTTCTAGGGTCAGAATATGGTGTGTGTGTGTGTGTGTGTGTGTGTGTGAGAGAGAGAGAGAGAGAGAGAGAGAGAGAGAGAGAGAACCAGTGACTGAGGAGAAGATTAAGCACCCCATATTTCTGCCCATTGATCCTCTACTGATAGTGTTGCCCACTGATATATTTTTGCTCCCTTGGCAAACATGGGCTTAGGACCATATGTTTGCCAATACAGCATCTACTTCTTGTGCTTTTCATGGCTGAAAAATGACAACTGTTGTCCATAAGTTGAGGGCAAATTTGCCCCAACACAATGGAGAACTTCAGCTGGATTTCTTTGGCTCTCTTGGCCAACCACAGAACCAGGCAGAGGGCCTTTTCGGTAGTTGTTCCTTCCCTGTGGAAGATGTCAAACAGATAAACAGCTGTGTGATTTTTCAAAGACATCTGAAGGCAGCCCTGTTCAGGGAAGTTCTTAGTGTCTAATGTTTTATTGTATTTTTACTGTTTTTTGTTGGGAGCCGCCTAGAGTAGCTGGGGCAACCCAGTCAGAAGGGCAGCATATTTATTTTTATTTTTATCATCATCATCATCATCATCTGGTAGTTGAGTATTTAAGTCAGGACTTCCCACTCTTCAGCCTTCCTTCCTTGAGTAGGAGATACAAAACTTGTTGCCAGTGCTTTATTTTGGGATGGAGGCCTGATGTGCCCTCCCCCAATTTAGCCATACTTTAACTGTTTGCGCATTTTGATTTTGTATAATATGGGTGGTATTCAAAACTAGTCTTACTCAGAATAGACTCACTGGAGTTAATGATTGTGATTAACGTAGGTCCATTAATTTAAACAGGTCTCCTCTGAGCAGGGCTTAAACTGAATACTACCCTACAACATTTTGGACCAAACGTTACATATTTCAATTTGTATTGAGTATATAACCATGATGCTCTTCATCCTAGATGGCATAAACTTGACAACAAAGCTTGGTCACTTTATGCACAAAAATATACTTCAGGTTTCTATACCCTTTTGCCTAGGAGTTGTTCCTCTTTCCTATAATTTCCTTTTCCAAAGTTCTACATGTGAATAGTTTAAGCATGTGAATTTACATTTGGCTTTAGCTCGCACTAAGCTTACTTCAAGGGTCGCTGTGGACGAGGAAAGACTGAAATAACTGTGCTAGAGTAATATAAATGAATCTTGTATCAGTTTAGTGAACTAGGCCCCAAAATGAAAAGGACTATATCTACTTTGGAATGGAAACTACGAACTACTACCACAGGGATTTGAGGAAGATTATTATTATTATTATTATTTTAAAAAAACAAAACTCCAAAACTGACCATACACTGTAGTGTAAGACATTTCATGATCTGATGAAGTAGTTGAAATGTCTATGAAAAAAAGTAAATAAGGGCAAAATATTAAAACAATAAAAACATGGAAATATTTGACAAGATTGTAAAATTCCTCCAAAATTGATCTGCACAGACAGGTATTAAAACAATGTGGAAGGGGAACTTCCTTACCATTCAGTGCTACGAACGAATCTGGAAAAAAAAAGAGAAAGGAGAGGGAGGGGAAAGGGGAAAAAATTATTTCTAATATCGTTCTAAGTTGTCTGTCCACAAAACCTCACATACATCCTTTCTGCTATTCATGTGTATAGTGTCACTCTCTGTTTGTGCAGATTCTCTCATATGGTTTTATCATATTGATAGTGGAATCTTGCCTTAAGTAAAAACTTGATATTTATTCTTGCAAAGTGAAACATGGGGTTCTTGGATCCCAAAAGGAGATATGAGTTCTACTTGTGCACAGGGAGGTGGGTGAGAAGAATGACATCTCAACCACCTTTTGGGAAGGGGTTTGGGGGGCTCATGGGGAAACTAGGAACAACCCTCCCTATGGTCAAGTGAAAGTGCCTTTGGAGAGTGCAAAGGAACGTCTGCATTCAAGCCGTGGCATAATCTTCTTGGATCAATATTTAAACACTCTCTTTGGTACTGCACAGCTATTGTACACTGTAGTTTTGATTATAAAATTGCTGGTTTTTCTGAGAGATTTCAACCTCAAGAGTGGGGTAACTTTTTTAAAACAGAAAATAAAAAACCCCAACCAAATGCATATGGGTGACCAATTAGAGATTGGTTTGCAGAGTTTATTTATAATCAAGAGATCTTGACTAGTAACAATAATTCCTGTAGCCATGCAGTTCTCTTTGTATATCCAAGGGCACATTTCCGCTTGTCCCATGAATAGAAAGCCTGGGTCCAAGCAATTTTCCCTTTGCCCTGTTCCTTTCCCAAGGAAATTCCACTCTTTAGTGCTCAACTGAAGGAAACGTCAGTCCTGAATTGCTGTTTGCTCTGACTGAGCACGAAAGAGCAGTTTTCTCTGGGGAAAAGCAGAGGGACAAAAGGAAGTATGCATGAACCCCAAAGCTTGGTTTAAGAAAAAAGGGAACAAGTAATGTGCCAAACCATATGAGCGAATCATGATCGGAATAAAGGGAACGACAGGATTGCCAACAAAAATAAAGATAGATTTGAGTGCTGCATCTTAGTGGGCCACCTAGGCTTTCAAAACAAATGGGACCCAGGCTTGAGCATATAACTAGCTGTATGCAAAAGGGTTGATATCACTCAGGGTGCAAGACTGGTGCCTTTATAATAAACTTTGTCAATTAACTATCATGTCCTAGCTCCTTTGAGCCAGCGTGACAAAACCAGAACCTGTCATGCCGTGGTAAGAAATTCATCTTAAAAATAATTAGTTGGTGTATATCTATATGGTTGAATTTCAAATGCTCTTTGGTAGTCTTACATTCAGTTTTGGTGGAATTCATAAAGAATAAATCTGGCGCGCAATCTCTGTTCAGATTTATGTGCCAAATGAGAGTGAGGAATGCAATGAAAGATGCCATGGTCCCCAATTCCCAATTGCGAATTACCAGGAAATTATCATGTTCTCGTTGTAAACTATGGGATAAGCTTCACGTTGGAGGAGAGATGGGTGCAATCAAATTCATACACAGAGATGGCCCTATTACGTATTCAGTTGCAGCCTGGGATCATTCCTATGCATGGAAGCCTGCCTGTCCAGGGGGTATGACTAAAACTTTCTCAAGCTGGCAGAAAGGCTCCAGATTCCTTGCCTTTGAACAGGTTGATGTGGAAGAGAGAAAAGCTTGTGCGTGGAAAGCAAACTGGATTGCAAGTTATAAACAAGGTGGCAAATGCAGCAGGACTGCATGACTCTGTCATGTACAATAGGACCCAATCAGTAGTTTATATGGGTCTATATATATTTATTTCATCAACTGACATTGACGAGAAGAGATACAAACAAACATGCTGGCTGTTTGGCACTTATCTAACTGTACTAGGTTTTAACCCATATAGTACTCAATATACAGTTGTACCTTGGTTCTTGAACAGAATCCATTCCGGAAGTCCGTTTGACTTCCGAAAACGTTTGAAAACCAAGGCACGGCTTCCAATTGGCTGCAGGAGCTTCCTGCACTCAATTGGAAGTTGTGGAAGCCACATCAGACGTTCGGCTTCCAAGAAACTTTTCCAAACCGGAACACTCACTTCCAGGTTTACAGCCTTTGGGAGCCAAAATGTTCGAGTTGCAAGGCGTTCGAGAACCAAGGTACAACTGTGAATGTGGTTGATTTTAAATTCTGTGGGAGGGGAGGTTATTGGTTTGTTTTTGTTTTCATCTTATTATGTATTTTGTGTTCTCATCATGTATTTTTATGTTGTGAGCTGCCCTGTGATCTTTGGGTGAAGAGAGGTATAGAAACAAACAACTAAAAATGGAGCTAGCTTCCAGGGGAAATGCCTTTGCAATCCCACCCGCAGGGATGGATCTAGTGATGTGCAAGTGGGGCACATGGACATTGCACAGAGCCATGGGGGCATCACCTCAAAGCTGGGTAAGTGACCTTAAAAAACTGGGTTAAGTGAGGTGCAGGGATGTGGAAAGAGGTGTGAGGGCTCTGACAGGGTCTTTGAGCCCTAGTTAGCACTGTCCCAGCTTTGGGTAGGAGGGGGGAGGGCTCTAGGACCCTGCCAGAGCCCTTGTGTCTCCTCCAAAGCTGGGCACTTCCTTATTTAGCTTTGGAAAGGCAGTGCAAGGACTTTGGAGGGATGGGCAAATTTTGGCCTTGCACAGGATGTCATAATACCAAAGTTCACCGTCACCACCTGCCACTGAACTCAATGGGTTTAGACTATACAGTTGTGCCTTGGATCTCAAATGCCTTGGCTCCCCAACAAAGCAGCTCCCAAACAAATGAAACCTGAAAGTGAGTGTTCCAGTTTTCGAACGATTTTCAGAAGCCTAACGTCTGGTGCAGACACTCCTGCAGCCAATCGGAAGCAGCACCTTGGTTTTTGAACGGTTCCGGGAGTCGAATGGACTCCCGGAATGCATTCTGTTTGAGAACCAAGGTACGACTCTACACGATGTTGATTTTAGGTGTGAGAACTGGAACATAACTCCCAAGTTAAGCTAACTATGAAGTATAATGTTTTGTTCTTAGCAATTCAAGAATGTAGGTCTCAGCCCTAACGGCTTGTAAATTCAAGACACATTTACCTCAGTACATTTACTCATAAAGGGGCAAGCTTCACTGTTTTTATGATTGCAACTTTGCACCCCCTGAAGTCCTTTTTTTGGGTGAAATTTACTGTGAGATAACTGTGTTGAGGATCCAAGAATTCAGTATCTGGGCTCTTCTTGGAGGAAGGGTAGGGTAAAATAATAAATAACCACCACCATCATTACCCTCTTGGAGTAAAATTCCTGGAATTTACTTCCAAGTAGGCATATTTAGGATGCGCTAGAAGTATTTAAAATGCACGCCACGTTCTTTTCCTTTCTCTGTTAAATTATACATATTTCCCCCTCTTTCTCTTTTAGCCAATTAAAAGCAATTAAAGTTATGAGGATAAGGATATTTAAGGTGAGCTGAGGATGCACCTTGAATTATCCTTAAGCACTGCTGAAGGAATTAGGATACGGCTGTTTTGTGTAAAACCAAGGCACTGAGGCAGTAACTTAAAAGACTTCTGGCATATGAGCTTCTAAATGCTCCTCCTGAGGTTAGCACAGATAGGCTGATTTTAAGAGTTAGAGAAGAAGGTTACATCTTGGATGTAGTTCATGAGTTTTGAACATTAAATAATTGGCCATGTGTGTGTTTTTCATCTCAGGGGGTACATTCTGTTCTGATAGCTTTACATTATCTTGATTTGCCTCTTACTCAACGAGAGCGCTGCTGATCCTTCTGTAGCTCTTTGTGAACAAGAAACTCTCAAGGCTGGCTAAAGGTATCAGAACAAAGAGCAATCTCAAGAGCTTTCAACCGTGCTGCCCTCCAGATATTGCAGAACTACAACTCCCATCATCCCCACCCATTGGTCATGCTGGCTGGGCTGATGGGAGTTAAAGAGTCCAACAACACTGACTATCAGAGACGAATTATATGTTAGATGCAAGAAAAAACATGCATTTCAATGCCCGCAGAAGAGAATTTGGAGAAGGAAAGAGTCAAGGAGGGAAAGTGTTAAGGGATCTACACATACACACACACACACCCCTTCTTCAATTGTCCAAATTTCACTCTACTGAATATACTATGGTAGGACTGGTCGATATGGTAGCCTCCAGAAATTGCTGGACTCCAATCCCTGTTGTTCCGAGTCAGTATGGCCCATTGGCCAGGGATGCTGTGAGCAACATCTGAAGGGCACACATTCCTTCTCTCTTTGGGGTGCTACATGCAGCTATGTGTAGGGTTTATGTGGTAAGCATAGGGTTTATAAATTGAATTTGCACTGATTTGGTGCTTTTCAAAGTGTGCAGTTGGTTCGATTTCATTTAAAGAAGGCCTTTTCAAATCTGCTCAAGAACAAATCACTTTGGGACATGCACAATGAAACACAGGTATTCAAACATACATGCTCTCACCTCTGTTTACATTCTAAATCTTTATGTATAAATTGATTCAATGATAGACCGTAGCAAGTTATATCAAGCACCTCACATAGATCATGACAACTTCAGGAATAGAGACCACTAACAAACAATAGTTAACAATCAAATTAAGATGCTCCTTGCTCTTCCCTTTTCAACTACTGACTGGTGGATCTATATCTAGTTCTGTTCACTTAAACACAGCTGAATCCAAAGTTTGGATTGCCTACACTGCAGGCTGTGTCTTTTTCCTGAGTAGTTAGGTAGTCCAAGTCAAAATCTGGCTCTATTTTTGTAAAGCAAACATGCATTTGTTTAAAGCTGCTTTAAGCAAATGTTTATTTGCATTAAAAATCTATAGTTGGAATCAGACTCTGAGAATATGCTTATTGCTTCCAAATCGGGATGAGCCAAAATGTTTAAATGCAAACATCATTAACACGAAAAAAGTTTCTTGTAGAAAGCCTGAAATGAATCCCCAAAGTTTCTTCTCTCACTCTCTTTCCTGCTTTTGCTGAACTGGCAAAACGTCCGTGAAAACCAGGATGTATGGCAAGTAGGGAGGTTTTTTTAAAAGCCCCAAAACAACTTTGCCTGGATTTTCAACTTCTGGGAATATGGCAACCTTATAAATATTGTTAGTCCTAATAATAGTGATGCTGGTCTATAGCCAAACAGGGCCAACCCCACAGTTGAGGAGATCTGTGGCGAAGTGCCATCTAAAAGCCACCTCCCCAGTAAACTCTTATACTAGAAGTGACAGCCCCCATAACCACAGCCCCAAGGGGATTCAAAAAATGCAGGCAGCCGATCCACAATTAATATATGCATGTGTCTGCATGCACCCACACTCTGAAGAGTACATAGCATAACACCCAATGACGGCAATTGCATGCATAGCTTCCCAGGAGTAAGCTCAACTGAACTGCAGCGGTGCTTATTTCAAACTGCAAAGGTTCAACTTGTAAAACACACTGAGCTGTAACAAAAGATCTTCAGCCAGCTGAACTGCAACCTTAGATTCTAAGTAGAAATGCAAACAGAAGTAGGTATCCCAATCAAAGGAAATAAGTACCCGGACTCTGCTTGATTGTGACCCTCACTTTCTGACTTCCTCTATGTTATTTTGTCGCAAACAAACGTCATTCACCTGACAGATGGAGGGCCAGGGGGCTCCAGCAGTTGACGGTATCACTCTGCAAAAAGTTCCTGAGGTACACTACAACGCTGCCCCCGCCTCACCCCCTAACATCTGCTCCCAGGTCTTGAATTTGCCCTAGAAATGTCTAAAGAGGGTTGTCAATATGGTTTGATAGGCAGTGCCTGTATTTCCACCCATGTTTCAATATTACTTAACTTTTGGGGAATTGGGAGTAAATCCAAGATGGCGGTTTGAAGCCACTTGGCACTAAAGCTCAAACAAACAAACAAACAAACAAACAAACAAACAGTGTGGCTTTTTTTTTGTTTTGGTAATGTGGCCCAGAGTAAGGTGTCAGGAGTGATCCCTCCCACGGCACTTGGGCCCTGGCAGCTATCCAAGTATGCCTTATGGTGGTGCCGGGCTCATAGCCAAATCTAATTGGCTTTGTGTTTATGTTACTATTGCTAGGATAGAATGGTTATTTTTTAAAAAAAGAAAATATGGAAGCAGCAGCTGATCATTGTTGCTAGGATCTTATTCTCTCTAGAGCATCACCTGCTAAAATATCCCACCTCTGCGTCTGTGGTGAATGTTGCCAATCTGTGAACGCTTTTGCTCTTGATTAACACCAAAAAATTGCCGGAAGGGACACAAATGTCTTGTGTAGGAGGAAATATTCAAAAAACGTGCCCCGTGGCTGATTTCATTGTTACCCTAGGCACCAACTCAGCATTCAAAAACACTCCTCTTACACAACCTAGGTGGAATTTGTAATTACATTTTCTTCAGAGCTAGGTTTTAATTCCAACACACTTGCCATTTAAATAGGTGATGTTGTACAGCAAATTTCCTTGAATGCTTCTCTTGCCTTTTTTTTAAAAGGCCTGTTGTTAAAACACTGTTTTCGCCATTGTCATGATTTTCTATCTTTAACTCTGCTGAGACTGAGCAGGCAGCATCCAAGCATCTATAGAGATTCTCTAATGTAGGATAAAATGAAAGAGCAGAAACAGTTGTGCTTACTTTGGCAGTCTCCCAGGCCATCGGTATTGCCATGCTCAATGTCCTGCTCAAATGCAAGTCTAAACAAAAGAAAGAAACAGGCTGGTGAGAATTACTGCACTCACAGGCCTCAACACACTGAGCCTAGAAGTGAAAGGAAGAAACAGACAAAACCTGCTTATTCTTCTAATACTTGCCCAATGCAAGCAGAAGAGGATTCCTAATGAGACCCCCAAGTATTCCTTCTCACCCTTATCTTTACGTGACAACCAATATAGAACCAGTACTGTTTTGCAACATGGACACAGGACAGATAGCTTCTGTGCCTAGACATCTGATGTGATCATGCCATGGTATTTAACCGAAACTTAAGGAATATATATTGGCATGAAAGATGCACTGTTCCCCTCCCCCCCCAAACAACCCCCCCAACAACCTGGACAATGTCTGGGGCTCATTTCATAGTGTATGAATCTAAAAACACCAAGCAGGAAATGGTCATTCAGAGTGGCAAACACAGTGTTAAGCTTATGCGGAAAGGTCAGCTATCTGCCCACGAAAGTCCTCATTGGATATATATCAATCTATTACAAAAAAGTGGTTTAGGCACCCCTGTTCTGAGTTAGTACATCACCAGCTTCATAAAAATGTGATAAGGAATCTGCAGCTAAGGCATTTTTTTTACTTCTTAACTTAGAATGTGAGGAGGTATGTGCTTGGTAATTTGATATGGTACTGTGCTGTAAGGAAGCCCGTATCATTTAATTAATTAATTAATTATTACTATTAATTGGCTTTCTATACCACCCTATACCCAGAGGTCTCGGGGCGGTATATAATTCTCAGATTTTCTGAATTGTGCAATACTGCTGTGCCATGAAACCACAATGACTTGGCATCTTAGCACGAGGCAAGTTATCCTAAACGTTGCGCGACAAAGAGGTGAAAAGAACACAAAAAATGTTTCCTGGTGGACTCTCCATCTTGCATGTCTATGTAGCTCCAATCCTAGTAAGAAATAAATCTGCCTACAATAGTACCGTGGAAGCATAGAGAATAGAAAGAAAACAAATGTTTATTGGCTGCCTGTTGGTTTTCATCAGAACTCTATTCAAAAGCCTATTTGAGCAATACTGTAGCTGCAGGTTAAAGTACCTCTCAATGCGAATTATAACTTACGTTGTTCCGGGTAACAGCTGCATGCATGCCCCGCTTTCCTTCATCCAGCCACAATACGGGTCCCTAGATGCTATGCAGGCCCTTAATAGAGGAGACAGATACGGAGTTCTTTGCGATCAGTAGCTCAATGTCAATATCAACGAATCAATACTTTTGGGTGTTTGAGAACGGAGTTAGCAGTTGAGAGGACACACGTGAAGAAGTACCTACTTTTTGCACTTGCCATGACGCTCACACCTTCCGAGGGGAACCCTTATTAAACAGTTAGAGAATGCTACATAGAGGGCACTGCTTTGCTTATCCAGCTGCATCCCTATAATTCTCTTGTCTTCCACCCCATCATAGCTGCACCTGATTTGGAGGGGGAGAGAAAGGCCGTTTGATCAGCTCAATGAAATCAGAAAGACAATTTGTTTACAACAGAAACATTTCTCAGACAGGATTAACTCATGAAAGTAGAAATTCCCAGCTTACAAAAAAAAACAACCAGGCACATAAGCAATTTAGGTTCCCCATCTGCTGTCCTGGAGGGGGTTGGATGGTACAGAGGGAGAGGTGTCCGGCTCTGTTGCCATGTACCTCCCAACTTCACCTGTATAACCACTAGCAGAAGCCAGCACTAACAGTATCCCTGCTGGTAGTAGCCAGCAGATGCTCCTGAAACAGGCTATCTAGAAGGCCGGAAGAGAGCTGGGCTGGTTAAGTTTCCACTGGACCACAAGCCGGTCTGGCTACCAGCAACATGCTCAATCTAGGCCTCTCTCCTGTGCCAGTGTGGAACTGGTGTGTGGGGAAAAACCACCAGGATTTCCATAGCCTGCCTTCCCTCCTAATCCAGCTGTGCTCTGGACTTAGTAGTAACTCAGCCTCTCCATTAAACCTTGCTGCTGCCTGCCAGGAGTTTGGTTTGCTCCCTAAATAATATTATCATTTAAACTAATATCCTAATTTGCGGAGCCTGCTTAAGAGACTGGGAGGTAGGGTGACTCAGCATAGAGTGACAGGGAAGATTTGCTTTTGCCTCCTGGGAAGCACATCTAGCGATGATAAGGCTGTGGAGCACATAGGGAAAACAATCCAACCCCACTCCTCGCTATCTTCCCATATTTCATCCATTACGTGTGTGTGTTTGTGTGGAGGGGGTGTTGTTTGCCAACTTAAAGGTAAAGGACCCCTGACCATTAGGTCCAGTCGTGACCGACTCTGGGGTTGTGGCTCATCTTGCTTTATTGGCCGAGGGAGCCGGCGTACAGCTCCCGGGTCATGTGGCCAGCATGACTAAGCCGCTTCTGGTGAACCAGAGCAGCGCATGGAAATGCCGTTTACCTTCCCGCCGGAGCAGTACCTATTTATCTACTTGCATTTTGATATGCTTTTGAACTGCTAGGTTGGCAGGAGCCGGGACCGAGCAACAGGAGCTTGGGGATTCAAACTGCCGACCTTCTGATCGGCAAGTCCTAGGCTCTGTGGTTTAACCCACAGCGCCACCCGCGTCCCTTTTGCCAACTTACAGGGACACATTTAAGTGTATTTGAGCATTCACAGAGTTACTATGAGTACAGGAGAATCCCTGAATCAAAAGGTTGGAAGGGGACCAGAATGGCAATGGGAACAGTGTTGACAGGGCTACTGCAGTCATCCCCGTAACTTCCTTACACATTAATTTAACATGCTGCCTGAATGCCTGAAGAAGCCTATAGTTGCAATACCCAAAATAATGTGTTTACTAGTGTGTGTGTGTGTGTGTGTGTGTGTGGAGGTATAATTATTTGTTGTGATGTGTTGACGACAGCCATTTTTTAAATGGGGAAATTAAAATTCCTGAAAACAACAACATATATTCCACATTCAATACTAATAAAAAAACCAAACCCCAGTTTCCTTGACTCCCCACTCCCATTGGCCTGCACTATGTGTGAGACTAACACATATAGGAAAGAGAACCAAGGATACATACTTTTCAGAATTGTAAATGCTCATCTCCTCCAGGAAAAGACTGTCATTTAAAAAACCACTGTTTCCTGTCCTGACCAAGAACTTCAAAATGATTCCCTTCTCTGATCCAAGGAAAACCACAGTGTGATTCCGATTTGGCCCAGCAGCATTATCTACAGCAATTTTGGTCAGGCGGTATCTGGAACAACATTGCAGTTTTAATTATCCCAATAGGCTGTCATTTGCTTTATCTTTTTTTCTTTCTTTCTTTCACTTTATAGGTCAGTATTTAGTATTTTTATAAGCAGAGCTTATCTATTCATATGTAAACACAATTTCCCACTTAAAATAGACAGGTCCAAATTATTTCCACACAGGTCATGATCATGCCTAGGGAGGGCCAATATGGCTAAAACAACAAGGCCACTTTGAAAGCTAGATTTATTCAGCAACTTTGAGGCAAACACACAAGGAGAGCCATACATTGGGAGTGTAGAGGTCACAGCATTTCACTGTCCGATTCTCCATTTAGTTTAATTCAAATCTGTTACCTGAAACCATAAGCTATCATAATATAAAACAATTCATGGAGAGCTTTTTGCATGGTTACTGAATTCTGTATCCTATTTTTGTATGTTGTCCTACATCCATGTACAAAACTATCCGTTTATTCCTGAAACATGTACAACTAAATATTGACAACATACAAACACCATCATACATGGCTGTCAACATGTCTTTGAATAAAATTATTTACAAATATGCCTGTGATACAAAGCTCACAAATCTTCTGATGCATATTCCTGTCCCTAGAAATGCGTTTCTGAAGGTAGCTGACTTGTGTATCCTTCTGGAGAAAAATAACGCCTCACTGTTTCTTCTTAAGTTGAGCCATGGGATTATTTGGATATGAATAGTTCTCTTTAAACACTTGTGTAAACACTAACGCTTTCCATAACATATCCTGACAGACATCAGCATATCCTGAAAACATCCTAGCAGACAGCTTTCATATCCGGTGAATGTACCTTGCAGCTAAATCAAAAGTTTCTACTGAAGTATTTAAAATGCTGACTCTTAAAAGTAAATGTGTAAGTTCGTGCTTCCTCTCTAACATAGACGGAGGGTAGCCTGGATGGAATTAGTAACAACTTTCCATTCATTAAAGTTCTATGATACCCAGAAAGTCCCAGGATATCGGCTGGAGGGACATGAACTTATGACCTTGTTGAAACTGAGCATGTCTGGTCAGAGCCTGGATTGGAGATCTTCTGGGAGATGGATGTATGCGACCCTTGGGTTTAATGATGGCTCAGTTGGTCAGAGTGTGATGCTGATAACACCAAGGTTGCAGGTTGAATCCCTATATGGGATGGTTATATATACCAGAATTGCGGGGGAGTTGGACTAGATGATCCTCAGGGTCCCTTCCAACTCTACAGTTTTATGATTTTATAGAAGAAAGTTTAGATATAAATGTAAGGAGATTAAAAGTAGTTCTGCAGGAACATTCTTGTCTCTGCCCTAACCCATTAGAATGCAACAATTGCCTTATTGGATTACACCAAAGGTCCATCCAGTCTAGCATTCGGTTTCCAAATATGGCTAGCCTTACTGGAGCCTTTCTGAGTCTGGCTGGGATGTCAGCATCCTAAATAATCTGATTATCTACAGGCATAGTAATTTCCCCATTTCTACCTCTCTCTGTCTCCAGATGATGATTATTTTTAAAAGAAGATTTAAAATAAACACTGCTCTTAGTACAAATATTTGGGGATGCACCTGTAAGCTCTTTCCATTGTCAACCCTGTCCAATTATTTATTGTCCTCTATTTCCGGTTTTTAACTAGTTTCCAAAGCACCTCCTACATAGATGCTTGGCTTTAATGTATAGGCATTCAAAAGATCAACATCAGAGTTCATTACCAAATTTGGACAGGCAGACATGAAAGGAAACGGAATGGAATATATTTATTTACCTGACCATCGTCCGCAGAAACCATGGCTTGTTGACAATGGACGGAACAGCTTCATCCATGAGAGAATGTGTTTTGATGAAGTTCAGAGTGTCATCTGGAAATTCATTGGAAGACATGTACTTTTCAAGGGATGTTGAGCCAGCACAAGAACCTGGCCTAAATCAAAAACAGGGTGGGAGGGAATGTGATTATTTATCGCTCTTGTGCAAATATTCTACATAAACTGTTTTCCTAAGCACCTGTTATTAAGTGAGAGTGTGCCAGAGGCTTTGTAGAAACTGAACAATGCATAATGGCACCAACTGAAGCATTTCCTCTGGGCCTAGTCATTCCACAGTGCGAGAGTAGAATTCAGCACTCAGTTCTGCATTGTGGGAAAACCTGATTTATGGCCATTAGTGCACATAAATTTCCTAAGCAGATTATGAAGTTTGTAAAATGCAAGTTCACAGTTCATCCATCCACATGGAGCCCAATAAACACATACACAGCTTGGCAAGATTCTGCTCACTCCTTAGGCGTGCTCCAGATTTTCTTTTCCAACACTCTCTTTCTTGGAATTAAGAGCACTTTATTTAATTTGCAAGGGAAATGTTACATTTTTTCTGAAACTGTGAAAAAAGCTGCTTAAAAACACAGCTTGAAGGGTGAATCCAGCCAGCATTAGAGTAAACATCCTCTTTGCTATGGCTCCCAAGAACATTTTATTTTTGACAAATATGAAAACCCAAGCCTTTTCAGCATGAGTCTGCAGAGTCCTTTAATAAGACACAGTGTTATCTGTCTTCGATAACTGGAATACAAATGTGCTCAGTTCATTCCTGGAATCTCCCCAGTACTCTCATGGAAACTGGGCCAGAACAGTCATATATTGGCAACAGAAAGATCTACTTCCTTTTGCTGAGTATGCCCTACCCCAACAGTTCCCTTCTGCACAATTCCTTCTTGTCTCATGTAGCTGTGCTTGTCCAGACTTTGAACTCCCAAAGGAGACACTGCAAGTCCACACAGCACAATGATAGACACACACAGACTGAGCAACTGCAAAGATGGTTCCATTAGCCATTGCTATGAGCCAATTACAAACTTGTATGACTGCATTGCTGCAATTGTGCCAATGGAGCATTATTTGACAGCCACCCCCCCTGTGTGTGTGTGTGTGTGTGTGTGTGTGTGTGTGTGTGTGTGAAACCATGCCTGTAATTTTGGGTGGAGGAAGTGTATATGCAATGTGCAAAGTTTAGTACAGGGGTGGTTAGGGACAAAACTGAAATGAAACGTGAATACCGTTAGAAGTAAAAAGGGGGTGTGGAAAAAGCATTTTCTCAGGAGATCAGGGATTAAAAAATAAATTCTTTTAAACCAACATCTTCCTTTACTTTCACATCCTGTTTCCCTTACCTTGCTATATAAATGGGAAATTTCATTTACTGCGAGGGCTCAGTTTTGTTTAGTCAGAAAGAAAGCAGGCAGCAATGGATTTGCCACACCTTGTGAGGGCCCCTATGTCCCTTCCAGAGAGAAGGAACAATCCAGTGACTGAGGAGATGGATCAGGTATCTGACTCTGAGCCCAGTGCTGGTGATGAGGGACACTGTGAACCTGAGGAATCCCACAGCATCAAGACCCGCAGAATCAGAGATGGGACCCCCCTCCCGGACTCAACGAACCATGTGCCTCCTACACTACCCTCCAGCTCACTGGCACAGAGACTTCATTGGGGGAGACGATGGTATGAAGGATAATCAGCCATCTTCTGGCCAGAGGCGTGACCCTTTGACAGCTCAGTTGGTAGCCCTCATGTCTTATCAGTGGATGAGTTAACCTATCACTGCCTGCTCTCTTCTCATTCCCTCTGAGAATGACATAGAATGCCAGGTCACATGGGAGCATTTGCCACCATCTTTTTTTGTGGCACAAGACGGGACTTGGCCCTGAGTCACATTCTTAACCAGACCTTTTTTTCCAGAGGAATCTGTTTAACTCTCCTTTGCTCTCTGGGAAAGAATGGAACAGAGTAGTTGACCGCCTCCTAAAATAATTTTTTCCATTCCTGCATGACCAAACTCATTACAGAGAGTGGGGGAATATAAACCCGTTTGGTTTATACGGAGTTATGCTTCCATCTTCTCTGCATTTGCCTCTGTATCTCACTCAGTTCATGCATACAAAACCAATGATCAAATTCCCAGCCCCTTCACTGCAGAATACTTAGCAAAGAAAAGTACCTGGGCTTGGGCACTCGTTCATCAGGAACTGGTGTCCATATTGAATCTGGAGACTTCTGTTCTTTGAATCTCCCAGTAAATACATTGGCAATGTCAAGAATATCGTAAGCGCAGACAGCAGAGCCAGGGATGCTGCAATGTGACATTTCCAGAAATAGTTACTCATTCTGAAGTTATGCATTCTTTTTTTTCCATCTCAGAAACATGCTGCATAGAAGCCTTCCTGTCAAAGGCCATTCCGTTCTGAACCTTCCAACCTCTGGGTACTGACAATAAAAAATTGCCCCCATACAGACATTTGAGATGCTCCACTGGGCAGCCTGCTCCTGTCAGTACGGCTTGCCTCCAAAAAGATTTTTTTAATAAAACAGCATATTACATTAATTTCGAATTTCCTAAAAGATTAAATGACACAGTTCTGACAACTTGTGGTATGAAGAAATTACTGGGTTATCAAAATCACAGCACATTTTCTGGATGCAAACTGTGTACATTTGTAACATGTTTTTGATGTCAAATCTTCCAGGCCCTGCAAAATCTTTAGCTGCGTCCTAGAAACCATTCAGATGCCCAGAGTGGATACATTTTGCATACTGATGCACATCGCTCAACCCAAAAGTTCAGCAAAAATACCTACCCATCCGTTGCGGTTCTGAAAAATCATTCGATTTTCCTGTATGTTTCTGGCTGAGTTCCTATGAGCAGGAATTTGCTTAACTCGGTCAACTATAAAGAGTTTGCAGAAGGAAATGCAGCTTTGCCTTACACCCACTAAAGTTTAAATTTGAATTTCCAGACTATTTACATGTAACCTAATAGTAGCAATCACTAAATATAATTACAGTCTTACACAAACACTTTTGGAAGGGCTCGGATGTTTCCCTTAGTCAATGACTTTCAGGTATGATTTATTCATTGGTCTGCCTTTGTTGTTTACACATGATCTACTGTAGTACATTTGTGTCTGACTTAGGCGATATGATTTCTGATCAGATAGCAAAGCACCATCTGGCTGAGTCATAATCCCAATTTAAGGTGGTGAGTTATTATCCTACATCCAACCATCGGAATTTGGCTTTTGGATGTGAAGCGATATAAAAGACGCTGCTACATGAGAAAGCTAAAACCGAATGCTAAGTAGATGGTTTGATTATCCAAAAATGGAAATATGCGGAATGAAAATTAGTGAAAGATGAAGGTGGCATTTTCTTATCTCAGGGTTGCTTGTATACATTCAGTCAAGTTTTGGGTTGCCGTATAAACTCATCGGCTGAGAAATAACCCATGATGGTGCTTTCCATCATTTGTGGGGCTGTATTAAAAAGGTAAAGGACCCCTGACCATTAGGTCCAGTCGTGGCCGACTCTGGGGTTGCGGCGCTCATATTGCTTTATTGGCCGAGGGAGCCGGCGTACAGCTTCCGGGTCATATGGCCAGCATGACTAAGCCGCTTCTGGAGAACCAGAGCACCGCACGGAAATGCCATTTACCTTCCTGCCGGAGTGGTACCTATTTATCTACTTGCACTTTGACGTGCTTTCAAACTGCTAGGTTGGCAGGAGCAGGGACCAAGCAACGGGAGTTCACCCTGTCACGGGGATTCGAACCGCCGACCTTCTGATCGGCCAGTCCTAGGCTCTGTGGTTTAACCCATAGCACTACCCACGTCCTGTGGAGCTGTATTAGAAAGACTTAATTACAACCCTACTCTATCGTAGGTTGCTGACTAAACTCAGACATAAAACTTATTAGCAGAACAGTAGTGGCTTTCTCTCAGTGAGAGAGTTAGTGACAGACCCACACTGGCAAAACTGCAGTGCTTATGACTGTGCCTGCGTAATGCCAGGTATATGCATAGCTGGATAACTCAGTTGGTGAGAGTGTGGTGCTGATAATGCCAAGGTTGCAGGTTCGATCCCTGTATGGGACAGCTGCATATTCCTGCATTGCAGGGAGTTGGACTAGATGATTCTCAAGGTCCCTTCCAACTCTATGATCAGACCAGAGAGCAAAACCAGTGTCACTCACTACAATGTGGTCCGCATCCACAATGCAGGATGCCAGCGGCCTAAGGCTGCTTCACGTATTACTAAGAAGCAGGTTCACGCAGAACCTGCTTCCAGCTTGGGCAGTCTCTCCTGGATTCAATGACAATGTGGCCTTGGTGGCTAGGAGAACCTACTTCCAGCTACATCTAATGTGCAAACCACAAAACCTCCTGGACAGAGACAACTTGGCCATGGTACTCCATGCTCTGGGAACCTCCACACTGGACTACTGCAATGTGTTCTGTGTGGGGCTGCCCTTCAAAATGGCCTGGATGCTGCAAATGGTGCAGAATATGGCAGCTAGAATAGGATTCAGAATGGCCGCAGGGACTCTTGTGATACCCGTCCTGAAACATTAGCACTATCCATTTCTGAGCCCAATTCGTGGTGCCTTCTTTAATGTATAAAGCCCTTTGGGTCCCAGATATCTGAAGGAGCACTTCCTACTGTATGTGCTAGTTTGGTTATTATGATCAGTGAATGAAGCCTCGTTGGTAGTGCTACTCCCTCAGGGACTCGGGGAGCAGTGGCTTATGACAGGGTCTTCTCTGTGTTGGCCCCAAAACTGTGAAACTCTCTTTCTAAAGAGGTGTGCCTGGCACCAACACTTTACATCTTTTGTCAGCTACTTAAGACCCACCTGTTTACTCTTTCCTTCGAAAGTGAGGTTTGTTGAACAAGACTTCCCTCCCAATCAATGGAACAACCTACATTTTCTGGTTATGTCCTAGAACCCCACTCAAAAACAGCAGCAGGCTGGAAGCGCCCCAATAATAGCTGAAGGGAAAGGAAAATGGGCTGGTGGGGTGCCCTGAAGGAATAACAGAGCTAATATAAGTTTACACTGTGAGCATTTTAATGTTGCCAAGGACACAGTTAGGAAAATGCAGGAGAAAGTTAGACTTCAACCTATTGAGGGTTTTTGGTTTTTTTAAATGCTTCCTCCCCCCACCCCCATCCCCCTTTGGCTACATACATGTTATTCTCAACACTGATTTTCTTGCAAATAAAACGTGTTTACTTCTGGTGTTGGATGCATTTTCAGTTCATGGCTGAATCATTCCCAAAGCAGCTGTTCTAATTTGGTTGTCAATAGTAGCTATTATGCCTCGCTGCCTTGCCCCTTCTCCTCGTTTTTTTTCCGAGCAGCAGGAGGCCTGCCTTTGACAGTGCTGAGCTTAGCCTTTGACTCCAGGTAGCCAACGCAGAGCTTGAATGCATGAACTCAGGCTCTCCCTCTTCCATCAAATGCCCCTTCTAATAGAAAGCATGGGAAAGGAAACAGGCCCCAGTTGTCACAGGAGCAATTTTACTTTAATTAGCATATTTGCCAAAGTTTCCTGGAGACCTTAGCAACTGGAGATCTTAGCATGTTCCCATAAATTACTGAAAGTGTGTGGTAATATACCAGCACTTACAAATTCTTAACAGATGAGGTGAATGCTGTAAAAGTCTTTTATTAGCTGACCTAAAAAACTATGGGTGTCGGAATAATGGGCCCTGTTACTTTTATTTATGACTCGTATTGCAGCAGAAACGAAAGGACGTCGCCATGCTCAGGCCATCTGCTGAGCTGGGTGCCTTGCAAGGGAAAAGGAAGAGGCAGCCATTCACAGAAAGGGAACTCAAATCTATCATGAGAGAGAATTATTCCTACTTGGCATGCAGGCACTCTTTATTTCCCTCTGAATCACAGGGAGTACAATCTGTTAGGAATCTGTCCTGTCGAAATGCTTTGGAGTTACTCAGCAGTGCTGTTCCGTTCTGTTTCATGAGCCCTATTCATTTCAAAACAGGGCTTGAGTAGAAGGCATTCCCCAATGCATTTCTGAGGACAGTTTCACCCAGTCACAGTAGAAGCAAGTGAGTGAGGAATCCTCCGCTTAATCTCACCAAGGGCAAAACTGGAACATGCCTCCTGGTGCAAAACATGTGGACTCCCGAGGCAGCTCATACAACGCGCACGAGCACAGATTGAGGAGGGCGCCTTTCCACACGTCAGGCAACAGGGAAAGGGGATACGGGAGTCACATATGCTTTGCTTCCACTCTTGCCACCTCTGTTGATCCTGCTGATCAAGAGATGCTGCCATGAGTGGAAGCGTCATGCCAAAGTGGCTCAGTGAACAATGGATGCTTGCTCACTAGAACCCTTTAGCTGTCCCAGTGGCGTAGCGTGGATTGTCAGCACCCGGGGCAAGGCAAGTAATTTGTGCCCCCTAACCCGTGGATTTGCGCCCCCTAACCCTAACCCCCAGATATTGCGCCCGGTGCGGCCGGGCCCCCCTGCACCCCCCACGCTACGCCACTGAGCTGTCCTTTCCCACTGGGCTGAATGAGCCTTCCTAACTGAAACTCACCCAACACAACAGGACTAGTTGTCGGAAAGCCCTTTGAGAGTCATCTGCTGTGGGATGCAAGCCATTATGTCCTCAAAAGGCTTTGCAAACAAGTCGTAGCCAGCTACTGTCAGTTCTACCGCCTCCTTCGGACCAGACTGTAAGAGGCCCCACACTAGCCAGGAAAAGCTCTGCCGGACGGGATAGTGAGGATGCAATGGAGGCAGCAAAGTATGACTTCTAGGCTGCCTTTACTGCCACTAGGTAGACTTGCATTCAGCCAGATCTTTCCTCTCCCCGCGTTCCAGCCGTCTCCTAGCTTGTTTCCTTGCCCTAAGCTCTGGAGTAGCAGGCGCCACAAAGTGGGAGAGGGCATTCAGGGCTGATCATGTCAATGGCCTAAGCCATTCAGTTTTATATAGTTTTAATTGCTTTTTAATTACCCCCCCCATGTTCTTAGCGGTTTTCATTTTTATATGTAAGCTGCTTTGAGTTCCGTCAGGGGGAAAGGCAGGGGATGATGATAATAATAATAATAATAATAATAATAATAATAATAATAATAATAAAAAAAAAAAATTTGCCCATGAGCACCCCATAATAACTGGCCAGGGACCCTACTGAATACATTGGGGGGCACACTGGCTTTGGTGGAGGGAGAGAAAGGGGAAGTCTGTACGTGCAATGTTGGATGTTGACCTATAGCTTTTAAAATTGATGAGGGGCTCATGTTGCAGAAAAGATAATGGCAAAGGCCCAGTCATGTAATGCAAGACACAAGCAGAAAAGAGTGGTGAAAGGACCAGTCAGATCACTGTGTGTGTCGCTGAACACTCCTAGAATCATAGAGTTGGAAGGGACCCCGAGGTTTATCTAGTCTGCAGAAGGGCTAAGCTGGTCTACACCTCCAAAGATTGTACTGCGATTCCACCCCATGTTAAAAATGAGCACTTGGAGAATTGACAAGACAATGGGAAAACATGGGAATGTAATGGGAATGATATTCTTTGGATTCTCCAAAACCACTGAGAAAATTGTGCCAATTTTATGAAGCCGTCACAAAAATGCAAAAAGATGAGATAGAATTCTCAAAGACCTGGTTCACATGTACTTTTTTAAAAAAAATATGGTTTCCATTATGTGAACGAATCTCCACAATTTTCAGGCTCACATGCTCCCCACTGGTCCTCTTTTATAGTCCAGGAGGAGGACACTGAATGCTCTTGATTTGGGTTTTCAGCAAACCACATTCCCCACAACATCAGAACTCAACAAACTATGGCTTGGTTAAACTCCTGTCAGTTGAACAACCAGAATCAATCCAGAATCTCTGAATCTAGCTTGCTGTCATCATTCATACTTTAATAAATCACAATTCCCAGAGTTTAGACATTACTGGAAACTGCAGTTAGATAAAAATGAAAAACAGATGCTATCGGTTTCCTCCTGTAACATGTGAAAGAGGGGAAGGGTGGTAGCTGGAGGATTAAAACACATAGAACTTGTTCATCTAGCAGGAAAATACTTTGCCATTGTGTCTGAACCAGGCTGCAGACTTTTCCCAGTGATGAAATTTTGATAGTTAAGTGGTATATAAACAGCTTAAATAATTAAATAGGCAAATACACTGGAAAACTATAGAGTACAAGACTTTTTACAACTTCCTCTACTTTGCATTCACAACCACCATTCCTAGCTTCCAAAGTTCTGGCAGAAGACTCGAAAAGCTTGTGGGATTCAGGAGCAATTCAATTCAAAAACTTGCAAGCAAGAATGATACTAGCTAAATTACCTGTTGTAAGGGGTGGAGAAGGTGGCCAAGACAATATTGCGACCGTTGATATGGATAACATCTGTAACTGCCTGCAGTATGTTGAAATAGAAGTGTGAATCGCCAGGAACAGAGCAGTTCAGCCGTGCCTTCAGGAAGGAAGTCCATTGTTTTTCTAGTACACGTTGGGACCCACCCATGTCATTCTTGCACACACGAGCTACTCTGGGGAAAACTACCTAGAGTTGGGGAAGGTGCGGGGAGGGGGAAGAAAGAAACTGAGCTATTTATTCATCAAAAAGACTTTGCTGAAGTGCTGTTTCTACCCACCTCCCTATTTTTTAAAAATATATATAAAAAGACAGAAATGGCAACACTTGTCGCTTGATTTGATCCCATGTTTTCCATAATCTGTGACAAATAGCAAACAGAAGAAAATTCGGCTTTGGAACGCTGTACTATGAAAGATAAGCCGGTGACATTTCATACACAGCCATAAATCCTTCAGGAGAACTGTTCTCAGCTTGTATAAAACTCATTTCTATGCAGACCACTCAGCTTTCTCTTTCGACAAACAAAAGCACATTCTACATCTGCGATCCACACAGCCTAAACCACTAGCCTCCTCTATCCCCAGCATTTCTTTAAAGTATGCAAGCGTCATCAGGACTTTATTTATGCCTGTCTCCTTTTTAACCTTGCAAGCTTTTTAATACATTTATTGCGCTTTTTTATTTATATAATATATATATATATCTTGTCAATAAGGCTTCCATTGTGCTTTTATGATACAGCAAGGCTGAAATTTCCTTCCCATTTACTTCTGCTGTTCTCCAAATGCAGCTGCTTCCTTGCTTTAAAGTCAGGCTTGTAATGATTATTTGGAGCTCTGAATTAAATCAATTTGCCATATGCTTTCCTGCTTAATGGGGAAGAGAAGAAGAAAAGCCCTGTGCCTCTTGTTGCCATCAGAAGCCAGAGTGTTTTATATCCAAGGCAGAGTGCAATGCTGTATTCCAACCAACCTTTGGCAGCAGCAGCAGCAACATCCTCTCAAAACAATGACCTTGCCATTATGATTTATAGCTCTCATTTCAAGGTCATTCCTAACTCACGCTGGCCTACAATATATTTTTGCCCCTTACCTTCCCCATGCTGTGATACTCCACGGCTATTTCTCGAAAGAAGAAGTAGATATAGTTGCCATAATCCACTGCATGGACAAAGTAAGGCTCTGCAAGAAAGACGAAACATACAAATAAGCAAGGAACTATGAACAAAGCACATCAATTTGGTGTGGGTTTTTAACTCCTGTTTAAGCAGGAAGACTAGTCCCCTATAGCAGGCACGCCCAACTCTCTGGAGACTGTGATCTACTCCCAGTATAATAAAACTGGCAGTGATCTACCCAGTGTCATTGCCCAGAGTAGTTGAGCTTTTTTTCTTGGCTGCCGATCGCTAAGGATCCCACGATCGACCAGGAACACTCCGCGATCGACCAGTAGATCGTGATTGACCGGTTGGACATGTCTGCCCTATAGCATAGAATGGTTGAAAAAACACCAGCATATGGAGTCAGGATCCGTATATGCTACCTACAAAGGGACAAATTTCCTTATTTGTGCTGAGCCACAGTTCGGCTTAGTGTCGTGTGAGAACTGGGCCAAAATGAGCAACCCAGAGTTAAAGGCCTTTCCCACTTACATGCACTGAAAATGAGGGAGTGGGGTTGCTGCTATATTTAAAGGTAAAGGTAAAGGGACCCCTGACCATTAGGTCCAGTCGTGGCCGACTCTGGGGTTGCGGCACTCATCTCGCTTTATTGGCCGAGGGAGCTGGCGTACAGCTTCCGGGTCATGTGGCCAGCATGACTAAGCCGCTTCTGGCGAACCAGAGCAGCACACGGAAACGCCGTTTACCTTCCCTCCAGAGCGGTACCTATTTATCTACTTGCACTTTGACATGCTTTCGAACTGCTAGGTTGGCAGGAGCAGGGACCGAGCAACGGGAGCTCACCCTGTCGCGGGGATTCGAACCGCCGACCTTCTGATCGGCAAGTCCTAGGCTCTGTGGTTTAACCCACACAACAGCCCTAATCTAGCACTATGGCAATGTGGCTGTGTAGGGCAATGTAGAGTCATGTATAGCTTTTGTTGTTGTTGTTTTGTTAACGAAGAGGAAGATGTGCCTCTGGGGGTTCAGGGCCCTATGTTGGTCCCCAAGCATTTTCACAGCTCATTTTCTCCTATTCCAAGGTCCCATTGTTCCACTGCCTTGTCCTCTGAAGGCAGGAAAAATCATGCATAGCAATAAACTGGGGATACAAGTCTTCCATTTGCGTTAATTTACTCTGAATACAAAATTTGGGGTCTTTTTATTTGCAGAAGCAGCAGCGGTATTTCTTCCACAGAGAATTGCCTATAGTCACATAGAGAAGTAGTAAAATGCTTGCTAATTATAAAAAATACAATAATTTTCAAAGAAAGATTGGATATAACAGAATCATTTTCACACTGCTCTCTCTCTTTCTCTCTCCCCCCTCCCCCCTCCTCTTGCATTTCTGTCTACAAGCAAAAGCCCCCTTTTCACTATCTCAGAATGTGTCACCCATTCATAAGGCCATTGGAAAAGAATGAATGGCAACATTCTTAACAATGGGGCTATTTAGAACATACAAATTGCCTAATTCAGCAGCACCCATTCAGCACTTCATGACAATGAAATGGAAGTTTTGTTATTTTATTTTTATTGATGGATCTTAAGACCACAGAACAAATTCTTTACACCTCATAAAGCGTTGATAGTTACTTAGCCCAATTGGAGGGAAGGGCTGATGGCGCCACCACGGCTTCAAAATGCTCCTTACCTGCTCCGAATCACTATCTTTTCCATAGCATGGTGAAATAGCCAGGCTTTAAAAAAGTAAATTGGATGCAACCTATTCTTGGTGGCTCTATCAATATCTAGCAACTCGGGGGGTGGGGAGAGTGAAATAAATGTACCAGTAAGGAAGGCAATTTAGTGCCCTCTACCTGACAGAAGCCCTTGCTGAAATGAAGTACAACCGACATGTGCTTTGAACATCTTTTATTTGTAACAATCACTAAAGGACTGGACTGCAAAACAGCACAGTAAAATATAAAGCAAAACAACACAGCAAGGTCTGCCAGGAACCTAAGACTGTAATCAAAAGTGCTGCCCTTCCTCTCCCTGCTTCTGTTTACGTACCTTTTAACCATTTCGAATCATGTTTGACTGTCCGCAGAGTTGGGCTGTCTCCAAGGCTCCGGTAAATGACCGCATCTATTGCAAGGAAGTCTGTCACAGTGGCGGAATACAGTTTTCCCTCTTCAGAGGCGGAAATGAAAGAAGGAGAGAGAGAGAGGCAGAGACAGAAAACAACACAAAGAAATAGAGTGAAAGAAGAGTTCATTTATCTTTCCTCGGGAATCATTGAAACAGGCTATTGAAAACAATCCAAAAAGGACCACAAGGGTCATCTAGTTTTTTTGGCCAACATGGGGCTCAAACCCACAACCCTGAGATTAAGAATCTCATGCTCTACTGACTGAATCACTGCATAAAAGAATGTGGTATCTGACTGGACCTTTTGTGCAACCAATATGGCATTTGGAAATAATTTTCAGAAGAATACACTTTGACTTTGATATATATCCCTGACATGAGTGTGTGTGTGTGTGTGTGTTCAAACAGATATGCAATCAAACATTAAAAAGGTAAAGGACTCCTGGATGGTTAAATCCAGTCAAAGGTGACTATTGTGTTGCGGCACTCATCTCGCTTTCAGGCCGAGGGAATTGGCATTTGTCCACAGACAGCTTTCTGGGTCATGTGGCCAGTATGACCAAACTGCTTCTGGCAAAACGGAACACCATGACGGAAACCAGAGTGCACGGAAATGCCGTTTACCTTTCCGCCACTGTGGTACCTATTAATCTACTTGCACTGGCATCCTTTCAAACTAATAGGTTTGAAACATATTCAGACTTTATCAGGAGAAATAAATCATGCACTGCGCAGTTCTGAAAAGAGGGTGCAGAAACATTTACAGATTTGCTCTGGTTAAAAAATAGTTTAGAAATGAAATGAAGGCTGAAATCCTAGCATGTAAGGGCCATTGGATACAGTGGAACTTGCTCCGAAGTAAATGTGCATATGATTACATTGAACAGGACTGAATGAACATGTGGCAATCGTACTGTTTTGGACACAGTCTCTGCAGGAAGAAGTATCAAGATATGTTCTACAACAATGCCACTAAAAAAATTACTGTCTACCAGCAACAAGGTTGTATGCAGGTAAGTAATCAAGAATCCAGATTGGAGTAAAAGTTGGATGATTTCAAATATTCAGGATTTTGTGTTTTGTGAATTAACACAGGTTAGTCTATTATGCAGGGATGCGGGTGGCGCTGTGGTGTAAACCACTGAGCGTAGGGCTTGCCGATCAGAACGTCAGCGGTTCGAATCTCCGCGACGGAGTTAGCTCTCGTTGTTCGGTCCCTGCTCCTGCCAACCTAGCAGTTCGAAAGCACGTCAAAGTGCAAGTAGATAAATAGGTACCGCTCTGGCGGGAAAGTAAACAGCATTTCCGTGGCTGCTGTGGTTTGCCAGAAGTGGCTTAGTCATGCTGGCCACATGACCTGGAAGCTGTCTGCGGACAAACGCCGGCTCCCTCGGCCTATATAGCGAGATAAGCGCTGCAACCCCAGAGTCGTCCACAACTGGACCTTTACCTTTAGTCTATTATGCAATCTAGTACATTTTAAATAGGGAGTGGGGGACATAGTAGTTAGACACCCTGCTTCTTCTGGAGCTAGGCACCTGCTGGGGAAAAAAACATCCCAAAGGTTTTCCCAGGTGGTTTCCACAATACTACTGCGTATTCTACAGCTAAATTTGAAATGGGATCATTGGGGTTCATGCTAACACAATTTCGGTAATGAGACAATTTAATCTAAAATCTATAAGGCACAAATTTCCAAAATGCCATTCTATAATCAATGGCCCAAATTAACCCCTCTAATAAGCACTCAATTTTTAAACTACTGCAAAAAGAAGAGTTAATTGCATTTCATTGCATGCATAATAAATCATGATTAAACCCACAGACTCTGGTTGAGTCTCCTCCCCTGCCACAGCTGGTAACAAAACATCAGGAAGCTGAATCACACCAGGTTTGTCCTTTTTTTCTCCTTTCTATTTTAGCCCACAAAGTGTGGAACCATACATAATGAATGGTTATTACTACAGTTCATGTGAAATCTTTTGTTTTATCATGGGCTTTCAGAAGGCAGGATGTGAAAAGATGTTCTGCCTCACCCTGACATCGTGTTCTATCAGAACACTATTTTTCAGATACCAAAAGAAAATAAGAAATTGTTCATGTATGCAACATCAGCAACCCGGATTCTACTAGCCCCAAGATGGAAGGAAGACACGATACCAACAGTAGAAGAATGGCAACTGAAACTGATGGACTCTGCTGAAATGGCTAAACTTACAGAAAAGCTCAGAGACTATGATAATGAGAAATTTTAAAAAGAATGGCAAACATTTATTGTATATTCACAAAAATATTGTAAACAAGTAGAAACGTTTGGCTTTGATTAAATACTTGCAAGTAGTTTTAAATGAGATAAAATCTATGAAAGGAAACCTGAATTGAAATACTAAAGTTTGATGGCATGTAGTTACAATATGAGGATAAGAAAATGAGGCTTATGCAGTATAATTATGCAGAAAATGTATATATTTATGAACCAGGAAAGTAAACGGAGGGAAGTCAGGAGGTTAAAAAGAACCTCCAAAAAAAGTGAATGTTATATGATTACTTTTACTTTTTAAAAATTCTTTTTTACTTGTATCAATTTCTTATCTTTTCTTGTTGATGCAAAATGTTGAAGCTGAAATCATAAAATCAATAAAAATTTATTTACATAAAAAAGAACACTATTTCCTTTTATACATACGAGTGCAGATAATGCCTTGCAAAACAGAGAGGTCTGAATAGGTCACCATCCATTCATTAGTCCCAAGCTACGTGATACGTTGGAAGCTAAGTATTTCCTCCTGACTTCTACTATAGGTTATTGTTCATAAACTCACCACCTTGGTATCTGAAGAAGTGTGCATGCACACAAAAGCTCATACCAATAACAAACTTAGTTGGTCTCTAAGGTGCTACTGGAAGGAAATTTTTTTTATTTTGTTTCGACTACGGCAGACCAACATGGCTACCTACCTTGTGGATGTGCATCATAACCGTACTAAAGTAAGCACAAAACTGTAATACGGTGTGTTATTTTTTCTGTTGCTTTATTACCTGCAAACAACGCAACGTTGGCATGCTTTGCATCATAAGGACACCTCGCCATTCCACTGAACTCATCTCCCAGAAACTCCAAAGTATCCATCTGAAAAAGAAAATAGCAGAATCCCTTTAGAAGCAAATAAACCAGACTAAATGAACACTCTGAGTTCCTTTTCTTCCTTTATCTGCAGACGTTTTTACTGTGTTTTAAGAACACAGCTAAATTATGGTATTAACCTACTTTTTCACAGTTTGCAATCATGTGGAGCACGGCTTGCCATTTATTTATTTATTTTTTTACTGCAAAAGAGCCTCTTTTCCTCATACTATTTATAACCAGAATCATGCTTTCCTTTTCTTTTTTGCAATTTCCCTTTCGGAAAGACATTTGATATTTTGGTTGGAGCCGGTGTCATGCATAAATCCTCTTTCTGCCTGTCAAGAATTAATCTGCGAAGTACTTGTAAATCTCAGCCTTAAGTGTAACCCTTGGGAAACTAATTCTCCATAGGGTAGCCGTAATTATACAAATAACCAGCTCAACACAAAGCAGAAGTTCAGCAGGTTTATAGCAGAAGCTACAGGGAAAAGTACAGAGCCTGTGGGCCTAAGATTCATGTATCTCAGGATTACTCAGCAGTGACTTTTGTTTTATGTGGGTTCTTGGATCTACCTAGCAAATTCAATTTACTTCAAGCGTAAGATACAGAGTTTGAAACGCTAGTGTGGATAATCAGCCATCTAAGCACCACCAGTCGCATCCAATCAACTTCCAGTCCCATGTATGGAGAGGCCTATTTCAAAGCAATGGGTGATTTGTCATCATTTGTTTCCTGTCTTGTATCTCCTCCTCTCTAGACCTTCTGAAGGGAATCGTTTGTGTTTATCCTAGGATGGAAAAGCGTTTAAAATAATTGTAAAAAGGAAAGGAGTACAGTGTTCTGGGCCCATCTGCACTTTCGCTTCCAATGCCCAAGGGACGACAGTAGCATCAGGCCAGCGCACGTCAAGTGCTCTAACACTGCTGAGCCCAGGTGCTCCAATGACCTTCTGAAGGCCCCTGAGATGTTATTGAGTGCAGGCTTTCTGACAGCACTGCAACAGGTGTGGAAACCAAACTGGGCCCATATATCATTGAGAATGAAACATCTGTAGAAATAATAAAAGAAGGCCATTTATATTCCCCACATGATTCCACAATATCTATATCTGTATTTGTGCAAGAAATATGGCTTCCCAGCTGGAAGACTCCTTGAGGTTTGTCTGTCACATTTATTACAGTGAGGACTAAAGCACAGTTTCCCAAACTATATCGCTGCATGACTCCCCAAATTCAAGAAAAATAACTGCCTCTCTACATGTAAGACAGAGACTTAAGCTTGTAGTCTTCTACTCTGTTCTTTGGTTTGCTGGAAGGAAGGGAATGAGCATCTATAGAACCATGAAGTGCTTGAGAGTGTCAGAGCAATCAGGGTCTTGGGGGAATGTAGAGTTGCCACCATGATAAACTACAGACAATCAGCAATATGGCAAGATGCCTATTGGTTTTGGAATTATAATTCCTACCCCAAGATACATTTTTAAGAGGATACAGGGGAGAAGCTTGAGTGTCTCCTCTGAATTCTCTACACGTTCCTTTGATTCACACTGAGAAAACCTGAGGACTGAAGTAACATCAACTTGATGTGGTACTTGAAACCAAAGTATATTAGCTATAAGTTGGGTATGGTAAATATGGAGTCAGCAAAGATGATGCACGGTGAGATGTATGTTGTGGCAGAGTATGCAGTATGCCATTTATCCGGACAAAAAACCATCTTCCCAACAAGGGATGCATATTGCAGAAGACAAGGACTAGGTACACTTCATATACCCAATAATTTGTACTCCATATGCCCATAAGAATCACTGCCTCTTAGAATGCAAAGAATCATACCTACTTAAGAGATCTATCTTCTTGCGGCTTGATAAGGGTATGACCCTTCCTCTTTTAACAGATTGGAGAACTGGGCCAAAACCAACCTGATGGATTTCATTAGGGACAAATGTAAGGTTCTGCATTTTGGCAGGAATAAGCAGCTGCACAAATATAAAATGGGGGGCACCTGTGAAAAGGATCTAGGGGTCTTAATAGCTCATAAGCTTAACATGAGTCAACAGTGTGACGCAGCAGTGAAAAAGCTAATGCTATTCTAGGCTGCATCAACAGAAGAAGTGTGTCCTGATCAAGGAAACTCATAGCACCGCACTATTCTGCCTTGGTCATACCACACCTGGGATACTGTGTCCAGTGCTGGGTACCATAGTTTAAGGAGGATAATGACAAGCTGGAATGTGTGAAGAGGAAGGCAACCATGATGACAAAGGATCTGGCAACCAAGCCTGATGAGGAAGGGTTGAAGGAGTTGGTAAATAAGAAACTGAGAGGACATATGATAGCCATCTTCAACTATCACATGGAAAATAGAGGAAGCTTGTTTTCTCCTGCTCTGGAGGCTAGGACCCAAACCAATGGCTTCAAATTACAAGAACGGAGATTCTGACTAAACATCAGGAATAACTTTCTGATAGTCAGAGCTGTTGGGACAGTGGGATGGACTCCCTTGGAAGGGGGTGAACTCTACTTCTTTGGAAGTTTTTTAGCAAGGCTGGCTGGCCATCTGTCATGGATGCTTTAGTGGAGATTCCTGCATTGCAGTGGGTTGGACTAGATGACCCCCAGGGATCCCTTCCACCTCTACAATTCTATGATTAAATTATTTAAGACAAATCACATCTAGGGTTCCTCTAGCGGGGAGATGGATGCAGTATCGAGTGCATCAATGTTATACTTTTAAAATCATTTCCAAAGTATTGTGAATATACAATTTTAATGAACAGATTAACTGATTAAAAATGTTTTTAATTGACTAAAGTTATTTAACTGGGCTGCAGCCACACTTTTGCTCGCTAGATACCCGCCCCCACACAATGTAGTATTTTCATTCGCTCCTCCATAAACCCCATGCATGCGGATTTGAACTATAGCAGTAATTGAGGATTTTATGAGGCACAGCTTAGATTTGTCAGCGCACAAAGCTGGTGAAAGCTTTCACCGTTGCTAAGTTAACATGTCTGAAGCAAGCAGATGACATCCAAGATCCTACTATAAATCCTAGAGCTCTGGTTGCTACTATAGTTGTTCCTCTCTTCCATTTATAACAACCTAGCTATAGCAGCAAGAATGTCAAGAGCTCCTGCTCAAAGCGCTAGCCAACCATTCTTTCTTTCAAAATAATCTGTTCTATCCTCCTCACCCCTCCAATTTTTTTGTCCTGTCCTCTGGTCATTCAACATTCTGTGATATCTGAGCAGGCCAAGTCCTCACTGAGTTGTTCTAGGGTTTTTTGTTGCCTTCAGTTTTTTTCTTCTTTTGTTGCCTTCAGTTTTTTTCTTCTTTTCTTCTTTTGTTGCCTTCAGTTTTTTTTCTTCTATATCTGCAGATCTTGGGTTTTTGCAGAATGTGCCTTCATTCTTCTTTCTCAGGAGCCCTATAATCATGCTGGAACTCACCAGCCAGGTTGGCTATTAGTATATATGAGTAAACCTTCTCCGCTCTCAGGAGAGGAGCTGGAGAGGGGCCTTGCAAATAAGAGAAATTATAAGCACAATGTGCTTTTCACTGTGCCTCAGTTTCTAACAGCCAGATCTAAAGCAGCAAAAATTTTTTGCAACGACTGCAAAGAGGGTTCCTTCCAGGACTGAACTCCTAGGACCAAAATGATGAGTGAATGCAAAAGATACGAATTGAATTTCTGTGCACCAAGAGTCAATACTGTGCTCAGGTAAGAAGGGAAATGAACTTTGGTGCCAAAACTTGCTTTCTTCTGAGAAGATCTGAGCAGCTGAGCAGCAGCAGCTGATCAGCGCTGACCACTTCACTCTTCGGCAAGCCAGTTTCCTGCTGTACCAACCTCTTCGCTGCCTATATTCGCAACGGCGGGGCTGGGTATAACACCACAGCCAGGTTCCTACTTCCATATGCTTGAGATGGCTACAAATCCTTAGCTTCAGGCATCTCCTTTCAGGTCTGTCAGAGTTGAACATTTTAATTAACAACCGCCGAGGGAATAACTTGACTGTACCAAGCGGTAACATAGTCTTCCAAGTGAGTACAAAGTATTATCGGGCTTACGCAGCAATAAATACCAATTCAAGAGGATTGCGAAAGATACCTAAATTGCTTCAGGCGCACCTTAATTTCAGACAGGGATTAAACCTACATTCTGCAATCCAAAACTCTGTAGGGTTCCGATACACACATGGAGCTCCACGTGAGCGAAGGCTTTCCCATTCAATCTCAGGCAAGCAGCTGTGTGAGCAATGGATCTGAGTATGTCTAAAAGCTCTCAGCACAATAGCAAGTGGAAACCCAACTTCAGGACGAGGGAGGTCAAACTAGAGCAGATAAACTGAATCCTCTCACAAGGCAGTCTTCTGTTGCTTTACCTAGCCTGTAGCTCACTCTCCCTGGTGGGCGCAATCGCGGGCTGGCATTTCTCCATGCGCCGGGATCCAAAATGGGAAGCACCAGTGGCTGTTTCCCAGGCAGCAAAGAAAGCCTCTGGGCTGCTTGGGTATTTGGTCCTGCCTGCTTGTCTAATCAGCGAATCGCAAATGAGCACGGGCTACTAGGAGGCGCGCTTATATTACATAGGCACATGACTTGCTCTACAGCCACCATTTGTTGGATCTTCTTCCACCCTCCCACCCTTTATATACAGTGGTACCTGGGGTACAGACGCTTCAAGTTACACATGCTTCAAGTTACAGACTGCTAACCCAGAAATAGTACCTCGGGTTAAGAAATTTGCTTCAGGATGAGAACAGAAATCGTGCGGCGGCAGCGGGAGGCCCCATTAGCTAAAGTGGTGCTTCAGGTTAAGAACAGTTTCAGGTTAAAAACGGACCTCCAAAACGAATTAAGTTCTTATCCCGAGGTACCACTGTATTGCTGTTGCATGTTATTCTCCTCAATCTTGCTATTGCATAGTCAGTCGCTGTATTTGGGGCCAGGCTGGAATCTCCCCAGTTGGCAAATTGGCTCCAGTGCTCTGCTTTTCGCCATCCTCATAGCAATTATCACAACTTTGGCAGTTCAACCAAGTAGTCTTGGTTGGAGAGGTGGTTATAGCCTCTGCCTGGCCCCTCTGAAGTGGCGTATCCTGGTAAAGGGATCCAGGGGAGATGCTTCTGTCCAGTCGCCCAGGTGGGGGGCACAGGGCCACAGAACAGGTGCAATCTAGGGAGGAGGGAATTACCCCTTGATGTAGGTCAAGGATTCCTTCATTTCCGGTTGACCCCAAAACTCAAGTTCTTCTGGCAGACAAGCCGGAAGGGGTGGGATCTACCCAGTGCCTATGCCAAACCTCTTACATCCGTTGTCAATAAAGTTGTGGCCTTATTTTGCCCAAATATTGGTTGTCATGTCTTTTATTCTTGGTATTGGGGAAGACCAAAGACTAGGAGGGATGCCTTGCCACACACAAAAAAATGCTGAATGCATTTTAGTCAAATGTAGTTCTGCTGTTACAAACAGATTTCAAGCCATTATAATAATTTATGGTAAAATCTTTCCAGTCATTAATGCATTCTTTAAAAATGCAATGCATACCTTATAATTCCTGCAGGAGGGACTGAAGGCATTTGTCCCACAAATAAATAATGTATCATCATCTCTTTTTAGAAGAACCTTAATAAAATTATGACATTCATCCTGCAAAAAATAAGAAGAGCACAAATATTATTTCAGCAAACACATTGCAAATATTCTTCTTAACACTTTCAGGTTTCCTTGCAAAATGGCTACAACAGTTAAATAAAAATATTTGTTTGACCAGTACAAACTGGCTTAACCAAACGATTGTTTAACCAAACAAATTGGCTGTTAGGACCTGAGGCCATCATATTGCTCATCTATGCTGATGTTCATTAGATGGAGTGAATCTTAATGCTAGTCTTTGATTCAAGAATAGGACCTCAGTACTTCATTTCCTACACTATGGTAAATGACACTGCTAGTAAGTAAGTAAAGAGAGCTCAGGATGTAATGGAAAAAATGGAGCCGACTATACAGTGGTGCCCCGCAAGACGGAAAACCCGCTAGACGAAAGGGTTTTCCGTTTTGGAGGTGCTTCGCAAAACGAATTTGCTATGGGCTTGCTTTGCAAGACGAAAATGTCTTGCGATTCCTGGTTTCCCCCCCTCCCCCCCTTTTCCCCAAGCCCCTAAGCCGCTTAACAGCTGATCGCTAAGCCGCTTAACAGCTGATCTAAGCCGCTAATAGCCTTTTAGCAGCTAATCCGCTAATCCCTTAAGCCTTTAATAGCCGCTAATAGCCTTTTAGCAGCTAATCCGCTAATCCCTTAAGCCTTTAATAGCCGCTAATAGCTGCTAAACCGCTAATAGCGCTAATAGCGCTAATCCGCTAATGGGCTTGCTTCGCAAGACGAAAAAAACCGCAAGACGAAGAGACTCGCGGAATGGATTCTTTTCGTCTTGCGAGGCACCACTGTATTTCATTTAGGTTTATCCACAGTTAATCATATCTTGCATTACTATAACATTTGTCTAAGATCATTTCTGCCTCCCTATGCCCAGAAAAAGGCCACATATATTAGACACACTATTATGCCAGCAACCAATGGAAATTGGATAGTTGTGCTTAGCTCCTCAATACAACATTGAATGATGTCAGTACACCTTGCTGAATCCCAATTCCGGTGCTCCTAAGCATTTTACGATGTTGCTGTGTCTGCTGTCATAATGTTTCATCACATTAGAAGCAAACTATTTTTGCAAATTAAAGTCTTCAATAAGCTGATGGGCGGGTGTGTGTGTGTGGAAGCAATTACTAGCTGAATGGCATGATCCACATCACAGAGAGTGGTCTGAGATAACAGTCAAGAAACTAAACAAAACTGGCAGCTGCCAGAGAAATGAAAATCACCTACCTTATGTTTTCCCTTCATTCTGCATGTGTCTACATCGAGCTGCCTGGATTTCCACGTCAATTTCTGCAAGGATCAAGGAAGAAATCAATTAAGAGCCCAGAGGTTGTTGTGTTTGATTTCAAAAGTAAGAGTTCCCTAAGGAAAACTACTTCTCAATATAAGCTTATTGAAAGCTTTCTGCACTTTGACTATGGTTAATTTACCATAACAATGGAACACCACAGATGCGGAACACTTGCAAAGCTTTGAGTGGTACCTGGCAAACTGAAAACACCTCACTGAAACAAGCAAATTTGGTGAGAGGAAAACATTAACAAATGGTTACATATTCTTGTTTTCCTTGTTAATATAGACTATTTACATATATAAGTATTTGTATATATGTGTGTGTGAAAATCTGTGTTTTGTTTGCAATAAATGTGTGTACATCTATAAAAAAATCTGTTTTATCTGCAATGAAATAAAATTGGTTACACATTTGACTGTTGCCTTGTCTTCCAATTTTGAACTTTTTAGTCACAGTAACATTTGCAATGTTTGCATAAATTAGGGTTGCCATGTTTTAAAAAGTGAAAATCCGGACATTTAAACCGATTTTAGATAATTCTGCCCGAACGCCATTTCCAAAGGGCAAATCCCAGGAAATTCTAGACATATGGCAGCCCTAAAATAAACATATACAGGCTTTCACCAATGATGGTTGGGTGGGTTACATAAAAGATATTGCTATATAAAACAGCAGATGAACTTACAACTTCGATTAAAATGTCAATTAAAATCAAACCAGCAGCAATAAACAGGAGGGGCAACCTTCACTTATCTCAGTTCATTTTCTACAAATCCCTAAGCTATGACTCTACCGCATTTTAAACCAAAGATGGACTCTGGCATGCTACCTGAACCCACGACAGAGAAACAATGAGACCTGATTCAAGCAACCTGTCTTACTCAAAACTGGCTCACTGGAAAGGATCTCTCTCTCAGTGGAAGAGTCCATGCTTTGCGGGTGGAAGATCGCACATTCCCATGTAGGGCTGGGACAGACTTCTGTTTTAAAACTCTAAATAGCTGCTAAATAGTGAGTACAAACAATACTCAGCTGGATTGATCAATGGTGTGCATTGGTATAAGATAGCTTCCTATGTTCCTGTTGAGCTTCAGAAGCTTTTACTTGCAAAAACCATTCTCTTTGAACTCCTCTGGCTGAAAACAAATGTCAAACTCGCTTATTTGTTGCTCTATAAACTAGATTTTGGCTAATAAGCAGACCCGTTTTAAATTACTTGAACTCAAAGGGGAGGGAAATGTTGATAACTGGAGCCACTGAAAGATATACTGTCTGGGTACCTTAAATCACATAATGCATGTCTTAAAATACCAACAGTTATGCAAATATTGCGGACAATATTTCCACCTAACATATAGCTCTGTTATTCAGTTGTGAAGTATTTTTATCAAGTAAAATGTGTTTTTTCCACTGATGTTGCATCACCATTTTCCCAACTGCTTCTCAGGTCTGTTAGTTTAGCCTGTAATTTTAGCTCCACTCTTGAACATGATGTTAGTCATCATTCCCAGGGTGCCAGATGCACACAAAGAAGTGAGACAAGCCTTTTTCTCCCAACTCTGATACCTACGTACAGCTCTTTCTTATCACACGTCACTTATGGCCTACTTAACAAGGAACAGGAAAAACACTTCAATTTCCATCTTCATTTACCTTGGGTACAATGTACCCTTATAAGCCAATTAGAAAAAAACAACAACCTATGTTTTGCTTAGTATATATCTGCTTGATTATATACATTATAAAATGAAGTAATAATAATAAATAAATAAACTTTACAAAAAATCTGCTTGATTGCAGATCCTCCAAGTGCCTGTTTTACAGGGACAGTCCCGGATTTACAGATGTCATCCTGGTTTCTGATTTGATCCCAGAATGCTATAACCTTCCTTAGAATGGTCCCTATTTTCATCAGAGAAATGCTGGAGGTTATGGAATTATGTGACCCACCAAGCCAAGGAGATAAGTAACTATACAACCTTTAGAAGACCTCTGAAGGCAGCCCAGTATAGGGAATATTTTTTTTGTGTGTTTTTTAAAGAAAAAGTTTAATATTTTATTATGTTTTTATATTCCGTATTTTTTGCTCTATAAGACTCACTTTTCCCCTCCTAAAAAGTAAGGGGAAATGTGTTTGCGTCTTATGGAGCGAATGCAGGCTGCGCAGCTATCCCAGAAGCCAGAGCAGCAAGAGGGATTGCTGCTTTCACTGCGCAGCGATCCCTCTTGCTGTTCTGGCTTCTGAGATTCAGAATATTTGTTTTCTTGATTTCCTCCTCCAAAAACTAGATGCTTCTTATAGAGCAAAAAATACGGTATGTTGGAAGCCTCCCAGAGTGACTGGGACAACCCAGTCAGATGGGCAGAGTATAAAATATTAAAGTAATCATCAAATAGGACGTCCCTATTTTCACTGGATAAACGTTGGAGGGTATGTGATTGGACATAAAACCATATTCATTAAATATGGTAAATTCATTAAACAGGTAAGCAGAGTTTGCTTATTAAAAGGGTCTTATAGCCAATTACTATGGTATTAGCTGTTCAACAAAGCTTCAGGATCCAAGTAAGACATTTGATGGACATTACAATGCAGATTACTTATCATCTCAGCTAAGCCACTTATCAGAAGTTCACTGGGGACATGGCAGATCTCCCAGCTTTCCTCTATGTGATTAATATGCACCATCCACCTTGATCAGCGCAATTTTAAGAGCGATGTTGGAAAGAAGCGGAGCTAAGTTCCTTTTCTAATCCCCCCCCCCCCGTTTCTTTCTTGTCCTTGGTGGGAGAATGACAGAATGCTACTTACTTTGCTAAAATAAATTTCTTCTGTATGTGATGCATCCATATCAACAGTATAAATATGGTCCCTGTAAACAAAGGGGAAAGAATGAATGCCAAAATAAACTCAGACATTGTCACAAAAAGAGTCGTTTGCAATCAGATAAATCATTGCCCGTATTTGGGGGTGGGGGGACAGGACCCTGGGGACAACTGCAAAGAAAAGCTAGGAGATACACCTTCTGATTCATATGTTTTATGAAGGAAAGGAAAGGAAACTTAAAGGTCATCAACTCAACATGAACAGCTGTTTCACTTATATATTTTGCGAATTAGAATGGTGAAGGCTTCCCACTCCCACAATCACAACAGGGATGCTGCTGAAAAAAAAGGGACATTTATATGAAAACAAGGAGCTGACTATCATGTGAAATGACTGGGAGTTTACTTCTCATACTGGAAACAGGGTGTTCAGATGAACCTTATTCTGTAATTCTAAGTATAGGTCTGTTCCTCCTGGCTAGCCTCGCAAGCCCATTTTTGCATGCTTCTCCAGCTGGTGGACCTTGGGGGTTCTAGTGAAAAACAAACTAAACAAAGACCTGAGATCCCCAAATCCCTATGCTGAGCATAACAGGAACCTGTAAACTTGTGGGCCTCAGATTCGCAAGTGATGGCTATGATTATTCTAATAGATACACAGCCCATGAGGATCTTACAATTTTGTGAAAAATAACCCTTGTGTATGAAGGGCTTGAAGGGACACGGGTGGCGCTGTGGGTTAAACCACAGAGCCTAGGGCTTGCCGATCAGAAGGTCGGCAGCTGGAATCCCCACAACGGGGTGAGCTCCTGTTGTTTGGTCCCTGCTCCTGCCAACCTAGCAGTTTGAAAGCAAATCAAAGTGCAAGTAGATAAATCGGTACCACTCTGGTGGGAAGGTAAACAGCCTTTCCATGCGCTGCTCTAGTTTGCCAGAAGCGGCTGATTCATGCTGGCCACATGACCCGGAAGCTGTACGTCGGCTCCCTTGGCCAATAAAGAGAGATGAGTGCCGCAACCCCAGAGTCGGCCATGACTGGACCTAATGGTCAGGGGTCCCTTTACCTTTACTATGAAGGGCTTTGGACAGAATACCATGTCCAGTGCTATTTATCTAGAAAAAGAGGTGTCAGAACTCACCATGAACACCTCCCTTGTTCTCTTAGAATGACAATGGTGGCCACCTGAGAGGAGCCAAAACTGAGTTCTGTGAGTTCTGGGTGAAAAAAAAGCCGACCCCAAATATCCCCACATAAGTTTTGTTCAGGTGTGTTCTTTTATATCTCCTTGTTTAGCTGATTGAACATCTTTTGTCAGGTTCTCAGGATACCATATGGATTTTAGGGATACCATTTAAGATTTTAAAGCGGCTAGGCTTTCTTCATTGTTTCAAGGCTATTTTCCCAACCACAGCAAAGATGTTTTTGACAGAAAGTATGAAGGGAAACGGTTTGACAATAACCACACAGTTCCCAAAAGCCCTGTTAATTTCACTGCACTTGATGACCAAATTGAGTTTCAGCATTTACCCTCTGGCAGAGAGAGGACAACATTGCTTTACCTAAGTTGCTCGTGTTCATTCTTGTTTTGCTGAGAACTAGGTTCTTTAAAAAATATATATATTCTGCCAGTTTCTCCTTGGAAACACAGAATAGGGCCAAGAAGTGCAAGTGAGATATTTCTACACATTCCCCTTCTGTGCTCAATGGACTACAAGGGCATTTTCAACTTGGAGATAGGAAAGCAAAACACTCAGTCTAATCAAACCTTGAAGCATCTGCTCTGAATTGGGAGCAAAGAATAGGGCAGTTGGAGACATATTTTTTTTAAAAAAATAGCCATAATTTCATTTCTCCTTCTACCCCTTTAACATAACCTTCTCTCTATTTCCCAACCCCCTTCTCCACTACAGGAGGAATTGCTGTTGAAATTAAATGATCTTCTGCTTTTAAAGGACCCGTGGAAACCCGCTGAGAGTAGTATACACACACAGAACTTCCATTTTTGAAATCTCTGCTGTCAAGATTTGCTTAGTTTTAACAGACTGGGAGGGAAACAAGGTTACCCTCTAACTAAAGCAGACACAGAACCCTCGTCGCTGCAAAGAATAATAAGCAAAATTCTTCCCACGTGGGAGAATAGGGGCAGTATTGTTAACAGAACCAGGCTTTCATGATTTTGCTAGCTGCCACTGCACCAGAGGCAGTTTGCTTTGCAAGATGCCAAACCGTGGAAGGAGTTTGTGTTATGTGTTTCTTTTCAGACATTCCATCTTCAGTAGAACATGCCATTTATTTATAAGGTAGCTTTAATGCGCCGGCTTGTTATTTGCTTGACTTCATTGAGGGAGCTGCGATTGGAGGTCAATACCAGAGCAAAATTGCCTATTTGTTTGATTTCAGCTTCATGGGTGACACAGCAGCGTGGCTTTCCCCTCCCCGCCCAATAGATTTTTCACAACTGTGCAGCTATGCAAAAGGAGGCCGAAAATAAATTAAAAATAAATAAATCTGAATTGTAAATGAACAAGCGATTATTATGCACTGGCAACGTTTCAGAAATGTTCCACTTGCCCTCTTTTAGCACAGCTCTGTATATGTTAATTGCCAGCAAAAATGAAAGCAGAAAGATTTCAAAACAGGCTTGGGTTGCTAAGCTCTATTCTAACTCTGGCTCCTTCTAATGACTTAGTGACTGGTTTGCCAATCAACCCTTGGAGAAAGCAGAGGCCAACTGCTGGAGCAATCTGAATGTACAAAAGCAGATTTCCAGATAACTCGAAACCATTTCCATATGTGTTATTTTAATCGCAGCTGCTCACACAATGGCAAATATTGAAAGAACTGTCAAGTACTAGTTAGGCTTTGCTAAACCGCTAACAATAAGTGACTTTGCTGTTCTGTTTTCCCTGCTGCCGCCTAGCGCCTCCCCCCTTCCCCAAACTCCTACTTGGAGGATTTGTATAGCTCTTGCTAATTAAGTTATTCTTTACACAAATAGACAATCCTAGCACTTCCGTTTCCCCCACCTCCAGGCAGCAGCACTGCAGATGGTTACCATGGCGCAACTGGGTAAGGGAAAGAAAGTTAAATATTGCTGGTGCCAACTGACCCTCGGCCACCAACTGCAGCCTTTATGGGTGGCATAATTGCAAAGGGTTCATTCAGGTGTGTGCAATATATATATATATATATATATATATATATATATATATATATTTAAAAATCCTCAAATATCTGTGAGGGATGACCCAAAAGTGTAACGGGAGAGGGTCAACTGCCATATGCGATCATGTATTTAATCTAACACCTTTGTTTTTATCCCCCGCTTCCCTACCTCTCTTTCTATTATAATGTGTTTTTCATGCATACTGTATTTTTTGTGCTTGATGCTTTATTATGTTTTTAACGTGTGCTGGAAGCCGCCCAGGATGGCTGGGGCGACTTTTAGCCTTGCGCGGTGTGCAAGCAGAAAGAGGGCAGGATCCAAATATTTGGGTTGCATCCAATGCTGTTATTCCGCTCGTGAAACAAGACTTCTGTTGATGCCATGTAACTTCACCCCCCTCTTCCCTGAACCAATCTTCCCAGAGGGTTTGGAGATTCGGGAGGGGGCAGGGCTGGCCCAAGACATTTTGGCATCTGAGGCGAACCACAAAATGGTGCCTCCCACCAGCCAGGGAAGAAGGAGCGAATGAAGAGTTAAACCAGGAATGGCAGAAAGGGGGTAGTGATCAAATCAACCTTCCCAGACGGTTGAACTGGAAATCAAAGGCCATCGTGGGGTGGGTGGGTGTGCTCTGAATCACACCAGGTGGATGCAAAGCCTTAGGAGACCCCAGAGGGCAGCCTCCATCATTTCCTCCATAAGGGTGGGAGGAGACCTATTCTCAAGGGGGCTGCTATGAAGATAGCATTGGGGGAGGGCTGCTGAGGAACACCGCGGCAGCACCGATAACAAATGTTGGAAATGTAAAGAAACTGAAGGTACCTTTTTTCACCTCTGGTGGACATGCCCAAGGATTAAGACCTTTTGGGAGATGATCTATAATGAACTGAAGAAAGTATTTAAATACACATTCCCGAAGAAACCGGAGGCCTTTCTCCTGGGCATGGTCAATCAAGAGGTACGTATGAAAGACAGGATATTTTTTATGTACGCCACAACAGCAGCAAGAATACTTATTGCAAAGTATTGGAAGACACAAGAATTACCCACGCTGGAGGAATGGCAGATGAAAGTCATGGACTATATGGAATCCGCAGAAATGACTGGCAGAATCAGAGACCAGGGAGAAGAGACGGTGGAGGAAGATTGGAAGAAATTTAAAGACTATTTACAGAAACACTACAAGATTAATGAATGTTAAAATAACATCAGATTGAATGTATAAGGTTATTGGAGTAAAATTTTAAGGATCAGAAGACCCAACATTTTAAGTTCTAAGCATTGAATAAGCTATATTAAGACATTCAAATCAGAAAGGAGGTTAATTATGACAGAGGGAAGGGATTTGTTGTTTAATTGTATGAATTGGAATACAGGGAAGGGAGACTCGGGGAAGTCAGAGAAACAAGTTAATGCAAGATCAATATGAAGATAAGATTGTTTTTATTTCTGTTGTTTGTAGCATGTTATGTTTGTGTAATTCTGTATGTTTTTGGTGTATTGTTCGTTGTTTTTGTTCTGCTTTGTTGTCTTTTATGCAAAATCGAATGAAATATTTATAAAAAAAAAAAAAAAGAGGAACACCGCGGCAGCAGAAGCGCCTTATGTGTTCCTTGGAAGACAGATCTTGCCACCTGAGGCGGTTGCCTCACATTGCCTCATGGTTAGGCCAGTCCTGTTTGGGGAGGTAGATGAGAGGAAGGGGAAGCCACACTGTCTGAGCGGACCTCTACACTTGCAAAGATGGATATAACCCTTTGATTTAACACCCTCTACCCCCCAAAGTTAAATGTTTACGTAAAAGTCACAGGAGGAGAGGAAGCAGCAAAGAAACTACTCCTTTGGTATAGGTGTGAAAAGAAATGTTGTCAAATGATTCAGACTTTGCTCGTCCCTCCTCATCCTGCTCTCTTCGACGGCTGCCTCACATCACCATGCCAATCAAACATCCCTGCTTGGTGAATTAAGAGATACAAAGCATACAGAATATATAGAGACTGCTGCTTGGCCCTCGAGAGTTCAGCTCTTAATAGCTGTATATAAGGCTAACCATCCAAGGCCTTTTGCAGCTGACAATTTGATGACGTCAAGTGCTCCAAGGAATCACTGGCACTTTAAAAGAGCCCATGTGGGAACTATTAGTACTTGTTACCAGCTCAGAGAAAGACACACTAACTGAAATTTCTTTGAGCTAGTAGTGGGTGTAAGAGCCTCTCCAGGTTTTATTCTTAGCTCTTTAATGGTGCTAGTCCCAGTCCTACAACAGCAGCACAATGTCCCTTCCACGTATGGGGAGGCAGCTTCGCTGTGAAGGTAAAAAACCTTTATTTTGCATGAAACAGCAAGGCATGGATTTGGAGGAAACTGGAGCCTCAGCTACCGCTTGACATGTTTTTAAGTGTTATCATCATTTAGTAGGAGAGTTATCTGCTTTCCATGCAGAGTCCCACGTTTTTTACCTGCCTGCCTGTCCAAAGCTGACTTTGAGGATGGAGGGCAAAGGAGAGGAGCTGGGGCCACCAGCCACCTATTGCAATGGGTGTGGAGCAAGGTCCCAGTGGCGTGGTGCATGCTGGGATCCCACACAAACCTGGAAACAACTCTAAGTGACCATTTTGCTCTATGTAAATATGCCACTTTGCTCTATGTAAAGATCTGGAATGCAATGCGCTCCCCACTGATTTATTGATTTATTAATTCCCACTAATTACAGTGGTGTGGATTGTGCCTCGGCCCCTACTTTGTTCAGCGTCCTTCCTATAATCAAATGGAGTTCATAACCACCCAAGTAAAACCTCCATTTGTATGTGGAAGAAGAGAAGAAGAAGAAGAGTTTGGATTTGATATCCCGCCTTTCACTCCCCTTCAGGAGTCTCAAAGCGGCTAACAATCTCCTTTCCCTTCCTCCCCCACAACAAACACTCTGTGAGGTGAGTGAGGCTGAGAGACTTCAGAGAAGTGTGACTAGCCCAAGGTCACCCAGCAGCTGCATGTGGAGGAGCGGGGAAGCGAACCCAGTTCACCAGATTACGGGCCTACCGCTCTTAACCACTACACCACACTGTGGTTCAATGACAATGAGCTTCTGTGTCACATACAGAAGAGGTTCAAAGTTCAATCCCCAGTATTTTCAGATAGACCTGGAAGAGACTCCATCTGAAATCCTGAAGAACAACTGACAGTCTGTGTGGACAATGCAAACTTGGGTGAACTAATGGTCTGACTTGGTGTAAGGCAGGTTCCTGTGTTCCTATCCCAGCATCCCCTTCTTCTTTTGGCAACAATGAACATGGCATACTTGTGATTTCAACAACAACAACAACCAACCAACCACTAATGCTTTTATCTGAAATCCAAGAATTAGCTCCCAAGTAAACACGGAGTACTTCTGAGATGCCACAACAAATGTTAGTCATTTGTTTTTATTGTTTTTAGGTAATTGGGTACAAGTGTATACTTAACATCGCTATATTTAGACAACTGGGGGGGGAAACAACACTGTGGAAAGGAACATCTGATATTGTAGCTCAGGGATCTATGCCAAGAAGAAACTCAATTAATGCATTCACCAAGCTGCTTGATAAACACCTCTGATTGGATTCATATTTGCCACTGTGCTTGGGGTTATACCACAACTGCCAAAGGAGATACAGAGCTGTAGGTACAAATTTTCATTCACACTAATTATTATTTTAGGGAGTGGTACACATCGTGCTCCTTTGGGGTTGTTTGTCAGACCTTTGGTCCCCACCCTGCACTCAGCTCTCACCTGTGGCTCCTAGTGAGCTCAGAGTTGCCAGAAACAGTATTCTTCAGCCATCAAGTACCACAACAAACATAAATGTTTTCAACTTCCTCCTCAAAGCAAATAATGATGGCAATAGACACCTGACTAGAGAGGGCATTCCACAAAGACCACTTAAAAGGTGGTCATGGGACAACACCAACTGGGAAGCCCCTGACCTTAGCGCCAGATCATAGGGTATGAGATAGTTGGTGCTGGGGAAGACATCTATTTTAGGATGGGTTCCAAACCATTGAGGGCTTTTTATGCCCTCCAGTGCTTTTGGAACCAGTAACACGTGGTCCTATCAGACTGCCCCACTTACCAACTTAGCAGCTACACTAGCTGCAGTCTCTGGACTATCTCCAAGGACAGCTCCATGTAGAACACGTTACAGAAGTCAAAGTGGGAGATCTAGTGATAGAACTAATGAGGCCAGGCTATCGCAGTCTAGAAATGGCCTTAGCTGGCAAACCAGCCTAAGCTGCGCAAAAGTACTGCTAGCCACAGAAGCCAGTGAGAAGCCTGGAATTCCAGAGCATTCACACACTATGACCTGTTCCTTCAGTAGAAGTACAATCCCTCTCAGAACAGATTCTATACCTAATTCCTTGGCACGGGAATCACCCATTTGCAGCACTTCCATTTTACTGGGTTTCAGACTCAGTTAATTGGTCCCCATCCAGTTCATCACTGGCCCCAGACACCTATGCAGCACCTTCATGGCCTTTCCTGATGTCAATGAAAAGGGGAGATAGAGCTGGGTATCAACATAAAAAAGGTAAAGGAACCCCTGACCATTAGGTCCAGTTGTGGCCGACTCTGGGGTTGCGGTGCTCATCTCGCTTTACTGGCTGAGGGAGCCGGCGTACAGCTTCCAGGTCACGTGGCCAGCATGACTAAGCCACTTCTGGCAAACCAGAGCAGCACAGGGAAACACCGTTTACCTTCCCGCCGGAGGGGTACCTATTTATCTATTTGCACTTTGACGTGCTTTTGAACTGCTAGGTTAACAGGAGCAGGGACCGAGCAATGGGAGCTCACCCCGTTGTGGGGATTCAAACTGCCAACCTTCTGATCGGCAAGTCCTAGGCTCTGTTGTTTAACCCACAGCACCACCCGCGTCCCTGGGTATCAACATACTATGTACCAAATGCCCAGATGACAGTTTCCAATTTAGATGTATAGCATAGGAGATGCTTATGGGGCCTTGTGAAGCCCCACAGCTCAGAAGCCAAGAGCCAAGGAACAATCTCCTTGTACTATTTCCTGGTAGTGACTCTGCATTATGATTAAATTATTCACTTTCCAGGTTTTCACCTAAATATAAAAGTGATGTAGGCTCTGAATTTTTACTTGTCACACAGATTCCTAGCTCAGCAAGAAACTTTTAAGTGACATTTGGAATAAAACAGTTTTTGCATATCTTTGGAGCAGAGAAAGATAACATTGTAATGCAATGAAGGCTCCAGATTTTGGAAGGCCTGTGGACATCATAGTCTCTGTGGGGTTCCCTCCCTGAGTAGGACCACAGCCTCCTTGCCATTATCACTACTATCCATTTTCAAGACTTCTCCTGATAAACTATGGCATAACAGCATGCCGTGAAGATAAAATGGAGGGGGGAACAGCTGTGTATGCCAGCCCGAGCTCCTTGGAGGACAATGGGATAAGAATGCGCAAATAAACACAGACACACACACACACATTTGCAGGCCTTGACCATGACAACATCCTTGAAGCATTTCACTGTTCACTTACTGAAGTTGTGGGCTACGCCTATAGTTTCTAACAGGACTGCTCTGGAGTAACTAATTTGCTAATTGCATCTGAAGTTGCCACCTGACTAATTGTAAGTTGGCCCAACTTGTTTCTAATTAGAAAGCCCTTTTAAATTTTTGTGTAATCAAGTATGCATTAACATATCCCAACGGGCAAATGTTTAGCATTCTCAAAGAGGTAGCAATCTTCATTGCTATCCACCAATGCCAGTTCACATGACTTTGGGGTATGTATTGGCTGCTAAGAACCCTGTTGAAATCATTTGCCTCCCTTGTCCATGGTAAACTGGTCACATGAGTAAAATATGCATGGGGTGTTTCCATGCAACCCCAGTGTGGATTAGCCATGAAATGCTACACATATGCTGAGAAGCCTATGCCCAAGCAGCTCCCCTTGGGCAGAAAGCCAATGAACACAGCTATTTGAAGTGCTTGCCACTTGTCCAGATGGTCACGTAAACTAGACCTTATGCAGGCACTCAAGAATTTGAGAGAACACTTTGGGCCAACTCACACAACTCAACTGGTACACAGAGCAAGAATGCTAATAAGTTGATACTTTCAAAAATTGGCTCCTACTAAAGCAAGACGCCCAACCTGCACCACAAGCCCCCGTTGGACTTCGTGCTGCTAAATAAGACCTTGCCCTTAATTGTGACTTTTCTACTAAGAGCTTTAAAACTTTGCTCACTACTGCTTCCAAAAAGACCACAAAGAAGGAAGCTGGCTCAGCAACTAGGTCCCATAATAATAATTAACATTAAACTTGCCAAATCCTTTGAAAGAAATGAAGTGTAAACACATCTTTCCCCCTCCGTTCTCTCTTCTGGTCTCTTTGCTTTACTATAAAATATGCTTAGTATCCCAATGACATTAATTTTTTATTCTGATTCAAATATGTACTCATGCAACATGGATTATTCTTGTTTATTCTCCAAAACAGGCAATTAGTTGTGTACTTTAAATCAAAAACTCTTTTAAAAACATAATGATTCCAATATTCCCAAGTGCGGAACAGCTACTGTATATTATGAATTGCTCTGGTAAAAAATGCTGAAGGCATCAGCCAGCAGGACTTTGCAGCATTAAGCCCTAACTGGACATATAACACAACTCTTGGAATACAAATAAATTCCAACTGGGATACCAAGCCCTTGAGGCTACATTTTTTTAAAAAGCCAAAGGGAAACGTTGAGGAGGGATGGAGGCCAGCCAAGTCATTTGTTGCCTCCCACATAACTGCCATTTTCGTTGTTGTTGAAGGAATCTTCTTTCCCTATGAAGACTATGGTTCATCTATTGATAACTTCCATGTTTCTATGTACTACAAAGTTCAATTTAAATATAAATATACCCTTTTCTTTTGCTCCCCCCCACCCATTAGACCATGCACCAATAATATTGGGTCTACTGCTCAAGGCTGGGCCTAGTGAGTGGGTTCCATCGATATGAACGGCTTATCTTTCAGAATGTATGGAGATCCCTGCTGGTTCAGACCAAAGACCATGCTGTTCCCAGTAGCTGGCATTCATAGATATCTAGATCTGTGGCCCTTCTTTAGTCTTTTGTCTACCGATAGGGTATGATGGAGGAAGTCTCTAACTTACATGACCCCCGAGGTAGACACTTCCCTGTGGAGAGCTATCATTTCCCCACTGCACCATACAGAAGAGCTTCTCACATGATGACTCCCAATGATACAGATGTTGCAAACCTCTAGGGTTTGCCCACATGAATATCTGGTGCCGATGGGAAATTTTTCCTGTATCTCTGCATGAGGTTGTGGTACATACAATCATGGGGAAAATAAAGTGCACCGTCTTAGAGTTCTGTGGTTTTACATATCAGGACAGAATAGTAATCATTTGACACAGTGCAATATGTCATTTGTTGTGGTTCATCTGAGGTTGTATTTACCTAATTTTAAGTCCTGATAAAGAACAGATGATTGTTATTATGTCCCAATATGTAAAACCATAGATTTCAAAGAGGGTGCGCTTTCTTTTCCCCATGACTGTATTACAGTCTAGAGTGAAACATCAGCAGGGAGAAACAGCTACGACGATTCCTGAGTTGGAGGTAAGCTTGCAAAAAACAAGGTTTGAAACTGATTGTATAGAGTGATTCATTTGCAATGGACAATTCACACAATTGTGGAAGGCCTTCTCATGTCACTCTCACTTTGAGCTATGAAATAAACCTAAAATCATAGAATCATAGAATCATAGGATCATAGAGTTGGAATAGACCACAAGGGCCATTGAGTCCAACCCCCTGCCAAGCAGGAAACACCATCAGAGCACTCCTGACATATGGGTGTCAAGCCTCTGCTTAAAGACCTCCAAAGAAGGAGATTCCACCACACTCCTTGGCAGCAAATTCCACAGTCGAACAGCTCTTACTGTCAGGAAGTTCTTCCTAATGTTTAGGTGGAATCTTCTTTCTTGTAGTTTGGATCCATTGCTCCGTGTCCGCTTCTCTGGAGCAGCAGAAAACAACCTTTCTCCCTCCTCTATATGACATCCTTTTATATATTTGAACATGGCTATCATATCACCCCTTAACCTCCTCTTCTCCAGGCTAAACATGCCCAGCTCCCTTAGCCATTCCTCATAAGGCATCGTTTCCAGGCCTTTGACCATTTTGGTTGCCCTCCACAGAAGTGTTCTGTGTGGTTGAGAAGAGTTCGGAAGAGAAAAGAACAAGGACTGACCTAGCAGCAATGTAGAGGGTTCTGTCCATTATCATGAGCAACTGGACGTCCAGTTTGTGCCTCTGTGGGGCGTTATGTCCTGGCTTGTGACCCACAAACACCGGATACTGTTTTGTATCTGTAAGAAACAGAGAGGAGTTGAAAGAAGAAAAGTCGAGAGACACTCAGTGAAAGCATATAAACAGTCGTTCAGATGGTCTATCCTCAAATGCAGGAACCAGAATTCCTGCCCCAATTTCTTTCTCTTGGCATATATGGTTAATCATCCACACAACAAATATTCCTGCTCAACAGGATCAGCTTCTTTGTTGTCACAAAAGGGATGTTATACTCTTCACAATTTTAAAAATTATTATTTCCCCCCCCGTCCAGAAGAGCATTTAATTGCTAGAAGTTAATAGGCAATCCAACATTTACACCTGGGTTTATATTCACTCTTTGCAGTTTTAAATAGCTGGATTCTGCTTGCCAAAGACGATCCGACAGCATAACAATGTTTTATAGAAGGCCAGCAATTACAGCAGTAGCCACGCTGTCTAGTGATTATAACAAAGTACTGAAAGATACCAAACTGGCAGATCTACGGGCTGCCCACATGATGAGGGTAACATTCTAATTGTGCTTATTTTTAGGAACAGAGGGGAGCCATTAATTGAGCTTTGCATCTACAAAAGCATCTGCTTTTTATTTTCTTCGCAGACAGTCTTATGAGGTTGTTTATGGAAAGTAGATTGCATTCTCTTATTTTACCTAATTTTATTCTGAAGCATCAGAGATGGCGGCTTCAGAATGGACTAGCGAGACTTTTATGGGAAGGAGCCGACTTGAAAACCATAATACTCTAATCAACTGCTAATTTCACACATCTTTCAGTGATTATACTATAGAAAAAATACCATCTTCTGGGGGGTGAGGGAGATGCACAAGCCACACTGTGCTGCTGTGATGACTGCCACTAATTCATAATAGCAAATGCAGAGATAAATGAGGCCGGTGTGAGTGATGCAGTTCAGGGGATTGAGCAAACCCTCTAGCAATCTGGTAGCTCTTTGTTTAGTCAGTTTAGTTTATTGCCCTTGAAATATAAATTCTACAGTACAGTACAGAAAGCATCCAGAGCTTCACAAATACATCTTCTAGGTTGCCACTGGTCACAGTAGCTTTTGCTCTGGTGAGTCCCTTTTCCAAGGCAGAGAGAAATGGGCTAGAGATTTGACTTAATTTAATGTTGTTTGGGAACTCACTGGAACCCCCTTCTCCTGTGTCCCAGAACTTGTTAGAAAGGCAGGGTCTTTTCCCTTAAGTTGCACTTTGCTTTGGAAGCAGATAGACATCCTCTGCTTCCGAATGCCCATGCAGCTCATGATGTCAAGCAAAATCCCTTCCGTCCCACAATGCAGTGCAGGATCAGCAGTGATCACACATTCTAGATGGTTACTAAGGTAGTCAAAATGTGTGGACCACTAATGATGATTGCGCATGCAGGCAGAGAATGGAAACTACCGGAGATAGAAAATGTAGTTGCATGCAAGTTAGAAAGAAGAATGAAAGATTTAAATAACTATAACCTTTAAATTAATGTATAACCTTGTTGTTATTTGATATAATTTTGTTTTAGCTATATGCAGGAGTTGGTAAAGGGACAGCTGAGGATTGAGGAATTTGCTAAAAAAAAAAAGGATGTCAAATCTGTAAAATAAGCAGCATGCAAAAGGGGAAGAAATGGAAATATCTGAGAGAGAGAGAGTGGAAAGCCAGTTTTTGAAAAAAGAAGAAGTCTCAAATTACTTTTAATTTGGCATTGATGTGTTATAAATTCAAAAAATTAATTGGCAAAAAAAAAAATGTGTGGACCACTGGATGAACCCTAACACCATCAAAATCAGGGATTCTCAAATTGTGTTATCAAGTCCCTTACTGGGCTGGTGACCTCTTTACATGACTGAAGAGTTCCCTGTGTCCTCTGTCGCAAAAAATATATATAAATAAAATAAAATAAAATAAAATAAAATAAAATAACATAACATAACATAACATAACATAAATAAAATAAAATAAAATAAAATAAAATAAAATAAAATAAAATAAAATGCAGTGCAGGCACTTCACATGGAACCTAGTTTGTAAAATATTTTTATTTTTATTTTGTGGAGTCTACCTCCATGTGGATTGTCTGCCTGGCATGTTATAACTGAGTGGATGTATGGATGTATGCGTGCCCATTCCTCTGCTATGAAATATTTCAGGATGACCAGACAATATGACAAAAGAATTGTTATTTCCGATTCTAATTTGGGAAGCGCACACTGTCAATTACACCATGAAAATGAAATTATATTGTAAACCTAAATATATCTTCCAGGAAATAAGCCATAGTGATTTTAATGGACTCTAGGACGAAGGTGTCAGCATTTTGGCCTATTGCCATAGCTAGATTATACCTCTAATCCACTTACCTATAATTTTGACAAACAGTGAAGGTAGAAACTCAGTACATCCTAATTGTCTTGAATGCTGAATCCATTGTTCAGTTACAGGGGTAGCACTGAGAGAAATTTATATTATCTGGCAGTTTTAGACACACCCAGATGGTACTAAAGGCTAAGTCTGATTGGTGGGTTTGATTGTTCCCGGTAACCCAACAGGAGATTTAAAAACAGCTACATAAATATACACTGTAGTACAGAGATGTGAAACTGATGATCAACAAGTATAACTCTAGAGTGGAAACTTAACTTCATGTGCAAATTATGCAGTTCTTGCATTTTGGCAAAAAAAATAGCCTAATTTTGGACCTCCTTGGCTTTAGACTGCAACTGTTTCTTCAGAACTGGTTGAGTGTACAGTTTGTAAGTATGTAGCCAAGAAGAAACAAATATAGGCTTCCATGTTCCCTGGATTCTCCTTGTACCTTTTCTTCCATTAGTTTAGGTTTATCAAAGCAATGAAGACTTTTGCTCCCCATTCGTTATCCCATTTCGATGGAGCTAATATTGCTCGAATACTACAAGTTATAGATTTGGTGATGTGGCTCAAAGCACTTCAGTACACTGTAGAAACTAAAAGGGAATTTTTTACTAGAACCACTTTTGACTGGCATTGTACAGCCAGATACTGTGAAAGGTTTCCTCATTTACACATCTAAATCCTGATGGGCAAGAGAATATTATGCTGATCTGCTTCCAGGCAGGCTGCCACCAAGAGCTGGTCTAGAATGGAAACTATTTCTTTCTAAATTCAGTTTTACATTACAACTGCAAAAATGGAGTACGCATGCGCGCACACACAGCAATTTAGCATATGCATCATTTCTGTGCTAAATGGTGTGTTTCCCCCCAGAATTTGGTTATCTTGTTAAGGATTTGTCTGTGGTACATCTAATTGCTCATACTAAAGGTAAAGGTAAAGGTACCCCTGCCCGTACGGGCCAGTCTTGACAGACTCTAGGGTTGTGCGCCCATCTCACTCAAAGAGGCCAAGGGCCAGCGCTGTCCAAAGACAGTTCCGGGTCACGTGGCCAGTGTGACATCGCTGCTCTGGCGAGCCAGAGCCGCACACGGAAACGCCATTTACCTTCCCGCTAGTAAGCGGTCCCTATTTATCTACTTGCACCCAGGGGTGCTTTCGAACTGCTAGGTTGGCAGGCGCTGGGACCGAACAGCGGGAGCGCACCCCGCCGCGGGGATTCGAACCGCCGACCTTTCGATCGGCAAGCCCTAGGCACTGAGGCTTTAACCCACAGCGCCACCCGCGTCCCCCTATTGCTCATACTAAGACATGGCTAATTCTGGTTTGAGCACCACTGAAAGGACGTTCATAGAAACAGTACTTCACAAATTGTCGGTTGAGCTGTTTCATGAAAAGTGGCATTTTTGTTGTTGAAAGAGAGAGGTACCAGGTTGAAGAGGACAGTGGGTTGAGATACGACCAAAAGCAGGTGTGGGAACTCGCTCTCTTGCATTCAAAGCAAGTTTTTGTTTACTGGTTTGTAGCAAATGGATAGGGTTAGCATGTGGAATAGCATACCCTCCAACATATTCTCCATTGCAAATAGGGACACACTATTCAATAATGATAATAATAACAACAACAGTTGTACCTTGGAAGTTGAACAGAATCCGTCCATTCGACTTCTAAAATGTTTGGAAACCAACGCACAGCTTCTGATTGGCTGCAGGAAGCCGGATGTTTGGCTTCCGAAAATTGTTCGAAAACCAGAACACTCACTTCAGGGTTTCGATCATTTGGGAGCTGATTTGTTCGGGAGCCAAGGCATTTGAGATCCAAGATATGACTGTGATAATAATAATGTTACTATTTATACCCCACCATTTGACTGGGTTGCCCCAGCCACTCTGGGCAGCTTCCAAAATATATAAACACAAAATAAAACACTAAACATTAAAAAGCTTTCCTATACAGGGCTGCCTTCAGATGGCTCGGGGGTCGGATAAGTCCATATCCGCCAACATTACTCCGTTGAAAACAGGGATGTCCTAAGGAAGGGCAGGACATTCCGGGAGCAAATAAAAAAAGCCTGGATGGCTTCTGTAAATCTGGGAATGTCACTGGAAAATAGGGACACTTGGAGGGTCTCGGATAAAGGAAAAATAGGTCTAAGGAGACGCAGGAGGAAACAAGAGCGTAGTACTCACAAATTTAAATCTCACTGACCAATAAGCCATGACTTGAAACTTGGGGGACAAGAAATCTAAGCGCAGTTTCCCTGCCTTTCATACTCACAGTTGCCATGCGAAATACTGATTGGTTCAGGATCTTCTGGGAAATCAGCCCCAGCAAAGTGTAGCAGTGTGAAATATAGCAGCAAGGCTTCTGACCTCATAGTAGTTCAGCTGGGAGACTATATCTTCAATTCACCCTGTGAAAGACAAACGAGGGCATAAGAGCTTTCCATCAACTCGCATTTAGCCACTACAAACAAAAATAGGCCTTGGACAGCCTACAAGGAACAAAGGGGGCTCTCCTGCCCTTCAAGGCATCCACTATAAAATAATAAATATGTTCATTTCAGAAGAGGAAAACCACCCTGACAGCAGGCCTCATTGGGCTCTAACATATAGTGGCACCAACATCTTAAAAAATAAAAAAAAAGACCAGAAGATGCTGCAAGCTATCAGTGAGTACTTTCGCTTCCTCTCCTCACTGCTGGTTTTTACTCTGCTCAAAAAACTACACCTTTTGTCCTCTGACACCTAGTTCTCCCTAAGAACTGGGTTTTAATTATACAGTGGTACCTCGGGTTACATACGCTTCAGGTTACAGACTCCGCTAACCCAGAAATAGTGCTTCAGCTTAAGAACTTTGCTTCAGAATGAGAACAGAAATTGTGCTCCGACGGCGCGGCAGCAGCAGGAGGCCCCATTAGCTAAAGTGGTGCTTTAGGTTAAGAACAGTTTCAGGTTAAGTACGAACCTCCGGAACGAATTAAGTACTTAACCCGAGATACCACTGTATTGGTTGTGATGACTTTACGTAAATCATGAATACATTGGCATTGATTGAATAGTTATGACATTGACACCCCACCTTTCCTCGTCGTCCCCATTTTATCCTTACAACAATCCTGTGAGGTAGGACAGACCGAGAGTGAGTGAGTAGCTGGCCCAAGGGACACCCAGTGAGCTTCATGGCCGAGTGGGAATTTGAACCATGCTCCTCCAACACTTTAACCACTACCAAACCCTGGCTCTTGAGAGGCGGGGCAACATTTGACTTAAACTGCTATGCCATTTCACTCTGTTAAGTAAAGGTAAAGGTAAAGGTAAAGGTAAAGGGACCCCTGACTATTAGGTCCAGTCGTGACCCACTCTGGGGTTGCGGCACTCATCTTGCTTTATTGGCCGAGGGAGCCGGCGTACAGCTTCTGGATCATGTGGCCGGCATGACTAAGCCGCTTCTGGCGAACCAGAGCAGCGCACGGAAACACCGTTTACCTTCCCGCCGGAGCGGTACCTTTTTATCTACTTGCACTTTGACGTGCTTTCGAACTGCTAGGTTGGCAGGAGTAGGGTTCACACAATTTTATGGCGAATTAAAACTTATTTCCTCTTCTGTATCTGTTTTGAAACCTCACTGAACGCACAGCTTAGAGACTACGGTGTTAAGCAGCGTACAAAATGGGTCAAACAAACAAACAAAAACAAATGTTTCCCCATACAAACCAAAAAAGCCGTCTACACAGAAAACTAGGCAGCAGGAGTTTAGATTATCTCCTGAAGGCACATACTGCAGCAATGCTGCTAAAGTATAAACTGGGTCTGGATCTGGGCAGGAAACGGACAGGGAACTCTTATGTATGATGCCCTGTGGTCCAACATGGAAGGAAGGTTGGAAATAAATGTAATATGTAATAAATGCATTTTAGAAAGAGACTATCCTTCGTTCCCTCCATGTGGAGGTCACATATACAATCCTGTGAGTGCGCAGTGTTATATAGCACTTAGATGAGACACATCTAAATCCACTGATCGCTGACCAAAGTTTTAGGCAAATGCTCCTTCTTCTAGGTATAAGATGGCTCAGCTCATAAATTAAAAACACTACACATTATTTAGGTTTATCAAGGGATTAAGGGACCTTCCAGGAGAATGATTCATAGTCACACGAGTTGTAAATCAAGAACAGCAACACGGGGAACAGGGCATGATGGAGCACAGTGAATGTGTCATGAGACTATACCATAAAAATATGAACTCATAAATTTTGATACTATAAAAACCAATGCTCCAAATTGCAGTAAAACTCCCTAAAAGCAGTAACTTCACTCTCATCTCCCACCTGCTGAATTCTAGGCATGTCTTCTTTTTCATTGTTAAATAAAAATAATTTTTAAAAGCAGAAAACTTTTGATTCAGTGAAAGGGTGGACGTCCCCCCCCCCAACACAGCAACTATCCCATAATTCCCAGGCAAATTTCACAGAGGTGCTGCTGACCTACAGGATAAATCAGTGTAAAAGCAGGGATTTCTTTTCACCCTTTCCAGAATTTCAAACCTTTGATGCTGCCTGCCAGAGATTATCTTTTCGAACAAAGCTATTTTACTGTAGCCGCTCCATGATTTACACAAAGACAGTCAAGCTTTGTAACCAAAGACAGCTTTTGAAAGTCCATTTGGCAAACAAAGTGCTAACTTGCCCTTTTGAAACACCATTTAATATTAGAGACCTATATGTCCTTTCCTCATGCCAAGAAAAGCATTAACAAGCCCTGAGTGTTTCATTTCAGAGTGTAATTTCACAATTGGTTCTTAATCATTTATCCAGTTGGAAACACTGAAGTAATTAATTTTGAGATCCAGATATATACTTTTAAAACAAAACACTACATTCTATTACAATCAAGGAGGTGGGACAGCTGTTCCGTAGTATGCCACTGGGAACCTCAGAAAGGCAAGATAAATTACTGTGGTCTCTACGTGCTTATTTTTATTTGAACATACAGCTTTTTAAAAGTCTGGTTTTATATGTTATCTCTGAAATTGAGCATCAATCTCTGAGCCAATGGGCTGTGTCCAATGCTAGTCCTGCTCAGAGTAGACACTTTGAAATAGACATGACGAACTTAGGTCTACTACTTTCAATGGATCTACTCTGAGTAAACCTTATTTAACTACAATCCAATAAACGTTGGTGTAAGCTACAGTAGAACCAATGACACCCACACCAGCTAGTAGCACCAGCTATGAACATACAGAAGAAAAATGATACATGAGTTGAAAAAATGTTTAAAATAACCTTTTCTTTTAAAAAAAAACCCCAAAGCCTTTATTTTAGGAATTCTAGGCACTGAAATCCCAAGGGAGCAGAAAAGACTATTTATGTATGCGACCACGGCTGCACAGATGTTATTGGCCCAGAGATGGAAAGAAGATAAAGTCCCTACCAGAAAAGAATGGCAGATTAAGTTGATGGATTATGCCGAAATGGCAAAAATGACCAGAGGAATCAGAAATCAGGAAGACCAAAATTGTAATAAGGAATGGGGAAAATTTATAATTTATCTTAAAAATCATTGTAAACAGCTAAATTTCTTGTAGGATTGGAATAACACTTCTGTTATTGGAATAACACTTAGTGGTGAATTTTGGACATAATGGAGATGTAAAAGATTTGATTATCAAATAAATAAATTAATAAATGCAGGAGTAAATGATTTAACAATAGGACCCACCAAGGGGAGGATGGAAGTCCAGGAGATTCTTTGGAATCTGTTTTTATGTTGCATGTTGGCTATGTGATTGTAAAACTTTAATCTGAAAACCACACACACACACACACACACACAGGAAAATACAGAAGAAAAACTGCTGGGTTGTCATATTCTACACGAGAAACACACTTGTTTATAAAACTTCTAACCCCACTTTCTGCCAAATATCTACCTTAAGCAGCAGTGGTACCTATTTATTTATTTGTGTTGGTATGCTTTCGAATGCTAGGTTGGCAGGAGCTGGGACAGAGCAAAGTGACTTGGACTATAAGCACATAAGGTGAGCATACCAACACAAGTAAATAAATAGGTACCACTGCGGTGGGAAGATAAAGGTGTTTCTGTGCACTTATTGGGAACCACTGATGAGCAGAGTGTTGTTGCACTCGGGTCCTACTTGCAGGCTTCCCACGGGTATCTTGGTTGACCTCTGTGAGCATAGGATGCTGGACTAGATGCGCCATTGGCCTGATCCAAAAGGCTCACCTTATGTGCTTATGTAACTTAGCCACACATGTTAAAATTGGACCTTGAAGTGTCTGTAAATGTGCAGTAGGGTCCTCTAGTGTTTCATCAAAGTTAAAATGGAACTGCACCATATTAAACAGCTACAAAATAAAAAGGGAACGCTGAAATGCATTTAAATAATAATGGTTCATTAAAACTTAAGAGGAGCCGAAGATGGCATTTTTGAAAAAAACACCAAGTTTTATTAAAAGTTTTCAACATAAAACACAATAAAAATCACACTAATCTAAAATGGATATGCATGGAAATCCAACCAAGGGGACGTCACTTAACAATGTTAATAAGTATAATTTTTAATAAGATTATGATTTATGTCTGTTTGTTTGTTTTGTTCATTTATAATTTTGTGAAAATTAATAAAAAAAATCACACTAATCTAGAAAAGAAAAATAGAAAAAAGCAAAAAGAAGGAAAGGAATGAAAGAAGGAAAGAAGAGAAAGAAGGAAAGGAAATTACAGAGCCCTCCATCCAAATTAAATCTTAACCTTTATTCACACACAGAAGAGTGAATCCTGCCAGCTCTCACCTGAAGTTTTCCCCAGCCTCCCACCCTCTCTACCCTCCTCCTCACACAGGGCCCTTTGAAGATGCAATTTTTAGATTTAAGTTTCATATTCGGTGCCAACCTTTTCCTTCAACCTCTGTGAGTCCATTTCAGGATAATTCAATTAAGTACCAACCATTTCCCCATAATCCCTAAGCACTTTGGACAAACCTGCAGCTATTCTAGAAATACAGAAGGACACCAGCTTATCTAGGAGAAATGCATCAAGCTGTGGAGCTTTTTCACCCATAGGACTAGGCTGATCATTCAAACTGAGCATGGCTCATGGCAAGTCTCTATAGGAGAAAAATAGATGCTTTATGCTGCTCCCTGTCACCACACCATCAACTACCTAACTGTGAGCGTTCTATGAGGAGAAGCTTTGAAACAGAGCTGATAAATCTTGGCCTCTCCACTTTAGGGATTTATAAAGAAAAACCAGGTGTGTGTGATATATCCTGCATCGTTCTTCTTGCTCAACTTTCTGCAGTTTTGTGCAAAGATGTTGAAAAGGAGCTTCCAACTAAAGTAATTACTTGCATTACATAGTGTGCTTAGTTTGCCCTTTCTCTTAGTATCATTTAACTAAGAACTATTTCACACTTTATGTAGTTTCAGGTGTATTTGCATATTTGCCACCAACTACGGACACAAAAATATGGTTTGAAGCTCAACATCAAAAAAACTAAGATCATGGCCACTGGTCCCATCACCTCCTGGCAAATAGAAGGGGAAGAAATGGAGGCAGTGAGAGATTTTACTTTCTTGGGCTCCATGATAACTGCAGATGGTGACAGCAGTCACAAAATTAAAAGACGCCTGCTTCTTGGGAGGAAAGCAATGACAAACCTAGACAGCATTTTAAAAAGCAGAGACATCACCTTGCCAACAAAGGTCCATATAGTTAAAGCCATGGTTTTCCCAGTAGTGATGTATGGAAGTGAGAGCTGGACCATAAAGAAGGCTGATCGCCGAAGAATTGACGCTTTTGAATTCTGGTGCTGGAGGAGACTCTTGAGAGTCCCATGGACTGCAAGAAGATCAAACCTACCCATTTTGAAGGAAATTAGCCCTGAGTATTACTGGAAGGACAGATCCTGAAGCTGAGGCTCCAATACTTTGGCCACCTAATGAGAAGAGAAGACTCCCTGGAAAAGACCCTGATGTTGGGAAAGATGGAGGGCACAAGGAGAAGGGGACGACGGAGGACAAGATGGTTGGACAGCATTCTCGAAGCTACAAACATGAGTTGGACCAAACTGCGGGAGGCAGGGGAAGACAGGAGTGCCTGGTGTGCTCTGGTCCATGGGGTCGGGAAGAGTCGGACACGACTAAACAACTAAACAACAACAACAGACACTTTTCTGGGAGCCACAGCCAATCAAAGCTCCCTGAGGAGTACAACATTTGTGTCTGCAAACATGCTTCTTCCATTAATGTTTCTAGCTGTGCACCTAGGATGTTTTAAGTGCGCGTTGAAAACTGTAAAGTGTGAAGGAGCTCCAGCAGGAGTCTTTCTTTATGCAAGTGTGAGAAAAGGAAAACAGATCAAACTCTTCACAGTTTGCCAGCTGCCTTCAGCTTAGCGTAATTTCAGATATACCCGGGCTTGGGTGGCATTCCTGTAAAGTGACTAGAGAGGTGTTTAGATGAAAAAAGCTCAAAGGTAGAAGAACTTGTGGCCCTCCAGGTGTTAAGACCATGGCCAACGGTAAACAATGATGGGAGTTCTAGTCTAGTAACATCTAAAAGGCCACAGATTCCCTTCTAACTCTCTACTATTCTCTATAAGGCACTATTCTACTATTATCACAGTATTCTCTGAAAGCCGCAGGTGACCTAGGCCCATTCCACTGTTACAGAACCATCTTTGTGATAGTCTCAGGAAAGTGCAAAGTGACTTGCTAATGGAGTTCTGTACAAAAGAAATCCATTTCTGCTATATTACCCTCCTCATCAGATTACAGCAGCTTCCTACCAACTTTATCTTAAAATAGGCTCAAATGAAATGAATGGACCAGACTTAAGACTTATCCACCAATTCTAATGTGTCTACTCTGAGTAAAACACAATTGAATACCACCCTTTGGCTTGAATCCTGGAAGTGATATTTCGATGTGAAGTACAGGTGCTTTTCAAGAAAAAGAGGGGAGAAGAAGGGCATTTGGGTAAATCCTTGGGTTTTTGCATACATAGTTGAAACATATTGCAGTCTGTAAATACAGTGAATTTTAATGCTTTTAATCTAGATTTGAAGTCACTCGTCAGCCCTATTCAAACATCTTACTCACGAATTCGCAGTGTACAAGCAACTACAGTGGTACCTCTAGTTGCGGACACAATCCGTTCTGGGGTGCCGTTTGCACACTGAAAAGTCCACAACTAGAGCGGCGCTTCTATGCAAGCGTGGAGCATGATACAGTGCTTCTGTGCATGTGCGAAGCACATAGAACGCTTCTGCGCATGCGACGAAACCCTTCCGAAAACACTTCCGGGTTTGCAGTGTTTGCAAGCCGGAAAGATGCAATGTGAACCTAATGCAACACGAGATATGACTGTACACACTTCCAACATCACATGTGCCAATTAGCCTCTCTCCTGGTCCCCATGCATACACCATGAACACATGTAGGGAATGGGTCTTTGTATGTGAGCTCACTCTCTGCAGGTGTTTGCACTGTAAATGATCAGGACTTACAAGCGTAATAAAGCTAGTTCCTAATGAAATGCATGCACACCTGTTGGAGCATAACTAGCCAGATGGTAACGCCCAGCCAACAGAAGTAAACTCAGGTAAAGATCAAATGTATTATTCAAGGTTGTTATCATTCCTTTGGAAAATGTGAATCTATCAGTTGGTACAAGGCAGCTACTCTGTTAAAAACAAACAAACAAACAAAAAACTTTTGCATATTTTTCTTTAGGAATTGAGGGAAAAAAATAATTTGGATTTTTTTTTAAAAAAAAAGAAAAACAACCTGCTAGCGGTTTTAGGCAGTTGAGAGAATGTTTATACTGCAATCCTATACAGTGGTACCTCGGGTTACATATGCTTCAGGTTACAGACACTTCAGGTTACAGACTCCGCTAACCCAGAAATAGTACTTCGGGTCAAGAACTTTGCTTCAGGATGAGAACAGAAATCGCGCGGTGGCGGCGCAGCAGCAGCAGGACGCCACATTAGCTAAAGTGGTGCTTCCGGTTAAGTTTCAGGTTGAGAATGGACCTCCAGAACGAATTAAGTATGTAACCAAAGGCACCACTGGACGTGTCTACTCAAAAAGTAAGTCACGTTGACTTTTGTGGGGCTTAAGTGAGCACAGGATTGCGCAACACAACCCTATGCATACAACAAAGTTCCAATATGTTCAGTCCAAGGTATGTAGAGGATCCTGTTTTCAGAGGGTTTAGGATTGCAGTCTTTAGTAGGTTTAAGAACAGGGTTAGACAGCTTTCTGGCAGTTTCTATGCTCTTCCTTTCATGTATTTAAAAATTATTAGAGTTTATTAAGAAATTGTCTGTTTTCTTGACAGTCATTGTTATAAACAAAACATTGTGCATGTTTATACTGAGTGTTCCTTGTGACGTGGAGAGAATTTAAGTAAGAAGACTGTGTTGGCTACATCTAGTCTAGAACTCACTCTAGCTGTGAACATCTTAATGACGACAGCAACAGCAAAGCAAAGCAGGACTGGTGCTATAACTGGTATTTAGAATCTGGATCCAAGCATACTGTCCTGAATATGGCTATTCCATTTCACCCACTACGGTCAAAAGTTACTGACAAGAGTTACTGTCCACATGATGGTCTAATCATTTTTTAAAAAAAGAGCTTTCTAAGCTATTGACCACCACCACCACATCGTATAGCAACAAACTGTGCACGTTAATTGTGCAGTAAACGAAGAATACGCCCTTTCGCTTGGAGCCTATTGTAAATCAGTTTCATTGGATAGCCTCTGGTGTTTTGCAAGATAATAGTTTCTACAGATTGCACTAACCCCATCATAATTTTATAACACTTCTCTTAAAAATAAATAGGAGGCTTTTCGTCCATAAATATATTTTTCCACCAGGGAGAAATGGTTTTCGGCAGGGAGACTGTAAAAAAATCTTATCCAGCTGTTGAAGATGGACCGTGGGCCAACACATCCATCTGGATCAAATGGTGATTCAGTGCTCCTCTTTGCAAAAGGGAACACTTAGACAGGTGCAAGGACAGCTGCATACTTATCTTTGCCAGAACATTCCCATGCATGGGCCATGGAATGCTGTACACAAGGTTCCAGAAGCATGAGAACCACCACAAAATGTAAGGGCTTTCTAGGTAAGCACACTTGGGAACAGATTCCCTAGATCTGTCCAAACACTTCCCACTGAATGCAGCCAATGGATCCCGCCCCCCAGTCCTACACCCCCCTGTTCCTGACGGTAAGCATTACAGCTTTAGAGTAAATATTGGATACAGTTAGCGAGGTAGTTCTTTTGTTGAATATGAAACTCAAACACCTCCTTTAAATCAAGTGTTCCTTTAAACAATGGCTGAATTAGGACATCATGATAAATTATGGCCTAATGATAGCTTTGAGTTTGTAGAAGAAAGTTAAAGTGAGGTTAAAATAAACTAAAAAAATGAAAAAAATTGTCCAATAGCAACTTAGAGACTTAGTTGAAGTTTGTTCTGGGTATAAGCTTTTGTGTGCATGCACACTTCTTCAGATACACACAAAAGCTTATACCCAGAACCAACTTACCGTATTTTTTGCACCATAACACTCACTTTTTTCCTCCTAAAAAGTAAGGGGAAATGTCTGTGCGTGTTATGGAGGGAATGCCTACGGGTGGCATGCCTATGGATTTTCCTCCTCTAAAAACTACGTGCGTGTTATGGTCGGGTGCGTGTTATAGAGCGAAAAATACGGTATTTGGTCTCTAAGGTGCTACTGGACAATTTTTAAATTTTGACTGCGTCAGACCAACACAGCTACCTACATGAATCTAAACTGAGGTTAATATATAAAACTCACTTTGGCTCATTCTTGTCACGGTAAACCAAGGTTTATCGTAATGTCCAAACAGCCATTGTCTAACACCAACAGCCTGAGGCCGAAAGGGCATTATGTTTATTCTGCGCTTCTAACAATGGGCCTCTACTCTTTTCCAGTGAGTCCAAATAACTCCCAAAACAGTAATTCTAGCAATAGCCAAATTATTTGAAGAATATCTAAGGTATGTCTCTGATAAAAGAGCACAGCCAATAGTTGTAACTGACACACTTACGGCAACTTCTAAGGCACACAGAAGACACACGCACAAGCTTCTAGCATCTAGGTAAAGGTAAAGATAAAGGGACCCCTGACCATTAGGTCCAGTTGTGACTGACTCTCGCTTTATTGGCCGAGGGAGCCGGCGTACAGCTTCCCGGTCATGTGGCCAGCATGACTAAGCAACTTCTGGCAAACCAGAGCAAGGCACAGAAACGCTGTTTATCTTCCCACCGGAGTGGTACCTATTTATCTACTTGCACTGCGTGCTTTCGAACTGCTAGGTTGGCAGGAGCTAGGATCGAATAACGGGAGCTCACCCCATCGTGGGGATTCGAACCGCCGACCTTCTGATCGGCAAGACTTAGGCTCTGTGGTTTAACCCACAGCGCCACCTAGGTAGCTGGCAGTAATTTCTAAAGGTTCGTGCCTGGCAAAGCAGTTGAAGCAACAGTGGGACCACACACCCCTCACCTGACAAAGTGTGCGCACACAACCAGAGACGACTTCTACACTGAAGTTGCCACTGTGCTTGCCTCTTCAAGACCCTCCTGGTACTAGTAGAAAGTAGGTATTCGGCTGCCTTAACAGCCTCTCCCCCTGCTTCTGACACATCTTGCACCCCACTCCTGTGTCTCTTGACTGCTCCAACCCTTCCCCTTCCTCCACCGTGGGCTGCTGCCCCTTGGGTGGCACAAAACCCCATAAATCACTGGCCCCCTCTCCTGGGTCAGCCTCTGACCCCCCTGCCTCCATTGCACTCTTGTTACAGCCCTGCCAGTCCCCGATATCTGACTTCTAAAAACCATACCTATCTCAACAAAACAGAAACACATTAGCAGCTCCAGTTTTCTACCACCTGTTACCTGGGGTTTAGGTATGAAGGAGATGTTGCAGTGAATGTCCATGGGCACAGAAGGAACCCATGGTGCTTGGAAGCTAGTTTACTGAATCAGTTGCAAATAGTAGTTACAGCATGCCAAATACGGTGTATAGAAACTTCCAGAAAGCAAATCACCTCAGCTGTGACTCCTACTGGATGGTTTTCTTGTCTCAAGTATCTTGGGCTGAATATTCAACTTCAAGTGAATACCCTAGTTAAAAATCAGATGGGACCGTAGGGAATTTATGGTCTGAACATTCATTTTTTTAAAAATTCAGAGCAGCTCCTGACAGTAGGTGTGAATCATGTGAGGACTATAGTACTTGGATAGGAGATTTAGCTATTTCTCCTCATGCCATTTCCCCTATAAATATGATCCCACCAACAAAAACTATTTGCCCATGAGGGGAAAGCACATGGGTTCATATAGGCAATTCACACCTGGGAGGACTGTGACTGAAGAAGTGATGAAGAAGGAAGGGTTAAACACTTCCTTCCGCAGCACTGTGGCTCCAAGGTGATTCAGGGTGCCCTCTTAGTTGCTTATAACTTAACATACACATGGGAAATCCAATCATGGATTTCCCATCATCTTGTCTAATTGAGCTCAAAGACCTATAACAGTTCCTCTAATATTTATACCTCTTAAATCACACAGAACATTGATTAATCCTTGTCTGCATACGTAGCCATACACAAAGGAGGTTCTGTTATAGTCTTAGATATTTTAGGAGGGTTAGTAGATAGTACAGTTCGTGCTGATCCTCTTCTTATTTTATTCCTTGTTCCAGGAATCAAATATGCTAGATATGTGGTATGCCTAATGGTTTCTTTGAACAAATATAGTTTCAAGCAGGAAATGTAAAGGCTGACAGAGATTCATGGCCTGCAGCTTTTGACAACCGATGTCAAAATGTAACTCAAAGCAAAAAAATATTGCAGCACATATTTCTCCCATCAATATCCTAAGAAATGGATAATCTGAAGTTTCGGATACTGTGCAAAAATACTCTTCCTCAGGTGTGTACCCTTTACAATATCAGCTGGTGGAAGGGCAAAGAGCCCATTTTCCTGTCAGCATTTCCCCCATATTTCTATACAATACAGCTGAAGCCAAGAAGGTTCTTGCATCCCATTTACAATAAAGGTTGCAGTCAGAATCAACAGTCCAGTGTTCTTAGCTCCCTGATTTCTATCTTCTACCTGACAGTGCCATTTCTTAACACGTTTCAGTTACTAAGACAGTGTCACATAGGCCAATGCAAACACTGCCTTCAACTATTCTTCATGTTTTTCAGTGTCCTCCTATTGACATTATCGAGAGTGTTGATTTCTATGAAATACAATTTCCTTGCTAAATTTCGCTTGCTGACAAAACACGTGTTACCTTTGTTCCTCAGGAGGACGCATGAGGTTGGGAATCTGTTTTTGTGCATCATGCACAAAACCCAAACCCATCATGCATCATGCAACCCAACCCAAAGCAGGTACTACTTTATATTAGATTTAGTTCCTGTGTCAACAATGCAAATATGGGAAGTTGAAAGTTCATACTATAAATGTGTCATAGTACCAGTAAATCCCTAGTCATCTTTAGACTCAATTTTTTGTGGGACATGTGCATTGTTATTTTTTTGCTGGGAAGCAGAATCTTTAATTTGTCCCTTAAGTCATTTCCATTCTTATCTGACACATTTTCTAAATAAAGCAAAATATATCCTAGCATAGTATGTCTCTCAGGAACAGCTGGTATCTTTAGTGAGCAATGCATGGCAACGGTGAAACAAGTAAACAATGCTGAATCCAATTAAAAATTATGGTAAAAGATTCTTAACCTAGGTCAACCAAAACCCCTCATTTTGTGTGGAGCAGGTAATGTTTGTTTGCATATGTATACTGCAACTGGACTTTGGCTGTACCTATTAAAAGGGACAAAGAAGGTTGGAATGGTAGACTCTGAGAAAAAACATGAACAGCTGGCTCTACAGGGACCTGGTCACTAGAGCACTCTCGTAATTCCACATGGTTCCAGATTTATCAGATGCTCTAGTCTGCCAACCAAGCAGTTCTTAGTAGCTTTATCTCATTACTGGTCAGACTCAACAATAATTTATTTGGATGTGATCTCATGACTGGTGTTTCCGGTTAGATGCACAATCATAGAGAGCCAGTGTGGTGTAGTGGTTAAGAGCGGTAGTCTCGTAATCTGGGGAACCGGGTTCGCGTCTCCGCTCCTCCACATGCAGCTGCTGGATGACCTTGGGCCAGTCATACTTCTCTGAAGTCTCTCAGCCCCACTCACCTCACAGAGTGTTTGCTGTGGGGGAGGAAGGGAAAGGAGAATGTTAGCCGCTTTGAGACTCCTGAAGGGGAGTGATAAAGCGGGATATCAAATCCAAACTCTTCTTCTTCTTCTTCTTCTTCTTCTTCTTCTTCTTCTTCTTCTTCATAGGGCCCAGTGCTATCCAACTGAAAAAGTAGTTTTGTGAGCTGAGTTGATTTGGGCTGGGACCAGGTCCCAGACAACAACCCCAGCAACTGCAGCATCTTCTGATATTTTTATTGATGGCCCAAATCAAGCACCATGGCAATGAAAGCAAGTTCCGAAGGAATGGCTGTTAACGGTCAGCTTGAATGTGGTGCCCACACAACAGCGTTTGAGCAGCAAGAGGATCACTCTAAGTCAGCCTTTCTCAACATGTGGGTCCCCAGATGTTGTTGAACTCCCATCACCCCTAGCTAGCAAGGCCAGAACTCAGGGATGATGGGAGTTGTAGTCCAACAACATCTAGGGACCCACAGGTTGAGAACCGCTGCCTAAGTGTTCCCACAGCAAACAGATAAAAGCAGATATAACCATTTCATTACGTGTTGCCTCAGAAGACCCAATATTTGTGTCTACTTGATCTGCTGTGGCACCTGCAGTGTTGGTGGTATTCCGCCACATCCCGGTCAGTGCTCAGAACAGATAAATGTCCCATGCCAGGACACTTTCAATTCAATGTTCTAGGCCAGTTGTGTCACATTTTTACCTGGAACTGAAGATGCATAAAAGCAGTGAAGCTATAAAGAGTTGCCTTACACAAAGTCAAGGCAGTGTCCCCTCTGGCTCAATACTGTCTGCTCTAATAGACAGCACGTTTTGAAAGCAGTTCTCTGAAATCTGGCATGCCATTTGCAAAGCTAAGCTGAGCAGGGTCCGGTACGGTTTCCAATTGAATGGGAGGCTGCGTGTTGAGATTCCTGCATTGCAGGGGGTTGGACTAGCTGCGGTCCCTTACAACTCTAGGATTCTATGCACCCTGTGGCCACTGCCATCATGCAATGTTTATGAACATATAAAGTTGTCCTATACCAAGTTAGATTAAAGATCCATGCAGGCCAGTGCTCTCCACTGAGATTGCCTGTGGTTGCCTAACATCTCAGATCATCTGAGATTCTGTAATAGTAGGAACTGAGCCTGGGATGTAATGCAAGGTATGTACTCCACCACTCACTGAGCTTTGCAGTAATCATGCAGAACTACTGACCCGCAGGGAGAGACAGTTTGTATGATCCCAGAGTGGTGTGAGAACGTCTACACTATTCTAGTTAAAGCACAACTGACCCAAAGTGATCTTTGGAGAAAGAGAAAGAGCATAAGAGAACAGACACACATGTCTTATTATTGAACTCTAACCCCTTCTCCTAGCAATTTTGCAAACCATTTGCAAATGGTTACAATGGATGTAAAATCCTTAACTGTATCTCCTCTCTTGCCGAAGATAAACAGAACAGATTACTGGATGTAATCTGTTTGAACGGTTGCATTGCCATAATGAATTCACAGACCCAAAGAGGGTTGGCTACACCATAATAAATTGCAGTTATTAAGGTTTTAAATGAATCAGATTTTAACTAAAAAGTTATAATCATAATGCTTCCAAATGACATATCTCCTCTGCCAGGCAGAAGTTAACATTAACTACAAGACGGGGGGGAACCTCGCTCTTTGCAAATTATCAGGCAATGAAAGGCTGGAAACAAGCAAATGTTTGAATTCCTTTATCCTGCTGTTCTGAGCCTTTTTTTTACAATATATAGAACCAGTTGTGCTGAATAAAATACAGTGGCCATATGCCCGTTATTTCTAAGCGCTGCCATCGTCGCAGATTTGTGGACCGCATTTGTTTTAATGTCTGTGCTTCACTTTTCAAACAGTGACTGAAGTTTCTACCTTAAGGGGAAGATGCAACTTGAAAGCTTTTGATTTCCAACTCACATCATCTGCAGCACACACTTTATTCTGCCACTCATAAAGTTCCAAGACTTGTTTCTTTCTATTGTCATCACGATACAGCTTTGAATCCAGATTTCTTAGATGTTTCAACTTCCTTATGCCGAGGAACCGCATGAAATCTGCTGCTGGAGATCAACTAGACGCTGCGGAAGCAGAGACTAGAATTAACTCAATGAGTCAAATATTTCAAGTGCCAGGAAAAGTCAACGGGGTGAATTAATTTAGATCTTTCAGACTTCTCCGCATAATTCCAACATATGACATAGTGACCTGGTTTGGATAGAATACTAAACAATGATTTAGTGTTACGTGCATGTGCATCATGCTTGTTGCATCCCTTCCGCTCTAGTATAGCCACAAGATTGGAAGCTTGAATTTCCATTTTCAAATAACCATGGTCCATACATTTATGCTTTTGAATTATGGTGCTGGAGAAGACTCTTGAGAGTCCCACGGACTGCAAGAAGAACAAACCTATCCATTCTGAAGGAAATCAGCCCTGAGTGCTCACCGGAAGGACAGATCCTGAAGCTGAGGCTCCAATACTTTGGCCACCTCATGAGAAGAGAAGACTCCCTGGAAAAGACCCTGATGTTGGGAAACATGGAGGGCACAAGGAGAAGGGGACGACAGAGGACGAGATGGTTGGACAGTGTTCTCGAAGCTACAAACATGAGTTTGACCAAACTGCGGGAGGCAGTGGAAGACAGGAGTGCCTGGCGTGCTCTGGTCCATGGGGTCACGAAGAGTCGGACACAACTAAACGATTAAATAACAACAATACTTTTATGCAACCAGAGCGTGTCGGAACACAGTTCCAGCACCTCTCAGGGAGGAACCACTGCGAGCCGGCAATCCCTGCACCTGCTTCTTGCCTTTACATACTTCTGAGAAGCCCAAAACAAACATTTCAAATCAAAATGTAAGCTGGCCAGTGTGTGCGAGTCAACATTATTTTTTAGATCTATGACTCCGCCTAGCTTCTATCTAGGGGGCGGGGCAGGGGCAATTTGTATTTCCTTTACTCCAATCCATCTCCTGTGTAGCAGTGGCGGACTTTGAGCTTTCCAACCAGGCCTCTACCATTGCACATATACATGTTAGTGTGAGGGCCCTTTGGAGCTGCCCTTACCATCCACCTGAATCAAAGAGAACGAGGGAAGTGAGGCACATTTAACTGACCTGCACCAAAACCAGGAATAATCCCCGAACCAGATAGGGAGACAGCTTGCCGTAGTTTTTAGCACCTCTGCAGGGCATGAACGTGGCTGTTGTCAAACTGGCATCTGTTCACAGCTGCCCCAAGACACCCAGCGACTTACTGTAACAACTTCATGAGTTCTAGCACCTATTTTTGTTGAAAAAAGCACTGACTGTGGTTTATTGTTATACGTAAACCTGTTGTTGACCCTAACTATGGTTTAATGAAAGAAGCAAGGATTTCAAACCACTGTTTGATGTTGAAAACTTCTTTAAACTACAGTTATGTCTAACTATAGTTTGTCTGGATTCCGACATAATGATAAACTACTGTTAGAAGCTTGTTCACTTTAAACCTGAACAAGAGGCCAGTGCAGTTGTTGAATTCCAGGGTAAAAAGACACCCAAAGCCGGAATATGAAATATATATATATATATATATGAAAGAGAAGGCTTGGAAAGAGGTTCAGCAGCCATGTGCCTCAAGGCCAACAATAAACTGTGTTTCTAAGGGGGACAAAATTTACAAAGGCATGAGCCAGAAGAGAAATTAATATGCATATACACATTTGTTCTGCCCTCAGACTCTGGCTTTATGAATGCCATTCTTACAGTCTAGCAATTTAAGCACCATTGCTAATTTTTTGTACTCCTGGGCTTTCTGCCAGCATTGCATGACTGCCACTTCACCTCCACTTGGTAGGTTTCTCAATCTGCTGTCACACAAATAATTGTACTTTCTTTTCCACCATGAAAACATGCACTCATATATTTTAAAGTAGTTACCCTGAACTTGCAGTAACTCACCACCTGTCTCCCTCAGGAGGTTGTGGACTCTCCTTCCTCGGAGGTTTTTAAGCAGAGGTTGGATGGCCATCTGTCATGGATGCTCTAGCTGAGATTCCTGCATTGGAGGCGGTTGGACTAGATGACCGATGGGTTCCTCCAACTCGTAAGATTCTATGATTACTGTATTTTCTTTGTACAGTGGTGCCTTGGGTTAAGAACTTAATTTGTTCCAGAGGTCTGTTCTTAACCTGAGGTACCACTTTAGCTAATGGGGCCTTCCTCTGCCGCTGTGCCACCGCTGCGCGATTTGTGTTCTCATCCTGAAGCAAAGTTCTTAACCCGAGGTACTATTTCTGAGTTAGCGGAGTCTGTAACCTGAAGCGTCTGTAACCTGAAGCATCTGTAACTTGAGGAACCACTATAGTATCCTGGCTGCCTTGAGGGGTGGGGTGGAGAACTATGTAAGTACTGGCATTGATACATGAGCTCATCCTACACACACACACACACACACACACTTTCAGTGCAGTGTATGGAAAGGCTGGGTATCACTTTCAGTGTTGGTAAGATCCAGAGGTAGGCATCAGGTTACTAAGATACCACAATGACCTCTCAAGACAAAAGGATGCTCTGATGCATTTACACCTTGCATCATTATACATAAAGCACTAAAAGGTGTCAGACATGTTAGCCTCAGGCGGCTGCCCAGTAACGATGTTCCTTCCAAAGTAAACATTTTGTATATTTTGCGCCTTGCATATTTTGTGTCTGGAACATAATGAAAGTAAGAAGAGGATCGAAATTCCACATCTGTAGAACTGCCCCATGGAAAGCATTCGAAAAACAGGGCTCATTTTTATTGACTGGCCCTTAATTGGAGGTGCTGCTGGGAGGGGTAATCTACCAGCCTTTTATAATCAAGGGGTATAAATGTTAGAGGAAGGGTATTAGCTTGTTACATTTGCTTGAAGAAGCACGGCTGAATTGCAAGCGACACGAATCAAGAATGTAATCTAACAGGGACCATTATCGCAGGGAAGGGAGATTTCACCAGATGTAATTGCCATTGTATTTTAACTACTATTTGCAAACAGATCCCGCAAACAAATGTGAAGTCCATTGGTGGCGAGTACAGTGCTCATCATGGTCACTAATTGCAAATGTCTCCTTCACCCCAAAGCACCAGGTAACAAGCTCTCTGTGCTTAAAGGAGTGCCAGAAAACAGTTGTAATTTCCAATACCCTTGGAGAGGTTACTAAAATATCTAATATTAGTACCAGAGCCACATTGAAAATAATTCCCCTTGCTTAACAAGAAAAGCGCATAACACAATAAGACACAACTTTAGAACAGCTTATTTAGCCCTTGCAATGATGTCTTCATTACCTTGGGGGTGGGGAGACTCGCTGGTTTAAGAGATAAAAATAGGTCTATTGATTATTTGCGGGCTTCAATAAACCTCTGTCAAGATTCTGAATGGAATGAAGGAACAATGGCGGCAGCAATCACAGCCTTTTGACAAGGGAAATAACACCATCTTAAATACATGCTTGGCTGTTTCATCTCAGGCTTCTTTACATAAAACAGACACACTACAACAACATTAAGTCTTCCCAGTGCTAAATTTGCCTGGAAAATATCTGTGCTAGTCAAATGACCTTCTATGTTCTCCTTTAGAACATGAAAAAAACAAAAACCTTGCCTGTGTGCCTGCTTCAAAGATATACATAAAACATAACTATGGCTATCATATCTCATTTGTTTTAAATAAGAGCAAAGCAGGGACACAGAAACTTGCTATATCTTTCAGGCTCTGTTCTCATTATAATCTCTTTAGTGTATTAAACACTTCAGGCCAATGTCCTCACAGCTGGTCAGCACAAGCCTTCATGTTAGTAGTTCTGCATATTATCTCCAGAGCCTGAGTTTTATTTTAGGACCTCTTTTAGGTGGCAGGATTCAGCCATCAAGCTAGTACCTCTGAGCATGTTCTGAGTTTCTTTTATCAATTGTGTAGCACAACCAGTCCTCAATATATTTGGGGTTAGGAAAAATTGTTTGCAGGCTGGAAGCTGCTAGTTCCATACTTGTTTGTCTCAGTACCCCTCATTTTATAATAATGGCTCCTCTCCAGCAAATTAAGAAATTACTGAATTTCTGTACCATAAACAATTTGGAGGTTCCATGGGGAAACTTTTCTGGAAACACCATTTGTGAAAAACAAAGAGTTTGCACATGGGTCTGGCACATGCACACTTTGGGAACATAGCCAAAAAACATTTTACATGTTTTGGCCATTTTTAAAGCTATATTCAATTTCTCAAAGTTAAATTCCAGAAATGCGATAGCTCTTGATTTTGTTTTGTTTTTAGAAGAGTACTTTGGAATTCCATTAAAAATGAATATAATGTAATGAACAAACAGAGAAATGCAAATCTTCACATTTAAGTCAATTGTTGAGTAATTACAGCACACAGCCCATCTTGTTGCAATTACGGATACCTAATGTTGGCTTATGTTAGTGCAGTTTATTCAGAAAACTGGCTCATCAGCTTGCTTGATTTAGCTTGAAAGAAATAACTTTCTGTAGCACGCATTTCAAAAATAATCAGTGTTAGCTTACAAGTGATTGAAACTTTCCATGCATTACCACCACAGTCCAAAGAAAAAAGAAGAAAAAAGCTGATCAAAGCTATGCTAACAATCCAATTTTGAAATGTAAATCACAGCTTGATTAAGCCAATCACTCGCCCAATACACACCCTGGCCTTGCATTTTTTCCCATAGGAATGATGGCAACATTTTGAGAGGGCAGACCCAAAATCTACTCAAGTAGAGGCAATCTTGCCAATGACAAAAGTAAACTTCAGGCTCACATGCTATTGAAAGTTGCTCAGCAGAGCTAGGTACAAAGGCAAGCCAGCCAGATTTCATAAAATGTTTGTCAGGACACCTACATGAAAATAGATATATATGACATTCCTGTGGAAAACAAGACAATTTATCAGGGTAATTTATGTAACTGCAGATAAACAAACTGTTCTTGAAGAATTGCTTTTAACAAAAAACATTCCCTTCTAAAGTTGTGAAATTCGTTTAGTGAGTAGTATCTACTCCGAGGATTAGCAATAACAGAAAATAATGAAAAAGTGGCATTTTCACTTGAATGAAAGGAAGCCGTAAGACAAACTGTACATGCGTGTAAGTTGAGAGTAATGACAAAAGTGAGAACGTAAAAGGATCTCAAAGGTCATGTGGTCCAACCCTCCTCAAATGCAGGAAATCCACTACAGTGGTGCCTCGGTTTTCAAACATAATCTGTTCCGGAAGACCGTTTGGCTTCCAAAACGTTCAAAAACCGCAGTGCAAAGGGAGAATTTCAATTTCAATGGAGAAAACTGAAAAACACGCAGCGGAAGCTGTTCGACTTCCGAGGCGCGTTAGAAAATGGAAGCATTTACTTCTGGGTTTTTGGTGTCCAACAACCGAAAACGTTCAACTTCCGAGACGCTCGAAAACCAAGGTACCACTGTACTGCAGCATCTCTGACACATGACCATCCAGCCTCTGCTTAAAAACATCTAATGAAGGACAGCCTGCTACTTTCTAAGGCAGTCTGATCCACTGTCACACAGCTCTTGGAGTCAAGAAAGTTATCCCTAGTGCTTAAAGGTAAAGGGACCCCTGGTCAAGTCGTGACCGACTCTGGGGTTGCGGCACTCATCTCGCTTTATTGGCCGAGGGAGCTGGTGTACAGCTTCCAGGTCATGTGGCCAGCATGACTAAGCCACTTCTGGTGAACCAGAGCAGCGCACGGAAACGCTGTTTACCTTCCCGCTGGAGCGGTACCTATTTATCTACTTGCACTTTGATGTGTTTTCGAACTGCTAGGTTGGCAGGAGCAGGGACCGAGCAACGGGAGCTCACCTCATTGTGGGGATTCGAACCGCCGACCTTCTGATCAGCAAGACTTAGGCTCTGTGGTTTAACCCACAGCACTACCCGTATCCCTCCCTAGTGCTTAGTCTACATCAAATTTATTGTAATTCGATCCCAATGGCACGGGCCCGTCCTACCCTCTTGGAGTGACAGAAAACAAATTTGTGTTGTTCTCCACTATCCTGGCAAGTGGCAGTGCTGGAAAAAGTTGCTCCCTCTCCACGTTGCCACACATGAATGGCTGAAACCTTTTACACACATGGTGATCTAGGATGCAACCTCACAGACAGAGAGACCTGGAATTATTCAACTGCTTATTGCCCCATGCAATTTGACCCTAAACGATAGCGGGAGCGAATGTGCCTTAAGAGAAGCTAGGAATAAAGATATGTCTAGGTGCATTATTAACGGCAATCTCCACTTTGGAAAGGTCTGGTTAAGAGCCTAAATCTGCGGCAGTGAGCAGCATCTGAATACACGAATTGGCAATGATGGATGAGCTTACCTTTTTAGTAAGGAAAAGCTTCAAATACACGGAATAATTGGAAGAACAAGTCAATGACATTATTTTCCCCTGCAGAAAATATTCCCTTGCCCTTTCAACAACAGGCAAGGAGTCTCACAAAGAACATCAGTGAATGTCACCCCAGTGAGTTGGCAGAATGTTCCTAGGTAACATACAGAAGGACAAACTCAGCTATTTAAATTTTGCTTTTTTTCTGGGAACTCTAACGCTATTATAAGCTCGCACGGTAGACACACCCTGTGAGGACTCCTTAGAGACTGGAACAGAGGACATGCACCTTCTAAAGAAGGAAAGGGAAAGTTGCTTATGCTACCTTATTTAAATGTAACAATTCGAGGTCAACCTTTTTTTTGGCAAAGCAAAGCAAAGCAACAAACAGATTGCAGCACGCATGCAGCTCAAGCAACTGTCGTAGCCGTCAGAGCCGGGCAGCCGTGGGCAGGTGCCTGAGGAGAACCAGGAGCTGGAAATAAGGAACCACTAGTAGTCAGATCTGATAAGCGAGTCAAGATTAAAGGATGGACTGGGAGGCAGGATTAAGTAGCAAGGCTGCTTTGCAGTATCTACGGTGGACATATGGGATCAAACGATGAGGAAATAATGCTTTTTCAACAAATAAGTTGCTCAACTCTGCCTTAAACACAGGAGGACTTAAGAAGGTGTGGACATAGTAAGGGAAGTCTTCAGTAATGTGTGATCCTTAGATGGGTGTTTCAGCGCACCCATTGTTTGCCTGTTCTAGTATACAGTGGTACCTCAGGTTAAGAACTTAATTCATTCTGGAGGTCTGTTCTTAACCTGAAGTGTATGTAACCCGAGGTACCACTGTATTCTACTCTGAATGTAACACTGGAATAAATTTGCTGTTAAAGGGTACAGTGGTACCTCGGGTTACATACGCTAACCCAGAAATAGTGCTTCAGGTTAAGAACTTTGCTTCAGGATGAGAACAGAAATTGTGCTCTGACGGTGCAGCGGCAGCGGGAGGCCCCATTAGCTAAAGTGGTGCTTCAGGTTAAGAACAGTTTCAGGTTAAGAACGGACCTCTGGAACGAATTAAGTACTTAACCTGAGGTACCACTGTACTCGGTTCCGAGACTGATATATCAGGGTTCTTCCTGGTCTATTGGAACGGAGTCTACATGCAGGTCCTTCACAGAAGTGGAACTAATAAGAACACCACATTGGAATTTAAAGGCCAGAGCAAGCCGTTGAAACTGGTTTCCATATGCCAATTCTCTACACATGGCCCCCAAATTTACAAGCCTTTAAAGCATGGAATTTATCTCCCTCTATTTTGTTCTCTGCACATCACAGCTCCACATGGGCAATTTCCAAAGGGGGCAGGGAGATTCATAACAATAGTTGAGTTCCATGATGCTAGCATTTCTAAGTATTACAAGCTAAGTAAGAATTAGTTGCCATGCAAAGACATTTTTAGCAGCAACTCCCTTGGACTGCAATGAGGCTCTGGTCCTAATTTTGTTTCGTGCTGTTTGTTTTTCTGTAGTATATGTTTCCAAATTAATTAATTGGTCTATTGACTGAACGCTGAAATTATACTTGTTAGCTGATTACGCCTGTCTTGATTACACCTACTATAAGAGATTACACCTACACTAGGTGTAGGGTGGAAATCATTGCTGAAACTCAGCTTAGCAATTAGTTTTCAACATGTTATTTTGGTGTAGTCACTTTGTTGACTAATCTAAGTACTCTATTGACAGCTAGCTAATCCTCCTTGATTAGAGGAAAAAAGACATATTTGAAAGAATGAGGGGTAGGCGTAAATTGTTGATATAAAAATAAGAGACACCCACGGTGCTTCCAGAACAAAGAGGCTACAAACACTTTTCCAACAAGAAAATAATATAATCTGGAGGATAGAAAAGGGAAGTGTGCAGATCCTTGACTCTGCTATCGTTCCAAAATAATAAGAAAAGGTATCAGCAAACTTACTCTACAGAAATATTCTACTGAAACCTGACTGTTTGCTACAATTTACCTGCTCAAGAGGATGCATATAAAAATTACCACCTATTTCATGATTCCAGCTCTGCTTCCCCCCTCAGCGGTCCAGCTTTGTAACCTTGCTTTCCCATGGTTTTCCAACACCAGATTTCCAGCTGTTTGGCTGTGTCCACTGTGTAAATTTGAAGCATGAAATGCTGGCTCATCCCTGTGTTATCTTTACCCCCCAACACTTGTTGGCAACAGGAATGGGAAAAATTCCCCATGGTGAGAATTCCAGCTGTTTGGCTGTACCCATTTCAGATTCATATCTAACCCCCCCCCCTTTTCCTGTCTATAGGTTTGCTCCTAGACTTATCTTGGACTGAGAGTCCTTTGGCTTAACTCAGATATACTGACGCACCAGACCACAAGAAGCACCAAGTTTTTGGAAGAGGAAAACAAGAAAAAAAATATTCTGAATCTCAGAAGCCAGAACAGCAAGAGGGATCGCTGCACAGTGAAAGCAGCAATCCATCTTGCTGTTCTGGCTTCTGTGATAGCTGCGCAGCTTGCATTCACTCCATAAGACGCACACACATTTCCCCTTACTTTTTAGGAGGGAAAAAGTGAGTCTTATAGAGCAAAAAATATGGTAAACCCCAAATCATAGTTTCCTGGTCTGAACAAGTCTGCACCAGCCTCCCCTCCAGCCTTTATTGTTCACCAAACTGAGCTTCACATGATATCCACACATTAGAAACCGTAGCTTGTTGAAACTAGCTAGTGAATAAACCCATAATCAGAGACCACCCCACTCCACAGAGACCACTCCAAGGAACCATGGTTGGATTTTCATTCCTCCTCTGTTGTGAAAAAGGTGGGGGCAGTTCATGTCTAAGGCTTGCCATAGCTATTCACATGGCAGATTTTCCAGTATATCTGAACCAGGCTTTCATTTCCTCCAGGTCCCATGATTAGTACATGGCCTTCATTTGGCTTCTGACACTGAGGACCATGCCTGCTCTCAAGAGCCACAGCTGCCCCTTAATATTCACTTCAGCTGGGAGATATGGAGATTTGATTTTCGCTGCTCTGAAATTTGAGCAAGCCCAGCACTTTGCAACTGGGATTCTCTATTAAAATTTAAAACAGAGTGGAACAGTTAACAGTGCTTTAAAGCAGTGTCATATTAAGGAGCCAGTCTTTTGTATGTGGTATTTATTTGTAGGGGGGGGGGGAATCTGCTAAGCTACTTATTATTACTATTTATTACATTTCTAAGCCACTTTTCATCTATAAGGGTCCCAAGAAGGTGGACAGAATACTCATATAAAAACAGCATACAATAAAATGTAATTAAAACTCCAGAACCTTAACACAACAATAGCATTCCAAATAGTACAGCAGACGGCAGCAGGCAGAGGGCCTACTCAGCAGTGGCACCCTCGCTATAGAACGTCCTCCTATCAGATGTCAAGGAGATAAATCATTGTACAACTTTTAGAAGACATCTGAAGGCAGGAGGTTTAAAAGGTTTGATGTTACATTATGTTTTTATATGTGTTGGAAGCTGCCCAGAGTGGCTAGGGCAGGCAGATGGGCAGGGTATAACAATAAAATTACTATTGTTATTAATAGTAACACATGACTTGTAGTTGTCCACAATATCCTAAAGTCTTGAAGCAGGGATAGGGAACCTGTGCCCTTCTAGATAGTGTTGAGCTACAACACCCATCATCTGTGACCTTTGTCTGGAATGGAAGTCCAACAGCAGGAGCACCAGCACCAACATGGAGTTTTGACGCCAGGAAAAAACACAACTTCTCACCCGAGCATTTAACAACACAACAACAACAACCACAACTTATTTCTATGCCACCCACCTGGCTGGGTGTCATGAACTGGCAGGACAACAGGGAGGAGGAAGAGGATCCCAGGAAGGGGTCTAGCTGGGACAGGGACACACCAGGGCAAGCTGGAGATGGCGAAGAAAGTACTCACAGCATGATGAGGGGATGGGGGTCATTGCACAGGAACCAGAGCAGCAGGACCCGTCACCAGAGCCAGAGGGGCCCCTGCCCTGACTCTGCCAGGCTCTGAGGTGTAGGGAGCAGCAGGCAAGGGCCCACAGCCCAGCTCCCTAGCTGGCCAGGTGGGGCTCGCTAGCTCTGGGAGGAGATCTGTGATCCTCAGCTGCAGTAGGCTTGGAACAGGTGAAGGTCATAAGCCTCATCAAGCCCAGATGCTGCAATCAGTTTGCAAAGTACCAAAGGGAAGCAGAGCTGAGGTGCTGTGCCTGCTCAGCTGCCCGTGTTTGATGGACCTTGCCTGGAAAGTTCCTAATGTTGTTTCCCACGCTGGGATTGTGTGGGACCCTAGCCTGAAGGAAAAGCTGAGCTTTTGAGTTGACACCAGAAAGTTGTCAGCAAGGATGTTCCATACTGTGGGTGTGACAGCCTCCTGCCAGAATGAAAATCTCAGGAATTACATCCGTATTCCGGGCGCCTGCCAACATAAATACACAGCACCCTTTTAACAAGTGCTGTGCCTTGATGCCACATAAAATGCAACAGTCACCTAGCTGGAAGCCATCGGTAATCTTTTTTTCCCCTTCTTCACATGGTGAATCCAATTATCATATGATAGCTAGGCAATTTGGAACTTCTATAAAGTGTTAGCTCCCCTACCCATTTGTTTGCTTCAACACCCTGCAGACAGTAGGCAGATAGATTTGCTTTTGGTGAGCTTAACATCTCAGGCCATGCACCTAGGCGGCAGCCAAATTAGAAACCTATTTGATTAGCTGACTGAACTGGGTAGGTTTAATAAGGCATTCCACAGCTCATGGCAGAGGTCTTTGCCACGAGTATAAGATCAGAAATAAACACATGGGTGGAGGTGGAAATCTTGCTAGCCCACAATAATATTCTACTCTGTAATCCCCTGTACAGCGCAGAATGAGAAACAAGAGCTGCCATCTCTCCTCCCCTGTTCTACATAGAAAATTCATTTTGTTCAAGCATGTCTGCATGAAATATTCATATGAATTTTTAAGAAGCCTCATGAGATTTGCTCCAGACGATACATATTCAGATTGTGCTATCATAAAAGTCACACTGAAGGTCAACATTTGGCAATTTAGAATGGAAGGGAAAGGATTTATGAAATAACTTCTCCATCACCTCGGAACCACAGCCCCGCCGTCAGCTGCAGGTTTCCTACGGTTATATCTAATATGCCTAGTACGCATCCATAAGGTAAATCATTTTGGCAGCATGTCTATAATGATAACAACGCTTTCTCCTCCCTCAAGTCAATGTCTTCTGAAGAGGACTGGGAAGTGGAAAGCAGCTTACAGGTTGTGTGTTGAATACAGTTCATCCACTTGTATCACACGTATTTTGGGTTTTGCTTCTTCTGCAAGCCTTGGTCCCAAAATAAGATGACACAAAAAGGAGGGCAGAACACCAATTTGTATGAAAATAGTACATGCTGATTTATATGTATAGATGCACATTTTGAAATAAAAACTATAAATTAAATAGAAATACATTACGCCTACACAAGGTGAAGAGGACTGTGAGCAGGTGACCTTTATGCCCACTTATGCTGCTCAGTTGCCAACTGTTGAGGGGCAACCTTACGGTTCTTCATCTTTAACCTGGGAATCCCTTAAAACAGACATGTCTCCTCTATACGATACAAGGTCACATAACATACACAGCCCCGCTATGCTGTGCAGAATGTCCCTCTTTGGTGTGATATCATTTGTAGTTCCACCAAACCAGGGTTCCCATTCTTTTCACAGTGTGAAGAGTCTCCCTTTTGCTTCAGTTTGCTGGGGGGAATCACTTTAGGGAAGGAGCTGTAGCACAGTGGTCTGACTCTGTTCAAGGAAGTTTCCTATGTTCCTGCAACCATCAGTGGCAGAAAAGGTGTCCTTGCTTGTCTGGTGTGCCTATTTCCCAGGGATCCAAGGGGAACAATTGATGCAAACTAGGGCAGTTGAGTTCAGGCCTCATTCTCCACAAAGCACTGAATGTAGCTGCCTCCCTCCTCTTTCCTCATTTTTTCAATCTCCACGCCTCCCTTTCTTCATTCCCTTTCTCTGAACACAGCTCTTCGCGGCAGGAGCTGAATATGCAGCCCTCATCTCACAGGGAGAAGGTGTGGTGCCACAGTTTTCTGCCTGACTGGAAATGAATGCAGTGACAAAAAACTCATTTGTAACATCTGCCACTTCACTTTCCCCAAGTCACAGCCCTTTCTTGATTGCAATGCGTGTTTGGGGAAGTATAGAAAATCATATTGAGAAAGTGGACTATTGTGAAAGACGCCCGCTGCACTTTTTTACAAGACAAAGGCAGACCTCGTTCCAATCTCTTATTATTTTGTAGGTTTCCATTATGAGCTTAACAACAAATATTGAAATATGAGTTTTAACACAGCCTTCCCCAGCATAGTTTCTCAGGGTAAATTCAAATAAGCAGACAATAGAAACAACAATTGCATTTGTTGGAGTTGTGTTCAGTTTGTTAGCCACAAAGCCCAGCCCAGCAGCTCTCTCTTGTGCCCCATGACATGCTTTTAGGGAGCAAAAACAGGAGGTTGTCACTAATGTTAATCATGTTCAGAGTAGGTCCACTGAAATTAATGGACATGACTAACTCAGGCTCATTAATTTCAATGGGTCTACCCCAAATAGAACATAGTTGTATACAACCCAAGGGGTGGTATCCAAGTAACTTGCTTCATCATTGCAAGGATTACTGCTTTTCCAAAATCTATTACGGAGGATTGGGTGAAAACCCAGAACAGACTGTGTGAGTGCAAAGGGAGTTCTGTTGTGCAAGTGAAAATCCTTGCACTGATGATACGTGTTTTATGCACTCCGTATATGGCTGTCACACATAACTAGTGACACGATCCCAATTTAGCGGCATTCATTTATTCACGGCACAACCCTATGCCTGTTTACTCAGAAGTAAGTCTCACTACAGCCTGCCCAAAAGCTAATTCCCATAGCAGAGATGGGGAAGCTCTGGTCCACAGGCTGAATGTGGCCCTCAAAAGATTCCCATTTGCCTTGATCTTGATAGGGGAGCTTTGCCTACAGTTTGCAGTTGGAAAAAGAATCCTTGCCATTTGCTCCTATACACTGAATAGGATTGTAGCCTCTCTCCAACTGTTTTCTTCAATTTGGCTGGGCACTGCTAAAGAACTGTAAAGAGTGACCTTCTCATCACGCCAGACATTATAGTTCACCACTAAAAGACATTACTGTTAGGAGTGCAATGAAGCAACATCTGTTCATTCCATTTGCATGTGGCTATTTAAAAAAAAAAGTGTCTTCCATGTTTCTAGCCTTTAAATAAAGGATCTCAAGTGCATCAGTGCTTGGGGTTTTTTTAACCTTTTGCTGGATGTATAACTAGAAAAGATAAATGAAACTAAAGAACTATCTTTCAAAATACTTTGTTTTAAATAAAACACCCACTTACATAATCTTCACGCTTGTGAATGTTTTTAAAGACATGAGTACAATTTGATGAGAACAGCATCACCATCTAATGAGGCCGCGTCATATAACCATGAACTTAGAAAAGCCACACAGTTCTATTTCCAAAGCCATCTGCTCCTTTGAATCATTCATTTTTAAACTAAAAGTGTTTTCAGAAGTGTGTTGAGATTTCAATCCCTAATATAGCTTCCTATCCATCTAGAGCTGCGGAAATTTAGTTGGAATTCGAGCTAGACCGTCTCAAAGATTTTGGGTCTGTTACTGCACTATAAACTGCATTTGATCTTAGCTATAAGATGGCTTAGCAAAACTCATATTCATTTTGGTTAGGCTTACAATGAAGACATTCCTTTGTGCCTGCTGCTTCTGTAAAGGCTGTAACGCAATTCTACTGCCAAGAATGAACAGTATCATTTAAAAATAAAATATGAATATACCTCAATCCGGAATTCAACCCATTGAACTGGCACTCGTTACTAGTAAGGTTTGTGTGTCTGTATTCCATCATGAAACAGGTTTCATAGTAAGATATTCACTATATAAACACAAACACCATGATTCACTTATCTGAAAAATGCCAAGTCGTTACCATATTTTGCAGATTGCTAACACGGGTGGCGCTGTGGGTTAAACCACAGAGCCTAGGGCTTGCCGATCAGAAGGTCAGCAGTTCAAATTCCCACGATGGGGTGAGCTCCCGTTGTTCGGTCCCTGCTCCTGCCAACCTAGCAGTTCAAAAGCTCGTCAGAGTGCAAGTAAATAAATAGGTACCGCTCCGGCGGGAAGGTAAACAGCGTTTCCGTGCGCTACTCTGGATCTCCAGAAGCGGCTTAGTCATGCTGGCCACATGACCCAGAAGCTCCCTCGGCCAGTAAAGCAAGATGAGCGTCGCAACCCCAGAGTCATCCGCAACTGGACCTAACATTCAGGGGTCCCTAGGTAAAGGTAATTAACAAGTCATAAAGTACTATACAAATTAGGTCTGCTGACAAGGTCTACATAAATACCAAGAAGAATGCTATCGGCTCATTATTCTGAACAGTCGTCATCAGAACCATAACTGGGTAAGTAAATCAGCGAAAATGTCAAAAACCAGACCTAGTGGCCATGTATGCAGCAAAAAATAATAATAATCAAAGAACGCTATTTCCATGCGCCTTTTAGAAATTAAGCAGAACTTTTATTTATTTGTGTAAAATATTTCTTAACTGCCCTTCTTCAGAAGATTTCGACCGTGTACAAAAATGTGAAAAGAATTCACACTGCTTCATTATGATATTTAAGAAACACAAAAGCAAATATTTAAAACAAGAGTGATATGAAGTCAAGCTGAAAAACTTAAAACTAAGTAATAGAATAAATTCTGACTAAATTTTTTTTATCTCAGATGCCTGAGCAAATAGGACCATCTTAACCTGATGCCAAAAAGACCTTTATGCTGTCTGTTCAAGCAAGTTATTTTACGTTTATGATTAATACCTGAAAGTAAGAATGAGTAATAATTTTGTGGGCCCAGTCACAGAGCCCCACCCTCCCTTTACAGGCACTATAGTTAAGGTGTAATGAACCAACTCAAGCAGACAGCAATCTGGGTTAATGGCCACAGCATTATTGATTCAGGTGTAGGTGGACTTTGGTTCAGGCATTGAGTGTATCTCTTCCAGTCTCCTGATGGAGGGCTGAAACCTTTTAAGGGTCATGCCAAAGATTATGGCCTCTCCAAGACATTGATCATTGAGGTGGTCATCCTCAGGCCACCGTGGGAAGTTCTATGGCACGTCTGGACATTTGGCTTCTGGACAGAGACTTCCACCAAGGCCCCTTTAATTGGGTACCCTAAATATGCCAGCAGATGCATCACTTCACCCGGACGGTTGATGCCTAGGATCTTCTTGGCAGTTACTTCAGCAACATGCAAGGACTACAGATAATTGGCTCAGGTACTTTATTCAGATAAGCTGCCTTGATAGTCTGGATGCCAGAGAATTTCACATGGTCTGTATTTCCAAGCTTACTGACCTAATTTGCACTTCACAGACTTAACATGCAGATGAGAATGCAGTTTCCTTTTGGACAGCAAGCTACATATGTACAAATAAATGCATATTTTAGGAGAACAAGCAATACACATATTTCAGAGAGAAAATTTAAATGTGATTAGTGTTGTGCATTAAAAAAAAAATACCAAAGATTGCACAGAACAGATGTACGTTTGAACATATGCACAACCAACACTGGAAGGAGAACAGTCTATTCCCATTTGATGGTGCATACAGTTTGCAGTAGTCTTCAAACTTTGCAAATCTGGGCTCCACCTTCAGCTGAAACATGCATTTGGGGACCCACATCTTAATTTAAAATCATGTATTTGTAATTTGCTGTTGCAGTGCACCTTTCGCCGGGATTTGACCTAGAAGTGTCCCCTGACCCCAAAGTTTGAGATGAATGCTGCAGTCTGCCCACCAGTCAGATCTACTGGTTACGTATTTGGGGAGCTTAATGTGACTTTGCTTGGATGTAACTGGCATTAAAATGAATGGAACTTCTAAGTTAATGTTTCTAGAAGTGAAGAATCAAGAATTAGAATCTAAATGAGAAGCGGATTTTCCTAAGCCCAACCAATGAGAGGGGAGATATAAATTGTTGTAATGAATTTCCCTCCTCCCCCACAACTATTCTGCTTCCCGTCAACAACATTTGACGGACAAAAGTTGGGGCAATCATTTTTACAGTAGGTAAATGAGGAGTTCCATACTAGCAGAGGTGAACAAAATAGGTTAGTAAGCAGTATCTGTGGGATCTGCTTCATGGTCTGCATGCCCCAAGTATTTGTGAAATATCAGTGCCAAAATATTTGTTTCTTTAAGGTTAGAAAATCAGATGTGCTTATTTGGACGTGAACAGTCAGGCAGAGAAACAGTATCTCGCCTTCAAAAGATTATTAGAAACTGGTACATGCTGGCACAGTTGTGAAATTCAGTTTCCAGCATAGTCTTCTGCCAGGTAAACAGGGAAAAAAGTTGTCAGAAAAGAAAATAATCAAAAATGTTGCTACATATTCAGGAGACACCAGGAGCTAGCACACAGCGGTATGGGTACATAATTAACGTAATTGATGTTTTCATTATTTTGCTTTTTGCCAGTAGAGGAAAGTGGAAAAACTTGTTCTTTGTTACAGTAAGAGTAAAATCTTTTCTGGTATGGGCTGTGTGTGTGTGTGTGTGTGTGTGTGTGTGTTTATTCCAGCAGTAAATCTCCTAGGATCATATTGTTGTGTGAGTATATATACAAAACTTTGCTGCTGTCTCTGAAAAGCCCCTTGACACCAGAACATTTACTTTAGCAAACTATTCTAATCCTTTTGCTAAAAAACACACATTGTCTTGGAACACCAGAGAAAGCGTTAAAAGTATGCTATGGCCATGTCAGTCATTTTTCTTTAAAATCTTCAGCAATTGAGAAGGAGGAGGGTTCGTGATTATATGCATATACTGAAGCATGTCTTAGTCAAACATCACTGGTATATATCTCCAAGTAATATGCTTTGTAGAAGAATTGCATTTCCAAAATTGGCCCGAATAGCTTACTATGATTTTGTGCCCTGGATGTTTCTTAGCCACCTGTTATGCATATGACAAAATGACATTTGATTGGTGAACAGGGGTATGTGTCCATATGATCATCCTGGATTATGGGGTAACGGTCCTTTCTCATTCATCTTAACCACCTGTTTGCCACGTGGTTAGTGAATCAACATGCTATGCAATTCTAATTTTGGCTACTTGAAAGTCCCACGAGAGCTTGTGAGACAGTGTGTTAAAGAAATCCATTGGTCACTCCTGTTATAGGTAAAATAGTAACCAATGAGGCGCCCTCATTGTCCAACTACAACAGCCACCAGCCCGTCAGCATGGATAATGGTCAGGGATGGCTGACATAAATGAAGTTAAGATTAGCATTATGTCCAACTCCTAACTGGTTAAACTAAAGGTAAAGGTAAAGAACCCTGAATGTCCAAGTCAAAGGCGACTTTGGGGTTGTGGTGCTCATCTTGCTTCTAGGCCAATGGAGTTGGTGTTTGTCCACAGACAGCTTTCTGGGTCATGTGGCGAGCATGACTAAACTGCTTCTGGCACAACAGGACACCATGACGGAAACCAGAACGCACGGAAACGCTGTTTACCTTCCCACCGCAGTGGTACCTATTTATCTACTTGCACTGCCCTGCTTTCACTTTATTGGCTCCATACCTTCTAATCCTCTAGCCATAATCAAAAGATAGGCAAGCAACCAAGTCGATACAGCAACTGTTAACAGTCTAAAACAAAACTGACGTTATGTTTTTTAAAAGGGAACCTGTGGCTAGATTGCAGCCGAGGCCTTGACACACAATGGAGACTTGCCTTTGTGTCCTCAGTTTTTCAGATGATAACACCAATGAAGCGTAGAGCCTTCTCTATGATCCTGTGATCACATCTACCCTAAGAATTGATGGTTCAGTCTCTGCCTAATGCTGGTGCCTGGACATCACATAGTAGCTTACACTAAAGTAAGTGTTCCTTACATAGATGGCTGAGCCTTTTATTTGAAAATTATTTCAGAAAACATAACGCCACATGCATTAAAGCTGGGTTTTGAACTACAATTTGCATCATCCCTGACCACTGATCTTGCTAGCTAAGAATGATGGGAGTTGTAGTCCAAAAACAGCTAGAGACCCAAGCTGGGGAAACTCTGCACCAAAGGATTACACTAAAGGATATCTAGCCCTACTGTGACGTACAAGTTACTATTGGTTATAATTTGGATGTCTTTATTATTTATGGTGTGTCAGCTGTGTGCTTGACATTGTATATGTATTGGGAGAAAGCAATAGAGACCCAGCTCTAAGGAAGATTATACCACCTAAAATAACTCAGTATGGCAGCTGTTGGCCATATGTAATCCCTATTGACTTTACTGAGAGTTAAATTTGAAGAAGAGTTGTAGAAGCGGTCTGTTCCATCCCGAGTATCAGAGCTTTCCAACTCCATGACGACTGGGCTGTGAATCAGATGTGGGTTACCAGATGCCCCTTATTTAAAGGAAGAGCTGTTTATTTCAGAAGAAGAATATTGCATAGAACAGAGGTTCTCAGTAGTGGCTTCTTTCTTTCTTTTTAAACACTTTTAAACAACTCACTTTCAGTTTCACTATATGCACAGTGCACACCCATTTTGACTTGGGAAAGGTTAATGATAAGATTGCAGTTAAGATTTAAGGCTCCAAAGTCCTATCATACAAACTGAGTCTGTGGAATTTACTCCCTGCCAACCTGCTTCAGATGAAATTTCAGAGCAAGCACCTGCATTTTGTAGCCACAAATTGTGGCCTCATTTTTGAAAGACACTAGTTTCTCACAATGCATACCAAAATGATCAATTCTGTCTTTCTACAGCACTGCCTGTGACACAGCAACTCTAGAGGAATAGTCCTTTTCAATCAATGCAACAGTCTGAAGAGGATGCTGTGGATCATTTATTTGAAAATAGGATTTAAATAGAAAGTGTATGCATTAGGGAGATGTTTTGCTCTTGAACGTTACAATGGCAACAGAAGCAAAACACACAAAAGTATAAAAGCACACACGTTCCATGTGCTGTGGGAACTTTAAAGAAAAGAATAATCAAACCTCAATGTACTTTCATTTTTTACACAGCTGCAGAGATTAATGTTCTCCATGCTTCCATCATAAACCAATGGTTTTCAGGAAGTTTTAACATCATATCTCAGCTGTTCCAAAGTGCATTGGACTGAAAAACTTTGGCAGCCTGCAAGCACAACTCTCTTCCAAAAAATTAACAAAATCTGCTAAGGTTTTGATTTTGATTTTTTTAAAATAAATAACCCAGGGCCAACTGCACTGCAAAGTTTTAAGTCCCTTTGTAAACACTTTTCTGCCCTTAGAAATAATAATTTATATTTCAGAAATGAAACATATTGTGCCTTGTTTCAAATCTAGCCCGACTTTTATTACAGGAATTTTAAAACTTATCCTTGCTTTTTGGATGAGAGTTGTAATCAGCACCACGCGCGAAATGCTTTGGGGGTTTTCTGACAGGAAAAAAAGTGAAATTGATACATAGCTTTTGAAAGTGATTAGTTATTGCCCACAGGATTTTATTATTTCTCACATTATTGTTCACCTCCCGACATCAATTAATTTTTAACCAAGTTTCAATAGAACACCATTTTGCATCACTGGGGTGGCTTTTACCTTTACAAGTATTAACATGCTGTATTTGCATGTTATGGGTTGCATTCCAGTAGGAACTGAAGCGTACAGTGCTAAAAATTCAGCCTGCTTCATAAAAACTTATTCTGAAGAATTCACCACAACACAATATTAGCAAAGATGCTTCTGAGATACCACATGAAGTATCTTACACAATAACTCTGTGCTCATTATATGGTAAAGTCACAGAACATTTAAAAACCACTCCTTCGGTCTTGCAACAAAAACATCCAAGTTTAGTGTAGTAATAATAATAATTTTATTATCTGTGCCCTGCCCATCTGACTGGATTCTCCCAGCCACTCTGGGCAGCTTCCAACAGATATAAAAACATAATAAAACACTGAATGTTAAAAACTTCCCTACACATGATGCTGCTATTCAAAATGTGGCTATATGTGCATGAAAAGCTCAGCCTGCCACAGAAAATGCAATTTTACCGGCAAGAACAAGATTTACTACTGAGTAACTTGTGGATCAAGGGACGCGGGTGGTGCTGTGGGTTAAACCACAGAGCCTAGAACTTGCCGATCAGGTCAGCGGTTCGAATCCCCGCATTGACGGGGTGAGCTCTCATTGCTTGGTCCCTGCTCCTGCCAACCTAGCAGTTTGAAAGCACCTCAAAGTGCAAGTAGATAAATAGGTACCGCTCCGGCAGGAAGCTAAACGGCGTTTCTGTGCGCTGCTTTGGTTCGCCAGAAGTGGCTTAGTCATGCTGGCCACATGACCCGGAAGCTGTACGCCGGCTCCCTTGGCCAATAAAGCGGGATGAGCGCCACAACCCCAGAGTCACCGCGACTGGACCTAATGGTCAGGGGTCCCTTTACCTTTTTTAACTTGTGGATCAAATCCTGCAACATCCCTCCCCCCCAAATCTTATTTATAATTTAATAGCTGGATCCCTTGTTAATCCCTGGGGAAACAGAGTTCTTCCCCAGGACCTCTGTGTTTCCTGTGCTGCAGTTTCTAAATCAGAACCTATTGACTGTCAGCAGAAAGAGGGGCATGTGTGATTTGACTAGTGAAGGAAAAGGGAACATTGTCCTAAGATTCCACCTTTCATGCAAGTCAGCTCCATTTATTGCAAAATGCGAGACGATGAATGTGCACTCACTCCAAGTTACAATAAGGTCGCCTTGAAACACACACCCACCCACCCCATTTATTTCACACATACCCCTGACTGCCAAATACGTTGTGAGGACATTTATTTTAAACAATGCCAGGAACAAATGTTGACAGGCGAACTAAAACATTTGCTGGTTATTTAAAATGTGCTTTTTTAAAAAAAGAAAAGAGAGATAGAAGAAACACACGCACATAGAGAGCACCTCTGGCAAGGTCCCAAAGACATCTCCTCTTAAAAAGCTGTGTGTGGTTCTGTTTCCTTCAAGGTATTACATTGTCAACAGCAAGATGCTCCCGGCAGTGAAACAGTAACTGCACAATGCAGGCAGCTACTGAATGGCTGGAGAGCTTTCTATATACCTACATACAGGCATGGTGTGAGAAAAACCTGGTGTTCTTTTGTGCCTCACAAAGCCTGTTCTTTGCTGACTCCAAGTTCAAATCCCAGGGGCTATTATTAGAGGGAAGAAGAAGAGCAGCCCATTAGCATACATGACAAGAAAGGAATATGCGACATTCTGGAAGCCAAATGTGGGTTTGGAGCCATGCTACATCCTTGGCTCAAAGCCAGGAGCAGCTTTTATGTCAATTGTAATGGAGGTATTTTAGCAAATAGAGATTGACAGTATGTAACAATACCTCTCCGTGCCAAACATGCTGAAGGAAAGGGGAAGTATTTTCCAGAAGAGGTAAAAAGCAAAGGCTTCTTTCTTCTTCTTCTTCTTCTTCTTCTTCTTCTTCTTCTTCTTCTTCTTCTTCTTCTTCTTCTTCTTCCCTTCCTGCAACCCCGGAGGTAAGTGCAAAAGTTTTTTCCCTCCAACACTCTCCTTCAAATAATATATAATAGTCATGGTGGGGCACTGGAAAAGTCATATTACAACTGTACAGCACAACTTAGCGGGAGGTTGGAATAATTTTTGCCCTGACAGAAAAGCTAGGCAGAGTGGGGGGTGGGATCGTGGCCTGGCTGTTGCTTATTGTGGCAATTTGAAAAGTAACGAAAACTATGGCCTAGAAAAATGTGCAGGTTCATGATTGTGTATTAAGCTTCTTACAGCCCCAAACACGGGGAAAGTGTCAATCTAATTCTGTTACCTGTTTAAACTTCTTTAAAACATTTTCAGGTTGGGCCATGGTGGACCTTGGTGGGAAATGAAGTTCTATAGCTGTGACACAGCCAAAAGTCTTCTATTTATACTCTTTATTCAACTGAGGAACACAGATGGAACCATCAAGAGTGTGTTCCTGGTAAATGTCAAAGGCTGAAATGTACTTTACAGCCAGAGAGGAAAAAACTCACATTCCTTGAAGTGTCCAGAAAGCATCTACTGTACAAGTAATTTCCATCTGTGAAACACGGCTCTAATTAGGAATTGAGCCACTTAATTCAAGACTCACTGCAATTAAGAAGAACAAATCAAACCTAGCCCAGCCTCCTGATTATGAAGGCATGAATTAGGGTCACAGACCAGGTCCAAATTTCTCTCCAGGTGAAAGTGATAAAAGCTCTGTCGCTATTGTTCATTGAAGTTTGATGGGTCTAAAAAGAGCACACCAGAGTTGTCAGTGTGATGAAACAGTGGAGTCTAATCTCTAGCAGTGGCAGAGGTTCATTGCCAGTCAAAAGTTTCAGAGTCTACAGACCATTATTACTTCAGACTTCTCCGGACTGAGCTTAGATATGGGAATTGGCTTCACTGCTTACTTTCTAAAACCAGGAGATTTCATTGGTCTAAGCCACTGAGAATTTGTTCCTTGTAGACAGGAAGAACTTTCTCCTAATTTCTAACATGGAAGTAGTTATTTACTCTGTAGAGAGGCTATTCATTTCCAATGTGCGTGGGCTAAATTCTGACACTAAAAAAGGCTAGCCACTGCTGAGTCCTAAAGCTGCAATCCTGTGTACTAGGTAGAAGAAGCAGGGCTCTTTTTTTCAGCTGGAACTCAGTTCCAGCACCTCTCAGGTGGGCACCATTGCCATTATAATAGAACAAGGGGGCGTTCAAGGTGAATTCTGGCAGGTCTTTTTCTAGAAAAATAGCACTGGGTAGAAGAATAGTTGGACTTCTGAGTAAACATGAATAGGATTGCACTGCACAGGAGAGGATTCAATGGAAGCCATCAGAATTGCACAGAGTAGCTCTTTATGAAATGATGTGCAGTTTCCTATAATTCTTACTCCTGCAGCTGAGAACAAGTAAAACCACTTGAGAGTGCTCCTGGGAATGTCTGTCAAATCATACAGTTACAAAGCCAACACTTCGCAATCAGCACTATCAAAGGCAGCCGAAAGGACCAGCAGGATAAGCAAGGTATAATGTACACCATGACTCTTCAGGCTGGGATCTTCTGCCAAAGCTACGAGGCAGGCATGATGCCAGAACCAACATATCAGGAACACAGAAAACCAGCACTGTCCACATGTGCCTGGATCTGTTCAACAGCCTGTACGGCAATAGAAAATGTACAGTGGTACCTCGGGTTACAGACACTTCAGGTTACAGACGCTTAAGGTTACAGACTCCGCTAACCCAGAAATATTACCTCAGGTTAAGAACTTTGCTTCAGGATGAGAACAGAAATAGCGCAGCGGCAGTGGGAGGCCCCATTAGCTAAAGTGGTGCTTCAGATTAAGAACAGTTTCAGCATTTTTAGAGAAACCAAAGACTGGAACTGAGGGAAGTTGAGGGGTGGGGGTTTTTTGGGGGGGAGGAAAAATGCGGGGGGGGGGGAGAGTAAGGATGATATGTTTTTGGATAATATGTCTTGTTATAATTTTGAATTAAAAAAAACAAAAGATTAAGAACAGTTTCAGGTTAACAACGGACCTCCAGAACGAATTAAGTTCTTAACCTTAGGTACCACTGTATTTTCAAACATTTTGGTGCCTTACTGAAACAGCCATATCAAACATCAGGGTTGTGGGGGGTTTTTTGTGTGCAGCAGCTGAAAAAAGAATCAGTTGCACCCCACATTCCCCAAGGAAGGCATTGACTAACCAACGAAAGCGATGCCCCCATTCTTACAGATGGCACTCATTTTGCAACTGGTTACCTCCAGTGCTCACTCCCCTGCTTTGGATACCAACTGATCTCAATAAACAGGACGGGCTAATGGGTAATTTATTTCCAAAACAGTAAAAGCTGAGGCATGATTATTTTACTACCTTATTTTCACCAGGGAACCATTTGCATGAACCAGCACACCCTGTCACATTAGCTTTTCTGTTTTCCACATGGGGGCTGCTTAGCAGCAGCATAATTATTAATTGGAACAACAACAATAATAATTAGCCGTAGTACTTAAGTAATAGCAGCAAAATATTTCAAACATCTACATTCCGTTTCATATAAATGGCTCCCACACATGAGAATTAATTACTACATCAGTTGGTGTGGGCATTACCACCTCGGAAGCAAGCATATGAGTCAACCTCAGCTTTGAGTGTCAAGCTGGTAGTGATGCTAGGTTCGTGCCACAAAACCATATGACTGGCTCTGATATGGAAATAGCAGATACTTACCTATATATTTAACTACCCACTATAGACCCCCTGCATGGTACACTGATGGTGATGCGTCAGTGGAAGACAACCATTATTTTGTACCTCTTCGCTTCCATTCTTTGCTCATGTCCACAATCCTTCTGTTGTTTTTCTAAGCTAATGGGAGACTTTGCTGATATCTGCCGGAACTAAAATGCTGCCAGTAATGCAATGGTGCAGAAGACAGAATTAGGATTCGGGATGACCTTAACCGATTTGAGAACTGGGCCCAAACTAACAGAATCAATATCAGTAGGGACAAATGTAAGGTTCTGCACTTAGACACAAATAATCAGCTGCACAAATATAAGACATGGCTTGCCAGAAGTACATGTGAAAAGGATCTAGGGAGTCTTAGTAGACCACATGCTTAACAGTGGGAGGTGTAGCAGTAAAAAAAGGCTAATTCTGCATCAACAGAAGTAGAGTGTTCAGATCAAGGGAAGTAATAGAGAGAGCCAGTGTGGTGTAGTGGTTAAGAGCGGTAGTCTCATAATCTGGGGAACCGGGTTCGATTCCCCGCTCCTCCACATGCAGCTGCTGGGTGATCTTGGGCTAGTCACACTTCTCTGAAGTCTCTCAGCCCCACTCACCTCACAGAGTGTTTGTTGTGGGGGAGGAAGGGAAAGGAGAATGTTAGCCGCTTTGAGACTCCTGAAGGGGAGTGAAAGGCGGGATATCAAATCCAAACTCTTCTTCTAATAATATCATTCTATTCTGCCTTGGTCAGAACACACATGGAGTACTGTGTCCAGTTCTTGATGCCACAATTTAAGAGGGATATTGACAAGCTGGAATGTGTGCAGAAAAGGGTGTGGAAACAAAGCCTTAAGAGGAATGGCTGAGGGAGTTGGGTATGTTTAGCCTGGATAAGAGGAGACTGAGAGAAGATATGATAGCCATATTCAAATATCTAAAGGGCTGTGACATGGAAGATGGAGCAAGATTGTTGTCTCCTGCTCTGGAGGGTAAGACCTGAACCAATGGATTCAAATTAGAAGAAAGGAGATTCAGACTATGCACCATAAAGAACTTTCTGATAGTAAGAGCTGTTTGGTGTTGGAATGAACTCCTCGGAAGGTGGTTTTTAAGCAGAGGTTGGATGGCCATCTTCCATGGGTGGTTTACTTGGAATTCCTTCATTGCAAGGGCCTGGACTACATGAGCCACAGGGTACCTTCCAACTCTACAATTCTATGATTCTTCTTTGAGTTTTAATGATCCCACTTTACATTGCTGTTTCTGCTTCTGAACCATGTATGTAAGGTCTAGACAGGCATGGCCAAACTTGGCTCTTCAGCTGTTTTGGGACTACAGTTCCCATCATCCCTGACCACTGTTCCTGTTAGCTAGGGGTGATGGGAGTTGTAGTCCAAAAACAGCCCGAGGGCCAAGTTTGGCCATGCCTGGTCTAGGAGAAAGATGCCATTGGAGTTTGCTCAACTTGCGTCAGTTCCCTGTCTTCTAGAAAGAGACAGCAGCAAAGCAGACCCTGTCTTCCAGGTCAGCTATCAACTTCCCATTTTTATTTTCCTGGTCACTGTAGGGTTCCCTCGATGTTTAAACATATGTTGTTGTTTATTGCACTTACTAGTTGCTTTTATTTCAAAAATTCAAAATGACTTACAAATAATACAAAGATTAAAAGCAGTATCTATCAATCTGTATCCTAAAACCACATAAACACCTATAAAAGGCAGGGTCAACACATCCCACCCACTTAAAAAGATGCCACAATTGCAGCCTTTTTATAAGTCACTTAAGAAAAGTGCAATTTTAATAATAATAATAATAATAATAATAAAGCAGTATCCTAATTTTTCATTTGTGTCTGTTCAGTCTCTTGCAGGCCAAAGGCTACTATTTACCCATTTTGTCTTTAAATCCAGGGCAGAATCCCTTTGCAAACACAATTTCCAATACTAAAGTGGAGTCAATATCAGAATGTTTACTATAGCTATGAGAGATTAAACATTTCACTCTGACAGTGACTTGTAAGTGCACTACCTTATCTATCCTCTAATGAATCTTAGATTAGATAACTAGCTGTAAGAAGGAACTTTCCAATTTGGTCAACTAAAGAAGGGACTTGGTCCATATGAATACACTTAAGAATGTTGATTCAGAACAGCAAACCTCACAGACCCTTGAACTAAGATCCTAGCCTTACCGACTAGCCTTAATGGAGGAATTAATACCTTGCTCAGTATGACATACCAGTTCTGCAACTAGAAAAATGTATTTGCACTCCATTGTGTTTGCACATATTATTCTGAGGAAATAAATTTAAGCCATATATATCGGGCAGGCACAAAAGCGGGGTGGTCTTGCATGATTTGCTACACGTAGGATGCTGCAATCATAATTTCAGAACAAGGAACAGTTGCGTCACTTGCACGGTTCACAGTACAGTGGTACCTCGGATTACATACGCTTCAGGTTACATATGCTTCAGGTTATATACACTTCAGGTTACAGACTCCGCTAACCCAGAAATAGTGCTTCAGGTTAAGAACTTTGCTTCAGGATGAGAACAGAAATCGTGCTCCGGCGGCACGGCAGCAGCAGAAGGCCCCATTAGCTAAAGTGGTGCTTCAGGTTAAGAACAGTTTCAGGTTAAGAACGGACCTCCGGAACGAATTAAGTACTTAACCTGAGGTACCACTGTAAACTGATGTACTGATCTGATCGATTTTCTTCTCAAAATCAGTCTAATATTTTTTCTCTAAATCACGACAATGTAGTCCCAGTGTTTCCCAACCAGGATATTCCAAGGGAGCCACAGGTGAAAATCACATAAAGAGGGGGACAGGGGACAGCATGAGATTAGGGGGTCACAGAGGGAAGTGAGAAGTGAAGAAAACAGAGAAGTGACCAAGAAAAGAAAACAGAAAAGTGAAGAAAATAGAAAACAGAGAATTAGAGTTAACAGAGAAGTTCCCATACTTCTCAGTGGATGGAGCACCACGTGGCACTCTGTGGCCAAGCTGTCCGCATGTCGCTTGTCACAGGCAAGGTGCGTGGCTGCAGCAGTGTTAGTGTGTGGGGTGCTGTTTCTTTGTGCAAGTATTACTGCAAAAGGACATGTGTTGCTGTATGCAATGGTTACTCAGCCTAACGTGGAACTGCCTTAACATAATGGGCAGAGGTGATCTTTGGTTATCCCTGAAAGAAAAAAAAGGTAAAGGTAGAGGGACCCCTGACCATTAGGTCCAGTTGTGACTGACTCTGGGGTTGCACGCTCATCTCGCTTTATTGGCCAAGGGAGCCGGCGTACAGCTTCTGGGTCAAGTGGCCAGAATGACTAAGCCGCTTCCGGCGAACCAGAGCAGGGCATGAAAATGCCATTTACCTTCCCGCCGGAGTGGTACCTATTTATCTACTTGCACTTTGACGTGCTTCCGAACTGCTAGGTTGGCAGGAGCAGGGACCGAGCAACGGGAGCTCACCCCGTTGGGGATTCGAACCGCCGATGTTTGGATTGGCAAGTTCTAGGCTCTGTGGTTTAACCCACAGCGCCACCCGCGTCCCTCTCAAAGCAAAAGAACTGGATATAAAAATACTTGTTTCTGGTCATCAAGCACAAAGGTCAAATTGATCGAGAAATACTTAAAAGTATAAATTTTTATGTAATTGTTTTTTTTGTACAATATAAAAATTATAAATAAAACATGTTCTATTTACAAACAAAACATTTAAATAGCTACCTTTCTACTGGTAGGATGGGGAGGGCACAGGAAGGAAACAGGGTCGGAAGGGGCCCACGGTTGGGAAAACAGTTGAGAAATGCTGGTGCAGTCTATTAAAATGTCTATTAAGATGAGTTACTCCAAACGTTGAGGTTCAAAGTAAATGCCCAAGGAATGTTTAGCAAACTTCAGAAACAATGAAAGCAAACTTCTGTTCTACAAATGCTTATCCTGTTTTCATTTTGTACACGGATGTGGAAAAATATATGATTTGGGTTCTGTTTCCAAAACATTAACCCATAAAAAACCCTTCAGATATAGTCTAGCCTAAATCCTCAGGCATTTTGGTTACCTTCCTCACCTCACCACTGTCACCCATTGCTCTCCCCTTTCTCCACAATATGTGAATCCGTAAGGAAAGACGAGAAGGAGCAAACAGAATAAACCACCGGTCTAGTTCTCCTCACAAACCATTTCATAACTGGTGAAAATAGGCAAAGAGGAGCTAAAAACATTTAGGGTCAGAATTTTACACCACCACAAGTCGAGTCTTTAGAAAGTGTAAAAGTTTTCCTCACAGGGTCCCAATAAAACACATGGGAGGTATTCAACTCAATTTTCCTCCAAGTAGACCCACTTAGTAATGTTCATTAATTTCAATGGGTCTACTCTAAGTAATCCCATAGTTGAATGACATCCGTGGTTTGGTCCTGAATTCCCCACTCAGTGTCTTTCTGTAGTTACTCCACTTACTTTAGTATAGATTGTTATGTGCACCTTATTTTTAAAATTCCCCTATGTTAAGAACTAACACTTATTCAAGATCATTAATGCTTCACAGAATCCAAGTGGAGTCCTTCATCCCCAGGAAGACACTGCCAAACTAACACCCCAACCCTGTCATGCCACTGTTTTCAAAATGTTAATCTGACATTCCTACTAAGAAGGAAACAGCAGAACTGCAGCAACACATAATTAGTTCCTGCTTGCATCATTTTTATTTCTCCTAAAAATAATCCACATTCATTTCCCCTATCTTAACATTCCTGCTTCTTGCCTCAACTGTCTTCTTTTCTCGAATGAGGAACAAAAATGAACAAAAACAAAATCCTACAAACAATGATGAAAGGTAAGGTAAAGGTAAAGGACCCCTGGACAGTTACGTCCAGTCAAAGGTGACTATGGGGTTGCGGTGCTCATCTTGCTTTCAGGCTGAGGGAGCTGGCATTTGTCCACAGACAGCTTTCTGGGTCATGTGGCCAGCATGACTAAATCGCTTCTGGCACAACAGGACACTGTGATGGAAACCAGAGTGCACGGAAATGCAGTTTACCTTCCTGCCGCAGCGGTACCTACTTATCTACTTGCACTGGCGTGCTTTTGAACTGCTAGGTTGGCAGGAGCTGGGACAGAGCAACGGGAGCTCACTCTGTCGCGGGGATTCGAACCGCTGACCTTCCGATCGGCAAGCCCAAGAGGCTCAGTGGTTTAGACCACAGCGCCACTCGTGCCACCATTAATAACCAACCAGTGTCCTTGGAGGTATTTTGATCCAATGGGAGGCAACTGATCACAGAAGAGGGAAGACCATTTTTAACAATTCTCCCTTCCCTGGCAGCCCCAACGTTCCTTTAAAAAATAAAAGCGTTATGGAGGGTTGGGGGACAGAACAGATTTAGAGGGTGCTGCAAGAGGGAGAAGCAGCAAAAAAAATTTGACTCTCTTCATCTTCTGTGTGTGGATGCCTAGTGCTAAAGCACCAAGAACTCTAATTGGTTATCACCCACACAGTTTAAATAGTTTCGCTCAGAGCTGCACAGTCAAAATGTGGACATATTCTCTCCTCCCCGCCCCCTTGAAAAAAACCCACCCTGAAGAAGTATTCAGCTTAGTTCTGTGTTTTTAATCTTTTAACCTTCCAAGATTAAAGGTTTATGGAAACCACAAATATTATAACTTCGGCTCATTTCTGTTTACATGCTTCTTCTCTCTGCTTGTAATTAATGATAGGCATGTTAGAGCAAGCTAGTAAAAGTGAGCTCTCGTATATTAAGACAGTGAAAGGAGATAAGTTTCAGGTAGACAGCATTTCAAGAAAAGTTGGGTAGACAAAACAAAAGAGAGGCATACATCTCCATCTTTTAGCAAATGGGCTATAAATTGTTCCCTTTCAAAGGCAATGGAAGTGATGACAGGTTTGACTAAGTGTCTGCTGTAACTGGAGCACCTTTATGGAGTAAAACCTCTTTTCTCCTTCAGAGCTGTTTTGTAGGTGCATACTTTGTTAACATACTGAAAGGCTTTCCTTCCTTTAGCCATGTTTAATGAAATTCCCATGAAATTTGTTCAGCAAAAGAAGGGGAAAGAAGATTACTTCCCCACATTTCTCCCCTCATGTTGCTGCGTAGTCCTCTCTCCTCATTTTTATAGGATTATTTTCAATCATGAAATTACATCTAGCATTTCATTCTGATGCTATCTTTGGTTTCAACGAAAATCAATATGCCACTTCCAGCTGTGTTCTTTCTTACGTCAATGGTTAGATAAAATAAAGGACTGAAAGTTGTGTAGCAACTCATGCTATCCAGAAGACGAACCTCTTTATACAGCAATAGTTTTGAATAAATCTCTTTTTTAAAAAAGCCTTGTTTGGAGGAGAAAAGATGGCTCCATTCACGGCAACGGGAGTTTTGCCAAACACTTTAGTCATGTCAGAGTAATAATTCCTCTCGGGTCAGAAAGTTTCAACTGTCCGATTATATGACATGATTTATTGCTACTATGTTGGCAGGAATAGGATGAGCAAAACACAGAGAGACAGAGCAGATAAAAACAATATTTCATAGTACCATCTCAGTCAGAGGTGCCATGGATTTTTCTTCGCCTTCTTAAGAGATCAAGCAAGCTAAAACTGCTGTGTATCAGGCAGGATTTAGATAATCGAAAAATGGGGTGGAAAAGCAAATTAAAATTAACAACAGATAGATCTATTAACTGATAGGTGCAAGATTAGACAAGACTAGCCAGATGGACAGAAAGTTGAGGTAATTTTAATCTGTTTTAGTACAGTATTTAATTTTTTTAAAGTGGGTTTGTGGATTTTTCTCGATTTTGTAAACTGCTTTGAGGTGTTTTTTGTTACAATCAAACAGTGCATAAATTCCATGAAATAAGTAAATAAGTAAGATTATCTCCAGTGCCGGTGACCAAAGGTACAATCATGATTTTTCTTTTGGGGAGGAGATGGGGCTTCCATGTTTGGTGGCATTTGGAAATGCCGTGAGAAGTCCTGTCATTTTGTGTAAGAACAGTCTTCCATTATAGTCACTTCCAATGACCAGAGTCCCTAATCCCTTGAGAACAGCAGACAACAGCATTTTCAGACAATAGCTTTCATAAATTCAGCAAGATACAAGTCGAGGAATTTCTTTGCTCCTCTATTAATACTGTTTGATCTCCCTCTTTCTCTAAGATTTGGAGTGCAAATAAGGGGTCGGTAGGCCTGCCAGCTTGGAAGGCCAACGGGGAGCCCAGGAATAAGAAGAAAGGAAGGAGATTCATGGTGACACAATGGGTCAGTGCATCTAGCTGTTAAACAGAAGGTTGGTGGTTCGAGCCTACTCAGGGACATCTGTGGGCAGGATTCTCTACAATTCTATGAAGAACATTAATTCTAATGGCATTCAATATGGGTAAGGAAGGCATGAGGAAGATAGCAGACCATGGGAAAAAGAAATGCCTCTGGGGAGAATATGATTGGGACGTGGAGGGAAGTAGATAAGAGTGAACTAAAACGTTAATTTGGTGTCAGAACCTGGGCAAGTTCATATCTAAGACTATATTTACTATATAAAAAGCATCCTTCCTTGATGCAGAGAATCATGGTTAATATTTGCTTTAACTGTTAAGGTTCTGAACGCATGAATTTTGATACCAGCCTTGCATTTAATCCCAATCATGTAGCATGCTGCATGTGGATTGTGAGTGAAATAGTTGCAGTTTTGCTTTCCACTTATGCAAGGGAAATTACTTTTATAAAAGAACTGCTCTACCCGATACCGCTGCAAGAATGGAATCTGATCAATACTTGTATCCTTCTTCAGAAAGCACAGAGTAGCTTCTAAGGCACTCCCATTGATCTCTCGTCTTTCCCCCATAAAGACTGATCAACATAAGATGCTTCCAGACCACCCACCTGCAATTATATATACTGCACCATCACATAAATGTAAAAACTTGTGCGCTACTTTATATATGCACCTCTGCGTACTTCTTATGCGGCTATTGTTCATTAAGGACACCTAATTACTTTTGCAATCACACATTCACCCGCCAGCTTCTAAGTAGTGCATATCTCTTTTTTACAACTTGAACAATGGACTTAACAACCTGATGTTTACGTATTAACAAAAACGTATTTAACTTTACTGCTGTAATAGAAGAATAGAGGGGAGTAAAATAAAGTACTCTGCTAACAACTGCATAAGCCTCTGCTGGACTGAAGCCAAGGTGATCCACCCTAGTTTACACAGGTGGTCGCAGCTAGAAAGGAAATCTAATCTACAAAGTCTTAGTATCTTAGCCACCAAATAATCTCGAATTTTCCTCTAACTGGCTTGCAATATTCTCACTCCCAAGTCATCTGTATGCATACTATGAATCACCACACATGCCTTATCTCAGCTATAGGCTAGGTGGAAAGTCTGTGGCCAGATGTCCTGCTGTTTTGATTTTTCTTTAGAAAAAGATACTAGGGGAGAGCTCCAAATTGGATCAGAGCATCATACTAGGAGAGGAAGATATCTCTTTTCCCCATGCCAGCTTGCTAATTGCAATTAGACTAAGTAAAAACAACAACACCTGTCTCTGCTCCTTCCCCAAGAAGTCAATAGCAGCTTTACAGTGTATTCCCTTACATGTTTACTTAGGAGTAGGTTCCATTATGTTCAATGAGGCTTACTCTAAGATAAGTCTGCAACCTTAGAACAAGGGATGGCATGGGATCAGCCTCACCCTGTCTCCAGAACTTCTGCTTTGATTCAGTTTGGAAGGGTTCTTAGCGGCTTCTTTTAAGTAAAGATCCAAACACAGGGAGACCAAACAAGTTAGGTAGGAAATCTGTGACCTGTGTCCGACTCTTCGTGACCCCATGGACCAGAGAATGCCAGGCACTCCTGTCTTCCACTGCTTCCCACAGCTTCGTCAAACTCATGTTGGTAGCTTCGAGAACACTGTCCAACCATCTCGTCCTCTGTCATCCCCTTCTCCTTGTGCCCTCCATCTTTCCCAACATCAGGGTCTTTTCCAGAGAGTCTTCTCTTCTCATGAGGTGGCCAAAGTATTGGAACCTCAGCTTCTTGGATCTGTCCTTCCAGTGAGCACTCAGGGCTGATTTCCTTAAGAATGGATAGGTCTGATCATCGCTTAGCTGTGTTCTATGGCAGGCCTCTTGCAATCAGTTTCCAGTGCGGTCTTCAATCAATGCCAGGGAGAGAGCAACAATCTCGACCCAGAGAAAGTTCACAGTATCACTGGTACAGGCCATCCACGCAGAATGGGCAGAGAACAGAGCTTAGCAGGACACAATCAATTGGCATTTGAAATTTGGACTAGAAAGAATCAGAGTTGGAAGGGACCACAAAGGTCATTTAGTACAACTCTTGCCAATGCAATCCAGTATCAGAACAGGAGAGCATTATATAGAAGTTTATTCAGTGTTGATCAGAACAGAGAAAAACCATGACTGCCTGCCTCAGATGTCTGGCAGTGAGAGTGAATCGAAAGCAAAGACACAACAGAAACATCCTGTGAGACAGGAAATACGCAGGCTGTGAGACAAACATCCTGCTCCCTTTTAAGGTGGAACGGAAATATCCCAACATATTCATGCCCCTCAGGGGGTTGGACTAGATGATCCTCAGCATCCCTTCCAACTCTACAATTCTATGATTCAAAAACTTCCTTGTCTTAATCCAACAAACTAGCTTACCTTTCCTGTAAAGACGGTGACTAGATAATGTACAAGGAGCGCTTTGAACACTAGAAAGCACTATATAAATGCATTCCTATTAAGAGGCTGCCGTTGAATAATAATAATAATAATAATAATAATAATAATGATAATTTATTATTTGTACCCCGCCCATCTGTCTGAGTTTCCCCAGCCACTCTGGGTGGCTTCCATAGAAACAAAAAATACAGTAAAATATCACAGATTAAAAACTTCCCTGAACAGGGCTGCCTTAAGATGTCTTCTAAATGTCAGGTAGTTATTTATCGCTTTGACATCTGATGGGAGGGCGTTCCACAGGGCGGGTGCCACTACTGAGAAGGCCCTCTGCCTGGTTCCCTGTAGCTTTGCTTCTCGCAATGAGGGAACCGCCAGAAGGCCCTCAGAGCTGGACCTCAGCGTCCGGGCAGAACGATGGGGGTGGAGACGCTCCTTTCCCCCTGTCACACCACTGACAGCTCAGGAGAGGAAACATGCACACCAACTTCCTAAATCATTGCTGGCAAATGCTTATTTAATTGACTTCTTTTTCAGAAGACAATAGTGTAGAAAAATACTGACAAAAGCTAGATGCGTTCCATCCAAGAGAACAATCTCCCTTGCAAAAGCCACTCTGCATGATAAGTTGGCTGAGATAGCAGGTAAGTAACTAGCCTCTTGTACCTGGCTTTCCTGTTCACCTTTCCTCCCACTTGTGGTGATTTAAAGCACTCTATTTAAACTTTTTTATTTTATTTTACTATCAGCCAACAAAACGACACGCAGACACCTGAAAGCTGTTTTGTTCCCCTTGTTCCTTTCATTCTGAGCGTGTTTTCGACATGGCACGAAAGCACTTGCTGATAAACAAAGTCAAGATCCTTTTCCAGAGTACCTGCTGTCGTACCCTGTGATAAGGAAAAGTTAATCCAAACAGCTGCTTAATCTAGGGTATTTCCTCCTATCGCATGCAGTCAGCAGAGTCTACAATCTCTGTTTATCTTCATAGGACTATGGCTCCAGTCATATCATCTATACATTCTGCTCTCTATTGTGCTGGCAATGTTTTCTAAGGCATGTCAAGTTTGAATTTTAACTCAGTCGTGTTCCTAGCCAATTGGTGATAGCAGTAAATATCTGAAGCACGCCAACTAATGAGTTAAACACCAAGGGGTTTTCTTGTGAAAAGATAGTTGATAAAAGAAGACTGGTGTAGTTTGGACTACATATTCCATTTTTCTTCATATTTCATTTATTTTTAAGCGTTCTATTTTTAAACCATCTTTCTTCCATGTCTGTCCCAGATGTGCCCTTATAAAAACCCAGCAGAAAATTGGAACATTTAAAAACAAATTAAAGAATAAAAATAGAGTTGGTAAAAAGCAGCATAATATCAAACACTGCGAACAGTTTTAAAAGCATCCTGCAAAATTCCAAATGATCCCAGGGAGAAAGTTTCATGTTTCCCATAAAACCACTGACTTGACAACACCTGAGTGTGACATGCCCACCTAAGGGTGGGATCAATTGATAAAACCACAATTCTGCATGTAACAGTGACCATAACCAGCATAAAACCAAGACAATCAGCAGCAAAACAAACACAGGCAGATCAGAGATGAAGCAGCAATGACCTGCACCAAGTAAATGACCGTGTCTTAATTTGGTACTGGAAAGAGAACGTCACTGACATCAAGCAGGCCTCCAAAGGGGCACACCTGGACATACCTGGAGCACAATAGCAGAGAAAGCCCTAGCCCTCTCCTGTGCTTCCACATAACGCATGCCTCCCACAGGAGGGACAACAAAGGAGAGCACCTGAGCAAGGGCATATTTTCAAGGATTGAGGTCCAAAATCATTCAGAGATTTAAATGTCATCATTAACACATTGGCACTGGAAACATACTGACAGCCAGTGCAGTTCCTTTAGGACCATGTTATATGGTTCCTATATTATGTTCCCAACATGGAACTTCCCTTAAGATGTTGTAGAAGCTGCAGGCAACATAATATAGCTGCCGGATTCTGCTCCAGCTCCCACAACATCTTAAGGGAAGTTCCACACAGAGCACCATTCAGTAGTCTAGCCAGCATGGTTACCAACATGGACTATTGTGGCCAACTCTGTCCAGGACAAGTAACAGCAGGTTAGCGACCAAAACCACTCCATGCCATTGCAGTGGAGTCTTTAGCGGCCAGTCTGAATCTAGGAGAACCCCAGGCCTGTGTACTTGGTCCTAAAGGCAGTACACAATCACATCTAGGGCAGGATGCCTACCTAAATCCTTAACCTGGGAACCAACAACCCCCAGAGCCTCCATCTTTATCAAGATTCAGTTTTGGTTTACAGACCCTCATCCATCCCATTACAGCATCCAGGCATCGGCCCAATGCTTGAACAGGGAGATAGAGCTGGGAGGCGTCAGCATACGGATGACTTCTCACAGCAGCTTCATATCACTGTTTGAAACATGGCAACCCTATTCAACAGAACAGGAGCCTGAGAACACCACATCATAATTGCCATAGAGCAGGCATGTCCAAAGTCCCGTGGGCCAAATCGGGCCTACTGGTCGCTTTAATCTGGCCCCACAAGCACTGCAGCTTGCTCACCCACCCGCCAGTTGGCCCTTGGAGCCGCCCTCTTGTCTGCTCGCACATGCGCCTGGCTCTTTGTTGGGCAACTCGCGTATGCGCCCTGCGTGCAGCTCCAGGACCTGTCCACCTGCCATCTCATGCATGGTCCAAAAGGTAGGTCAAAAGTATTCTGTGACTTTTACTTTTCCCAAGAAAAGGTGAGCAATTTTGTGCTGATTAATCCCCCCCAAAATTAGAAGGTCATAAACTTCAATCCTAAAAAACTTTGGTCAGCCCTCACGCATGTTCACTTCATCAAATCCGGCCCTCTTTGTAAAAAGTTTGGCCACCCCTGCCGTAGAGCAAGTAGTTGGGATCACATTTTTTAAAAATATTCCCCTAGCTCCTGTCCCACAGAATTGGTCCAGTAAGATACCATGGTTGATGGTATCAAAAGCCACTAAGACATCCAGGAGAATTAAGAAGGTTGTGCTCTCCCTGTCTATCACCAGGTTTCAATCTGAAGCCAATCTAGGGTTGTATCCGCATCAAACATTTAATGCACGCACACACACCCTTCCGCCAAATGCTGGGAAATGTCGTTTGTCAGGGTGTGCTGGGAATCACAGCTCTGTGAGATTTACACTACCATTTCCAGAATTTGAGGTGTGTGTGTGCAAACTTTAAATGTATGGTAAGTTTACAGCCTCAAATCTGAGGTTTGGGGACCCTCTGAACAAGATGAGACAGGATGCAGGGACTACAACGGACAGGGGGAATTGGCTTGCAGAACAAACCTTCAAATCCAAGCCATGTCTGGTACTTTCAATGTTTGGTTTCAGAGCGTTCTGCATTTGCTTGCTTTGTCATGCAAGCACCCGGAATTGGTTAAAGCAGAAACATGGCTGGGAGGACTATGCACTCTGCCTTAGCTTGGTTGAATGAGAGCTCCCCTGGGTGCTACTAGGTAAGTTATTTAGGTAATTTGGGAGTTTAAGACAGTCTGTGCATATGAGTGTTAATTTGCTTGGCGTTTTTGCCCCTCTCAAGTTACTGCTGATATTTTGAGCGGAAGTCGGCTCAGGGCAACTGTCCTTAATAACTGGTTTAACGTGAATATTTGCTAAATGTGTCTCCAACTCCATGCAGTGGGGGGTGGGGTGGGGACACTAAATATACAGCAGCACATAAAGCAAATATGAAATGTCACAGATGAGCTGGAAAGGGGTATGGGGACTAGATTCTGTAACCATCCCGCTGCGCCTTCTTCATAAACTTCTGACTGTGAAGTTTCAGCTTTTTTTGAACTTGCTTACTATGTAAACTAAACACGGAAACATTTTTGTATCCTTACATCTTTGCTCCATCTTCTGCTGCCTTTTCAGACAAGAGCAGGTGTCAGATAATTTTAAAACTGTTACTCTCTCCCCCATACCATGCTGCTGAAGTATGGTATAGCTACTGAGTCACCCTCATCTTCTTGCATCCTTTTTCTTGAATCAGTGATCATTCTTTTGAGATGCTGCAAAGATTCCATTCAACTATCATCATGCCTTTGGGGGCTTTCCTTCTAAATATTCCCATAAATCAGTTCACTGGCTTGTGTGTTGGAACAAGAAAAGCGTATTTTAAGTGAATTTTTGAGGATTATTTCTTTCCACACGGGAAACAGTGCAAGAACCATGTGTAGCTCTGGAAGGTTTCACCGCCAATATAAATCACCACTAGGTTTCTACTCTGGAGCAGCCATAGGTGAGTACTACTACAAATGATAATATTTTTTTGCTCTTCTCTCCCCCCCAACCCACCCAATACAGAGTATACTTCCAAATATATGGAAACTGTTACCAGCTTATTTGTTTTAGGATTTTTACCCTGCTGTATGCCTTCAGGGTGGCTTATAGCATAATAAAAATGGCAATCAATAAAACAAATTAAAATACATCATCCAAAAAAACACAAGCAGGCATAATCTTAAACAACAAAACATCGTAAAACTGTGTACTGTTGCCAATACAGCAGGCACACACACACACAAAAAAACCCTGTTGATGAAATAAATAAATAAATAAATGCATATTGAAAATTAATTTTCCTAAACGTTGCAACAAAGTTGAACTCCCAAAATTCCCTGTTGTTTTTATCAGGATAGAGTCAGGAATCTCCTGTGTCTGTTTTGTTCTTCTTTAAGAGAAATGATCAAGTTATTGTGTAGTTCACTAATTTATGCATCCTCCAAGCCTTCCTAACAACCCCCAAGCGATACTCTGGCGATTTCAGGAGAAGTGGAACCTCATTGAGAGCAGGAGAAAAATCAACTGCCAAATCAATCAAACCATCTGCCTGCTACCATTGATGGCATCTTTTTCTCTCCCTGTACTGATCTTCAGTCCGGTCCATCACTGTTCTCAAGGCTTCTTTATCCCTGGTTATGATCTCATACATGCTGGTGCCCAATAACATCTTGAATCCTACCTCAATTTCATTTTAAAAAATGTGTTCTAATAAGCAGAGTGCCATTAAAGATGCTCCACAGGGTTCGCAGGCTAAGAAGGACTTGCTCGCAAAATTTATTGATAGCTGCACGAGTTATGATAGCTAGGAAGTGGAAGGGGCAAGGTGAATATAAAATGGAAGAATGGTATAAAGAGGTGTGGGATATAGCTATTAATGATAAATTAACATGTGCTATTAAGGTAAGACAGGGAATATGCAGGAGAAACGATTTTGAGGAGATATGGAAGGCATTTGTAGAATTCGTACTGTTAAAACGGAAGGAGGTGTTGAAATTTTGGGAGATTGGGTAATTACAATGGAATGGTCTTGGTGGTGGGGTGCACATTTTTATATTTATTATTATTTCGTTAAAATAGTAGTAATAAAAAAAGATGCTCCATCAGACTTGGATTCTGAAAACCTGGAGGGTGACTCCAACTGCTTTCATTGACTATGGCAGTGAAAGCTTTACTAACTGTACAAGGTCAAACATTCCATTTGGTGCTTGTGAAATAAAGTGCACAATATCATTCACATAATATAATCTGTTGACTATTCTCCAAGGGATCACTTGTGTTAGATCTCTACGTTTCTCACTGCAGTGGAATGGGATACACACAGTAACACCAAATCTTGTATTCTTTTACCAAGTCAGAATGGTCCAATAAAAAGTATTACCTTACCAAACTAGGGTCTCCTATTTTTGTCATGTATGAAAACTGCATTTTGTAGCCTGTAAAGCAGTAGGATGAACTACAATAGTAACTAGAGTTAGTTCTGGATATAAATTTAATATGGCTGCAACTGCAATGTCTTCATACATATAGTGAACTGAGTTAACTCTGGCGACTGTGATTTTGGCTTAACGTGCTTAAAAGTAGATGTGACAGCATATTATGCACAAGCTTCTTTTTCATTGACTAACCAGGTATCAGCAGATACATGTCCTTTGTGTATCATGTGAGTGGTAGAGGAGCACCATGCATACGGAAAAACACACGTATCATGTACAGCCCACTCAAATAGGTATTTACTCAAAAATAAGTGTCACTAAGTTCAGTGAAGCACAGTCCCAATTCGATAAACAGTTCAATAAACCTGTGGGTCTCACACAGTCACCATCGGGTCACGTAGAGCTGCTGATATATCTCATGAGGACAGAGCCAGGATTGGGTATAGGCACTGTCTGCACGATCCCACACTTTCCTATGTTACCTGCTTACGAAGTATCTGCATTTTGCACCCTGGCTCATGAGAGACGATCGTGTGGGGTCTACCAAGTATCCGATCCCACCTGACTCAAAAAATAAGTTCAGTAACACAGGTACACAAAGAGATCCATACGGCGGTTTACTAAGCTTTGTTTAAAATCCTGGTTTTACATTTTGTACTGTATGCTGCTTCTCATTTTTGGAAGAGCCTCATCTTTCTATTTAATAGAAAGAAAAGAAAAGAAAAGAAAAGAAAAGAAAAGAAAAGAAAAGAAAAGAAAAGAAAAGAAAGACATTACCTGCCCATTACCCTAAGGTTGCAGAGTGGGTTCCAATGATCTAAAATACAACATTATGCCACCATGCTGTCTGATCCTTTTCACGATTATGTGGAAATAGTTTTCACCATATTCAAAGTGTACACAGGACTGCAGACTGAATCCTTTCCTTCAAACCACAACACAAACCCCACTTCTTCTGAAGTGCTTCTCATGAGCTAACACAGCCATAGCTTATCTGAAAATTCAACTAGCCATTATTCCTTTTTGCTACATCATTATCAGCCCTGACCTTGCATGCAATTTGTTTTGTTTTGTTCCTGAGCCACTACCACCTGCATAATGCCATCCCTTCAGCAGGCAAAATACTTTTGTAAATGCTGCAGCTTCCATGCCAACAGCTTAAGTCCTGCATATCGTTGAGCTGTTATAGAAAGTAGGTTGCCAACCTTACTGTCACCCTCTGCGGGTGACCTCTTAACTTACCAAGTGGGCAGCCTTTGAACACAGTTAAGAGAACAATCCTGTGTGTGTGTCCTCAGAAGTAAGTCTTCAATGAAAAAGCATTTTTAGGGATTACAGAAGGAATGGCTAACTTGTAGCCCTCCAAACTGTTAGTAGCCAACTCCCATTAGGTCCAACCAATATGGCCAATGCTCAGGATGGGGATTGAGATTAAACCCCAATGGATTTAGTAGAACTTATTCCTAAGTAAGCATGTATATTACCCCCTAGTAAATATGCACGAGCCCTCTAGAAATAAAATCTGCCACTATTTTATGTACAATGTGTAGCATACTATATAGAAATGTAGAGCTAGTTATGGTGGTAACTGCAGCAGTAGTGACTGGGTTAGATCCAGAGTAAGATGGCTGTAGTGCCAATGAAACGAACGTGATTTCAATTTTAACTAAATGCAGAAATACCTCTATTTAGGTTTCAGCTGGGGAGAGTGATGGTGCATGGACACAAGTCCTTCCATTAGTATATCAAAGCAAACCATTCATGGACCACTGAACATGACAGCATGAGGCAGGTTCCATGATTAGGAATCCTGATAGAGCTCAGTACTGTCCACTTGGACCTCCTGAATTAAATCCTATACAGTGCTAGCTGCACTGACTCAATGTCTCACTGAAGTAAGCCACACTGACTTCTGAGTATATGATGTATTGTACTATTACGCCAGAACCAACCCATCATAATGTAATTCCCAATAGAAAGTGAAATGAAAGCTATTTATTCCACTTATTTTATTTTTGCTTGGTATGTTGAGTTTGCACCTGTTTAATGAAATGGCTTTCTAAAAGGCAAACAGAGCATTTTCTCTACTGCAGTTCCAGCAGCTGACTCACAAACAATAATTTGAAGGGGTGGTGGTGGAAGATATGGTCTATGTTATCAAACTATGCCTGTATTAAAACACTTAAGTTTCACAAAGGGTTTGGCTCACTAGAGCCTCAGATCTCCACAACAGTCTGGTATCCGACAATCAATGAGTGATGAAACAAAGGTGTAATCTCCTGGCAAACATTTATTGCTCAAGAGATGCTTATTGGCAGGTGAACTAAATAAATATTTTTTCTAGATAAGTTTCAGAGGACCTTTGCAAAAGGGAGCCATGGCCAGAAAATGCAAGAACCTACAGGCATGCAACTTAGTTTTGACATAATTTCAACACTTTCTTGGTTTTATTTTTTTACCTGACACCCTAACCGAAGTTGCTCTACTGACACAGTTAAGTAGCATTTGAATACTGCTGACACATGAGCACGGATTTAAGTGGAGTCAAGTGAAGCTGTGATATGATCTGAGGTTCTACTGGTACTGCAACTAATGCTCATCTATTTGGAACAGGGATATTGTTGTCTTTTGTACTGAGGTGTTGGAACGGCATATATGAATGCAATAGCTGGGATTCTTCCTGATCCAAAGGGTTTTCAGTATAATAAACAGATAACGGAACCGGAGGGAGAACAAAGGAATACATTAATCATCATAGTATATTACGTTGTTACTATTAGGTAAAAAATGAGAATCTGAATAAGATCAACACTAGGTAGGTTCAGTGGAAGGACTCAATAACTAATTAGTACTTGTACAAATGTATCTTCTGGGAGATGGTTTCCAGAATGGAGGTGCTATACATAGAAAGAAGAGAACGAAAGAGGAATCCCTGAATGTGAATCATAGAATCATACAACTGTAGAGTTGGAAGGAACCCTGGGGGTCATCTAGTCCAACCCCCTGCAATGCAGGAATCTCAACTAAATCATACTTGGCAGATGGCCATCCAACCTTTGCTTAAAAGCCCCCAAGGAAGGAGATTCCACCACCTCTTGTTTGTTCCACTGTCAAACATATTTAGTCGGAATCCCCTTTCTCGTAACTTGAATTCATTGGTTTGGATCCTAGCCTCCGTAGTAGGAGAAAACAAGCTTACTCCAACCTCCATGTGACAGCCCTTTAGATATTTGAAGGTGGCTATCATCCTCGTTGCTGTATGCATGGAAATATTCTGAAAAGGCCTACTCAGGCATTCCAAAGGGGAAATGGTTTCAAGTATCAATAAATATTCATTGCATTCCAAGGCATTTTGTTTTCTGTAAAGGTATGTAGCTATGCCTTCACCTATATTTCAAATCATGACATTTCAATTCGTGGCCTCAGTTCTGCACATTTCATTTTCTAAATCTGTTTCACAGTAGTATCTGAAAGTACAGATGGCACGCCCATTCAGAGGTTCGCCATTAAAAGCCACTGCTTTGATTGGATTTGATGGTCTCTTTCAATATTCTATTCAATTTTACTTTGAAGACTGCTACTGGGGTGTTTGGTTTCTTTTTTTTTTTTTTGGTATCGCTTTGAACAGCGAATATCCATGTGGCCAGTAATGAACAGGCAGTCAGAAAGCTTACAACATTTTAAACAACTACTTGCAACCCTATACACACTTAACAGAGAGTATACTCCTTGAAGCCCAACGGGGCTTACTTATGAGTACACATGTATAAGGTTCAGCCTTAGCCTACTTAAAAAAGGTATAAGCCTACCTGTGGTAAGTTGCTTCTCTGATCAAATAGGCTGCTGAGAAGACACCAAGCGGTGGGAGACCTCAGAAGGATACACAACCGCATTCTAGAGGTGGGATTTCATGCAAATGATATAACTCCACTAGGTTTTTACAAGTCCATCTCTTTCCTGCATGACATGCTGCATATAAATTGCTTACATATAATTAAGCCACATACTTCTATCTAATCCATACAAAGAGAGATTATCTACCCACATTTCCATTTTGCTTTACAAGGTCTGTATCAGTTTTGACACACGCTGAATGTTAATGAGATGCTGGAAAGTAATCAGATGCTACAGGATAACACACATCCATCTTTCGTTTTAACACCTTTTCTGGATGTATTTTCATATCCGCTTCTAGCGGTAGATTCCTAATGCCAATTCCATATATTGTTGTCACCACCATCACACGGCAAGTGAAACAGCAATGAACTACAATGAGATAGGAAGGTTGGCAATAAATTTTTACAATGTCAGCAATCTTCAGATGGATTGCAGAAAGGTCACAGAAATAATTTTCATTTGAAATGTTACTTGATACTATTAGAGCTTTATTGTTCCAGTACTGGGATCTAAAATAAGCACCAGGTCAAAAATTGCCTTCGCTAATAATATTTTGCTGCACAGAGGAAAGCAAGACTGGCAGGATTTTGTTACCAATGTGGCTCCTGAGTTCTCTCAATCTTCTCCCTGTCAGATCTGCCAACCTAAAAAGAACCTAAGGTAGCATTACTGTGTTTTTCCATTCAATCAGTTTGCCAGATGTTTATTTTTCATTTTAAAAAAATGCATCTGTTTTGCTATAGAATTAGAACAGGACATCATGAGTGGACCTATCTAATGAAAACAAGAATACACTCCAACTACCACTGTTTTCAATGGAAATCATCACATTCACTTTGAAATAGCAAGATTACACTGGTAAAGCTGTGATTATATGAATACATAGTCTGAAGTTCCATTACAATCAATGAGACTAAGAGTGGCAGGCCATGGTTTCCCATTAGAAGCACAATCAGACACAAGCCTTAGACATGTGTCTCCTTTCTCATGACTTCACTCACAAGGGTAGGAGATGGAAGCTTCTGATAGCAGTTTGCAGCAAAGAACAGCTTCTGTTTTATCCAAACTTGGAGAACTATGATTTGAACAAACAATCATTTACACAGAACCGGGATCAAAACCCAGTGTGAGATCCCTGTTTGCAGACAAGCTATGATTCAGTATTATTATTATAATTATTATTATTATTTACACCATGAAATGCTTTTGGTGACAGTTTGTGGACAAGCTACATTTTCCCAGGTTCCTATTCAGCAGCAAACTAAGATTTACTGCAGACAAATTCCCAGGTTCTGATAAAGCAGCAAACAAGAATCTTCCCCTCATGCACAAACGAAGGAGACAAATGAAGAAGCAGCAAGCCTGAGATTTCTTGTGCTTGTATTGCCAAACCATGGTTTTCTGTTTTAACTCCATGAAGTCTTAGGCTCTAAATAAGTATGGCAGTTCCTGAAATGCATGAAAACCATTTTACGTCACTTACCAGTACTGCATTGTTGTTTCACACTGTGTATATAATATTTAAAAGACTCCTAGATCATTCTCTGGCCCATACATGTGCAGGATGTATACTAGCGCAGACACCACATGGAACACTAGTATGCAGCATATGGAACACTGCATCCATATGGTCTGCACTTGGGCCAACAATGTTGTAAAGCGACATCCATTACACTTATGCCTACACCACAAATTGCTTTTGGTGACCTCCATAGGGGGCTATGCTATGGGCAGATGGATCTCATCAACCTCGGAAGGTAACCCACCTAGAAGCTAAACTCTGTCCCCTGCCTTGAGGATATACACATGCGTGAGAAAGGCTTCGGGGGTAAACCCTGAGGAACAATCCATACCCCCGTTGCCTTGTGAGACATCTTCGGGAGAAGAAAAAGCTAAAGAGTAAACCATTCACAAATCCAGAGTGGAGTCACTTAGGTGGTTTGGATGGCCTCTTGTATGCCTCCTTCCAGAAAGTCCTGTAGCCAAGCTGGTGCCAAATGTCTTGCTTTCCTTTCCTTTGGACCACATCAGCGAGGCCAAGAGGGGGGTCTTGTTGTCTGGGCAGCTCAGGACCTCCATACACACTGCCCAGGTTTGCACCCCAGACAGGTCACTTTGATGCTGCAAACACATACAGTTGCTGCAATGTTCAAACTGACCCTTTTACTTCCACGGGAAAGTGTGCCATTTCCGTTATTGCCTGTGGAAAGAGCAAGATCTGTACTTGCACCATGCTAGTAGTTACCTGTCGGGGAAAGCTGCAAACTGATGTTCCCCAGGCCATGCCTGGCTCGCTGCCTGACCTGCACACACATTCCAGTTGCCAAGCCTCTCCATGTGCCTCTACACTGCATCCTGCAATAGCTCTTTGCCCTTGTCTGGGGCTGATGAAAGAAAAGGAGATGGAAGAAAGGAAAGGTAGGAGCATTCTCAGCTAGCTGTTTGTGTATTTGGCTTCATCCTTGCAATAGTCCAGGGAGACAGTGACTCATATGGCCAAGCAGCCCTTGTTCTCTTTGTTGTAGGCAGCACAAAAGGAAGAGGTGGTGATAGCTCGATTTGTCGGCTGGCATGGTGGCTTACCTCCAGTCCATTAAGTAGAGCACCAGCAAAATTAAATACTGACCAGTGTGTGTAACTATTTTTTAAAAATATATTTTAATTAGTGTTTTTAATATATATTTTCCAAACAAAGCATAACATCTCTTCTCATCTTATACAACATTTTGGCTATAAGCCTAGGACTTCCATCAACCACGTCTGTGTGTAACTATTTAAGGAAATGGAGAGAAAATTGTTTTAAACCAGGCACTGTCTTTCAAGTCCCAAAATGGCAGATGTTAAGCTTGGTGTAACAGGATTAAAATTTCATCATGGAATTTGGGTCCAGAGAATTTGAGGGGACATATCCCAGCATCTTCATGACGAAGGAGGAATCATTTCCCAGGTAGTGCAATTTCTTCTTGTTTCAATGGTTGACATTTGCATCTGTGAGAGGGTTAGAACATTAGAAGAAATCCCAGGGAGATGGATTAGTGGGCAAAGTGCAGGTGAGTTGGGCACAGGTGCCTAATAACCCCTATTTATCACACAGACATCTTTACAAGGTTTGCGGTGTAGTTAAAAAATTACAGCAAGCTGCTGACCACGTACGATTTCATCCCAAAAAATATTGTTTGGGCTGGATCTCAGCAGAGGACTTAATGAGCTGCTGCATTTATAATGGGGCTTACAATGAAGCCAATTGTGGTGCTAACAAATTAGTAGTCCGTCCCCTCCCTGATGCCACACACATGCAACAAATACTCGTCAGCAGCCTTCCACCTAGACCACCCTGGCACTCCACACAAGACCAAAAAGTCACAATCAGAATGGGAAAGAAAGGTGTTCCCAGCATCAGTTGAATTCCAGCTTCTGTTTAAACACAGTCCATTTCAGTAAAACTTAAAACATGCGGGGTTGGTTGTAGGACTGCACTTTTTTGTTACGACAGCGCACTAGCACATAAACACGATGTCTCCAGCCTCTGCTAAATATTAAGATCAAAGTCTTAAAAGATGCAAATTGCACAGCAGCAGCAATAAACAGGGCGGCAGGGAAATCTCCTGTCCTAATGAAGTGAAAATTCAGCCACACGTTGTCCTATAAAACTAGATTTGGCTTCTTAGTGGAAGGACAAAACAATGGGTTTAATAGCATACAATGCTAGCAATTGAGAATGTTCTGGCTCTTTTAATTGGGGCAGCTTTCCACAGGATAGGGGGAGAGATGGGGAGACTGGCCCAGACTGGGGAAAGACAAGGTCCTTGCATTCTGAATGCTGTCACGTTCCACAGAGCACTGCTGCATGAATACACCAATTCAGGCATGGGTCACCAACACCCCACACCCCCTTTATAAAATATGTATGGACTCTTGCGCATGCATATAGATTATATATGGCTTTGTGATTTACAGGCACAAACAGCCTGCAATCAGATCAGAATCTGGCACACGGTACACACATCATAAGCCAAGCCAGGTTTTAGCACTTGCTCTTGACCGATCCTAAAAAACATTTACAAAGAACCCCAGGAAATGAAAAGAGAGTTTGTTTGATGCAAAAGGCAGTTAACTGAAGCCTATCCAAGGAGAAGCAAGTTCCATCTTGGGACACAGCCCAAGACATTCAGCATTTTAAAGCCCAGTTTGTATTAGTTCAGGATGCTGAAAAACTGCCTCTCATTTTTAGAAAAAGGTGGGTGGGGAATCTGCAACTTGTTATCAACAAATCACAGTCATAAGAGTAACATTAACATTTTGTTCTTAATATCAAAGCAGAGTTTAATCTTTTTTTTCCTGGAGAAGTCAATACAGAACCTAAATATGTAAGGTCTTAATTCCATTGTAGTTTTGCAGTGGAAACCGTGGTCACAGTGTTGCTACAGTAAAGGCAACAGTTACTTTGCAAAAAATAACAATGTATCCCCAAAATGCTGGATTTATACTTCTATGTTCAGTACAAGAAGCTAAATATTTATGGTCATAATTCAATTGTAGTTTTGCTTTGGAAACTGTGGTTACAATGTTGTTACAACAGTAGGCTAAAAAAAAAAATATCAAGAAAAATGCCAGATTTATAGTTCTCTGTACATCTGAGAACAGAAACAACCAAGTCAGCATAAAAATGCTAACTTGTCTAGACGGGCAACAGCAATATATTCACTGCAGTGAACAAGAGAGTAAAAAAATAAATAAATCAAAATCTATTTCTTGCTTTTACTATTCCTGGAAAGAAATTATTATGAAATGTACATCTGCTTCCTACAGACCAGTTAAAGACTTGGATTCAATCCAGTTTGACTCTTCAGTACAGTACCGAATTTCTATTATTAAAAATATAACTCTTCTGTGGAAATACATCTTTCCATCGGCCTCCAGTAACTCTCAGCATAAAAATCCATTAGGATGGCTAAAATAATGGTTAGGATTCTTTGAACTTTAAGTTCAAATCCTAAATTCAAACTAGATGACATGGGCATGCAAGTCATCTGCCATCTAACATCTTCAACCCAAGTATCCCACCGGCATCTTCCCAAGAACAACTGTTAAACGCTTATGTGTGATAAGATGTGTCAATTATACTAATTCCTGGACCTGTCTCCTCCAAGCTGCAGCCACTGAAATGGAGAAAGGTGAAGGAAACTCTAAATGCAACCTCGCTGTGTCACCTCCTGCCTCTCACTAGAACCATAGACATGCAGGCCAGTGATAGATGTCTAGACTGCACTGTAGAATTCTAAACATCCTTTGGAAAGTGTGTGCTATCAATGGTTTAAGACTCTACTCCTTTAGTTACTGGTTAGACAGAGAGATGGTCCACAGTCACCCAGTGAGCTCCACAGCTAAATGGGGATTTGAACATGGATCTCCCCACTCTTAGTCCATGGCTAAGTGAAAATTTGAATCCTGGTCTGATACAGAAGCCAATACACCACATACTGGCTCTCAGTTCAACTCCTGAACACACTATCGCTTCTACACTGCTTGGTGTCAAGGTGCCTTTGAAGATCTTCATTGGTGTCCCTGGGAAGAAACCAAAATGCTGCACCAACGAGCACAAAACAACCCCTCTGCAGCGCCACAAATCCAACTCAATGGTGTAACGTTGGAAAGTGTCAATCACTTTTCCTACCTGGGCAGTTTTATTTCCACAAGGGCAGACACTGATGCCAAAATCCAGCATCGCCTAAGCTCTGCAAGTGCAGCCTTCTCCCAATTGAACTGCAGAGTGTTTGAGGACCGGGACATTCGCAGGGAAACCAAAATGCTTGTTTACCAAGCTATTGTACCACCAACCTTACTGTATGCTTGTGAAACATGGGCCACTTATAAATGCCATATCCTTGAAAGATTCCATCAACGGTGTCTCTGAAATTTTTAATACATCACTTGGGAAGACAGGCGAACTAATGCCAGTGTACTGGAAGAAGCAAAGATCACCAGTGTCGAAGCAACGATTCTTCAACATCAACTTCGTTGGACTGGTCATGTTCAGATGCCTGATTATCATCTTCCAAAGCAACTACTCTATTCCAAACTTAAAAATGGAAAGCGTAATGTTGCTGGTCGACAAAAGAGGTTTAAAGACTCTCAAGACAAATCTTTAAAAATGTAGTATTATCACCGACACATCGGAAACACTGGCCTGCAAGGGCTCCAATTGGAAATAGCCTTTACCAAAGGTGTTGGGGACTTTGAAGACGCTTGAACTCAGGGCAAAAGGGGAAAACGTACCAAGAGGAAGGCCCGTTTGGCAAACCCTCACCATGATCAACTCCCACCTGGAAACCTATGTCTCTTTGATGTTATGTTATTGGAAAAATTAATAATTTTTTTTTTTTTTAAAAGGAAACCTATGTCTCCACTGTGAAAGGACTTGTGGATCCAGAATTGGCCTCCACAATCACTTACGGACTCAGTTAAGACCGTGTTCATGGAAGACAATCTTATTCAGCTATGAGTGATGGCCAAAGAAAATGAACACTGCTTGATGCCAAGGTGCCTTTGAAGATCTGAAGGCCCCAGGCTCTTAATTTTATTTAAATAAAATCTATAATCTATATAGCCATTCTGGAACATAGGAAGGTGCCGAGGCTATTTGCTCATATAGCTTAGTCTATTTTGATTGGTGGCAGCTCTCCAATCCCACATCTTTCCCATCACCTGCTGATTCTTTTCATTGGAGAGGTCATCAGTTGAACGTGAGACCTTCTGTGTATGTTCTTTCACTGATCTATGATTCTTCCCTATTTGTTACAACATCTCTGAGCAATTGCAAGGTCTGAAAGACAGGCTTGGTGTATGATAAGGGAGATTGTGGCTGATATTGGTGATATTTGGACTTCATGTATTTCTTGTACCCAATCGGTTGTCAACTTACATCTTCATCTGATGCCTCTCACTTCCTAGGCTAGTGACGTTACCAAGTGGTTCAACAGGACACACTAGGGTTGCCTAGGTCTACAGAGTAGAGGGTTAGAAAGGCTTTTGTTGGCACAGGGACATGTTGCAGACTGTATAATTACTGTTCTTAAGCTTTCTTATGTGCTGAGATTATTAATTAACACATCTTTCAGATGTAAACAAATGAACTGCTTGACTGGAAAGTCTGGTTTCCAGGCAGGTAGAAGGACAGAGTGAAGAAACTAGCCTGATTTTCAGAAACAGATCCAAATATATGTATTTGCTCTGGGGCACAATAAAAGCTCTCGTGGGGTTGGCATAACTGTGATACCATCCTTTAATGCAAAGCTGCCCCAAGCACACAACAGTTTAAAGAAACATCTGCAAATAATCTTCCAATATCAGTAGAGTCTCTCACAAAAAAACCCCATTAAGTATAACCAGAAAATGCTTCAAGATTATTTTCCATAGGTAATTTTCACAAAATGTTTTATAATTTTCCACTTGTTTGTTTTCATAACTAACCCGATGAGGCTGGCTAGGTTGAAAAGAAGATCAGTCCACGGCCACTGAGCCAAACAGAGATTTTAACTTGTCTCTCTCTTGTTGAGTTCCAAATACAGCTCTTTCCACTGACCTGCACAAGAGTAGCTTTTCCTAATTAGCAGTTGTCAAATGATGGTTTCAATTATCTTTATTTCTTTATTACATTTCTTATCCGACCTTTACCATAAGGTCCCAGAGTGGGTTGAAACAATAAAATATGCTATTAGAAAACAAATTAGCAGCTACAACCATAAAATGAGACAAGCATAAAAACAGTTCCATATAGCATACAATCAAAAACAATTCCAGGAACAAATGTTCCTGGATGACACAGCTTATCTCTTTAATCCACTGGGTGGTTTTGGAACTGAATCAACCTTGGCCAACATGATGGATGGATGACCTTTGCTGAAAGAGGGATGAGAACACAATCCTGTTACTCTTACCTGATCTCTCAGTGGCGTTTGAAACCATTGACCATGATATCTTCCTGAATTGACTGTGTGGTATTGGAGGCACTATACTACAAACATTCTGGTCCTAGCCGTGCAGTTGAGACCTAAGAACATGTGGGTGGAATGCTCTTTGTCCTCCCAGCATCTGTGCTATGGAGTTGCACAGGGCAGTATTCTGCTTCCAACGCTATTTAACATGAAGCCACTGAAAGGAGTCATTAGGCGTTTTGGAGCACAGTTCCTTCTGTACGCTGATGACACGAAGCTCTCTTCCTCCTCAGCATCTGAATCAGGAGGGGCTGTGCAAGCCTTGGACCACTGCCTTAATGCAGCAGTAAACTGGATGAAGGCCAAGAAATTTTAATGTAAATTAATGTGGTTGTTGATTGGCTAGCAGGCGCCAACTGACAGAAACTGCTTTGCTGGTCCCCACCTTTGGGGGGGGGGGTTTACAATCAAGCGGCGTATAAATTTCATGAAATAAATAAATGAAATAAATAACCATCCTGGGATTGCACTGGAGACTACAAGGAAGTCAGCAATTTCACACATGCATGGTGCTCCATCTTCACCTGATAACAGTTACATGTAATGTTAGAAACTTGGGTATTTAAGCTAGGCACCAAACAGCTCCTTAAACCAGAGTTACAGTCGCCAGAATGGAATACCTAGCTGCCATTTTGGGCCCTGACGGCTCGAAAGTCGTATTGGTTCCTGAAATTCATTCTGATTGCGCAGATTAAATATAATGGATAGAATTCTACAGGATGTGTTGCTAGTGTGTGAAAACAGTCAGGATCCAAGGATCCCCAGGCAACCACGTCCAGGTGGTGGAGACATCAAGCGCTATCCTAGCACCTGGGCATCTTCACTTGGTTGCAAGTTGTTGATAGCCAGGTGCCAAATGTGCCTGTCAAATTTTGAATGAAGAAGAGAAGAAGAAGAAGAGTTTGGCTTTGATATCCCGCCTTTCACTCCCTTTAAGGAGTCTCAAAGCGGCTAACATTCTCCTTTCCCTTCCTCCCCCCCAACAAACACTCTGTGAGGTGAGTGGGGCTGAGAGACTTCAAAGAAGTGTGACTGGCCCAAGGTCACCCAGCAGCTGCATGTGGAGGAGCGGAGACACGAACCCGGTTCCCCAGATTACGTGACTACCGCTCTTAACCACTACACCACACTGGCTCTCTATGCTGGTTACAAGCGAAATTTTTATTTCTTCCAGCCTTGAAAGCTACAGCACATTTGAGTAAGAGGGAAAATTGGGTTCCCTCTGCCCCCATAAACTGTTCAGGATGCTAGAGAAGATACTTTCACCCTTAGGTCCACCAAAAGCATTGTTATTTGAAGGCTGTGGAAGGTTTCTCTTGCTATCATTCTTTAATGGAGAACTATTTTGAAATTGGCTGAATTTAATCTTCTGTTTTTCATTAGAATTACAGAATAAATAGTATTTTAAAATATTCTGTGCAGTATTACTATTACAGTAGTGTTATTATTGGAGAATCGCGTGAAAGTTATAATAGGCAATAAAAGCTTCTATTTTGTGCATGTGAACACATGCATAGCCTAACATTTTGCTCAAAAAACTGTAAAGTGTTTTCAATATTATAAACATCACAATTACATATTGCAAAAGCCCCACTTTTTAGCAGTTTCCTTATTTCAGCTGCTTCACTAAACAGCTGGCTGGTAAGAATAGTTGCAATGAGACTGATTATCACGAGAGGGCAGACTAGAGAAAGAAAGGGAAAATGGGGGAAAAAGTAGGATATAAAGGAAGTTTTATGCAAAAACTGGACATGATGCCATAGAATCTGAGGCATTTATGCAGATACATTAAGATGATTATTTGCATGTCATTTTATGGGACAATGCTCCCTGAACAAAATTCCAGAAGCCTGCTATAAAAATGTATTTTTAAATCTCAAGCATGCCATTCTATACATGTTTACTCAGAAGCAAGACCCATTGAATTAAATGGGGCTTACTCCTAGCTAAGTGCGTACGGGATTGCAATGTATAGCAGAAATCTTTGTATCTTATTGTATTGCACAATACAATATTGTATTGAATTGTACAATTTGTATTGTATATTGTGATTGCCTCAACCAACTTGGGGGGGAGGGATACTAATAAGAGCAGAGAACTCATCCTTCTCCCCATGTAATTATTAAAGCTACAGTGGCACTGTGGGTTAAACCACAGAGCCTAGAACTTGCCGATCAGAAGGTCGGCGGTTCGAATCCCCGCGACGGGGTGAGCTCCCATTGCTCAGTCCCTGCTCCTGCCAACCTAGCAGTTCAAAAACATGTCAAGTGCAAGTAGATAAATAGGTACTGCTCCAGCGGGAAGGTAAATGGCGTTTTCATGTGCTGCTCTGGTTCGCCAGAAGCGGCTTAGTCATGCTGGCCACATGACCCGGAAGCTGTACGCCGGCTCCCTCGGCCAATAAAGCAAGATGAGCCCTGCAAGCCCAGAGTCGGCCACGACTGGACCTAATGGTCAGGGGTCCCTTTACCTTTACAGAAGTATCCACTCAAGTTCACACATACTAAAATGAGTCACTTTTGCTAGCAGTTGAAATTACACATGGGGACACAACTTCTATACATTTAAAGCACACAGCCCGAATTCTGGTAACTGCAGTTTACCCTTCACAGAGCTACAACTTCCAGGAAGACCAAGACCCTTGTGACCAGTCTCAAGTCCTGCTAAACCAGCACAGCAACTCACAGCATCTCACTCTTCTGCATGTCACAGGCCCCTTAATAATATTTATCTTCTTAGAAATTTTATTCGCTTCCCTTCAACATGCAGCCTATCACAGAATGGTTTCCAACATAATATAAATGCATCTCACAGCACGGACAACAATTAGAACACAACCATAGTAAAACAGAGAAGCGTAAAATAAGGAAAGGCTGAGATCCTCTCTCCGGTAATTTCCCCAGAATTTACTTTTTCACTATTATTTTTATTTCTTCAATTTGCATATCACCCTTCATCCACAGCTCTTAGGGCAATTCACAGAAAAAATGACAATATAAAAACTGCAAAATACGTAGTAAAAATTGACAATATAAAAACTGCAAAATACATAGTAAAAATAAGAACAACGACAAACCAATAACCCCCCTCCCGCAACACATTTAAAAGGGCCAGATGTACAGATAGGTTTCTACTTGGCCAATGAAGATTTCATTATCCACACGTCTGGGTGGCTAGTGAAGTTCTACAGCTAAGGCGCCACAACAAAAAAGGCCCTGCTCCATGTCAGCACATGAGCTACGTTTGCTGGTGGCACAATGGCACCCCCACTCTATGGTGCTGACTGTAGTGTCTGGGCAGGCTGATAGGGCTGGAGCAGCTCCAGCAAATAGCTGCCATAGCAATTACATTACAGCATGCATTTTATCTGTGTAGCTGATATCAAGGCTCCTTATAAATCCCACACTGTCCATCACTGTCTCAGTATAAAACCCGCATTCATTTTCAGTGCCATGTCACACACAATAAGGAGCCAGCTTGAAGTATTGCAATTTCTCTAGCACAAACAACACTTGGGCGAGGTGCTATTTATATTTTCGCAAGTGATGTCACCTTCAGCACTTCACTCATACGAGAATGGATAAAAATATCTATTGCAAAAATATATGGCAGTAACAAATTTAAAGCGCTTGCTAAAGATGAAGTAATACTCTCCGAGTCTGAGAATGCAGTCTTATTATTAAAGGGCTAAATACCTTTCATGCGCAAAACTTGTCTCAGCTATATGGTTGAAGCTTTAAACTAAACAAATCCATTTGCTTTTCTAGACTAAACTTATCATGGACTTGCAACTTCAACAGGACTCTCTTCTTTAATAATAATAATAATAATAATAATAATAATAATAAATGTATATGTTGCCCATCTGACTGGGTTGCCCCAACCACTCTGGGCTGCTTCCAACACATTCAAATGTAATGCACAGTAAAACATCAAACATTAAAAACTTCCCTAAACAGCTGCTGGGCACATAGGAAAGTAAAAATGAAGCTTTTCCTGGCAAGAAGATAAAAGTGATGAACAAACTCTGACTTTTTGTCTTACTGTCAAAAACATAGGTGCAAGATCAGAAGAACAAGTGCAACAACAAAGGCTATGCACAATTCATTTGCAGAGCAAAGAATTGAAAGTTTTGCTTTCAGTCTAGATAGGTTCTAGATCCTGCTGTTCACCTGTGGTGTGGTTACTTGATGTGTGCTTGAAAACCCTCCCCCTGATTCGGTTATCTGTGCCTTTTCTGCCCTGCACATGTAATGAAGGGGGAAATGGAGATTGTGATCTTGGAATATGCCCACCCACAACATCAGTGAGCAGGTGTGAATACACCCACCGCAACTGCTGGGACAACTTCCATCGGTTTTCAAATAGACACACTGAGCAGTAGGCCTAGATTGTGTGTGGATTAGGTAGAAAAAGCAAGTACTCAGTCTCTCTCTCTCGATTCTAAAATAAAACTATGTTTGTGTACAGCCTAAGTCTTAGATGTGATTATGTGGCTTCCTGGTCATCTGCCTTTCTGTATTTTAAAAACTTGCTCGGGTTCCTGTGACATTGAAAGTATTTTGTGTTTCCCAGGCAGGGGAGATGTTAAAGTTCTGTCTGAGAAGTAGAAAGTTTCACGTGGGAGTAAAGTTCTACATGGGAGAAACAGGAAGCTGAAAGGATTTGAACTTCCTGTTCCCTTCACAAAGTTGTCAGATCCAAGAGAGTTATCCAAGTTATCCCATTCGATCTTCAGAAAACCTTCAGGTTGTTTAATGATGGATTTTGGAACTCCCCTTTTTACCAAAGAACAACGTGATCATGGGAAAGGAAATGTTCTGGCAATATGTCTGGGCTTTATGTTGAGAGCAAGGTGAAAGGTGAAGAAGACAACACCTTGTATCATATGTTTCCTCTAAGGATGTAAAAGTTACGCAGCCAAACACGCTCAACTTCCCCTTCATCAAAACAAAAAGGAAACACCTTGAAGATAATAAAATGACTGCAACGGCTTATGCAACAGCTTTTCCCACTGCCAGAACAGCTTTTAAAACGACTTGTGCAACAGTCCTTGCTTTGGGGAAGAAAAAACCTGATGGAATTTTAATGCTAGTCTTGGACAGAACTGCATATTCTGAGACAAACATGGAGCGCCAAATCATGAACTTACCTGGTAGCACAAATATAGTGACAGGACAGAGATATCTGCAGAGGAGACTTTGAAGTCAGGCAGAGATGCATAGCCTTTTCCCCAGCATGCTATTTCACCCTTACAAATTCTCCTGTCCCCCCCATCTGGGCTCAAAATTAGCCCACGGAGACAGTTTAAGGGTGCAAATCAGCAGGTGCCAAAAATATAAAGAATTCCTTCTCTCGCCCACCAATAATTGCCTATAAATATCCCCTCCACACCCCACACTCATCTTACCTTGGCAAATAGTTTGGGAACACAGGGGTGAATCCAGGCTAAGTTAGTGGAACTTAGTTCCCACTGAAACCGATTAGACTTATGATTAACTAAGGAAAGCCACAACCGTTAAGTATGGTAATTTTATTCACTGAACTTGTAAATGCTTGTATGCATTACTATGTATTTAAATTCAGTTGGTTGGTAACTGAGTTCTAGAGAGTTCTCTAGTAGTTCTCAGGCGATTAGCTAACGTTGGTCTCGTGTGAGGTATCTAGTTAAGAAGGGACTCCATTTTATGTGGTGCAAGATGACTGTGTTTTAGACTCCAGAGTGAACACTGCTAAGTTGAATGCTTCTTCTGCGCTCTGAAAGAAAGAACAGAGCTGCAGGAGAAGGCAAAAGTGGAAATCTGTTACAGGAGCTGAAAGACATGGCCTAACTGAGAGAGAGATGGCTGAGTGCTGAGTTCTGGAAAGAAAAGAAAATACAGTTGTTCGTAAGCTAGAAGAAGAGACTGTCCTACCATGTTTGGAGAACTGTGTGGCTATAAATATTATGTTTCTGCAAGTAAAGTTTTTGAATGTTAAAAGTCTGGACATGGGTTTAATTTCCAAAGAAGGGTGTTAGTCATATATATGATCTAAGCTTCTTAGGTGTGTTTTTGCCATTCCCACTTCAACAACCCAAACTACCCCCTCCTGCTAGCGTGGTTTGGCAGAGCGGCAAAGCCACCGCCACATCCATAGCCCTACTGTGCTCATGTCATCTGCTGCAGAAAATGGGCAGGGCAATTGGCTCCAAAGGCATAGCAACAGGCCCAAAATTGTGCCTGGTGTCATTGCGTGAAAGGAGTTGGACCATCTCAGCCCTACTTGCTCCCCACCCTCAGAACACATCGTTTTTGGGGCTTTCCAATGGCTCCTGCCCACACATTTGGTGTGCATGGAAGAGGGAGCTCAGTCATGGCTGGTGGGAAAGTGGCTGAGCTGGAAAGGGGATCCATCTAATCCAAACATAGTCTTGGGTCAGGTAAAAAGTGGGGTGGTTTGGATTGCTCTGTTAGTCTAGAATAGATCCAACCCACAGTAATTTCTGGATTTCCCATTTCTCTAGCTCAGACCTAGACCCAAAGAGATACACCAAAAAATATTATATCTTTTTATTGCTGTTCTAAGAACTAGATTTATTTTCTCGCTTTATTCGAATCCCTGCCTGAAAAAATACAGTAAGAATTTATTTGCATGAAAGGCCATTTTTGCTCGATGGGATACAGTTCTGGAGTTATGTTACATTATCACTTTCCTAGAACACATTACCGCGAATATTAAATCAATTTAATTTAGGTAATTTCTCATTAAGATGGTTAAAGATCAATAAGTCTGAACTGCAAAAGCTCACCATTTATAATTAATAAGTACAAATTATTCTACTACACCACCAGTGAGCTGAATACAACCAGAGCTTTATTTAAGATACATGATCATCATCTTTTTAAAATCCTAATGTAAAAATGGTTTTAATATGATACATTGCACATTTATTAAGAAATCTGTTCTTCAAGTGATACGAAATGCATTTCAAGTAAGTAATGTTTTGAAGAACAAATGGAAAGCGGAGTGAATCAAATACTGAGACAGTTAGATAATAACACCCCCAAATAGGCGCATTTTCCAGGAAGTATATTTCTGAATAAATATATATGATAAGGTTGCTCTGCATTTGTAGAAAAAAATACTTGTGTTATACACCTCTGAAAAGTTCATTAAATTTTGTGCACACTTACAAGAGGTACAGGGCCAATTTAAACATGGGTGAAATGGTACAGTCCTCACCTGAGATCACATCTATATGCACTCAAAATAGGCAAATAAAAACATTAAAAATTGGCAAATTCCTGAAAAGGAATCCACTTAAAATCCTTAACTCTGTGTACCATAGGGATGGATGTGGATATGTCTGAAGTCTGTAGAATAGTTCTATATTGGAAGTTAGCCAAAGCAGAATCTTCTTTTGACAGGTTCCAAATACGTCTGCACTTGAAACAATTTAACTGTGACACTTTCTTCTGGCTGTGTCTTGTTGATCCTGGCCATAATCTCATCCCATCCTAATGTACAACATACGACATATGCTATATGTCGCAAATGACTGATTTTACAATGATTCACCTGGGTTTGAGCTTACACAAAAGTTTAATCTTAGGCCAGCCTAAATGCTTGACGGTGGAAAATCTAAGAGTGTGTAAATATTTAAATAAATTTACATATGCAAATATGTTGTGGCCAGAAATAAGATTGTGAGGTTGAGCCAAGGACTTGACAGACCTCACTTGCCTTGCAGACCTGGAGGCCTAAGTTCAACAGCATCTTAAAGAACTAGAAAGGGTTCAGAAACTTTATGCTGTCCAAGTATAGCTGTCAGCCGTCCTTTATTTGGTGGGAAACTCCCTTATCCCACCGCCGTGTCCCGCTGCTGTCCTGGATTGATGATGTCCTTTAAATTTCCCAGGTTTCAAAGGAAGCAGCTCCTCTCCCTCCCTCCCTGCTGGCCAGGGAGGAGGGAGGCTCCAACCGTGTTGCTTGGCTGTGTTGCTCACCCAATAAGGAGTCTAAGAACGACTGGGGGGTGGAGCTTGCATACCTTGTGCCGATCAAATCGGCTGCGTTGCCTGGAGATTTGCCTTTGCTCAGCGCTTCCCAGCAGAGAGGTGACGGTGGTTTTCCTTGCTGCATCCCCCTTGCTGGGTTGCTGCACTGTGGGAACCACTGCTTGAGGCTTCGTTTGGCTGCTGGCTGGGCTTTCTGCCTTTTGCTCGGAGGGGCTCAGAAGTCGAACATACCTATACCCGGAAAATGCCTTATTTTGGCTGCTGATCCCTTATTTTCGAGGCTGCTGGTCCCTTGCTTTCAAATCTGTAAGTTGACAGCTATGCGTCCAAGGCATCACAGCCACAAATACACAAAGCCCAAAATCTAGATTACATGTTGTAATATGAGCCAAAGTCACCCAATAATACTAACAAAAATTACATGATTTGCTAATATCATACATACGATTGTTATGCAATACATACAGAGACGATTTGCCATGCATCCAACTGATACACGGGTCGTTTGGGAGCCAGAAGAGGGCAGAATAGAGCAGGCTTATGCGCACTCCAACAATGCACATGGGGGCCAGGAACAGAACCCCCATGCTTACTTTGCACTAGACTCTAGGCAACCATACCACAGAATGCCCAATGCATGTGCCTAAACTAAAAGCGTCATTTTAAAAAGATTTTTAACTGAATTTAAAAAAATTAAAATAGTCTTGGATCTCCATTTTTTGGGTAGTAATATAATCAAGTCCTTCATCTACTCAGAGCAGTCTTTTGCAGATAAATCATAACTGGAAAACACCAGGTTAAATGTAAATGTTAAACCCCAACATCATACACTACCTTTTATACAAGAGATGCAAACTTTCTTAAAAGAGCTTGGTTGTGTCCACATCTAACTTGACTAATCCAGAACAACTTCTGGGAACGCAAATGAATTTGTTTATTATCTTTTCAGCCTTGGATCTATGCTATGCCTTCCCCAATATCACTTTTCCTTTGAAACAAACCAGCTTCCACCCAAGTGAGTATTGTACTGTGATCAGGACAACTACTTTCACTGTCAAACAACTGAGCCATCGCAAGATTATATAGATTAACTGACATGCTCTTTACTTAGTGAGAAATGATTCCAGAATCTCATTGTGATGCCCTTAGGAAAAAATATATGGTTATTATGAGTTGGGGCAGGGGGAAGTAGGCTGTATGCAAGATCTTTCTAATCCCTGGATCTCACAGGTGTTAAAATATAAAACAGGTTAACGTCTGGTGTTGAGGTGATTGCCTGGGTGATGGGCCATTAATAGAACAAAGAAAAGGGAGCTCTGTTTGAAACAATAAATGGGTGTAACCCCTCCCTCAACTGAGATATGGTTAGAAGGTCAAAGCCTTAGTTTAGAGTTGCAGCGATGTGAGTTAGAAGGAACGTAGCAAGCTGGAGTCAGAGCAACATCTGAGAGCAATATTTGACTTCTGTATGAATCCAAGGCTGTGGCTATGAGAGAAACAAGGCCAGCAAAAGAGAGCCAGTGTGGTGTACTGGTTGAGAGCGGTAGTCTTGTAATCTGGGGAACCGGGTTCGCATCTCCGCTCCTCCACATGCAGCTGCTGGGTGACCTTGGGCCAGTCACACTCTCTCAGCCCCACTCACCTCACAGAGTGTTTGTTGTGGGGGAGGAAGGGAAAGGAGAATGTTAGCCGCTTTGAGACTCCTTAAAGGGAGTGAAAGGCGGGATATCAAATCCAAACTCTTCTTCTTTTTATTTTTGGGTAATAATAATAATATATTATTATTATTATTATTATTATTATTATTATTATTATTATTTATAGCCCGCCCATCTGGCTGGCTTTCCCCAGCCACTCTGGGCAGCTTCCAACAAAACACTAAAATACAATAACCTATTAAACATTACAAGCTTCCCTAAACAGGGCTGCCTTCAGATGTCTTCTAAAAGTTTGGTAGTTATTTTTCTCTTTGACATCTGGTGGGAGGGCGTTCCACAGGGCGGGTGCCACTACTGAGAAGGCCCTCTGCCTGGTTCCCTGTAACTTGGCTTCTTGCAGCGAGGGAACCGCCAGAAGGCCCTCGGTGCTGGACCTATTCTATGAACCCCTCCATCATGGGCTCAGGTTGTATACCTGCATAAATAAACCATATATTCTAAAGACGCATGAACCCCAGATAAGTGCCTGGAACCCCGGAATCTCGTACCGCTTGGAGATTGGGTGGCGCGCAAGAATATATTTCATTTCCAAGCTCCTGTGCCATCACAAGAGCAAAGGTTTACAACTAGCGCCCCTGATCCCCAGAAACTTGACGCATCTAGCATCATATAAACACTTATCCCTTTATCTATTTCATGTTATGAAACCTCAATCAGAAACTACTTCAGAGGAGGCAATAGTTGATAGTCTGCAAAAGCATGTTATTCAGGCTGCTGAAATGACATGCTTGAAGTTCTGATATTCATCCCTGAATGAAAAGTAGCTTATTTATAATTTCAAATGTCACTATGTCTTCAGACAGGTTCCACATCTGACAAACGTACAAGCAGCGCATAATCCTCTAGCATAGCTTTGACTAAAATGGTTTGCTTAACTGTTTTTTTCAATGTTATTTTCTTGAACATCAAATGCTTCTTAAAATTTATCAAATTAATCTTATTGAAGCTGCTGGAAAAGTTCATAGCTGGGTCCCACATGTTTCAGAGAGGGAATCTTTCCTTATATTCCTCCTGTACTAGCTTAGATCATCCTCTCAGACGGTGCTTCAAAGCTCAACTCCATAGAACGTGAGAACGGTCCTGATGAGAAGCAGCTCTTACATCAAGCACCTCTGGACTCCCGGCCCCAAGAGCCCAAATCCCCCTTCTCTATTGGTCTTGGTGGTGGTGCAAAAAAAGCATTTATTCCATTTGACCTCTGATTCAGTTGCCTTGTCTTTATTAATACAGTGGTACCTCGGGTTAAGTATTTAATTTGTTCTGGAGGTCCCTTAACCTGAAACTGTTCTTAACCTGAAGCACCACTTTAGCTAATGGGGCCTCCCGCTGCTGCCGCACCCCCGGAGCACGATTTCTGTTCTCATCCTGAAGCAAAGTTCTTAACCTGAGGTATTATTTCTGGGTTAGTGGAGTCTGTAACCTGAAGCGTATGTAACCCGAGGTACCACTGTACTGCTGATTTCGGTTTCCTTGCTCATTCGTTGAATTTGTTTTATTATGGTATGGCACTCTGAATGCTGGGAAAGGTGGCCAACAAATGGTTTTTAAAAATAAATGAATGAATTTGTCTCTGGGGGGAAGTCAATTACAATGCCACAGTGCCACAAACTGGAGTGGCAGGTGAAATAGAAGACAGGACTCTTCCACTTTCTACACCGTTGTGTGAAAATTTCAGATGTAGCCTGCTGAAGCTATACATGTCGAAATCGCCTCTTCTATTCAACTCTTTTTATTACATTGCATTGCATTGATATCCCATCTTTTTCTCCAAGGAGCTCAAGGTACATGCATCTCCCACTTCTCATTTAATCCGCACAACAACCATGTGAGGTACGTTAGGCTGGGAGGCAATGACTGGCTCAAGGTCACCCAGAGAGCTTCATGGTCCAGTCTGACACTCTAACCACTAAACCACACTGTCTCTCTACAGGTGCCCTGTCCTCTTTTGCATCTGGGTGACTAGCCTGAACCGGAACCTGCTCATGCTAACACTCCAATGAGAAGAGCAGGTCCACCACAACTTCTCCAGCGACAAAATTACAATATTTTTGAAAAACCATATGTAGAAGGATGCAGTACACGCACCACCCTTCGCGATATTAAAATTTAGCCAGCAATCCTATGGACGCTTGCTTGGAAGCAAGTTTCATTGAACTCAATGGAGCTTCCTTCAGAGAAGGCGCACATAGGACTGCACTGTGAATGTTTATCAGCTCAGTCGGTAGAGCAGGCACAGGCAAACTCCGGCCCTCCAGATGTTTGGGACTACAATTCCCATCATCCCTGACCACTGGTCCTGTTAGCTAGGGATGATGTGAATTGTAGTCCCAAACATCTGGAGGGCCGGGGTTTGCCTATGTCTGCGGTAGAGGAAGAGACTCTAAATCTCAGGGTTGTGAGTTCAAGCCCCATGTTGGGCAAAAGAGTCCTGTATTGCAGGGGTGTTGGACTCAATGGCCCTTGGGGTCCCTTCCAACTCTACAATTCTACGATTCTATAATTATGGTGTAATCAAGGTGAAGTTTGACATACCTATTTCATATGGAGTTGTGTGGGAGTCCAATTTTAAGATTAAAATGAGCATGACAATATACACTCCGTGGACCTGCTACTTACCTCCACACAACTCCTCACCCCACCAATGCTTTTAATCCTGCCAAGTTCACTTCTGATACTGGGACCTTGCTGAGGAGCAAGGTGTTCAAAGGGAGGCTCTGCAGAGAGGCAAGCTACGTATGGAAGAAGAGGGACAGCATCCCTTTTGCTGCCAGAATTGGATCTCACCACCCTGCTTTCTACACGACTGGGTCAGCTATGTGTAGAAACTCATGGAATTGCCACTGTCCAGTGTAATTTGACTTCTACTGAAATTTGTGTCAAGAAAATCTGCTTCTTGCTCTAAGTTCAGGGATGGGTGCCTTGTGTTTTAGTCCCTCAAGTTGATTAGCATTTTTCTGAGAAGCTAGTCATTGTTCTCGCAAGTACAGTGGTGCCTCGCAAGACGAAATTAATTCGTTCTGCGAGTTTTTTCGTCTTGTGAATTTTTTCGTCTTGCGAAGCACCACTGTGTATTGACGGTTTCCCATAGGAATGCATTGGCGGTTTTAAAAAAAAGGTGGAAGACGTTTTCGTCTTGCGAAGCAAGCCCATAGGGAAATCCGTCTTGCGAAGCAACTCAGAAAACGAAAAACTCTTTCGTCTTGCGAGTTTTTCATCTTGCGAGGCATTCGTCTTCCGAGGTACCACTGTATATATTTTCCTAGGAAGACATAACTCTGCATTTAGAAACATATAAGTGTAAAACTTGAGAACGAAATGTTTCTAATCAACGTGAAATGGCTATGGTTCTTTGGGTAACCAAAGTTCAGTCTTCCTTCATTTCAAGCTCAACACATGAAATAGCTAGTTTCCAGACACAAAAGTTCACCAGCTTGCAAGCACAATTAAAGAAAAGTTAATATCAGCTTGAGAAAAATGGCTTTATCAAAAACATATAATCATGCCATGTGCAGCTAAGAACCAAAAAAATTACCTGTATTGCCAAATGCCCTAATTTTCTCAACCATTCATCAACAGAAAACCCTTTCCTTTCCTTGCAGTAGATAAAAGCAGCCATTAGTCTCTGAACTGCAAGTTCTTGGGTGTGTTTTTTTTCCCCAGGAAGAAGAAAATCCTGGAGAAAATATCAGCTGGGTGTGCACATAACAAGGTCCAGAGAGACACATCCAGAAGTTTCCTCTTATGTTGAAATTATGTTGGAGCTGTTTTCTGTTCTTTCAGAGCTATGCAAGTGCCAGAATAACTGCAAGGCTTGCAAGTCCTAGTATATCTCAAGCCTTTCCCAAGGCACCCCAACACTATCTGAGGCACTGAAACTATGGCAACCGAATAAGAAAGCAGCTTCCATGATTAATAGATGAAGAGGCCAAGGACAGTGTCAAGCTAGGCCATAACTCAAGAATGGGAAAGGAATTAGCACAGAACCATGTCAAACTGGCACTAAACAGAAGATGTTGACAGGTATCAATGGTTTTCGTTTTATTAAAAAACTCATAAAATGCAGCAAATTATCTGCTTCCTCTTTTCTCTTTTCCTGAAAAGATGTATCCCATGCAAGTGGCGTGAGAGAGAGAGAGAAAGAGATAGAGAAATCCTCTATAATGAAGCACAGTTGGCTACTTAAAAGAGATTATCTGCTATTTTACCAGAAACTATTTAGTCCAGAATCACCATCCAGTCAAGTTTCCAGGAGTTAAGATGTAGATTTTGCTAGAGAGTCAGAAACAAGACCTTCACTTTCACTAGCTGCATAAGGATGCTCTCCTTTTAATTACTGAAAGATTCTTGTGAGGTTTTTGTGGCTAAGCAATATTGACGAAAAGCACATGGTATAAATACTGGGAGGGGAAAGTGCATAATCAATACGGCAATCACAATCCCACTCCAGGAAAATGTCTAGCTTTTATACGCTGGGCCCAGACTATGGCTGAATTCCATGTCATAAAATCATCCATTTGCTCCTGCTGCCATGAGTATTCGGTTTCCATCGAAGGCAGCTGGATATAGAATCCATAGGCGTAATGGAGTATTTCCCCGCCCCCCCCCAAACAACTTTTGCCAACAGCTTCATCCTGCAGTCTAGCATGTAGGCAAAAATAAAAATACCACAGATTTCAACATAGTATGCCTGATTCCTTTCTGGACATGTTTTGCTTGGTAGCTACAGAATAGAATTGTGAGGACCAATATATTCACAGTGAATTCCAAGTATCTTCACTAAAACACTGTATATAGTAATTGCTATTATTAAAAAAAAATACTTTTAAAGGGAAAGGTCAGTACTGAACGTAGTGAGTTACCATATGTCTTCCCTCTTGAGATGCGGCAACTGGCAGTTCTGTTAATAGCTGGCTTATCTTTCCATCCATGCTTCAGTCTCTACAGATACACTTTGGGATTTTATTTCGAAAAGCCCATTCAGACAAAAAGGAACTTGTAGTCTTTTTATACACTGAACAAATACTTATGTGGAGTTGGTAACATTCAGAAACAAAATAACATACCATGATTCCATATGGCAGCATCTCAATACGCTTAACATACAAGTTGGGGAAAAAAAGAAGAGTTGATTAAACCTTAAGGGTAAAGGGAACCCTGACCATTAGGTCCAGTCGTGACCAACTTTGGGGTTGCGGCGCTCATCTCGCTTTATTGACCGAGGGAGCCGGCATACAGCTTCCAGGTCATGTGGCCAGCATGACTAAGTCGCTTCTGGCGAACCAGAGCAACGCACGGAAACACCGTTTACCTTCCCGCCGGAGCAGTACCTATTTATCTACTTGCACTTTGAGGTACTTTCGAACTGCTAGGATGGCAGGAGCAGGGACCAAGCAACAGGAGCTCACCCCGTTGCGGGGATTCGAACCGCTGACCTTCTGATCAGCAAGTCCTAGGCTCTGTGGTTTAACCCACAGCGCCACCCGCGTCCCTTTTGATTAAACCTTAGTATGAATCAAATTTTAGACATGAATATATTTTACTTGGAAACTTCATTTTTTGTTATCGATTACATGCATTTACTGATATGCAGTGAGGGGAGATTTGTTTGTTTGTTTGTTTGCTGTATACTTTCTTCCAATTCATCCTATGCCTCTCTATTTAACATTAGCTGCTTTTATGCTTCTTAACTGTCATGAATAGTAAACAGTTTCTATATAAATTTATTTAAAATAAGCTATTCTCTGGCAGCCTAAATATTTAAAATGTTTAATTTTCAGTTTCCCACAGTAGGTTTCGGAACTTTAAAACCACTGTTTAATAGCTTGGTTTAATTGAGGTGGAAAATCTAACTCTGGTCTGTTACTACTTCAATGGTGGGAGTTCCTGAATGCTTGCTTCTTCCTACAAAACAAAAACCCTGCAGAAAACTAGATGGAAGGGAAAATGCTTTTCCTTGACTGCTATGTTACTATTCTCACTGGGATTCAAAAAACTGGTAAGTACTCAAATCATGTGTCCCATGCAGTGCAGGCGCCAATCTATCGAGCTCATACTATAGCTCTGTGACTGTAGCAAATGTTTGCTTTAGGTGTCAACTTTGGCTTCAAGGGGGGATATAAATAAAATAGCAACATACTAGGATTTGTCTAGTACAGTGGTACCTTGGTTTGCAACCGTTTTAGATTACAACCACGTCAAACCTGGAAGTGTGTGTCCCTTTTTTTGGATTACAACCCATTTTTTTTTTGGAGGCCCCATTGGCGAAAGTGCGTCTTGGGTTACAACCTGTTTTGGTTTACAACCGGACCTCCGGAACAGATTATGGTTGTAAACCAAGGTACCACTGTACACTATAGGTAATTCAGAAGAGGGTATCATTGTATTTAAGGAGTTAAATGTAATAACTCACAAAAGTTGGGCAGGATTCCACTGGATAACTACACGGAACTCTATGAAAATAGATTAAAAACCAAAACAAAACTACTGGAAATTCTAATTCAAGATTCCATAAATTTGTCTCATTTTCTCACCTCAAGACTGGCTTAACCATAATAAAAGTAGAGGTGTTAATTCATGGTTCAGGACAAATTCCTGATCAAGTAATTAAGTACTCATGACCTATCTTTCAGCACAAGCTGCCAAAGTTCTTGGATTTAAGCCAAGTTAGTCCCTCTGAAATTGACTGTACTAACTCTTCTTAAAGCCAGTTATTTTAGCTTATTTTATGAAGCATAAGTTGACCTACCAGTTGAGCAAATTTAGTTATGCTAACCGAATTGACATCAAATAGCCAGCCTGTGAAAAGTTTGCATAAAGCGAACTCTGAGCACTACCAATGTGATTAGAATCTTCTCCAGTGCCCCAAGGTGAGATCACAACACATGAACTTTCTTAGCTACCGACAATGCGGGTTTTTTTTATCCCATGCTTGTCCACAAAGATGCAATAGTCCATTGCTTACCAGGCAATGGGAGCCATTAGTCAGTACCAAATGGGCGAGTCTGTAGTAGTTACGAGGTAAGCCACTGGCCATGCAACTCTGCAGTTCAAAACCTTAGTCTGAGGCTAGGGGAGACAGCTAATAACATATTGAGGTGCAATATTCAAACCAAATGGTTATGATTATGGGCAGTGACCAGTCAAGTGCTATCTTAAGTACAATTCCTCAGAGGTCTCTTGGGTGTGCATCCAACAAAGTCATTGTGCTCTCAGAGCAACTTAAGTTCACACAATGGCACTATCCTACTCTTCTTCTCCTTTGTTGCTGTTGTTGTTTAGTCGTTTAGTCATGTCCGACTCTTCGTGACCCCATGGACCAGAGCACGCCTCCCGCAGTTTGGTCAAACTCATGTTATCAGCTTCGAGAACACTGTCCAACCATCTCGTCCTCTGTCATCCCCTTCTCCTTGTGCCCTCAATCTTTCCCAACATCAGGGTCTTTTCCAGGGAGTCGAGTCTTCTCATGAGGTGGCGAAAGTACTGGAGCCTCAGCTTCAGGATCTGTCCTTCCAGTGAGCACTCAGGACTGATTTCCTTAAGAATGGATTATTCTCCTACCACCCCCCAAAATTTGCTGCAGAGGCTTGGGTGAATCCCAGTAGCAGTTGGGGGGCATATGGGGAGAGAAGATAGCAGGGATGTTCTGCACAAGCACGACTTCACAGGAGATAATTAAAACTTGCTCTCTTGTAATTGTGCTTGGGATTGCAAGTTTAGTTGCAAATTGCTTTGGGAAAGGGCTCGTTGACACAATAACACCACATTTGCTTTGTGAGTGGCGTTTAACTGCACACACAAAAAGGCAAGGCACTATTTTAGAACCTGCCAAGTTGAGGTTTCAGGATGGATATGGAAAATGGTACCAGCTGAGAACTGGTAAAAGTGTTGAAAGCAAGGTGTTGAAAACACATTGGAATAAAAACATATTAAAGGCAGAATCCAGGCAGCTACAAGTTCTAGGCTTACAAACCTGATTCCTGTTGCTACTGTCCTGTTGCGACCGTGGAGTGAAAACAGCAGCTGCCAACCCACAGACAGCAGCATCCTCTCTGTCAGGTGACCTGATCGCTGTATATCTCTTACCCATCTAACTGTGATGCTTTGAAATGTACTTAGTTAATTACTAGAGGCACTTCACGACCACCAATTAAGACATTACAGAAGAAATACTAGCTTCTGGCTTGCTTCTCTGGGATGGAGGAAACACTGGAAACCACTTGGAAGAAGATGCAGATGTAATGTCTGGAGAAAAGAGTCAAATTAAAAGTTGGGCGAGATCTTCTGTAATCAATGTTCTGGGTTGAGCATCGATCTCACCAATGACAATGACAAGTCTTGTCAGTGTAGACTTGACTAAATAATTACATGAGTATGCATACACCCACAAATTGAGCCTTTATCATTCCTTCCTCTCTTCCCTCTTCTTAATGTGTTTTTAACTTTTAGAAAAAGTTATGTTCTATGTTCTGAAAAGGCTACCAATTTTCTGAATTACATTAGTGCCATGAACAGCAAAAGTTACGTTTCCCTAGCCAGGTGATGAGGCGGAAACTATGTCCTGAGCTGCAAATAATTGTGAAGTCGTCCACTCTACAGAGAAGGGCATTTACATTAGAAGTCCTTCTTTGGCTGAGATCATATCCAATAGGTTACTTAACATGTTTTACTCATGCCTGGTTGGTTTTAATTAACTATGTGGTTACTTTTACCAGGATTGCATTGGGGTTGGAATACTCAGAATGTACAACGAGTTGTTAGTTTTTCCTCCATGATATGATCCACTAAATATCAGCATTCTCTGACTCAAACATATGTCAGGGATGAGGAACCTATGACTCCAACATCTGAAAGGCAACAGGTTCCCCATTTTTTCTACCTTGGAAGTAGAATGGAATCTGTTCTGGAATTCAATTCCACTTCCAAAACGTTTAAAAACCAAAGCGCAGCTTATTATTGGCTGCAGGAAGCTCCTGTAGCCAATCAGAAGCCGCAGAAACCCCACCGTTTGGCTTCCAAAAGAACTTTAAAAAACCAGAACACTCATTTCCGGGTCTCGATTGTTCGGGAGCCAAGGTGTTTCAGATCCAAGGTACGGCTGTATATGAATGCATTTATTGAAGCCCTAAATTGTGCAGATCTTGTTCACAGCTCACAGATGTCAACCAAATTAGCTTTGTTGAATAATCCCTTCTGTTTTGGTCTTTGAGATATTGAATTATGTCATATAGAAAAGGAGGTAATAAAGGCACCACTTTTGTTCCTATGCCATGTTCTCCTGCCTCTAACAGCATATAATCTGCCTCAAGAATCTAAAATGTTAGAGTGCACTTGAAATCCCAGCGTCTAACTGTTCTTGGTCTGTAACCTGTCAGGTTAATGAGTGATAGATTTCTACAGAACACACCGGACATTCCTCTAGATAGCACAGCAATGTATTCCTGCAAATAGGCAAAGATGCACCGCATTTGTTAGGTGAGGTCAATTTAATCCTTTTATGCCTTTATTGCCTTAAACCATGTGAGCGCCTTTCATATGCATTCATGTTTAGTTCTTCTTGCTCTTGTGGAGGTGACAAATCTCCCCTTTCCTTTACCAAACAAGCACACAAACAAGTTTACAACTGCCGACTTCCTTTTAACGAGCACAGTTCTATTTTGGATTTATCACAGATCATTAATTTGCTCTCTTTTTTATCAATGAAAGCAGTTCCTTGCCCTTAACCCCTGCTGCCCTTTTTTTTCCAGACTCCAGCTGCACTAGCTTCACTCCTCAAATTACAACCTGTGGAAAAGAGCTATGGCTCTAGCATCTACTTTTGTTACCATGAAATAGCTGGGGATGTTAAGTAGAAGTGTCCTTTATCCATTTGAGTGCCCAGTTACTTTCCCTTTCAGGAAGCTTGGTTTAGCACATGAAGTAGGTCTCTTTAATTATCAGAAAAATAAGCACTATGATGTTAACTAATGGAAAGTATGGGGAACATATGTGAAAATTGGATTCTTTTTACTCATGGTTCAGATCATCTTTGACTTTTTGTACAAAGCGAACGAACAAACCAACTATCTCCTATCTATTGTATTCCCTGCAGCCACTCCCCTCCCCTCTATACAGTGTTTCAGCATTCGCAGACAGCATGTACCAGTTTTCAGTTCCTCCTTATGTTAAGCTCTTATTAAAGTCAGTAGATTTTCCCAAGTAAGAAAGGACGAAGGCCTATATATAGTTGTCCGGAAGATCCAGATTAAGTTTTATAAACTATCAGTGTTTAAATGGGATCATGCCAATACCATGAGAAATTATATCACGTAGAGAAATATCTTGGCAGTGTACTTTCACTTAAAGAAAAGTCCCAGTCATCTCATGCACTGAACAATATATGCAGTTGTTACTTAAAAATAAAGGTCTAAAGAGCCTAGTTCTTCCCTTGCCTCCACTTTTTCACTAAACAATGTGAAGAGACACAATGCAATCCTATGCATATCTACTCATAAGTAAACCTTATTGATTTCCATGGGACTTGCTTCCATGGTAAGTGTTTTTAGAATTGCAGCCTGGGAGTCCCACTCAACTCAGTAGATCTTTCTTCAGAGTACACATGGATAGGATAGGATATGCTCTGTGGAGCAGTTAATTAAAGCAGAAAAAAACTACAAACTCTCTGGGGTTTTGGAAAGTAATATTTCTAGGTATCAACAGAGCCATCCTGCAAGGTTTCTTAAAGCACCTCCCTCTACCCTACGGAAATATATTCCTAGAAAAGCAGTATGTCCAGGAAACAAGAATGGCAGAATCAAGGCCAAAAAAGTGACATTCCAAGAGTCCCAACTGGTTTGTCTGCTTTTTAAAACAAAGGTCACAATACAAAAACAACATTGTCTTTCACAAAAATAGTAGAATATAAAAGAACAACAGTTGGAGACAGAATTCTGCCACTTTTATTTAATGTTAGGTTAATAATTAACCTTGGTTCTGAATTATGATGTGTGTTGGTAACTTCGGTTTAATAGAAATTGCTTGATGCATTCATGAGGATTTAACTTCCATTGTGTTGTGGATGACAAAATATTCCCATCACAAACCAACCAAACTGATTGCTTCCTATTTGAACAATCTTAAATCTACAGGTTTTCAATTATATTTGTAAGAACCCACTCCTGGGGAAAGAATAGTTTCCTTCACAAAAATGGGAGCAGATATACAAAAATATGCATACAGGGTTTAGGAACACAAATGCTAAGAAAACAATAAGCATTGCACAACGAAGCCAGCTATAGAAATTCACTGGTCCCAGATAACTATATCCATAAACCACAGCACTCCACTTTTCACTTTGCTAAAACTGAATGAAAACTCAAGAGATTGTGATTTATTTATTTTTACATTCAGCCTTGAACTCGGCTTTTCAGTCACCACAACCAAGCGGATTTTCACTTCTCTTTCCATGAAACTTCTGCAAAACAAAACACTGTGTGAACCAGCCATCATCTCTACAAGTCCCCGCCCCCCTTCTCTAAGAAAACCTTGAAACTTGTTCCAGCAATAGTTCCTGGAACCTGACAATACCCAAACTGGATTTCCCCGCGTCTGGATCCAGAACCCTTTGCCTAGATTGCTGCGAGCTGTTCTGCCGAATGATGCTCAGGGGAAACCAAGCCAGCAGCCAGCAGTTCCCAGCCTCTCTCTCCCCCCCCCCCCCCCGCCAACTCCCCTGAGCTGCCTCAGTTCTGCTCCACTTCTCCAACAGACCAGCAGGCAGGGAAAACAACACATGGGGATTTGTAGGCTTCCCACTTTCACTCATGCAAATTCACAGCCAGAGCACTTAATACACATTACTCTCAGCCCAGAGCTTTCCAGGCTCATGTAGCCAGCACACCTTAACAGCTAGCACACCACCAGCACCAGCCAACAGCCTCTGCTCTCCCTTCAGCTGCTGGGCTGGCTTAAGGTGGTTGGTGGTAATACTGAGAGAATCTCCCACTGACCTCTTTATCATTTTTATTCTCAAAGGAGTCTGGGCAGTGCTGGGAGGGGGCCTAGCAGCTTCCCATGAGCTGCACCTCCTTCCCCAGTGAGTGGAGAACTCCCATTAACTCCTTCCTTTTCCAGTCTTTGGGCATTATCTTCATCCAGTCAGCAGTTTTGAGGGAACAAAAATTTCTGCCAAAGGACTTTCCACGTTCACACCATTCCCTAGTGTCAAAGGGAAGTTAGGGGAGAACAACTGAAATGTGAGGTTTGGGGGGCAGCGGTAGTTTATAAAATAAGAGGTACTTGGTCTGGGGGGGGGCTGCATAGAAACTGTACTACTGTCTGCCCCCAAAATCCTATTCCCTTAACCCCAAATAGGAGAGCTGGCTGTGGCTATTAAAGTGGTGAGGGAAAGGCACTCTGCACATGCTCAAAGGCACACCCCTTCACTATTACAGAAAGTAATGCATTGAAAAAGGGTTCGTCAGCTAATACTTGGTGAGCCCTGGCTCAAATTAATCGCTGCTGGCCAGGCAGAGGGTGGTATGCACGCAAATGCCCATGGCTTCACAATATGTATCACAGCAACTTTTTAACATGTCACCCCAGTGCCTCAGGAACAGGTCGGTCTCCCAATACTATGATATACAAAGGACTTAACAGCACAAGGAGTTCTGTTTCCCAAGGGACCACGTTGCCTGGCCCTTTCTCTAGCGCTCCCCTTTCTCCTTCTCTAGCATTCCCCCTCAGGCAATGTGCATTATTACCTGTGCAGGATCACACGGGAGCGTCCTCTCCCCTCTTTTGCCCAGAGCAAGCAACCTTCAGCTACACCTTCCTAAGTTCTCTTCGAAGGGGTCGTGTAAGCCCCATTGTCCTCCCCACTTCTAGGTCTAGACACATCTCCCATGCTTTCGGTGGTCCAGGGACACCCATAAGGGGCTGAAGGAGGTGCGCACACAGCAAACCACACGGGTGCCAACTTAAATAAAATATGGGGGGTAGCAGTTTAGCCTCGCCCCGCATAATTCATCACAAGACATGTTTGCATGGCGATGTCCATCAACTTGGGGAGACGGCGGCCCCCTCAGATATTTTATTTGGGGGAGGGAGCAAAGGTACCTCGGCCCCCCAGGAGTTGCCTGCACACACACAAGCGGCAAGAGAAAGGGAAGGCGCCCCATTATTAACTCCTCCCTTCCGCGGAGGCTGCAGGAGGGACTTGAGGGGGGAGAGAGTGACCCGCGAGCGCGCCACCCCTGCTCTGCTCCCCCCCCCCCAAAAAAGGGAGCAACGGCGACAGGAACCTTGCCCTGCGCGGCTCCGAAGAGGCTCCGCTCTCCCCGCAGACACCAAACGCCTCTCCTACTTCGCTTTCTCCCGTCAGTTCTCCAGAGAGAAACCGACTCGACAGCTGCCCCTCCCCTCAACCGCGGGGTGCAACAGGGGGAAGAGAGAGGAGCAGCAGCAGCAGCAGCAGCCCTCCGCCCGCGCCAAGCCCCGTCCCCAATCTCGCAAACAAAGCCGGAGACGGGCGGCGCCGTCACACACGCTGCCCCCCCCCCCAAGGGACCAGGGTGGGCACCGGTCACTGCGCCGAGAGCGGAGGAGAGGCGTTGGCCCCGGCAGGGGAAGGCGAGCTCGGGGGGTGGGGGGACAGGGGGTCCGCCTCTCCCTCAGCCCCAAGTTTCCCTCCTGGCCCGACGGCTTCGCCAGCCCACCTGCCCCCGCCGCTCGCCGCCGCCGCTTCTCCTCCGCCGTCACATTGTCTCCGAAACAAAGACTCCACGCCCATCCTGCTCGCCCCCCAAGGAAGCCTCGTGCGGAGCGACGGGGAAAAGCCGGGCTCGGAGCTGCACTGCCCGCCACCGAGGCGGGGTGTGTGTGTGTGTGTGTGGCGCGGCTTCACAGCCCGGCAGCCGCCCCTCCCCGCGGCGGCCAAGCAAGCGGGCAGCTCCCGGGCAAAGTGTCCCCGAGCCGCGAAAGCGAGGGCGCGGGGCGGAGGGAGGGCGCTGGCGGCGCGCTTTTGCAACAAAACAAACGCGCCCAGTTCGTGCAAGATTAAGAGCAGGGCAAGAGAAATCAGGCGTTCTCCCCTCCCCGGGAAACTGTACAGCGCGCGTGCACACACACACACACACAAACCCGGACCCGGGTCAGGGGAGAGAAAGTGGCTCCGGCATGGAGCGTGCCCGAGCAGTCCTCGCCTCCTCCTGGCTAATGCAGCCGCCGCTGCCGCTTCACCATCCTTCTGCTGTCCTGCAGGACCTGGCGCTGCAAGCTCCCCGCGCTTGCAAACGCAGCCCGGAACAATGCCCTCGTGCATATCCCGGAGCGCAGAGAAGCAGCAGCGCAGTGCATGGGGATGGGGGGGGGGGAAGAGAGAGAGAGGAGAGAGGAAAAAGGAGTTCACGTACCTCGTCGGTGCATGTATCTGGGAGGCTTACGAGGACAGGACTAGCTGATGGAGTGTCCCATTTAGTAATCCATTTAAGGGGATCGCTCCGCGAAACTCGATCCACTCTCGCCTTTGCAATCCTTTGTCATTATTACCGGCGTGCGTCCTAGGGGGAGCGGGGCGTGTGTGTGTGTGTGCGCGCGCGTGGGGCGGCGGCGTGTGGAGGTTTTGGGTAGTGGGGGGGAAGATTCAATATTTCGACTTTGGGGGCTGCGATGTGTCCATCTCCACGGAGGGTGGGGGGAAAGGGGGAAAGGGTTGGGTGTGGGGAGGGGGAAATCAAAGAGCTCCGGTTACTCCTCTTCCCGAGGCCACTCGCGCTGCCACTCCAGTAAGTCCCCTTCCGACGGGTCGTGGGAGAGGAGAAGTCCTTTCAGGGTCTTGCGCTGCCCCTCCGAAAAAGTGCTCCCGGCGGGCGAGGCGTCTTGGGGGGAACTCCTCGTCGGCAGGCAGAGCTGCTTGTGCCCCGGCAGGAGAGCGCGCTTCGTCCCAGCTCGCCTGGTCATTGAAGTGTGTGTTTGGGGAGGACTTCGCAGCAGCCTCTCTCGCTCTCTCTCTTTCTCTCCCGATCTCGCCCTGCCTCTCTTCCCACTGCGAGTCTCCGTCCCAACTCTTCTGTCACTGGGAAGCAGCTTGGCTGGAGGTGGAGTCAAATCCCGGGCTGGATTCCGCGGAAACGGACTGCCCCGAGCATGACATCCACCTTCGCCCACTTCTCAAACAGCCAGCCCATGAATGTGTGGGGGGGGGGATGGGTTTGGTGGGGGGGGGGGGCGAGGAGGGCATGGGGGAAGGGTGGGTGGGTGCGGGCAAAGTGCCAACACACCCACAGAAAAAGAGAAATCGGGAGCCCTCCCTTTATTCCGCGCTCTCTTCTGTGCATGTAACTGATGGGGATTCTGATGGGAAACCCGGGAACATGGAGAAAGTTTCTTCTGCCTAATTAAATAAAAAAAGAGATTTGTTTGAAAAGGAAGAAGAGGAAGAAAGCCTGAGAAGAAACGCTACCAGAGACGAGCTGCGAGAAAGGATTTGTTCATCGATTTTTTTAAAATTGAAAAGTTTAAACTTTAAAGGGATGTGTTAAGTCCTCCTTATTCAAACGGCAATACCGGGGATGATTTTCCCACTGCAACAAAGCGTTGCCAGCGGAAGGCGTGCGCAAAAGGAACTCTGCTCACAATTTAAGAATAATCTTTTGGAACGAGCCTAGCCTAAGTTTTTTTTTAAAGAGGATTGCAACCTGCTTCCAGAATCTTTCACCCACACAAACGCGCTAATGTCCTCATTGACAACAGCTGCACTCTAATCAATAATGGGGGCAGGACTTCAAACCAAAGCAACCTCTTGTCTGTATTTTGATCTGACCGTTTTGGACTTACCCACAATAAGGAGATTTTAGATTTTCCAATATGGAAAGCGTATGTGTGTGTTTAAAAACAAACCCTTGGGGATCTACCTCAATGTTGTACCCATATTCCTCCTTCCACGAACTTTATCTTGGCAAAGAAAACCCCCCCAGCCTGTGTTAAAATATATAGGTGGATAGATATGAGAACCTTGCCCAAAGTTAGCAAAAAACCTCGTTTCTCTTTCTTCCCCAACCTTAGTGTCCTTTATCTAGCAGCAAAATTAGCAAGCGTCTTGTGAGACCAAGCCATTTAAGTTGACTTGACAGTCAAGCTGCCCTTGTCTAATCGCTCTGGAGTTTATTTAGTTTTTATGATTCGGATCAAACTTCCACGGATTCTGCCCGTAATGATGGCGAAAGAGGAGAACAACATAGTTTGCGGGCGGGGGGGGAGCGCGTGGAACGAAGAAGGGCTGCATAATATGGATTCTTTTTGTAGCGCTGGAGAAAAGAAAAAGTGAGGAAGGAATTAATAAAGCGGGCCCATGTGTGGCTGTGTACGAAAGACAAGGGAGCGTTACCGGGAGACGGCACCGCAGCAGCCGAAATGCCAGCCGGGGCCGGCGATCATGAAGCCTGCACGCCTCCCGAATGGCTCTGAGTTTTACAGCGCGCACAGTATTTCCCTTTTGCGTAAAGGCGAGGGGTCTATAGCCAAGGGAGAGGAGTCGTGTAACAGCTGGGGATTCGCTTCTTGCTGTTCGTCTCATTGGCCAGAAGGGGACGCATCACCAGTAAAGTTTTTCCTTTTCCCCCTTTTCTAAAAGTCACAACGGAGCAAGGGCTGATCAAACTTACGAAAAGTTTGGTCGCCCACCGCGATCCCACTCTAAGGCGTTGCAAGAACAGCGCGCTATCACCACTCCTTGATTTTTGGCAACATGATCGGGCCCGTTAAGGGAACAGGGCTCCGGCTGCAACTGGGCATTGGCCCAGTTCCCAGCCTCTGACCAAACCCTCCTAAAACCTGGGCGCCTTGCAGCGGGTGCGGAGACGAGCCCAGTCCTCGTCTGGATGCGCGCATGCTCTCGCATGCAACCTGCGCGCCCGGCCCGCTCTGCTCGAGTTTCCAGGGCTCCGGGCGAAAACAAATAAATTGCTGGAGCTGCGTGCGCGGAGAATGCTAATCGGACATCCCCCGGGCTGGGCAGCGCGTTGCGATGCTCCTAGGGGGAGATCTTTGGCACGATCCTTCCCATCCGCTCGCCTTTCTTCCTCTCCCGCCCTCCCTTTCCCCCAAATCCCAGCCCGAGAGCTACTGGCTGGGTTAATCCGTCCCTGTCTCGGAGCCAATCAGCCCAGGGAAGAGCAGTAGCAGCGCTAATAAATTAATCCTCCTGCTTCCCAGGCCCCTCCCGCCTGGGAAAGCGACTGGCTGCCGCTAATCCTAATGCTGCTACTTAGATAACTAGGAGAGGGCCACCAGCGCCCCCAGCGGCCAAGGCGGCGCAGTGCGAGAGGAAGGAGTCTCGCCCCCCCCACCCCCGCGGCCAATCGCCTTAGCATACTCCTTGTTTCCCCCAGCCTGCCCCCCGCATCCCCCCCGCGCGCCCCTCACTCCGCGGCTGATTTACATGTTAATTGTGTCTGAGAAAACTTCTTTAATTGCCAGAATTAAGCAGAGCAAACGGATTGCTTCACAAGCTGAGCCAAATTAATTCCGGGTTTAGCTCCTTCCCTTAGAGAAGCAAACAATTAAGCTGTCTTGTTTGCTCGGTGGCTATATTTGAATGTTAGACACACTGACTTTTTGGAAAGTTAGGGGAGGTGTCCCCCACCCCTCCCGCTCTTCCCTTATTCTTCTTTTAATATGAAGAAAACGGGAAAGTTTCCCAGATCCGTGGAGTTGAAGAGAGAGGGCAAGCACTTGCAAACACTTTTTAAATTGAAGAAAGAAAGAAAGAAAGAAAAACAACGAAACGTTCGTGCACTGATGGTATATAGATTTTATTGGCCAAGCCTTGATATGCTGGGTGTTTAATTAGCCAGGAAGTCATCTGAAGGTCTCTAAGCATCTTCTGTTAAGGCGATCTGTTAGGGTTTGGTTGCATCCTGCATTACAGATGCATTGTGAGAAGCAACTTGGACCATATGACCTTCACTGTCCCTTCTATGAATAAGGATCCATTCATGCAGCCACAGCGGGACTGGATCAGCAAATTATTTCCTACATAAGTATTCCCCCTTCACTTCAAGTAACTCAAGGTGACATGCAGGATTCGACCACCCTTACCTTCATGACAACTCTATAAGCTGCCCAGAGTGGCTGGGGAAACCCAACCAGAGAGGCGGGGTATAAAGAATAAAATGGTTGTTGTTGTTGTTAGCATAGCAGCCAACTCTTAGGGACTGAGATCCTTTCACTACCTCAAATTTTTTTGAGCCCCCCCCCCCCCAAGTTTATGGGCATTACCATTCAAATGGTGTGTCAGCACCGCATCTTGTGATTGATTTTGTGGGGCAAATGCCCCCCTATTTTATTCAAGTGGGAGGGAGGGAGAGACTGCTGTTGTTTAGTCGTTTAGTCATGTCCGACTCTTCGTGACCCCATGGACCAGAGCACGCCAGGCACTCCTGTCTTCCACTGCCTCCCGCAGTTTGGTCAAACTCATGCTGGTAGCTTCGAGAACACTGTCCAACCATCTCGTCCTCTGTCGTCCCCTTCTCCTTGTGCCCTCCATCTTTCCCAACATCAGGGTCTTTTCCAGGGAGTCTTCTCTTCTCATGAGGTGGCCAAAGTATTGGAGCCTCAGCTTCAAGTGGGAGGGAGGGAGAGACTAGCCCAGCCCAAAATTACATTGGCTTCTTGCTAACATCTTCATATGATTGCTCGTAAACCTGGACTGCAAGTCAACCCACATTTGCAAGCTTCGGCATGAAGCGGTTGCTTTGATGAGCGTCGGATTCCCAGAGGCATGCTGTTTCCCTGCCTCTCCAGCCTCGATTTGTGCGTGCCATTGAAAGCGGGGGGGAAAAGAGAGTTGTGGGGATGCTATTTTGGTTCTCAACAAAGTGCAAGTCGATCGCCCCCTACTTAAATGTGCAGTAAACATATGGGCATGGGCCACAGGGATGAGTGCATTATTCTCACACTCTCGTTGCTACTCCACCTGCCTTCAAGCTTTTGGAGGGCAACTGGCTGAAGCGGGGAGCTTCCTGTTCTTCTATCCACAAGTACAGCTTCAGACCCTTCACAAATGGCAGAACGACTGGCTCAGCTATAGGGGTGGAGCTAACATGCTCATCCCCATGGCTCCCCGTGGCATGAAGAACACGCCAAAAGGTCTTCTGTAAAAGTACAATTCGTCAGCCCGCCCCCTTGGCAGCTGTGCCATGTAATAAACATGAACTGAGAAATGAGCATTAGATCAAGCAGTCACTGACTAGGCTCCATCACACACTGAGCTCTATACAGGGGAAGAGGGAGGAGCTGGCGATTGTGTTCTGTTTTTAAGAGACTCAATTACAGTGGTACCTCGGGTTACATACGCTTCAGGTTACATACACTTCAGGTTACAGACTCCGCTAACCCAGAAATAGTACCTTGGGTCAAGAACTTTGCTTCAGGATGAGAACAGAAATCGTACTCTGGTGGTGCGGCGGCAGCAGCAGGAGGCCCCATTAGCTAAAGTAGTGCTTCAGGTTAAGAACAGTTTCAGGTTAAGAAGGGACCTCCAGAACAAATTAAATACTTAACCCGAGGTTTGATGTTAAGAAAAGACCTCCGGAATGAATTAAGTACTTAACCCAAGGTACCACTGTATCGGCAAACTCATTTGAGGATGGATCATGTCACTGAAACAGTGCCAGCCATGCACAAGAGGGAGATAGCAACAGGTCTGAAAAATCCCAAGGTTTGCAGAAATACAAAATGTTGAGGGTGAGGGGGACCCCCCCCCAAAAAAAATTATCAAATGAGAAGTGAGCATGCAGTGATGGAATTTGGAATTTTTAGATTATGGGCTTAATAGTAATATCTCTCTCTAGATAGTACAGTGGTACCTCGGGTTAAGTACTTAATTCATTCCGAAGGTCCGTTCTTAACCTGAAGCACTATTTCTGGGTTAGTGGAATGTGTAACCTGAAGCGTATGTAACCTGAAGCGTATGTAACCCGAGGTACCACTGTAATACACATCATTTCAATTTCTTCAATGGTCAGTCAGCCCTGCTGTATTTTGTACCTTCTTGCTAGGAGTGCCAACTAGACCCCGCAACCATGCGTGCCCCAGGCAATGGAGCATGCATGGCCCTGGCACCAAAATTTGTGGGTGCCCGGGCCCTTCATGGGGAATTTTATGGGTGCTCAGGTACCCAGGGCCCCAGAGAGTTGGCACCTATGCTTCCTGCACAGTGGGACCTTAAACTTCTGCCCCCCAAATCCTGTCATGATGGAAACACTGTTAGCATGCTCTGTGGGCACAGAATGCTGATAAACTGTTGGGTCGGGAACAATGGAAAACTAGGGGGAATGTGGGGTGGAATCGCATATCCTGGGAAAAGGAATGGCTGGCTGGCTGGCATCCTAAAAAAGCAACACTCGATACTGCAACATTTTGTGTTGGTGTATAATAATAATATAATAATAATTTATTATTTATACCCTGCCCATCTTGCTGGGTTTCCCCAGCCACTCTGGGCGGCTTCCAACAGAACACTAAAATACAATAACATTAAAAGCTTCCCTAAACAGGGCTGCCTTCAGATGTCTTCTAAAAGTTTGGTAGTTATTTTTCTCTTTGACATCTGATGGGAGGGCGTTCCACAGGGCGGGTGCCACTACCGAGAAGGCCCTCTGCCTGGTTCCCTGTAACTTGGCTTCTCGTTGCAAGGGAACTGCCAGAAGGCCCTCGGTGCTGGACCCAGTGGCGTAGCGTGGGGGGTGCAGGGGGGGCCGGCCGCACCGGGCACAACATCTGGGGGTTAGGGTTAGGGGGCGCAAATCCACGGGTTAGGGGGTGCAAATTACTTGCCTTGCCCCGGGTGCTGACAACCCACGCTACGCCACTGGCTGGACCTCAGTGTCTGGGCAGAACAATGGAGGTGGAGACGCTCCTTCAGGTATACTGGACCGAGGCCTTTTAGGGCTTTAAAAGTCAGCACCAACACTTTGAATTGTGCTTGGAAACGTACTGGGAGCCACATACATGCATATTATTTCAAAACACAAGTACCTCCTCCCCTCTTATGTACCCATTCTCGTTAGGTAGCTTGGTTAGGCTTTCCCAAATGCAGCTGCACTACACATTCAGGTATCTTTTAAAACCGTTTGGTTTTGGGTCTCTGTAATTACATGAAATTGCATTACAGGCTATGAGGAAACCAACTGTCTTGGATCTAAGGGCTCTTTACCGGGCAATTGTGCTAGCTGCCAAAGTAATGAATGAAGAGTTATATTTCACCTCTTTTTCTGATTTGGATGTGCTTCTCTGATTTCCAAGGCGAATAAATCTATCTGCTGATTCAAAGCACGGGTTTAACTTGCCCTTTTCAAACCTCGGTGAATCTACATGTATTATAGCGCACTCATACAATTTGCTTCAACAACACCAGCATTACTGTTAGCATGAGATGTAGTGCTGGTGACACAAATACAATGCAGGAAAAAAAGATAAACATCACAACATGATTTCGTGGCACAAAACACTGCAAAAGCAACATTGCAGATAATGTTTTCGTGTCGTGGGAAATTATACCAAATGCTGTATTTGTAGTAGGGAGTTTGATATATTTCCCCATTCTGCTTTATTATATTGTATCCATATATACATATGGATAATATACAAGTATATATATAGAATCATATAATTGCAGAGTTGGAAGGGGCCACACAGGTCATCCATTACTGTGTGTTCCCTTCTAACTTTGCAATTATGTGATAATATATTAGGGTCATCATTTGTCTGGAACTTTCCGGACATAGCCAGGATTTGGCTGTCGGAAACAAGGTCCGGGCGGAGATTGCTGTAATGTCCGGGGAAATCCAGACCTATGTCAGAAGTGTAGATTTTGGCAAATTTCCTTAAAAATAAGCTCCACAACTTTTGTGTCTGGATTTTCACTTTTCGAAATATGGCAACCCATATATATGTGTGTGTGAATTTTATCCAAACGTATATTATTTATTTCATTTGTGAACCACTTGCCATGAGGTACCCTGAGACAATTCACAATACAGTATAATAATGAATATAAAACACCCCCCCACACATATATATACACACACATATACAGTTTAAAAAATAAAATAAAAACAACACCAGCACATGCATAAAATCAGTTCAAATCCGGATACTAACTGGGATAAAGGTCTTAGAAGGCTTGTTGAAAGAGGAACTTTTTAAGCAAGTGCCAAAAAGGCAATAGAGATGGCACCTGTCTAATATATAATGGGCGGGGAGGTACAAAGCGTAGGTGTCACCTCATTAAAGTCTCCATTCCAACCTTGTGTAAGATAGACCTCCTGATAGCCTCTTCTTCAGAACACAGTGAAGCAACGGGAGGGAAATGAGACAACCTTTTAGGTATCCGGGTTTTCAATAGTTACGGTACTACGGTAGCCACCAACCTTGATGCATGTTTAAAGGTAAAGGTAAAGGAACCCCTGGCCATTAGGTCCAGTCAGACTCTGGGGTTGCGGCGCTCATCTTACTTTATTGGCCGAGGGAGCCGGCGTACAGCTTCTGGGTCATGTGGCCAGCATGACTAAACCGCTTCTGGCGAACCAGAGCAGCGCACAGAAACGCCGTTTACCTTCCCGCTGGAGCGGTACCTATTTATCTACTTGCACTTTACATGTTTTTGAATTGCTAGGTTGGCAGGAGCAGGGACCGAGCAACGGGAGCTCACCCCGTCGCGGGGATTCGAACCGCTGACCTTCTGATCAGCAAGTCCTAGGCTCTGTGGTTTAACCCACAGCACCACCCGCAGTAATTCTCACTCTGCACAGTGGGTCAAAAAAGTGTGATAGGATTGCAGCTGTGCAGTGCAATGCTAAGCATGTTCGCTCACAAGTAAGCCTTGCTAAGCTCTGTGTGACTTTCTGCCTAGTAACAACCCAATACATATTTACTTGGAAGTCGGCTCTGCTGAGTTTAATGGACTTATCACTGGGTATGTAACTTAGACCACGACTCGCAGTGTGGCTGCCCTTGTTCTGTGGAACAGCATTCCTGTGGCGATATGAGAGGGCACACTATCTGCATTTTTCAGAAGCAATTGAGTACACTTTTGGTTTTTCTAACAAAATTTTAAATGATTTTTTAAAAAAAACAAATGCAATAACCATTAAACACTTATCCAGAAGTACATCTAATGGTGTTTGTTTTATCCATTGTTTGGAGATGTATACAAGCACACTTTTGTTTCGACAAGCTTTCTGATCTGGATAAATGGGTATTTACCATGAGTGTCTACTTGTTAGGGTTTTGGTTTATTTAAAATGCATTTATTGTTCCTGCTGTGTTTTTAACTGTTTTTAATTATTTTATGCGTAAATCACCCTGAGTTGGTGGTTTAGAAGGAGATTAACAAATCTATGATGATGATGAAGATATTTTGTAGAATTGCCACTTACATGCGTTTTGTACTACAGTCCTTAGACCCAATTTTTTAATTTAATTTTATTTTTTTATTTCGTTCTTAAATAGCTATAGTGATACAGTCAAAAGAAAACCATAACATTACATTCTATATACATATATCCAAATATCATTATTCATTTCCCCCCTCTTATTTCCCTGTGACTTCCCTCCACCCATGATTGGCATCATTCACTTTAATACGGTATCCTTTAAATCGTGTTTGAGCAGTATAATTTTTAGTGTTAACCATGAAGTCTTGTACCCTTTTTTCTGCTCTTAACCTTGTGGATTTCAGTCTAAACATATCTATGAATTACCATATTTTTTGCTCTATAAGACTCACTTTTTCCCTCCTAAAAAGTAAGGGGAAATGTGTGTGCGTCTTATGGAGTGAATGCAGGCTGCACAGCTATCCCAGAAGCCGGAACAGCTAGAGGGATTGCTGCTTTCACTGCGCAGCGATCCTCTTGCTGTTCTGGCTTCTGAGATTCAGAATATTTTTTTCTTGTTTTCTTCCTCCAAAAACTAGGTGTGTCGTATGGTCTGGTGCGTCTTATAGAACGAAAAATACGGTACTTTTGGAACATCGTTTTACCATGTATTCACCTACGCATTCCCATTCCTTCTTTAATTTTTGATTAATCCTTGGACCCAAAACTTACACACACTTACTTGGTACTAGTAAGCCCCATTGAACAAAGTGGGAGTTACCTCTCAGTAAACATGCATGTGCTTGGGACCCATGCCTCTTAGCTAGTTAAACTGTAGAAATTATGGGGAGCAGAAACTCTGGAGCAGGACTGCGTTGGAGCCCGTTTGTTAGCTGACAAAGCATCACTGACAAGGATGGAGCAATCCAAACGACAGTGAAAGAAACTCAATTCAGAGCAACACATGGAGACTTCTCAACGATTTTAAATTGGGATAGAAAACATAACCTCTAAAGTCCTGGGAAGGAGCTCAACTATAACCTGAATTCATGTGGGACAAAAGAGGACCATCTCCCTCCTGTTTTGCTTGCACTAATGTGCAAGTGTTTCCAAACAGGGGGCTCACTGTATCACTGTCCCATGAATAGCTCCTCAGCGCTCTGTTGTCCTTTGTATTCAACAATCATTCTACTGTACTTCGTTAAATCCTTCGCCTTATTCCTTTTGGCACTATTCACTTTTGATATGAAATTTTCATTGGGGAAAATTGAAAATGATACTGGGATGGAAGGAGATGATATAAATCAGAGTACCTTTTTTAGAAAAAGCAAGCAAGCAAGCAAGAAAGAAAAGCCCTTTAGTTTTGTGACTTTCCTCATTTTCCTGGTGCCTTCAGATGTGTAATATGGGCAAAGGATCTCCCCGTGTTTTGAGTAGCATTTCTCATCTTGCCATTCTTGGCTGACCTGTGTTCCAAGCCACCAATTCATTTCAGCTTGGAAGGTACCTATTTTCCAGTGGATACATTCACAAGTACAATTGCCTTCAGATGATTTATATTTTCGGATCCAGATAAGTGAAAAGATTGAGTACATTCGGGAGATTTACTGTGTGGCTACACGAAGCATGGCATTAACATTAAAATAATTACATGGTGCTGTTTGTCTGCCTTTTACTTTTAGATAATGAAAGGGCTGCTGGAATTTGGAGTTGCTTTGATTTCCCAATCTAAACTACACACAAATTCATTCACTTCCTAGTATGTTAGATTACAAGGAAAAGCTTTCTTCTTGGATCAAGCAAATGTTTTCTCCTCGAGACACTTTAAACTCAATATGTACGCAATGTAATTTGCCAACCAAAGGAGCTGAGAACGCATATACTGTTTATATTACTTTTGATTGGAAATTTTAAACAGAAGTTACAAAAAAAAAAGGATAATTGTTGTTGAGGACGGATGCATTTTGTTAGCAAGAGCACTTAGATGTGGCGGGTGGGTTGGGAATGCACAGAGACAATTTTAGTTTGAAAAGCTTTTCACATTCCCCTTTTCTGGGGGGACTTGGTGCAAAAATTTAGCATGCCCTTATTTCATATCTTTTCCCTCTTTAGCTACTTAAACAGTGATGGTCTACTATTCAAATTCAAATATCTCAAGGGCTGGCACTTGGAAGATGCAGCAAGCTTGTTTTCTCCTGCTCTGGAGGGTAGGACTCAAACCAATAGCTTCAAGTTACAAGAAAAGAGATTTCAACTAAACATCAGGAAAAACTTTCTGACAGCAAGAGCTGTTCGACAGTGGAACAGACTCCCACGAGAAGTTGTGAACTCTCCTTCCTCGGAGGTTTTTAAGCAGAGGTTGGATGGCCATGTGTCATGGATGCTTGAACTGAGATTCTTGCTTTGCAGGGGGTTCAACTAGATGGCCCTTGGGTCCCTTCCAACTCCACAATTCTGTGAGTCTATGATTCTATTATTCATCCCTACAGCTAGAATGTGCTCAGCCTATAAAATCTTGTATGGATCTGTAGTTAACTTGGGGATATTCCTTCTGACCCTTGTTTTGTCCTCTAATTCCTTGTCATTTGCGTGTTCAGACCCAGAAACCTCTCCCCTAAATAAATTCATACTTGACGCAAATTTTTATTTTGGTTTTTGGCAGAATTTCGGCCACAACTTTATTGATTACAGAAAGTGACTGGTTGCATAGGCTCTGGTTCGACTAGCTCCCTGCCATGCAGGTAGCGCTGACCCAGGGTTCCAGCATAGGTCAGCCAAGGGTGAACACCTGGATAAGTGGAAAGTCGGGAACAGGCTATCTCCACCACCCAAATGTCCCCCCTGGACTCAGGCACGGGCACAACTCACTCTCAGGGGTTGACCAAACCACTGAGTCCCTGGATTCCTTTAATGGAATACCCTTCACATAGGGATGGTGAGAGCGTTCTCCCATCAAGTTGTGACGATTTGCTACACCAAATCCCAAATGGCAACAGCCAATCAGCCAAGTGGGGAAAATTCCTGCCCTGCCCCTGTCCCAATGACAGACGACGCATGACAGCATAGCAAGGTCAAGCGCAAAGGCCTAAAAGTAGGGAAAGGTGGGCAAGTGTTCCGAATGCATGCGCCAAAAGAGGAAGCTCTGGGTCACATGCATAGGTATAAATAGGTCCCTCAAACCATTCGGACTGCGTCCCATTGGCCAGATTGCACCCAGCTTCGAGGGACCTACCAATCAGGTGTTGTGGCTGACCAATCATATCCACCCACAACACAGGATGTTGGTTTCCAGGTCTCACTGCAATACGTGCCCTCTTTAAGGGAGGACCCAGTTTATCTACAGTTCCCAGCTCTTGCCTTTTGGCCTGTGTTGATGCTTTTGTGCCTCTGTCAGACCTATCAATACTCCTTTCAATACTCTGCTCTTGACACCTTTTCCATGAATTCCAAAAACTGCCCCCCAATGACCCCTACCAAAAGTGGAGTACTGTAAACATTACTTAAACAAATAAATATTCCAACCATAACGTTTACTTGCCACATGCATTGCTGCTATTCAAACAGAGCAGAGTTGGGGAACCTCCGATGGCCACTTATGACACTCATGTAGCCCTCATTAATTTCACAGAAGGAAGGGAAACCCAGAGTTTGGTGGTTGGTTCTTTATCTTGGGTAGTTATTTCTCCGATGCTTAAAGCCATTTCTAAGAGAATGAAACTAGAGGCGATGGCTGGGTGAGAAACTGGAGGAAACTGATGAATATGGTGTTGTTTGTCTTACCATGAACTTTTAATTCTTCCAAGGCACCAAAATGAACATAGGGCAACAGTGCACAGGTATTTAAATATTGACCCTTTGCATACCTTTTACAAACATGTTTTTGAAATGTTGGAAGGTTGACTTACCCTTTGCTCTCTTTGCCTTGGTAAAATCAGGTTCAGTAGGATTTTTTTTTTAACAGACAGTCCTCTTCAATATAGACCAGCTTTTAGGAGTATTTCAGAAGAAAGCACAAAAAAAAAAAAAAAAACCCACACCGAAAAAGAAACCCCAACTGAAAGAACTATTTCCTTATTTCCTGAAAAATATTATTCCTGGAGAGGTTATATTGTTAAGGCACTTTTATAATCCGCTCCTCACCCATTTTCTATCCCTTTCTTTTATCTCTGGCTCTCCAAACTTGTACTGAGTCGTTTTTCCTCTCCAACTTTCCCATTAAAATGTTCCATTCTGCTCCAACCCACAATTGAGACTAAACTTTACTCACCTTTTTTTGTTCACCAATCACAATGCCATCACATTTTCAGCGTCTGAGAACCAATACGCGACCTTATATTTTTTTGGTATCTTTTCTCTTACATTTCAGCTCTCTTGTCGTCTTTCTGAGGCTGCAATCCTGTGCTTGCTGACTGGGAAGCAGAGGAGCCAACTCCTAGGGGCCAAGGTCCCTTTTGCCCCCCCAATAAAATATTTGAGGGGGCTGCCGTTCCCTGACAGTGGATGGGCATTGCCATTCAAATGGGGTGTATGTGCTGTATCTTGTGATTGATTATGCAGGGTGGGGCTTGTCATGGAGAGGGTTGTCACCCTGATTCCTCCCTTCAGGCTACTAACCAATTACACACAGGCATTGAGCTTTATTGGCTTCTTCCTTGGCATAAGTTACAGGACGTCAAACAATAAGTCTAATAAACTTGAAGGTTAACTTGAAGATTTATAGGGGCTGGAGGATGTTTGCAACCAGCTAGCCCCAGCTCATTTATTTATTTATTTATTTATTTATTTATTTATTTATTTATTTATTTAATTCCATTTATGAATCACAGCCTATGAAACACCTTACAGCAATTTAGCAATAAAAGCACATATAAAGTATTTCCACAATTGTTATAAATCCAAGGCAATGTACATTTCCTAAGTCACAACTACACTTATTACCACTGCATCCTAGACATATTGAGCCCCCCAATTCTGATAGTTCTACCAGCCGTCAGATAAAAAAAAAAATGGATCAGCAAACATATACTGTATACTTTATACAAGACAAATATACACTTCCAGGTGGTTGCTCTGTTGGCGCATGCTGTTTCTGGTGCACCAGCAGAGCAACCACCTGGAAGTGTGTATTTGTCTTGTATAAAGTACACATTCTGGGAAAGTATAATAATGCTCTTGTAGCTGGAGTTCTTTATCTCATGGAGCCTCACAGCAACCCTTTAGTGTCACTATAACTATTAGAGGAGAAGAACCGACACTGTCATTATCTTGCCCAAGATCTTTCCATCATCATTAGAGTCAGCATTTGGACCTAAGGACCAAAGTAGACAATGTGTTAGCTCTATATCTGTGCCCTTAAGAGTACAGATCCTGCCCTGATCTGTAATGGGACCCAAGCATGGGAGTGGGGTGCGCTTAAACCTTTTGCCTCTCACTACGGTCCTGATTCCTGGGCGGCTCCTAACAGAATATTAAAAACACAATAAAAGATCAAACATTAAAAACTTCCCTAAACAGAGCTGCTTTGGGATGTTAGAAAATCTGATTTCGCCATGTGGAAGATCCAGTGGCATAGCGTGGGTTGTCAGCACCCGGGGCAAGGCAAGTAATTTGCGCCCCCTAACCTGTGGATTTGCGCCCCCTAACCTGTGTATTTACGCCCCCTAACCCTAACCCCCAGATGTTGCACCCAGTGCGGCCGGCCCCCCTGCACCCCCCACGCTACGCCACTGGGAAGATCAGCAGTGGGGCCATGTTTGTAGGTCAGATAGAAACAGTTCAGGGCCTGTAAAAATCCAAGCACAGGGCAATCTTCCTAGAAGCAAATCTTCCCAAAAGAATGATATTTCCGTAGACATTCTTATTCTGTCACAGCTCTCACAGCCTCCTTAGTCAAGCAACGATTTTGGTATTGACTCGCCATGTTAAATGTTTGCCCAGTTATTTCTGCTAGAAATGGTAATTATCAGGATTCATTATCTGCTGATCGAATAGTGAGCTGCTGTCTCCTAATGCATTCTTAAAGAAGGGCTGGTTTTAGGGGGAAAAAAATTTCCTCCGGAAGCTTCTTATCTTTGTAAGAGAGTAATTATTTTCCAGACCTTCAAAAATGACTTTCTTGAGAGAAAAAATTGTATTTTCTATTTGATGAGCTTTACTTATTATAAACTTCAAACCAGGGAACAAATATTTATATTAAGACCATTTCGTGATCGTCATTTGTTCCCTTTGTTTTAGACAGGGCAGGCTGGTTTGTGGATGAGGGTTCAGAGGGGCTATACAGAAAAGGTAGGATGGCATTCAGAATCCATGCCAGTGCAGACTGCTTCCCCAGCATGGCTTTGCTGTGCCAGCTCTGTTTACTTTGGCTGAAAGAAGTAATGGAAAGGGAGAAGGGCCAAAGGAGAACACTTCATGCAGAGTGCATCGCTGCCTACCAAGGGGCATGTTTGCCAGATTTAAATTAACAGATGTTCACGAGTGTTTACTAGCACACAAGCTTGTCAGATACGCTTATAAGAAGGCCTGGAGCACATGATAGAAATCAACATCTAATTTTTGAAGTGCAATTAAATGGAGCAGATCCACGTGGAAACATTTCAGGCACAAAGAGTTGAAGCTAATAGGTGTCTCTAGAGGTCAAAACATTGTTTTAATGACCATCACATACTGCTATGATCCCAACATCTGACATCTTGTGGAAGTTCTAAGTCCTAGTTAAGCGACAGGTGAGAGAGAGAGAGAGAAATTGTGATTTAAGGACATTTGTGTTACATGATCATCACTACGATCCTTGTTATCTGTCTGTCTAATTTCTGCCCTGTCATTCTGTATAAGGTTCCCAAGGGGGATTACAAAGTAGAATTACAGTGGTACCTCGGGTTTCAGATCCTTCAGGTTACAGACGCTTCAGGTTATGGACTCCGCTAACCCAGAAATAGTACCTCCGGTTAAGAACTTTGCTTCGGGATGAGAACAGAAATTGCACGGCGGCTGCGGGAGGCCCCATTAGCTAAAGTGGTACCTCAGGTTAAGAACAGTTTCAGGTTAAGAATGGACCTCCAGAATGAATTAAGTTTTTAACTCAAGGTACCACTGTAAATAGTAATAAAACAATTAATAATTCATGCAAAAAGCAATAAATACTAAAGCAACAGATACCAAAGCCAGCATATACTAAGAGCTACATGGGAGATCTATGATTAGATCGGCCAGCATTATTTATAGCTTCTCAAAGGAGGTGTGTTTGTTTGAGGTGGAGATTTGGACTGGGTTTGTGTTGTGGGGAGAGAGGGGCCTGTGACACACTCCTGACGCCACACCCCCGCCCAACAAAGCTGCTATTAACTGAAGAAGGGGAAAGCATACAGGCCTGTGTATTATGTCTGTATGTTTTGCCCTCCATGGTAATAGGGGCTTGGAGACATGATTAGGGCCTTAGCACAGTGGAAAAGGCTGAGGCCATGCCCTATCTCTAAGGCCCCAGCTGTGCCACCAGCCAGCTAGGGTTGCCCCCTTTGGTCAGGCAAAATAAAGGACAGATTGGCTGAAATTTGGGATTGGTATTGAGGGGCTAAAAATTACTTTACCTGGTCCAAAAATAACTTCAAAGCAATCCATTACAATGACACATTGGGTTTACAGTGGTACCTCGGGTTACAGACGCTTCAGGTTACAGACGCTTCAGATTACAGACTCTGCTAACCCAGAAATAGTACCTCGGGTTAAGAATTTTGCTTCAGGATGAGAACAGAAATCGTGCTCCGGTGGTGCGGCGGCAGCAGCAGGAGGCCCCGTTAGTTAAAGTGGTGCTTCAGGTTAAGAACAGTGTCAGGTTAAGAACAGACCTCCGGAACGAATTAAATTCTTAACCCGAGGTACCACTGTACAGCGGTTTATTTAATTGGGGGTGGGGGGGACAGGACCGTTCAAACTCCCTCTCTCTTGCTCTCTGATTCTGAGTCTCCATCTCTGACTCATCTACCTCTGCCTGCTCAAAAAGTCTCTTTCCTCCTACTCTCCACCATGGCTGTGCAACCCTCCTCACTCTCCAACCCATCTACCACCCCCTGCCTGCGCAAAACCTGAGACCAGTGTAGCAGGCCTGTACACTCCAACCCCCTTCTCTCGCTTTCTGCAACCCACCGGCACAAAACTCTCTCAAATTCCTCCTTCCAACTCCACTTCAATCTCTGGCTTTATTCCAATTCTTGCTCTCACTCTTGGCTCTCCTCCTACTGGACCCACCATCAACCCATGCAGTTTTGAGGAGGATGAGCTCAAATACTTAAAAAAAATAAAATAAAAAAGACGTCCCCGTTTGAAGTCCCAACAGGACAGGGGACACTTTTCTCCCAAAAAAGGAATGTTCATGGTTTTCTAGGAATTTGTTGCAAGCGTCCAACTGACAGAAGTCTTATCTGGACCAAGTTTCAGTTTATCTCTCTACTGACCACAGGCACCTTTTTCAAGGTATCCACTGCCTCAGCGGGATGAGAAACAAAGGAGAAATGGAGCCAAGTATCATTCAAATCCCCAGATGAACTCACCTAGTAGTTTCATGTAGATGAGAAATTGTTAGAAGTAATCCTACATATATCCGGGCTCAGATCCTCATCTGGAACAAATCACAGAGCTCTGTTGATATAAGTGTAGATAACATCAATTTACAGCAGCTAGCTATTTCCCAATGGCATGTTTTCTTAAAGACATTTTGACCTATCTAAGAGACTCTCCCACCAATACAATTATAAAGGAGAGTGGGGTTTTAAAAAAAATAATTCAGAAAATATCTATCTTATTAATAAAACTGAATTCTCATGCCTAAATTCTTTTGGCTTGAAGGTTCACCTAAGAGATATTTAGCACTTTAAATTTTAATTTCTGAGCAGGAGGGGGAAAAGTTAGTGATTTTTCTTCCTTACATTGAAGTCCTACTCAGGCATCATTGCCTGAAGTCATGATGTGAGGAGCAGGTCTGCACATGCAAACCCCAACTTCAACCATCCTGCACTGAGCCAGGAGGTCTGAAGGGGGTTTCTAACTGTGACTGTGTTGGGGGGAACTAACAGTGTCGGGTTCCTGTTCACATTGCAGGATTTTGACCCCAGCACCTTTTCGTAGGGATCTTATCACCCTGCTTGAAGGCATGCATTTCTGAATCCATAGGTGTCCGCCAACCAGCTGAAACAGGTAGAGAAAGATAAGTGCAAATTCAAACCATTTTAAAGCTTTATTAATGTACATCTACAATGCAAAAAATAATAAGGGCCATATATGAAGATATTTGTTCTTATGTGTAATGATATCGTAGCTTGCAAGTAGGGGTGGCCTCTGCCTGCCTCAAGTGTCCTGTTCTTTTTCTTTTTAAATAATATTTTATTAAAGTTTTCTTGGTTTACAAAGGGATGCGCAATGTCTCTTTTTTCAAGTTACATTTTCCATAGGTCAGTTTCATTTGTTGAGACATTAGGGTTACATTAGAAAGACAAAAGGGGAGAAGAGGTGGAGGGGGCCAAGAGAACCCGCACAAATGACACCGACACAAAAACCCACACGTACATCAAGTGTCCTTTTCCAGGTGGTGTTGGTCTGGTTCCTCCTCTTTCATCCCTCTCTTAGGTCCATTAGACAACAGCCTTTCATCCAGAAACCCAGCCAGATGGGAAGGGTATAAATAATAAATTATTATTATTATTATTATTATTATTATTATTATTATTATTTCATCCACATTGGCTTTCCTCATTCACTTTTGGAAGTCTCTTTTCTGACTGTTTCCTTCAACCTCCCTTGATGACAACTTTTTGACAGCTTCAGAGTCAATCGGACAAGGTTGAGTTTTTGAGCATTAACTTGTGACCCTGGTTTGAGTGTTAATTACTCTGTTTGGTGGGTGGCACAAAATGTGGGGTTTGCGGCACAAATGGCATAAAACTAGCACAAAACGTTGGCATCTGTTTGGCGGAGTTCCAAAATTTTGGGGTCACAGGACTTGCTTCTTGTCCTACTGTTGCTACATTTTCCACAACACAACACATTGCACCATCTCTAGGTTTTGTATTAATCTTGACATTTGTGAGCGACTCTTTATCTAATGGCCTGACCTAAGCATATTTGATGCTAAAAACCGATCTTCATCCATTCTTTCACTAATGGTCTGGTGTCTGACCCAAGCATATTTACTCCTTAATATGCTAAGCTTCACTTCTGCTTGTCTTGTGAATTCTAACTGGTTTCAGCTATGATTTTGTTGCAGCCAGTATACTGTCCTATATTTACTCAAAGCATGGTTTGTTAGACATACATTCTATGAATATTCACATGAATATTCACCTGGTTCTGCAGTGAGGAGGATTCTCAGCATATTCATTCAAGTGTGCTTTGAAGAGCACCAGAGAACATTGCGGGCAGGGCTGTGCGCCTAAATACCTCCTGTTTTGGGAATTGGCTGTTCAGGCATTAACACCTGAAGAAAATTAAGACTATTACCACTAGGGAGAAAATGCAAAGCAATTCTGAAAATCCCAGTACTTATGGGAAGAATGTTACCATCAATAATATGAATGTTGCATTCCGTCCAACTGAAAAGAAATATTATCAGTATCTCAGGGCATAATTCCCAAACCACTTAGAGCTAATATGGTGTTTTGGATAGCGTGCAGGACTGGAATGTAGCAAACCCAAGTTAAAAGCCCCAGTCCGCTGCAAAAGTCACTTTGGGAAGTCACTGCCTCTCGGCCTCATCTGCTTCTCAGGGTTGCTGTGAGGCTGCAATGCTGCTCAGAGGAAGGGCAGGGTGCAATTCAAAGAAGTACATAATCTGTAGGAGTTCCACCAAAGTTGGTTTATGGCCATTTCAGATGTGAGAGTGAATTTCTTCCACATGGATTGGCCCTTTCATTCCTGGAGCTGCAGCCATGGAAAGGAAGTAACATCTGACCTGGAGCATAACCAGATACAGCTGCCACTCCCTGGTGGAGTGATTTGCGTAAATTGGCTGGAAAATGTGTTGCTGCGTTCACACAAATTTGTTGCTGGGAACTGGCAACGTATCTGGGGATGAGCAAAATCAGACACTACTTCCTCTACAAGGCTGTGTTCCTGGAATTGCATGGAGCAGTTATTTACTTAAATCAGAACCAGTTATACCACAGGATGTTCCCCAGATCTGGAAATAAGCAGCTTCTAGCATGAAATGCCCTGGAAATGCCGCGAACTCTTTCCCACTCCTAGACTTGGGTAAATACACATTCAAGTATTTGTGCCAAGGCATTTTGTAGCATTATGCATTCATGTAGGAAAAAGAGAGGGAGATGAGTTCTGCATTTGAGGAGGACTAGCCATATTCATTTTTTCATTTTAGGCTAGAAATTTTCTTCAAATCTTATCAGATCTTGCGACAACAGTTCACCAATGTGAATGAACTCACCTTTACAATAGATCTGAAAGTGTACTTGTAAGATACTCTTTTTCACAGTTAAATTGAATTTAACTTCCTGAGTTACCGTATTTTTTCGTGTATAAGACGCCCCCATGTATAAGACTAAATTGGGGACTAAATTTAAAGAAAATGAGGGGAGATGGCCCAAAGTTGCCCAGCTTTTTAAAGGGGGAATTGCACACGCGCCTTCACCCCAGCAGGGCCTTTGCTGGGAGTTGGCAAAGTGGGCAGCCACTCCCCCCATGCCACGGGGGGGGGGGGGCTTGCAGCTCCCCCCCCCACTATCTGTGTATAGGACAACCCCAGTTTTTGACATGATTTTTGAGTCAAAAAACCTTGTCTAATACAAGGAAAAATATGGTATGTGAATTCCAGGTCTTGGAATTGGAAATACTGGCATGGAGGCTATAAATTCCCTTGTGTATGTTCATAAGATCCCATCAATCATCATCAGGCACTTCTAATGAGTCATTCTGGCCTGCCCATCTAAAATCTTGTTGGAAAATGGCTATTGGAGCAAATTAGAATCTGGAGTAACAAATTAGTGGGAGTCTTGAAAAATAATACGAATGTAACTGGCTTCCCCATCTCTCATGGGACATACTTGAGTAAGTGGTATGTTATTGCCCCGCTATTCCATTATATTTGTACTTTGACTCTCTTCATTTAGCATTTTTATGTTCAATTCTATAGCCTTTTAGAATGAGAAAACTAAATTACCGTATTGGCCTGAATATAAGCCTCACTTTCCCCCCAAATTCCGACTGTGAAAAGTTAAAGTGCGGCTTATATTCACAACCTTATGGTATGCAGCCAGGAGCTCAGGGCAAACAGTACCAGGAGCGTGGCAAAATGGCACCCACCTCCCAAGGCCAGGAAGGGAGAGAGCAAGGAAGGGGAAAGGCCACTGGCAATGCAGCGTGGCTCCCCACCCCCCACCCAGTATGCAGCCAGGAGCAGCAAGGAATACATTTGGGTATTTTTCCCTTTTTTCCCTCCCCCCCCCCGATTTTAAAGGTGCAGCTTATATTTGGGTGCGGCTTATATTTGGGCCAATACGGTATGTTGCATAAACTGTTAGGGGTGTTTTTTATATACAAAATCACCTGGGCCCAAGACAATTTGGCACCCAAGGTGAACTACAAAATGGCACCTGCCTCCCTACCAGGGAAGAAGAGTTTGGATTTGATATCCCGCTTTATCACTACCCAAAGGAGTCTCAAAGCGGCTAACATTCTCCTTTCCCTTCCTCCCCGACAACAAACACTCTGTGAGGTGAGTGGGGCTGAGAGACTTCAGAGAAGTGTGACTGGCCCAAGGTCACCCAGCAGCTGCATGTGGTGGAGCGGAGACGCGAACCCGGTTCCCCAGATTACGAGACTACCGCTCTTAACCACTACACCACACTGGCTCTCAGGGAAGAAGGAGTGAGTGCAGATCTACATTAAGAACAAAGGGGGAATAAAGATCAACATCAGGATCTGCTGTCCGTGTGGAGCCTGCCTGAGGTGGCAGCTTGAGGTGGCATAGGCACAAACCCCTAGGGGCACAGGTCCCTTTGCCCCCCAATAAAATATTGGAGCTCCCCCCAGTTGATGGGCATTGCTGCCTCTCTTTCTTTTTCATGTCTGGACTTCATTTCCCAACAAGCCCTGTAAAGGAACTTGGAAAAACGTTTCTAGACGGCAAGGAAGCTAGTGTTGGACAAAAACCTCTGACATTGTTTCTTCAATATTTTCTTCAACTTTGTGCCTCTGTGAGGTGGTTGCTTCACCTTGCCTCATGGTTGGGCTGGCCCTGAAAACCACAGCTTACCATATTGTGGATCAAATATGAGTAGAGTTTTAGGAAGGAAACGCTTTGTAAGAATGTGCCTATACCGTGAGCTGTGTAGGTTCCTTGGTTGTGCCTTCGAACAAAGCTGTCTGTGTGGGACTTTGTCAAATCAAGGAATCAATAAAGATTTCATCCGAGGAAAGAAGGTGGCAGAGAAATGTGTTTATGATAACAGCATCTCTAACATGATCCAAGGAGACCATTACTGATTTCGCATCTCAAAATAGCAACCAGCATTTTAAATCCAGCTGTGGGGAGCCAAGAGTATGTGGAATTATTATAATTGAATAGAGAGGATTGCAAGCGGTCTGCATGATAATAAGATGGCTGTAAATGCCATTACAGAATCAAAATGAGAGCAGGTCTTATTTAAAATCATGGAACCAAACTTAGCCAGATTAAGTAAAAACTGCTCTTACTGTTTGAGAAACTTAAAAGAGAGATAGTCCTAAGCAGTTTCTAATGTTTAGAATTGTTACACATTGCTGAGTGTACTTTTATTGTGAATTATGGTTGATTTATATGCATATTTAATTGCTCTTTCTAGACATAATGGGGCTGTCTGTAAAGGACCATATAACACCAGCCCTTAAAGACCTGCCCTGATTTGTTGTTTGCCACTGAGACCAATTCATGATCTTTAACCTAAGGTTGGCTTTCCCATCTTTCGGTGTCAGCTGAAAACGTCCTTTTCCTCTAGGCCTCTTGAGTTATGAAACATTTGCCTGTTTGTTGTTGTTGTTGTTGTTGTTGTTGTTGTTGTTGTTGTTGTATTGTTTAATATAAGTTTTAGATTGAACCCTATAAGTTGTTTTATGCTTTTGGTTCATTGTTACCTGTCCTGTGGCCATCTCAGGAGCTTTCAAGTATGGGAAGCTACAATTCTCCATTGTTAGTTTCCCTTTGTTTCTCAGTTTGACCCTTTAACATGGCTTTGTATGTATTGTGGTATTTTATGCATTGTGACTTGCAGTTATTTTTATTGATCATAGTTTAGTCGTTATTTATTGTAATTGTTGAGAGTGAATTTCTGTTGAATTAATATTTGCTGATGTTTTGAGAATGGATTTTATTGTGTTCTATTATATTCCAATTGAGTATTGAATACTAAGTTATGTTTTATTATGTCTTTTTGCATTGGATCAGATTATTATAAGGTGCGTGTTCTTTGTTGTATATTTTGTTGCTGTAAACAGCCTCGTGTATAGTAATGTAGAAAGGCAGTATACAAATGAAAAGTGGAAATGAAAAGTGAAATGAAATGACAAAGGGGAGGGATATAAATCTTGCAAAGAAATCAGCATGGGGTGGGGGGGTTTGGCAGGAGAGGATTAAGGAGACCAGAATCACTGCAAATGTTCATCAGTGGCAATCTTCAGTTGCCAAGCACGTCTATTCTGAGAGATTTGTTGCTGTTGTTTAGTCATTTAGTCGTGTCCGACTCTTCGTGACCCCCTGGACCAGAGCACGCCAGGCACTCCTGTCTTCCACTGCCTCCCGCAGTTTGGTTAAACTCATGCTGGTAGCTTCGAGAACACTATCCAACCATCTCGTCCTCTGTCGTCCCCTTGTGCCCTAAATCTTTCCCAACACCAGGGTCTTTTCCAGGGAGTCTTCTCTTCTCATGAGGTGGCCAAAGTATTGGAGTCTCAGCTTCAGGATCTGTCCTTCCAGTGAGCACTCAGGGCTGATTTCCTTAAGAATGAATAGGTTTGATCTTCTTGCAGTCCATGAGAGACTCCTCCAGTACCATAATTCAAAAGCATCAATTCTTCAGCGATCAGCCTTCTTTATGGTCCAGCTCTCACTTCCGTACATCACTACGGGGAAAACCATAGCTTTAACTATACGGACCTTTGTTGGCAAGGTGATGTCTCTGCTTTTTAAGATGCTGTCTAGGTTATTCTGAGAGACACTGCTGGATAAAAGGCCTGTGGGTGCTTTTTGAATGGCTAGGAATTACTTAGAAGATCCTGAACGAGAGTGTGCCTTTCTGCCACCAATCTGATTTAGGATGATGCAATCTAAGGCTGTGGGTATTGTCAGGGAACTGCCATCGGCTCAGAGGCGAGAGATAGAGGGGCAGTTGTGTTATAGGGAGCCTCCGAAAATCTTGCGAAGCAGTTCCTCTTCCGGCGAGGAGGAAAACCCCACCTCCAGTGGAGAAGAGTTGCAAGGACCAGAGGATGCTAGTAAGAGCCTTAACACCGCGCCTGAGCCAGCCGGAGAGGAGGGAAGCATGCCCTTGCCATCACCCATCATGCGCAGTAGTTTGAGGCGCAGGGAGGGGTGGAAAAGGCTAGGGGTGACGAAACTTTTATATTGGGGGAGGTACAAAAACAGACCACTCCAGGATTCTGCTAGCGATTGAGCCAGACATGAACTTATGATGCTCTTCGCTGTAAATAGTTTGCACCAAAATAAAGCCTGTAAAAGACAGGTCGGAGTCCTGCCTGGTTATTCTCGAGCAACCGGAACAGCACCTGACAGGTATGTTTCTCTGAAAGGACACAGGCCATAGTTTTTGAGAGGGATGCAGAGAAGTCAAGCTGAGACTCTGTAAGATCTCTCTGGAGGGCCGGTGTGGGATAGTAAATTGGGCATCTACTGCAGTGTTTAAGCTCCACCTAAACTCAATCTGTATATTTGTAAATAAATTCAAATATGACTAAATATCTCAAGTCTCTGGTAATTCAGCCTTCCAAACCTAGATAACTCAAATATGCCCCTTGAATTTTTCACAGCTTGGGAAAGTGGTGCACACATTGCAATATTGTTTATGTGGCTTCATAAACAATATAAGAGAATAGAAATGTGGGGTGTAGTAGTGGTGATGATGATGATAATAATAGTAATAATAATTCAGTACGGTAGTTGAAAGAAAGTGGATAAGGTTTCCTTCCATCTTCAGTACCTTTAGTTCATGACACCGAAACTCACGCTGTGATGTTATTTTTCATCACCTTCTTGATGGAAATAAGAGAAAGAAATTGGGGCAGGGGAGAATAAGAAGGAAAGAGGAATAAGAGAGATGATTCAAGAAAGAGTCTCTTCAATTGAGGGGAGGCGGCTGAGATTAGAACTCAGGAAATAGCAAGAAAGCACAGCAACACTCAACTCGCATGGAGCAGAGATAGCAGAGACACAAAGGAAACTAACAAAGGAAGAAAACACAGCATTGAAACACTTTGCAGAAGTATCAAATAAAAACAACAATGACCCCTGTATATTCCTTACAAATGTCATTTGGTTTTAGAGAGGCCCAGTGCTCTGCCATCCATTTGAGTGGAGATCTCTCAGTAGATCTTAATGGTATAAAAACGGGGAAAGTGATGGAGTTTTTCCATGAAGTGCAATCCACCCTGAATGCTTTTGCAGAAGAAATTAAATGTCAAGCACACTTTATGACCTGCTGCGAAATAAAGGCGTAACTGGGCACGTGTTGGAAGATATGACAAAAGAGTTTGGAGAGAATGCAACAAGTTTCCAGTTAACGAATCACTTTCGGTGTTAAGCATAAAACCAAAGACTCAAACGGCATATGGAGAAAGCACATATGCTGCACATAATATAAATATAAGTATTTCACAGTCACAACACTCCTGTTTCTCAGCAACATTTAAATAAGTACAGTAGCATCTTATGCATTTCTTTTCCTAGGCAGATTGCTTTACAGAGGACCTTCATGTACTGTCAGGGAGCGTACCACATTTCTGAAGACTACACTAAACCTTTTCACTGAGCAATAATCGTGACTTGGGTTAACCTTCCACAACCATCAGTAGAATGTGAGTTGATAAGCAGCACATTTTAAAACATGAAATGATAATCAAATTAATGAAGTCATCATTAATCTCAAGCCTTCGTTTGGTGTTATCACCCTTAAAAGACAACATTGGTAGAGCAGGGTGTGTGTATGTGTGGGGGGGTTATGTTTAGTGTTGCATATGGGGCCATGTGACTCCTCCCAACTCCTGCCATGATTAAAGCAAAGCTTACGTTTCCATGGAAGCTCCTCCCATAATTGAGAAACCTGATCTTCCTGCATTCACACTTGCAGATAACCTCTGCAGTGGGAAGCCTTGTTTATCCATGGATGCTAACTTTGACCATGTGAGGGGCCCATAACATTTGTAGGACCTTGCTCGTGGGGCTAAAGCTACGTACCTGCAGCCCTGTTCTACCGATGCTACTTCTTAAAGCAATGATAGTGACTTGAGATTGCCCAAAATCCAATGAGTGAATGCCACAGTTCCAGTTGAGTCTTACTCATAGCTAGTTGAAGCCTCAAATGGCTTATACTCTTTTGCTCCTGTGTGGCAAAAGAGACTTCTGTGCATATTGGTGATGCAAAAGCAGATCTGAACACACATTCCTAAAAAAAATTTAGAAATGGATTCCTCCTTGCTTTTAGTTTACTGAGTCTGTAGTCTTTTGCATTTTATCTTTTTGTATACCACCTTGAAGTTCAGTGACTGATGCTGCCTTCTGGCTACTGCTGTGATCTAGCAACAGAACTAACTATTGGGCTCTTAGATGCTCTCTATGCACTCTTCACTGAATATAGAACTGTCTTTCGCTGTGGTATTGGAGATAAAATGTATTGTTGATTGCTTCTTATCCATAGCTGTACTGCAGAGTGAGTGACATGTTTTATTAATTCTGAAAATGCATTGTTTGGAACGGCATCACTTATATGATTGGTGATTGGCCTTTAGACATATGAATTATATATGGAAAGAGTGGCTTTCTCCTCCTTCTGTGACCTTCCTGGGATGTTGTTCTGTTCTTGCATACGGCTCGTGGAAATGTGGAACAGGAAGAAACTGACCAGCGGCAGGTAGACTGGTGACTGGGAACGGCTGCCGGGGCCATATAACACTGGTCCTAAAGGATCTACACTGGCTCCCAGTGTTGGTGGCAACCATTAAAGGCTTAAATGGCCTCGGCCCTGTCTACATGAAGGAACATCTCTGTCCCTATTGTGGTCCAGCTCTGAGGGCCTTCAGGCGGTTCCATCAGTGCAACAAGTGAAGTTATAGGGAAACAGGCAGAGGGCCTTCTCGACAGTAGCACTGTCTCTGTGGAATGCCGTCCCATCAGATGTCAAAGAAATAGACAACTTTTAGAAGACATCTGAAGGCAGGCCAGTATCAGAAAGTTTTTAATGTTTGGCACATTAAATTATTATTTGTGGCGGAAAGCTATTAAAACCTCAAACCCCTAAAGTATCCCCAAAGTTCCTTTAGAAGGGGTGGGAATCAAAAGATTGGCTCAAAGTTTTGATCACAGCTCTGCCTTGTACACTCAGCTTCCTGGACATGCTACTAATCTCATGTCTCACCTTCATTTGTTTCCCTTCCATGAAGGAGATGTTGTGTTGTGCTGCAGGAGTCAAGGAAGTGTTTGGTGTTTTGGAATTCAGGCATCTGACTTTGGACCGAATTTGTGGCCATGGACAAGTTACTTGACTCCTCTGGTGTAGCACTCTGTTTGCGATAGAGTCCAGCCAAACACCCATGGAAAGATTTCAAGTGGGGCTCAGGGCAAGCCCTTCCCTTTTGATTGGCCTCAGCATCTAGTATTCAGAGAATGGAAGAAAATAGCTGTGTGTCTTGTGTGGTTGTATGAGTCTGTTTTTGTGTTGGAGAGAAAGAGAGAAGGCTGCAGCGATCCTCTCTAAGACTTTTATGTCATGCTCCATTCCCCACTAGGGTGGGTTAAACCACAAAGCCTAGGACTTGCTGATCAGAAGGTCGGCGCTTCGAATCCCCGTGATGGGGTGAGCTCCCATTGCTCGGTCCCTGCTCCTGCCAATCTAGCAGTTTGAAAGCATGTCAAAGTGCAAGTAGATAAATAGGTACAGCTCTGGCGGGAAGGTAAACAGCGTTTCCTTGTGCTGCTCTGGTTCACCAGAAACGGCTTAGTCATTCTGGCCACATGACCCGGAAGCTGTACGCCGGCTCCCTCAGCCAGTAAAGCTAGATGAGTGCCGCAACCCCAGAGTTGGTCACGACTGGACCTAATGGTCAGGGGTCCCTTTACCTTTACCATTCCCCACCTGTAAAATGGATGAATGTTTTCTGCATGCTTAATTTGTTGCTCATATAACACATAGAAGATGTGGCATGACCAGTACTCTGTCTCCTGGCTAGGGTGACCACTTGCACATCTCCATAAAAAAGGGCTAAAGAGACTGTGGTTTTATCAGGAAATATATAGTATGTTAGGGACGTGGGTGGTGCTGTCGTCTAAACCACTGAGCCTCTTGGGCTTGCCGGTTGGAAGGTCAGCGGTTTGAATCGCCCTGACGGGGTGAGCTCCTGTTGCTCTGTCCTGGCTCCTGACAACCTAGCAGTTTGAAAGCACACCAGTGCAAGTAAATAAATAGGTATCACTGTGGTGGGATGGTAAACAGTGTTTCCGTGCGCTCTGGTTTCCGTCACGGTGTTCCGTTGCGGCCAAAGTGGTTTAGTCATGCTGGCTACATGACCCAGAAAGCTGTCTGTAGACAAACACCAGCCCCCTCAGCCTGAAAGCAAGATGAGTGCCGCAACCCCATAGTCGCCTTTGACTGGACTTAACTGTCCAGGGGTCCTTTACCTTTTTACCTACAAAGTATGTTGAAACATCCTATCCAAGCCTGTCTACTATTCTCTCTGTTGAGCTATTGTGATGACCAAATAAAAACTGTTTGATATAAGGAACTTTAAACCTGGATGCTGGCTACAGCTGGGATCTCTATAGAACAGAAAACACTACAAGATCTACAGCTTTCCCTGTGGTATAAAAACATGTGGTTATCTCTGGAAAAACAACATATAAACTGTGTGTTGCTAGGGATATGGAGAACCCAGAACAATTCTACACCATCTTGTGGGACTTCATTTTATACACCTTGAACTCAGATATGCAAAACTGTCCATGCCTTCTTGTGAAATTTGGCTATCTTCCTATGTATCAGCTATTTCTTATTAAGTTAATGGTCTGCTTCCTGCCCTGCTACTTGGTTTGTCTCTTTTCGCTATATATTTTTCCCCTCATATTGTTTGTTACAATTTGATAAAACCTATTAAAATAGTACAAAAGAGGGCACTACTATGCATATATACATAGCTGTGAAACAAAGAATACTGTGATTTAAATAGAAATGAAATAGAAACCACAGTGGGGGAAACTGTGAGCAGGCAATGAGCTGGGTGCCTGTTCAGGTCTGCTGTTCAGGGGCTCATTGTTGATTGGCAGCTTCAAGGCCTCTGATCTCCCCTTGTTACGGTTTCTATCTTTAAATTTAGACTGGTCAGCCCCTTAAGAGACTGACTTCAAATAAAAGACTTCCCTCTGTAAAGTAGGATGCAAAACCACCTTAGTCATGGCTCACTTTGAAGGGCACTGTCACTCCAGGCTTGGGTGCTCCCCAGCAAAGTGCTTTGTTGCGGACCCCACCCTATATCGGTGCTATCTCCTTCTTTCCTCTTTCTCCTACCCTCACGTAACAGATTGATCCCCACTGTCCATTACACCCTTGCTAAATAGGGAGCTTTTCTGGGCAGGTTTTGCAGTGCTGGAGTGTAACTGTGCACCTTGATAAACAGAGAGAAAACATCCCATTGATTTTGGATTGTGTCTTGTGAAGGATGTGGGGCAGCTGCCCAGGGTCAATGATGTAGCTGTTTTGAGCTTAACAAAGAGCAAATAAACACCATGAGCCCAGCTATGAACCACCGTGTGTTTAAGCTGGTGGCTCTGAGTAATGTGAAAAGCACCAGCAGCGCTCAGACCAGTTGATTTCTTCATCTATGAATTATAAAACAGAACAACTGTAAAGCCACTCATAGGAATGGCTTATATCTCTTTCTTCTTTTGCCCTTTTCCTTGTTATTTCTCTGGAATTTAGAAAAGCCGAGGCAATGATTCTTCAAAGAATGTATCCCATTAAAAAATACTTCTTGGTAGTCTGCTTGTGTCCTAAAATGTTCCTGCGGAGAGTTTTAAACTCCTAGAAGCAAGGGGTTCGTAATGAAAACTCTACTTCACCGAGTGATGGTGTCACATAATAAGAAGGAGGTGGTTGAAAATGCCCAGCTAATGAATATTGGGACAATGTGAATGATAAGGGCACCTTTTAAAGCCTCCATGCTGTGTTAGATTTATATCACTAATTACAATGAAAGGTGTAGAGGAATCCATGGACACTGGCTCTTTCACCCCCAGAAATCAGCACTGTCTCCTTATTAATTAAATTGAATATAGAACAATATCAATCTCCTGGTTCTTATTCCGCTCATTTCATACATACTAATGAGGATGAGTTTCTGAAGCTTGTGGTAGGAATCATTTATTCAGTCGTAGGGGAAAAAATAACATCAGGATTCAGGGCCCCCTGCTGACTTTGCACACAGTTCTGCTAGATTTATATTGGTCTACTAATAAGTAACTGAATACATTAAACAACAGGCTTGTCATTGGAAGGTTTACAAGCGACTCCTTGTTTTGCTTCCTTGAGGAGTCTTGGGGAAGGGGATTAGGGGAGACTGGCCTACTATGCAAGTCTCTTCTCTTTGTGCTTCTCCCCCTGGTTCAAAGATAGCCTCTCCAAACAGAAACTAGGGCAAAGTTCTCATCAATCATTAAAAGTCCTCGGTAGCTACAAACCGGCAGATGTACGATGCAATGTTGCTTCTTTGCACATAGAAAGTATAGCACCCTCTACTTAACGCTTCATAACAATGTGCAACACAGTCTGCATGCTAAGTGAGAGGAGAAGGCAGATACAGGGGTCTGTCTTCCCTCCCTCCCTCCCTTCCAAATCCTTTTAGAAGCGAATCCAACAATTGGGAGGAGAGGGGACGACTCTGATCCATCTCTTGACAAGGAGCCTTATGAATCTGCATTGTGGAGGAAGTATAAGAAAGAAGGCCTCAGGTACAATTCAGAGAAAATGTAACACTTTTTAAGTCCCATGCATTTAAACGGCAATGTTGCGCACATAATTCTCTCCCATTGAATTCACTGGTGCTTGAAAGTGTTTCACTTGGGCTGGATGGCGCCTGCTCTCTTGCTCTTTCAAGATGCATTAATTTACTTAATGAAATATTTCCATTTCTATATCAAGTGATATCAGGGCCAGTGAGTGAATACAGTACAACAAAACATATAACCGTAATCAATTACTAGACAGGTTCTAGTCAGTTACTGGACAGAGTCAATGTGACCCTAACACCATTGAATCATAGAATCATAGAATCATAGAGTTGGAAGAGACCACAAGGGTCATCGAGTCCAACCCCCTGCCAAGCAGGAAACACCATCAGAGCACTCCTGACATATGGTTGTCAAGCCTCTGCTTAAAGACCTCCAAAGAAGGAGACTCCACCACACTCCTTGGCAGCAAATTCCACTGTAAGCATCCAGTTTTTCACCTGCTGAACCTCTGATGGGAGGGTATTCCATAACAAGGGGGCAAAGTCCTCTCTTGTGTCTTCACATAATGTATAGCTCTCAAAATGGACATGAGCAAAGGAACACAGCATACAGTCTCCCCCTAAATAAATAGGCATATATGCATATATAGCATAGGGCAGTCTGGTTGTCAGTTCAACCACACAAAAATTTGGAGGCCACCAGGATTAACTTCTGGACCTTGCCAACTGCTTCCAATCAGTGCCTGTTTCCAAATAGCAATTTTGATGATATGGTATTAAAATACAATTCTATTTGGCTGGCCTATGGTAATTCAATTAAAAAGACAATTAGGAGCAAATTATAGTCACACTTTCAAAGGGACCCATTAATATCTTTTTTTTCTGTAGCAAATGTTCAAAGGCTCAGGTTCATGTTGTTGTGAAATCAAACAGTCGCATTGAACTCTAGAGACTCCCGTGTCCTAGTTTGAAATGTTTGGTTACGCTTCTGTCTTTTGATGCTTGGTCTTAGATCTTGCATTTAATATTCAGTTCAGTATTCTTTGAGACAATGGCTGGATCTATTCAGCAGCTCAGCACTTTGTAAAACTGAGAGAAGTGTTAACCTTTGCCAGAAACAAAGTATGCTAAAATGCAGCTCCTTCCCCACCCCAGATAGACTGTCAATGACTTTTGGTGTACTATTTTGCCGCTTTCCTTTGCTACCCTTCAGTTGGCATTGTGCAGTTTCTTTAATAAACAGAACTGAAGCAACAGATGATATGACTGATGATGTTATAACCCCAATAACTTGGCTCACATCTCCAAAATATTAAAGTTGGCTAGAGCAGCACTTTTTACACAAACTCAGAGCAGAAGTTCCATTGGCTTTAGGTGAGACTAGCTGGCAAAGTGCTTGAAAATTTGCTAAAGCACAAGTACAGTGGTACCTCGGGTTACATAAGCTTCAGGTTACAGACGCTTCAGGTTACAAACTCTGCTAACCCAGAAATAGTACCTCGGGTTAAGAACTTTGCTTCAGGGTGAGAACAGAAATCGTGCTCCGATGGCGCAGCGGCAGCAGGAGGCCCCATTAGCTAAAGTGGTGCTTCAGGTTAAGAACAATTTCAGGTTAAGAATGGACCTCCAGAACAGCTCTAAAACCAACTGAGGCTTACACATAAAAGATGCATACACAGTGGTACCTCGGGTTAAGTACTTAATTCATTCCGGAGGTCCGTACTTAACCTGAAATTGTTCTTAACCTGAAGCACCACTTTAGCTAATGGGGTCTCCTGCTGCCGCCGCGCCACCAGAGCACAATTTCTGTTCTCATCCTGAAGCAAAGTTTCTTAACAAGAGGTAATATTTCTGGGTTAGCGGAGTCTGTAACCTGAAGTGTATGTAACTTGAAGTGTATGTAACCCAAGGTACCACTGTATGCCAATTTCTCTCCATCCCTACTTTAACTTGCTCAAGTTTAATAATAATAATAATAATAATAATAATAATAATAATAATAATAATATAATAATAATAATAATAATAATAATAATAATAATAATAATAATTCATTATTTATACCCCACCCATCTGGCTGGGTTTTCCCAGCCACTCTGGGCGGCTTCCAACCGAATATTAAAAACAATACAGCATCAGACATTAAAAACTTTCCTAAACAGGGCCGCCTTCAGTTGTCTTTTCAAAGTAAAATAGTTGTTTATTGCCTTGACATCTGCTGGGAGGGCGTTCCACAGGGCGGGGGCCACTACCGAGAAGGCCCTCTGCCTGGTTCCCTGTAACCTCACTTCTCGCAGCGAAGGAAGTGCCAGAAGGGCCTGGGCGCTGGACCTCAGTGTCCAGGCTGAACGATGGAGGTGGAGACGCTCCTTTAGGTATACAGGAATGAGTTATTAGCAAGGGAGTTAGGGCCAGTGGTGTGCGGCCAGTGGACTAGAAGGAGTAGGCTAGTTCCCTAAAGGGTCCAAGAGCCCTCCCGCCACCTTTCCAATGCCCGCCTGGCTTTGGGAAGGAGGCGGCAGGGCTCCAGCATTCTGGCAGAGGCCTGGCACCTCCTTCTCAAAGCCCAGGAAGCTTCTGCCCAGCTTAGGGTGAAGAAGAGGAAAAGAAGAGTTTGGATTTGATATCCCGCCTTTCACTCCCCTTCAGGAGTCTCAAAGCGGCTAACATTCTCCTTTCCCTTCCTCCCCCACAACAAACACTCTGTGAGGTGAGTGGGGCTGAGAGACTTCAAGGAAGTGTGACTGGCCCAAGGTCACCCAGCAGCTGCATGTGGAGGAGTGGAGACGCGAACCCGGTTCCCCAGATTATGAGACTACCACTCTTAAGGGTGGTAGGTGGGATACTCAAGTGTGCGACGTCAGACCCTCACCCAATTGCCCTCGGAAGCTGATGACTCTGGCCCTAACTTCCCCTACAAAAAACCTCACTACATGCCACTGGTTACAAGCCTATGGCTTGAATTTGGCTAATAGGAAACGAGGCAAAACTGTAGAGCTTTGTCGCCATTGTGACAACAACAACAAAAGGTTTGGATCATTAAGCAAACCCTTAAAATATCGATCCTAGTGGAATGTATGAAAAAGGATATAAAACAAAACTGCGTGATAATACCATGACAACAGAAAAAGTGTAATGAGGAAGTTTGAAAGTTTTTTGCAAAAAAAATTATTTGATAGATATAATGTCATATAAATCTTTGCCCCCCCTTTTTATCATTTTGTTGTCTTTGCTTTAAAATTTTCCTTCCCCCCTTTCTTTTCTTTTCTTTTTGTATTTAACTCTGAAATACTTACTTTCGTTGTATGTTTGTATCTTTGTATTATATATATATATATTTATAGATAGATAGATAGACACACACACACACACACACACACACACACACGGATCATCATGCATATTATTAAATCTAGTGCAGGGATGGGGAACTTGTGACCCTCTAGAAGTTGCTTCATCCCTGACCACTGGGCCAGGCTGACTGGGACTTATAGGGAATAACGTCGGGGGTGGGGGTGGGGCACAGGCTTCCTGTCCATGATCCAGTGAGTATATATTATATAGTTAATGAGCGTAGGGAAACAGACTCAAGTAGCTGATTATTTTTTTGTTTAAAGCAAAATCGTACCAATGCAGCACCAGGAAATATGACAAAGGGCTATAAGGCCACCAAATAAATGGGAGAAAATTGATTTGTGTTATCCTCACTTCTTAATTAGCTACTCTCTCCTGTACTTTGTCAGTCACAGAGAATTTGTAAGTCACACTTTGGTAACTTCTGCTTTGACATTTGCCGAAAAGCGTGCTCTTTTAGAGTAGCGTTTCCACCTACGTAATAATTATTTTCCTACAAAGAAGAGAAACCTATAAACAGCCCCTGAACAAAGAGAACAGGTAAAACAAACAAAGAGTTATTGTTGGCTGACTGCCATGAAAACACATTTAAGTTTTATTGAGAATTCTTTCGCCATTCCTTTGCTTTGATTCTGAAATTGATTCATTGAGTGCCACCGGGTCAGGTTTCTTATTTGCTAATGAAGCTGTAAATTAGGGTTGCCATATTCTGAAGAGCAAAAAGGAGGACACATTTGCCGACTTTTAACTATGGATCGCTACAATGGCTCTCATTTGACATACCCATGAAAAAGAGGGTTTATGGCAACCCTATAATGGACAGATGTAAAGCCTCTCATACAAAACTGCCATAATCCTCTTGGTCCAGCACTGTGACCATTTGTTATTGGCTGCAGTGCTTTCACTTCTGGTTACATCAAAGGCCACATCTTTCTGACGAGTCTCTGGAAATACTGCCAATACCAGTTGTGGTAATTAATTCAGGCAGGAAATGACGACGACAACAACATAGCAATGATGAAGCTTAAGTAATGAAGCACAAGTGTTTTGGCATTGTGACATTTGATTTCCCCCACTAAAAACATTTGGAGCCACTGGGACTGGTACCTCTTCTCTATGTATCCTATGATGATCTCTGTGACCTCTTTGGTCCTAGTCCTATAGCCATGGCTGCCAGCTGCCTTTGGTCTCCTTTCAACAAAATGCAGCTCACCCACCTATAGCTCTCTCACCAGCTCACCAGCACATCCCACAAACCTCTCATCAGCCTACCACTGTTTTATGATCTTCAACTGAGGCCTTGCTCCAAGTGTTTCCCTTGCTGTACGTAGATTATGAAACTGTTGTGGAGGATGGGGGTGATTAAAATAAAAATAAAAATTCAATCCTCCTGTCAGACTGGGAATATCCCCTCACTCACCCAGTTTAGGATATTCCACCATTCTTTAGCAGAATTTCTTTTCATTCAGCAAAGTGAGTGGCTCACATAAATGTCAAACGAAGCTTTAATAATAATAATAATAAAGAAAATTGTAACACAATAATGTACTATCTGAGAGAAACTAAAACAACATCACGAGGCAAGAATGACGGTTGGACTCTCTAATGGAACTTAACTGAACACCTGAAAGGAGGGACCAATTCCAGAGACTAACACAAAAGCCTCACCCACCAGATGCCAGACATTATACTGTTCAAATTAGGCCCCAGTGTTTTCCTTACAGAAATCACCAGGGAAAGGGCTTTCTGAGGGATGCCACTACAACACTTTCTGAGAAGATGCACCTGGTGTCTACTTTACAGCTTTTAGACACCAGGTAAGTATGCTTCTGCTTTATTATTATATTATTTAAATATTTATAAACTGCACTTTCATTGAAAATATGGTGTTCTACTAAGTGTCACTCAGAGCAGACCTATTGAAATTATTGAGCTATCTCAGGCCCCGTCTGTATTATACATTTAAAGCAACATTGTATCACTTTATACAGTCATAGATTCCTCCCAAGAATCCTGGGAACTGTAGTTGGTTAAGTGCCCTGAGGGTTGTTAGGAGACTCACAGAGCTAACAATTTCCTGTGTGGTTTAACAATCAATCCCTCTCCCCCAGGGAACTCTGGGAATTGTAGTTCTGTTAGGGCACTGAGGTAGATGACCCAACTTGATGTACAACATAATCCTATGTTACCACTTTACTGTATTGTTAATTATTATTATTACCGATGAATCTGTCAGTTTTGATTTCTCTCAGTTTCTCATGTTTTCAAACTTATGTTCGGTTCTCCACATCAGTTTGTGAATTTTTTTTAAAGAAAAACCCTCATGAAAATTATCAGTGAATTTCTTCTAATATATATGTTTGTATATAATTTTGCCCAGCATGCATATTATTACAAAGCAATTTCCCTTAATGTAATGCATTTTAATGTTATTTATGTGCATTTTACTAATACGTGCATACACTCTGATATTTTTGCACACATTACTTAGCTGTAGAACTGTGTTGCAAAATTCAGAGAACGTAAATTTCAAAGGATGGCTGTGTCAAAGGATGGTTTGCATATTATTTCAGAAAGTGCAAAGTACTATAGGTGAGTTTGCCTTTTCCTGTAAACTGATCTGAATCCTCCCATCCCTAATTATTCCTTGCACTTGTGTATACATCTCCGAAATCTGGTGCAAGGATGGGCAGTATAGAAATATTTTAAATAGAAGAAGGAGAAGGAAATTGCGGCTTCTCTCCCATGCTTTTCAACATCTTCCAGAAACCACTCAATAAAAATGATTGTAAAATCTTCCATTGTTTGCTCAGGAGGAAGTAGTATTCCTAAGGTTTGTTGATGACAACATTTCTTTTAACGCCTTTGAAACTTGAGAGAGTAGGAACAATTGCCAAATCTTAAGTGCTGATGGATGCTTACAAACCACATAGCTGCTTAAAAAAAAAGCTGACAGTGTATAGCAATAGCACCTGTCGGTGTAAGTCCTGAGAAAAAGTTTGGTTTGCTAAAATAAAAGTACATGTAATGTCCGCACACTGACAACTATTTGTGCCAAATTTGAACGCACAGAATTTAAACCAGCTGCTCTGCCACCATCTTGCATGTGCTACTGAAGTTCTTTTAATGTGCATCTCCACGTTTTAAAAGCGTGGCAACTGGGGACTTCCTTTGGGCTAGTGACAACATTGTGCCTCTTACATTGCTGAAAAATGCTCACTTGTGACAATGCTCCAAATGGAAGCTGTAAGAAAGATTTGATAATACAGTGGTACCTCTGGTTGAGAACAGCATCCATTCCAGAGCCCTGTTCGCAACATGAGCAGAACGCAACCTGCACACCTGCGCATGCGTGACTTGTGATTTGCTGCTTCTGCGCATGCGTGTGATGTCATTTTGAGCAAATGCGCATGCATGAGCGGCGAAGCCCAGAAGTAACCCTTTCCGGTACTTCCGGGTCGCCGCAGGATGCAACCTGAAAAGATTTAACCTGAAGCAAATGTAACAAGAGGTATGACTGCAGAAGGTGACCGCATTTCAGATGAAGTGTAGCATCATCTCAGGGATGCTTCACATAGCCAACCTCAAGTGTGAGGTAAGTTGTTTACAAATGTTATTGGTTCCATGTGGTAGGCCATCACACACATTTTCAGGGCGATGGTCGCTTCGATTTCTAGGCTCCTGGCTTATAACTCCCTTGCCTTCTGAAGGGTTTTATGGTCATAAGGCTAGCATGTAATGCAGTGACGTGCAGTGAATATTTTTCATAGGGAAACAGGGTCAGAGGCTCCAGCTTTTGAGAATGGGGGGCAGGGCTGACATCATGTGCGTGATGTGACATTCTAATGTTACATGTGTGAGCATGGCGCTCCTCTCCCTAAGCCAGGCAGAAGCTTCCCAGGCTTTGGGAAAGAGGTGCTAGGCCTCTGACAGGAAGCCGGAGCCCTCCAGCCTCCTTCCCATTTAGGGGACTGCAGTGCCACTGATGTAATGGTTGTTGGGTACTGGTTACTGTAGTTTGTTCCAGTAATAACATTTTTGGAGCTTCCTGTGCTTTGCTACATTGCTTTGAAGAGCAGTGTCTATGCCAGCAGCCCCTCTATCCCTCAAACATGCTTTGTATAGCTTGTGGGTCATGTTGCTTCAAGCTACAAATCACTTTTTTCAAAGTAGACACACACAGATTTTGTATGACTGACATGGAAAACAAGAGACACAGATCTGTTTCTGCTTCTGTCTAGTTAATTTTCTTCCTGTCGTGCCATTGGATTTGAAATGTAAAATCATACTCAAGTGCTGTGCTTGAGTGCCCTAAAAGGGGGAATGTAAGAAATTATGTGTTCAAAAATTTCATACTGAAATTTGGGTTAGCACAAAGGAGTTTTACAAAGCTGTATGCTTTAATGACTAACAATGTTTAGTCTCTAGCACGGGTATATTTTGGGTAAAGAAATAACTTCCCAAGTCTAAGCAGAATGTTGAAAGTCTAAAAAGCTGAAAACTACATTTATGCACGAGACAAACGTTTTCTTAATCTTAGAAGTATGAAAATTTAGGAGAAAAAGGAGTGCAGAATAAGACCTCTATACAAGCAGTTCCAATAACAAGGAAAAAGTTTTATAATGTAGCTTAATCTTTGATGTATGGATAGCTTATATTTTATCCAAACTCTAAATCACAGAATCTTCTTATTGTGAAAAATCTAAAAAGGAGAATGTTGTCACGAAAGAACTATCAATATAGGTAACTGTAAAACAAAGAAACATAATGAAAAAGTGAAACTTAAAGAAGACAGTATCAGTAAACCACTGGTGTAAAGCGTTGTATCAAATGCTTTGTTACCTAAGAGTCTAATATTTCTGATCCAAAATCCAGCCATTTTAAAATGATCAGCCTCAAGATAAGAAGTGTCTGTAGAGTCGAAACATTCCTTCAAAGAGACTACTCAAGAATCAGAGTCATTTTTGGGGTGATTTTTAACGTCAAAATATCATTATCTTAAAAAAGAAAATAGTGAGTACAATGAATTTCTTTCTTTCGTCAGCTCTTTTGTTCTTCATCCATTGTGTTAATATAGAAAATCATTGCAAGGAATGTAGCATTCTGGTTCAATGCAGGTGGGGGGGGAGGATGAAAGTTTTGTATTGTTTTGTATTCATAGTGTTGTGCTTAAAATAGCCAGAAACAGGAAAACACAATAATCAAAGAATGAAAATAGGTAAAGACTTGCGATAGGAAACAATAACGACATAGCAGTGCAGTCCACAAATGACTTAAGGCATGATCCACACATACATAAAAGGAGCCCTTCCTTCCTGGCTGTTCATATCAAGAGTAATTTTTGGGCTTAATCCATAGGAAAGGAATGGGCAGGTAGATGAAAAACCAGTGCCCCCCCCAAAAAAAATTTAAATATATGTCTGTAATGACAATGCACAATAAAACAACTCATTAAAATATGAACATCTATAATTAAAGTATGCGGTATAGGGGAAGTATATCGTTGTTGTTGTTGTTGTGTCGTTTAGTTGTGTCCGACTCTTCATGACCCCATGGACCAGAGCATGCCAGGCACTTCTGTCTTCCACTGCCTCCCACAGTTTGGTCAAACTCATGTTCGTAACTTTGAGAACACTGTCCAACCATCTCATCCTCTGTCGTCCCCTTCTCCTTGTGCTCTCAATCTTTCCCAACATCAGGGTCTTTTCCAGGGAGTCTTCTCTTCTCAATATCTATGTACACATGGTCAAAAGAGAACAGGAGGAATGGGTTCCATTCATCTCTCCCCCAAGCACAAATATACCTTCAAGTCTTGGGCCTAGAAATCGTTTACTTCCAGAGATCTAAATGAAATTGAATTCAAGTACAGTGGTACCTCGGGTTAAGAACTTAATTCATTCTGGAGGCCCGTTCTTAACCTTTAACCTGAGGTAGCAGTTTAGCTAATAGGGCCTCCCGCTGCTGCTGCACGATTTCTGTTCTCATCCTGAAGCAAAGTTCTTAACCCATGGTACTATTTCTGGGTTAGTGGAGTCTGTAACCTGAAGCGTCTGTAACCTGAAGCATCTGTAACCTGAGGTACTACTGTACTCCAGCTTAATTGACTAGGGAATACGGCAAGTTCAGAAGCATAATATTGATTCATCCAGCTTGTATGGTTTCCCCACCCCTGCAACCATAATGTAGGTGTATGCTGCTGATATGAATACTAATGAGAAAGGATGTTTCTGTTAAAGTCATACGCTATTGCAAAAACAGAAATTGCTCAGAATCGGAGAGTGGATGTTGACAAGCAACGTTAGTGAGAGAGTGAGAAAAATGTAACTAGATTAAGCCTGCAGTCCTAAACACACTTACCTTAGAGTAAACCCCATTGAATAAAGTGGGACTTACTTTTGAACACATATCATTGCAGGACTCTTTCCATCATCAGCTGTGAGAGTTGCACTGACTTCTAGATCCAAGACAATCACCTAATGAGGCCAACTCTTGCGTGTCAAGGCCCCATGACCCACAATTCCCTAGTGGATAATAAACACACAGACACAAGTATTTAGGTTTATGGGTTCAAATAGGCCACAACTTTATTGGTTACAGATGTGAGCGGTTTGGCTTAGGCACTGGGTGAAGCCAAGCTATATCTCGACTCCTGCCCATCTGCAAGGAGTCCACCTAAGGGTAAACCACCAATAGGGGAAGCCCTATGACTTACATAAAACGGGGCACCCCAAAGGGTCCCTGTTGGGGTCGTGGCATGGCCCTAGCCCACATCCAGGCATCGGACAGAATCCACACACCTGGAACCCTTTAACAGGATGTCCTTAATGAGGAGCGGCTGGCAGAGGCTACAACCTCCCCTCCAAGCCCAAACAAAGGCTTACCCAGTGCCTAAGCTCGCAAAGTTGTGATGATTGCTACAAGGTAGGCAAATTGGCACCAGCAAATTTTCCCCCAAGGGGACAAAATTCCTACTCGGCCCCAACAATATGGCGGCCGACATTTGTCTATAGCAAAGTCATGTCATAGCAAGGCACACAAAAAAGAGGGCAGTAGGTTTGGAGATCCGGTGAAGGGTGGGAGAGGAGGGCTCCCTGGCTGTGCCACGGTTTAAATGTCCCATACCCATGCCTTCTACCAGCGCTGATTGGACAATGAGGCCACCCCTTGGCGTGGTCCCATCCAGCACTGAGACAGCAACAAGGGGCACGTCAATCTCTGTCCCCACCGGATCACTGCAGGGGCCGGATGCCTGGCCGCAATGCTGCCCACCAGAAAAGGCACCGTATTTTTCGCTCTATAAGACGCACCAGACCACTAGACGCACCTAGTTTTTGAAGGAGGAAAACAAGAAAAAAAATATTCTGAATCTCAGAAGCCAGAACAGCAAGAGGGATCACTGCGCAGTGAAAGCAGCAATCCCCCTCACTGTTCTGGCTTCTGGGATAGCTGCGCAGCCTGTATGCGCTCCATAAGACGCACATACATTTCCCCTTACTTTTTAGGAGGGAAAAAGTGAGTCTTATAGAGCAAAAAATACGGTAAGTGGACTTGGCAACAAAAAATCAACTTTGGGGATTTCAAGCATTAACAAGAACTCACACTTGCAGAAGTAACTTTAAAAGAGGAAAACAACTATAACAGATTGTTGTTTACGATCTTGCTTGGGATGAGAAATGTCAAGGCCCTTCAAGAAAGGTTGTCCTTCTAACATAGGAGTTGCCAACCCAGATTAACACACATCCACTGAGACATATCCTAGCACCACTGAGAGGACCCTCTTCATTCCGCTCCACCTCTGTTTTCGCCACAGCTGTTTTCTGTAGCCAAAAGAAGCTCCCCTCCCCAAATCTAATCCCAGTGGGATGATTTTGGGGTTGCAATAGAAGGACCCCCCCTTCCAGCTTCATTGTTCTGGGGAACAATGCTCTTCCTGCAGATAGAAGCTGATGATGAAGGTGTTCTCGGGTGTTCTCTCCAGGAAGATTATCTCCCCAATTAGACTTGGAAAAAAACCCCACACTTTCCCAAGCCTAATTACTGGCATGTGTGTGTGTGTGTCTGGCATGTGTGTGTTTGGTATGTGTGTGTTTGGTGTGTGTGTTTGGAGAGCTAGTGTGGTTTAGTGGTTAAGAGCGGTGGACTTGTAATCTGGTGAACCGGGTTCGATTCCCCGCTCCTCCACATGCAGCTGCTGGGTGAGCTTGGGCTAGTCACACCTCTCTGACGTCTCTCAGCCCCACTCACCTCACAGAGTGTTTGTTGTTGGGGAGGAAGGGAAAGGACATTGTTAGCCGCTTTGAGACTCCTTAGGGTAGTGATAAAGCGGGATATCAAATCCAAACTCTTCTTTGTTGCAGTGTGGCATGGGTGATGCCCATGAGAGCTGCTCATAATTCCAAATGTGCCCATGGGCCCCAAAATGTTGGCAACCCCTATTTCGTATCTCCAATCAACTCCACAATTTAGAGCAGGCATAGGTAAACTCGGCCCCCCAGATGTTTTGTGACTACAACTCCCATCATCCCTGACCACTGGTCCCGTTAGCTAGGGATGATGGGAGTTGTAGTCCCAAAACATCTGGAGGGCCAAGTTTGCCTATGCCTGATTTAGAGTACCAGAAGTCTTCGTGTCTTCATGTGGTTTTCATGACTCTAGTTCTGAAACGAAACCTTCCACTGTTTTTACATTCCATATAATGTTTAATTCAGCCTACAATCTGATAGTAAGCCTACTTCTGATAGTAAGCATTTAGGATGGAGTAGCAATAAAGACCCAAACAGTCTAGAATTATGATAGAGCTAGCCAGATGCTTCTAGGAAGATGTTTGAGAAGTTCCAGGAAGCCCACCACTGGTGCTTAGTGGAAAGGTTTGTTTTGTCCCATCACTGATAATTCTGAATAATACTGCCTATGAATATGGTCTTTACCATCTTAACTATCTGATGAAGATTCTGGCTAGGCATGGCCGTGTGATTTAACAGCTGAAAAGGAGTTGTGTCTATGGGCAGGTGCTTCAAAATTGTGTTGCTTCAGCTTTTCTCCCCAATGGATGCAGCTGTTACCACGGTATACAAATTAAACAGATGGAAATTGATGTAACTAATGGGAACTGTTGACACAGAAGGTAAAACATTTCCGAAAGTTGTTGCCTCCTCACTCCCCTTGTCTTGAGGCAAGGAATTAGCATCCCTGATGGAGAAGATTAAATTATGTAGGCTTTGAAAAGGAAAGTCTCTTCAAGTTGATGAAAAATGCCCGTAAAATAAATAAAGCCTGCTGAAGTGAAGACACGGTTATCTATTCCTTCAATTAGTTGCAATGTCCTGGTGGTTCTCTTTAAGAACTGTGGGGGTTCTGATTGAAACATTAATTATTTTCTTAGGATATCACTGCTATAGAGAGAAAACAGAATTCCCCCAGGCGGAGTCCCATTAAAGCACATCTCTGCAGATGGCTGAGGTTCCGGGAGGGAGGTTTTAATATAAATATGCTTAATGCTGTATTTGAAAACTATTTCTCAGTAGGACCCTGGGAGATTATTCTAATCTGTAGGCTGAAAGAAGGACAGATCACTCGATTCTACTTGTAGAGAAAATGAGGATTATTTCTCTCTGTCTCCCCCTCCCTTAAAAAAAAAAAAAAGAACAACGTGATTAATACTGAGTTTGGGGCTTATTTGTAATGAATTTTGTCAATGGAATGAGAGCAATATTAATGATGGTTCTAAAAATAACAAAGAATGAAAGTATCCGCATTTCGGAGCAATTCAAATACTGAAACTGAGGCTTCAGCAACAACATCCACTTGTCTCGTTCCTAGAAAGCATGGGTCCAAACAGTTTTGTCCTTGCCTCACTCCTCTCCCAGGGAAAACCCACTCTTTAGCTCTAAATTGGTGCAAATGTCAATCCAGAGAAAACCTGAAATGCTGTTTGATCCGACTGACCGCTAAAGAGCGGTTCCCCCAGCCCCCCCCCAGAGGAACAAGGACAAGAGGACAAGCAGGACAGGAAGAAGTGTGAATAAGTCCTATGTTGATCCTGCAATAGCTGGAAGATTTTGAACATGACCCTAAGACAGCCTCCTCTGGCCTCTTCTCCCTCAGTTGCCATCTGGCGGTGGCCATTTTGTCAGGTTGCCTTGGTGGGAGAGATAGGAAGCAGGGCTCATTTTATCAGATATTCGGGTGGCCCAGCTCCATCAGGCACCTCATTGCCCCCTGAACTGCTCATTACAGGAACAACTGTTTAGAAATTGGTGCCCGAGTTTATATTTTTATTTTCGTCTTCCCTCCCTGTCCCTTTCTCCTTGTGTGTTGTGTTTTTTCAGATTGTAAGCTGGCAGCTACAGACTGTCTGGTTTTGATTGTATATAAACTGCTCTGGGAGCCTTTCTGGCTAAAAAGAAGGGTTCAAATGCTCTAGAAAAGAAAAGAAAAGAAAACCCACCTTCAGCAGAATCTCCTTAACCAGAAAACCTCTTAATCTAGGGGAAGGCACCTGGTGTTGGGCCAGAGAGACAGGGGAATAAATTAGATTTCCAACATCCTAACTTTTTGGTCCTGTGATGCAACGTCTCATTCATTTCCTCCCCCCCCCTTTTTTTGTTATTCTACAATCTAGGCCAGCCTTCCCTCACCTGGTTTGGGCTGTAGCCACCATGATTCCTGATCATTGGCCATGCTGCCTGCCTGGAACTGATGGGAGTTAGTTTAAAATAAACAAATAAATAAATAAATAAATAAATAAATAGAACACCAGGTTGGAGGAAGCTGATCTGGATTGTAATCCTTTGTGAGGATTTTCCTTATTTCACTTAGCAGAGCGCCCTGCTCATTTAAAGACCACTCCATAAATATCAGCAGTACTAGTAGTAAAAATGGCATTAGCACTTACAACGTGGCAAAGGAGGTTCTCAGTAAGTAAAAGTACATGCAGTTTGGAAACCTGTATAATGTCACAGATGAGAGGAGGGTATTCAGCAATCATAAGATTTTTGGGATTTGTTTTTGATAAAGCAACAGTACTGGAGCCGGGAGCCTTAATACGCTTATAAAGGAACATGCTGAGTTGTGCTGCCTCCTGCGCTATTCTTCATCCTGGAACGTGGACACATTTAGTTTTGGGTTTGTAAGAAAGTGAATATTGTCACTGGCTGGGATCCACTGAGCACATTTAGGCTATTGGAAGGGCTTCTGTCTTTCTGTTCCAAGGCTGAGCGAATGAGAGAAAGGGGAGGAAGTGAGAGATGAGGGAAACTTCCATATGGCAGATCTGGGCAGAATTCAGATATACTTTCTTTTTTATTAGGGCCCCAAGATCTACCAACCAGAGCCAGGTGCAGAAGGCATGGTGTTAGAATTAAAGAACAGGATGCATGGGCAAAGCCAGGATTTGTGTTGAGGGACCAAGCTACCTGCAACACAATTGGTCAGTTCACTTAAGTCACGCCTATCACTCAGTCAGGTTTCCAGTTGCATTGCTAGAATGCACCACAACATCATCCAAGTGACCTCAGCGAGCATTTTGATTTCAAATATTCTGATTATTTCTATTTTTAGTTACCGTATTTTTCGCTCTATAAGACGTACTTTTTCCCTCCTAAAAAGTAAGGGGAAATGTGTGTGCACCTTATGGAGCGAATGCAGGCTGCACGGCTATCCCAGAAGCCAGAACAGTGAGAGGGATTGCTGCGCAGCGCTCCCTCTTGCTGTTCTAGCTTCTGGCTTAGCCCCTCTGTCCCTTCCCCACCTCATGGAAAAACCCCCAATAGCAGCGCTCCCTTTCATGAGCTGTGTGGGGGCTTTTCCCTGAGGAGGGAGAAGGGCAGCCCGTGACGGCTTGTGAAAGGGAGCCCTGAGCAGAGCCTGGGATGTATATAGGTTCTGCTCAGCACTCCCTTTAAAGAATTTCTTGCATTCCTCCTCTAAAAACTAGGTGCGTCTTATGGTCGGGTGCGTCTTATGGAGCGGAAAATACAGTAGGTTTTTGTTTATTTATTAACTTGATTTAGGGGGGAGGCAGCTTCCCCCCTGCCCCCCCCCCCGATAAGCCCATGACAGGGTGCCTCTAAGCTCATTCTGAGTCTGGGAGTTTGTTTTCAGCATCAGAACTGAACAGAACTTGCAGACATTTTAGACAAATGCCCTCTCCTCATTGGCTCTCTTCATTTCCGCAGCCTAATTCAAGAGTGCTTCTATGTGACATTTATTGTGCAATCGGTGCTCATGCAGTTAAGTTTTTTTGCAGCATCCACACAGTGTTATTGACATCAATACCCTTTCAGGGGAAAGCCGCTAAATTAAAAAATGCTGCTGACAATGACCAGATAGTGATGCCTGAATGACCCATTTGTAATATCAAGTTCCCACCAGGAAGCACCTCGAAGGGTGTATTGTTGCTGTTGTTAAATTGAGAGTCAGAAACTAATGCCAATCTACTGCAAATTACTCACAGATCTACTAGCACAGACGTTTTTTACCTTTTTGAAAGCTGGAAGCCACATTTAATCCAAACAAGCAACTGGGGACCTGTGTCTTTATTTTCATTTTTTAACCATACACAGGTGTGGTGGTAGTGCTCCTGTTGTGACCCACCTTGAATCAGGTCATGAATTGGCAGTGGGTCCTGACCCACCATTAGAGGATCAGTAGAACTAGTTTTACCTTCTGCCCACCGTTGTTGTATGGCGTGCTGTGCACCAATTTGAGCATCGATATTCAACATGAAACATGTGCTCTGAAGAACAACTAGGATGACTTCACCTCGGTTAAGTACAAGAAGAATTTGTCAATGTTGCTTCTCTCTGTTTCTCTTTTTTCTAATCTTAAGTCCAGTCCTCTGCATTTCTGTAGCAAAATCCTCCTGAAAAGTCATCAGCGTTTTAGTGTGACTTCCTCCTAATAAGCATGCTTTTCTATGCAGTTTTCACAACTGTACACATTTTTGCAAGCAGTTTTCCCCAATACAATGCATTTTTGTATGTTCTTTTCATTAATGTCTTCATGCTGTATTGTTTTTAATATTCAGTTGGAAGCTGCCCAGAGTGGCTGGGGAAACCCTGTCAGATGGGCGGGGTATAAATATTATTATTATTATTATTATTATTATTATTATTATTATTATTATTCACACTTTCCCCTAATATATGCAAATATGGGATGACTACAAATACGGAATTAATGCCTCAAAGACTATATTATCAGGGACAAGATGCTAGTTAGAGGACTTCCAAAATGTTTCAGAGGTTTTTACTCAGACTCAGTTTTCCTCAGAGGCTGTTTTTCTGTTTTAGAACCTTTGTAGCTTTCCTCTTTTGCCAGACACAGAAGAAGGCTTAGTTCTGCCAGCATGTTTTTTTTTTTTTGAGGTGCACCTGCTTCCTGCTTATGACAATATTTAGTCTAGTTAGCTGAGGGTGATCTGTGAGGGGAGGAGGAGGATCCTACCTTGCTACCAGAAGCTGGACTGGATGTGGTCTTTTTTAAAAAAAAATCTGAAAAGTAGTCTTTCTTCCATCTTTTAAAAGCAGTATACCTTAAGAAACCACCTAGTTGGATTAGGTTAGAGTAGACTCCCCCCCGCCCCAAATGCCAAGTGTGCACTCCCTGAGAAGAATTAAATCAATGTCTGAGATCAGGCCAAAATGCAAAATTAAACCATTGTTTAAAAAAGAAAATTTAGTATGTATTCAAGCACTAAGCAGCACTGCTAACAATGCGAACCTTTAATCATCATTGCATATTTGTGTTGTAGAACTTCTGGGTTGAGTACCTACACATATGTAGCCAAAATGGCAGCATTCCCACACAAGAGGGAGATATTGGCAGACATGATGGTATAGAGAAAAACCTTTAAGGGGAAAAGCCTAAGGGTGGAACCCTCTAAACAGCCACATAAGGACTCGATGACACAAAATGTTAAGAGAATGAAAGAGAGAGAAACTGATAGCCTGGTGGGAGTGGGAATTGAATGAAGTGGCAGGAAAAGGGGGAGAGAGGAAGAGGCATGTTGAGATAAACAGTTTCTAGAGTGAACCATCTAACTGTCTGGTTAGATCATTGTTCAGAAGTGAGTGTTGGAGGAAAGCAAATACATTGCCTTCGCCTCAACTTCTAGTTGATGCATGTATTTGTTTAAGCCACATAAGTGCACAGTTTGTTTAGCAATTTATACAGCACTTGCTTGTAAGCTTCTATGTTTAAGTTAACTCCACCCCTAAAAAGCTGAGCCATTTTGTTTGTTCTTTTCTCCAGACAAGATGTCTTTTATTTTCTCTCTCTTATCTCCACTCATTTTGTAAAAGGTTACTGCATAAATAAAGCCTTTGAACTCCAGAAACCACAGGTCATTATTTCAATCTAATTCACCCAAGCTGCAAGGTTGGCTAATAGTGATAACTGTCTATGGAAAACAATGGAGAATTCTACAATTTTTACATGGCCAGAACTGGACAGCCGTGTGTCTACTTCCCTGCTGCAACAGTTCCTGCTCTCTCTCACTTCTTATTTAATGTCAAATGTTTTAAAAAATAAAACTTCTAATACAAATTCCAAACCGAATATACCGTATTTTTTGCTCTCTAAGACTCACTTTTTCCCTCCTAAAAAGTAAGGGGAAATGTGTGTGCATCTTATGGGGCGAATGCAGGCTGCGCAGATATCCCAGAAGCCAGAATAGCAAGAGGGATTGCTGCTTTCACTGTGCAGCGATCCCTCTTGCTGTTCTGGCTTCTGGGATTCAGAATATTTTTTTCTTGTTTTCCTCCTCCAAAAACTAGGTGCGTCTTGTGGTCTGGTGCATCTTATAGAGCGAAAAATACAGTAGTTCTGTGCTGTGAAATATGAATATTTTAATGCATACAAATTAGTGTACAGCTTTGATTTTAGCTGACTTTCAAATAAGCCATTAAAGACCACTTAAGATAAGGCTAATTTTGTATTAAATATAATGCCTTTTTATATAAAAAACCATACATTCAATAGGAAGAAACATATATTTGACACCTTCCCATGTTAACACTTGTAATGTACAAAGATAAATACTTAGCATGTGATGTGATTCTGCGTATGTGTAGGTAGACTTCTTTATTATATTTGATTGCTACTTGGAAGGTCGGTTCCTCTTTCATAATTGTCCACAAGTTGTGTCCCTCTAGTCCTTTTCAGCTGTTATGAAGTGCATCCAAGATGTGCATTTGGGAACAGCAGGTTCTGTTCCTTTTGTGTACATTCATCGTACTGTCTGAAAAGGCTCCCATGCATCTAGTTGTATGTGCAGAAAAGCTTTTCTGTTCTTTTCAGGAGCCCTGGAAAAGCAGAGTTCCTGAACAGGCAGAGAAGAGCCTTCCATAGATGGAGCCACTCATACAACAGTATTTTCAGAGAGTACAATGAATACACACATAGGAGCATATGAAGAGCCTGCTATATCAGGCCAATGACCAATCTAGTCCAGCGTCCTGTTCTCACAGTGGTGGGGAAACCAGCAAACAGGACCTGAGCATAAGATCACTCTTTCCTCATGTGGCTTCCAGCAACTGGTGGTGATGGCCTGGGACACGGGCTCGGACTCGGACTCGGAACCAGAGGAGACTCAGTCTGCACCGGATCCTTTGCCTCAGGCACCACCTGAACCAAGTTTGGGGCCTAATCCTGAAGAGTCCCAGTCTGCACAGGTTCCCCTGCAACAAACACCAGCTGGGCCGAGTCAGGGGCCTGAGCTTGCCCTGGCTCCAGCTGCGAGGATTACCTCGTTGCCTTCAGCTGGGCCATCACTTATAGCTGCTCCACTACTGGTTTGGTCAGCAGAGGCTGAGGCGGCCCCTGAGTCTAGTAACCCACCGACGTCTCCTGAGCTGCAGAGACTAAGGTCTGAGAGAAGGAAAGACCTGGGTACTCGCAGGAGGAGTACTTGCCTTCGGGCGAAACAGGGAGGTGAGTCGCTGGGGGATCAGGACCGGCCGCTTCCCCGACAAAGATAAAAGGCTGTCGGACCCAGCCCCAGGTTGCGGGAGCAACATTGCTGTATGCTAGATCCTGCCTGAGATCCTGTACCTGTCCTTGCCTGGTTTCCTGCCTCGTGTCCTGCCTTGGCCCTGTTGGACTGACTCCTATCAGAACCTTCAGATTCTGGACCGGTCCTGGACCGCGTTTCACGGGTTACTCCCAGGCCCAGCACACTGGTATTCAGAGGCATCGCTGCCTCTCACTGTGGAGCCAGAGGATAACCATCATGGCTAGTAGTCATTGATAGTTGTACTCACTTGTCAGGACTGGCCCTTGAGGCCCCATGAGTGTCCATTTTGCATGCACCAAAATATGTGAAAAAATTAATAGGCTGGCTCTCTAAAGCTGTGTCACTCTACTTTCATTGCATACAGGAAGTCCAAAACAGAATATATACACATGCACTTGGGAATTGATTGGTACTGAGAATGCTGCCTTTCTGCTCACCTGATTCAGTCCTTTTATCTCCAGCTACTAGGTTCCCTGATTACGAATTACTTTGTTTGGAGTGGTTGTTTGGCCTTTGGGGGGGAATGACATCAGTTCTGCAGCTTTTTAGAGCTCTTTCTTTCCCCTTGAAGTTAAATCATCAGCATGTGTCTCTACAACTGGCAAGCAGAAGAACCAAAAAATATCTTCTCCAGCGAGTTTTCAGGCTCTGGCTTGACGTTGTAATCTTCTCCCAGAAGAAGGGGCAGGGGGGAATCATGAAGAACGCTTGCTAATTTGCAGATAGATGCATATTTTTAAAATTCCCATTACCTATGATTGAGGCTTAGCTGGGAGGAAAGTGACTATCAGCATGGTACTTTTAATTTGCTAAGTGCTTTACAATCATCCTTGCATTCGTCCTCACAACAATCTTTTAGGGAAATCACGATGCCTGCTTAACAGATGGGAGATGCTGCTGGGAGATTTGGCTAGGGTTATCCAGTTAGTCCATGGTGGAAAAGGGACCAGCTTTGGTGCCCTTTAGACATATCTGCAGTTTTCCACGAGGTGATTCCACATGGCTGGGGGCTTCATCTAGAAGGCTTGTTTTCATCCCCAATTCCATGGGGAAAACCTCACACACTTTGTCCTACCCATGTGACTGTGTCAGTCAGAAACAGCCCGCAGCAGTGTGGGGGCACCTTATGGTTTCTAAACATTTGTGGGCACACACCTAAAGGGGACCCCTTCCACTGGGTGCCCATTCCAGACCTATGTGCCATCAATCTTGTCCACATGCTTGTGGCATTCAGATACAAGGAATAGCCTTACAGAAACATGGTTCCCATGTGGATTCAGCTATCCTGTATTCTTTTATACCTGACTACACCACATCACCTTTCTATGATACCTTCTAGCAAACATGTTAGTGCTCATTTGAGATCAGCCTGGTAGTAGCCAGGTTTGGAACAGATCTTGAGATTTCAGTGCCCAAACCTGAGGCCGAGGGGCAGGCCCTGGTAGTGTCAAGGGGGCAGACCCCATGATGTTATTAAGCGTTAACTACAGTCCCTGAGGCCATATCATTCAAACAAACAAACAAACAAACAAACAAACAAACAAACATAAAGTCTAACAAATGAGCAAATATGTCACTGGTTTGAAATTAAGGTCAAAACCTCAGCTAATAGGGTGTACCCAGGTCCAGCAACCTGGAAGGTTGCCTGGCAAACCTAAAGACCTGGCAACCCTACCTCGTAGCCATATTCTTTCTGTAGCTACAGAGTCTGAGCAAACTATAAAAAACAGTCAGGAATCCTGTGTGGTGTCTTTAAAATTACCACATTATATCATTGCATAATGCTTTGTCAGGTATTTGAAGTGTCATTGTTAGTTGGTTTATTATCTATCTATCTAAAAAGGGAAGGGAAGATGTGACCAGGAAGCCCAGAAATATCCAATTACTAACGTACAGCACAATTGCAAATGAAATCCAGTCAAAAGAATAAAAGAATTAATGAGAATGGGTGTGACAGAGTCCTGACTCAGAATGCAATTGTCAAAGCAAGGTGAATCGTGTGCAGCCATGCTGAAAGGAGAATGGCTTTCTGTAGTGAGCTTACCATGCCCAAATCAAATGTAGCCATTTATAATTTTACACTGATCTGTTTTCATGGTTAAAGGAATAATTAAAAAACAACAACCCACACACCTGCTTTTGGGTTAATTTGCTCACTTTTCATCAACTCTGAGAGCATCTGTGGCTGTTTAGTGACAATGAAGAGGAGCCGGGAATGCTCTGTTTATTCATTTGCGAACAATGTCTCTATTTTATTTGGGGCCAATACAATCTCTATTATACTCATTGTTCTGCATTTATTCTGTTGCCTGGTACTGTAATACACTGCTTTCAGCATTCTAATGGGATTTCATGGGGCTGCCATCCCTAGGTTGATTTGTAACAGGAAGCCAGGACAATAAAGGCTTTGAGGAGATTAATGTGAGAAATGCATGCCTCTGTCGAGGGGCACCCATGCAAAATGAAAAACAACACTGTCTTCCATTACTTGTACCGCCATCTCATTTTTACCAGTAAATAACTTAGTGCATTTCTCTCCACAATGAACATGAACAAAAGGCCCTAAGAATAATGAATGTACTTTTTGGCTGAGGGAGGAGATGGGATACTTTCAAAGATATTTAAGATTCACCTGTCAGACTTGCCCTTCAGACAGGGTTTTCTTTTTTAAATTCTCAAAGAAATGTCACCCTTAAAAAATAATAATGCCCCTCTTCACGAAACTGAGGCTTTTAACTCTCATCAGCATGGGGTCCACAAAATGCCCGGCAGTGTAGCAGATTCTTTAATTATGATAGGAAAGATTGTATTCCAGGTGATGTGTTTGCTTATTGGGCTTGGACTATAAATGGTTTCTGGATCTTTTAACCAAAAAGCAAATACCAAACCCTTGAGGCAGGGTGCTCTTGTCTTCCATTTTGCTGGCTATCAATTAAGGTTATTCATAACATGATGAATTAAGGCTATGCGTTGGTTCAGAAAGTAATTGGAAGTCCTTCTTAATGCTTATGCAGAGCTTTGAGGACGTAAAGTGCTGTGTAATTACTATTATTATTCATAATGACCAATTAGAACTTCAACGATGGTGCCATTATTTCTAGAAAGAGGGAGGACAAGGATGGAGAAAGAGGTTGCGGCTGCGGGCTGGGTGGGGAAGCCTTTCGGGAAAGACAAAAACCATCATTATCTGAAAACAGTTAATTTCCATGTCACATCAGCTCAAGGATGGCTTGCTTTGAAGAATTTATCCGTAAGACCCAGCAAAGACATTTGTACAACAAAGGAATGGCTGACTTAAGGGCAGAAGAGAGATTGATGCTACTGCTTCTGCTACAAAACTGCAAATATTTGCCATACATGCCTTTTTATTCTTTAGACTTGATCGCTACCTGAGCCTTCATGGACATTCCATTAACGTAGAGACTGTTCATTTGTTTCACCTGTGTCACAGGTTCAACCCCCAGAGTCTCCAGGTAGGACAGGAAATGTCTCTTTTTTGAAAAGCCAAAAAGTCACTTCCAGTAAAAGTACGCAATGCTAATCTAGATGGCCCAGTGGTTTGGCTTTTATACTTCTTTCCTGGGCAGAAAGAAGTACAAAAGGTCCACCTGCTCATGATGATGAGCCTTTGATTTGGTTCCAAGGCACGATCCTTGGAACGCAACCCCCATGTAAGTTGAGGGCTTACTGTACTGTGGGCAGAGTCAGCCCAGGTCCTGAAGAAGAAGAGTTTGGATTTGATATCCCGCTTTATCACTACCCGAAGGAGTCTCAAAGCAGCTAACATTCTCCTTTCCTTTCCTCCCCCACAACAAACACTCTGTGAGGTGAGTGGGGCTGAGAGACTTCAGAGAAGTGTGACTGGCCCAAGGACACCCAGCAGCTGCATGTGGAGGAGCAGAGATGCGAACCTGGTTCCCCAGATTACGAGACTACCGCTCTTAATCACTACACCACACTGGCTCCATTGAAAGCCTTTCAATGAGAAGCTATCACCTGCATTCCAGTGGTTCACCACATACGACAGCAACACACAATATGACACCAGCAATTCCTGATCCTCCAAATCCCATCTTATGAAATTCTACCAGGCATTGTTCACTTGTATTATGATACCATCTTCACAATGGTGAATCATGTATTAAAGGGAAAGAAAGCTGATGCTGAATCTCAGGATGCCGAATTCTCTGTGCAATGACTATCACTTTTGTGATGTGGATAATGGCATTGCAGGAGACACCTAGTCCTGCTTATTTTTTACAGTGTTTCCTAAACGATTTCCAGAAGTTGAAAGTTGGAAAGATGTCATAGAGTGACTTATCAGTTTTTAAAAAGGGGCACAGGAGACAGACAGACAGACAGACAGACAGACAGGTGGATAAGGTGGTTGTATATCAGTGACAGTGCCGGATTTACATATAAGCTCAACAAGCTATAGCTTAGGGCCCCACTCTCCAGGCCCCCCCCCCCAGAAAAAAACCTGGATGTATGTTTTCAAAATATAAGATAAAAAACAAATAAAATAAAACCTACATATAGCAACAGTGGCAAATGGATTTAGATACCTATTAGGTCCATAAATTACCACATAGCACATGGTTAGGCAAATTAAGGCCCAGGGCCGGTCAGGCCCAATCGCCTTCTAAATCTGGCCTTCGGACAGTCCGAGAACCAGTGTGTTTTTACATGAGTAGAATGTGTGCTTTTATTTCAAATGCATCTCTGGGTTATTTGTGGGGCATAGGAATTTGTTCAACCCCCCCCCCTATAGTCTGGCCCCCCACAAGGTTTGAGTGACAGTGGACCGGGTGCCCCCTGCTGAAAAAGTTTGCTGACCCCTGAATAGCATATATTCAACAACAACAACAAAAAAAACAGCAACAATTTGTTGTTGACAAAGGACAGCTGGACATATAAAGGGCCCCATTACCTTCAGTAGCTTGGGGCCTCATCAAGCCTACGGTAAATTTGGCCCTGATCAGTGACTAGTGAAAAAACATTTTCTTAACCAAGCACAGCTACAAAGAACTTAAGGTGGCTTTACTGTAATAGTATTGCCTTGTACTGCCAAGTACTCTGGTCGTCTGCCAGTTTGTTGCCAAGTGATATTTGATGTATGCACAGCCAGTAAATGGTGAGGAAAAACCACACCAATCTTTGGCACTCTCATTTTAGGCAAAGTTTCCCATGAAAATGTTATTTTTAATCGAGAAGCAATTATTTATGTAGCTTGTATATCACTTTAGAGATAATACGCTGCTTCTGCAATGCCAACATTGATAATGCAATGATGTCAGAAAAATGTTAAGAAAAATGTTCACTCAGAACTTGGGAGAGAACTCAACACTTCCGTGCTTGTTTTGAAACACTGACTTCAAATCTGAACTAGCATTTTGATTTTAGAATTATTGGTATGTTCATTTCTGCAAATATTTTCTTTGTGATCCCAAATTGCTTTCCTAACTTGCTACTGGTCTAGAAAGCAACTGTATCTTAGATACACTTTTCTTATAAAGTGCCTTGGCCTTCCACATTTATTAATTTATTTTATTTGACATATTTTAGGCCACATTTCAGGCCCAAACTACCACTCAACGTGGCTTGAATAAAAGCACAAAACTAGGGAGCACCAGTTCAGTAACATAGGTCTGGTAGGATATTGGGCTGGGTGATTCAAATGAAGTTGGAAAATCTTAGAGCCCATTTCTTTATTTGAAGGGAGGCATGGAGAGTCCTCTGCCCTTTAAGCAGAGTTAAGGAACCCAGCTCATTATGGTGACATTCTTGGCAATATCTGATACCCATAAAGTTAATCTCCTACTGAGGCTGCATCAAGACAGCACTTTATTCTATTTTGTTGCTTAATAATCTTCACCTTTTATGCAATCTTTCACATGACACAAAAGCCACCAACAGAAATCTGGTGGAACTTGAGTGCTCATTCCCATGTTAATTGCTTAAAAAAATGTTTGCAACCCTGTTAACCAGGAAAATCACAGGACAAAATTTGGGCGGTATCCCAACATATCATTCTTTCCCACTGTTTTAATGGGTGACCCTTGCGGTCCTTTTCCAACTCTTCAATTCTATGATTTTATCATGGGGGATAGAAGTACACATGCACACAAAGGATAGCCAGCTGTCAGAGATGCTTTAGCTGTATTCCTTCATTGCAGGGGGTTGGCGCTAGATGAACCTTAGGGTCCCTTCCAACTCTACTATTTCTATGATTCATCATCGATTACAACAATACAATACACAAGGTGAACGATACAAGGTGAACAACACTACAAAGTCAATAGAAATATTTTCTTCCTCTCTCATAAACACAAGAACTCGTGGACATCCAATGAAGATGAAGGTTAGAAGATAAAAGAAAGTACTTCATGCTTAAACTCTGGAACTTGTTCGCACAGGAGGCCATGATGGGCACCAACTTGGATGGCTTTAAAAGAGGATTAGATGAAATCATGGAGGAGAGGCCAATTGATGGTTTCTAGCTATGATGGTTACCGTATGTTCTACCTCCATTGTCAGAGGGAGTATACTTCTAAGTGCTAGTTGCCCTCATGTCCAGTTTGTAGGCTTTCCATAGACATCTGGTTGGCCACTGTAAGAACAGGATGCTGGGCTAGGGGGGCCATTGGCCTGATCCAGCAAGCTCATCTTAGGACCTACACTTTGGGGGCCCTGAAGCATGAAGTGTTCTGGGGGCTCCTTCACAAGGTCTGTGTAACCATTGCTATCTTCTTCAATGAGATGGTTCCATGATGGATCACCAAATAATAGTAATAATAAATTAACTACCACACCTCAGATTTTGATTATAATTGCTGTAGATAGATAGACAATTTATTACAGTTGGAGACCAGCTTATAAAACACACTTGGGGGTACAGTCACAGAAGGAAAACAAACAATTAAAGCAATGTACAATAAAGTACCGCAGGGAGGTGACCCAGAGTTACCCATGGAACCAAGTTTGGGGATTTTCTTAACGAACTAGTTTGAGTTGGGAGATGGTCTGCGCCTACAGATCTGTACACAGAATCTGGTGACCATCCAGGTCATCTTCGGTATAATTGCTGTACTGGATTCTCTCACGTGTCAAAGTCACTGGTGTGAATAAAAAATTCACACGCCTTATAGTTTTTGAGTTGTGAGGCAAAAATTGGGTCTACCAGACCTAAAAACTTAAAGCAATGGGGATTAAAATCGCTTCTGGAGCTCCTCTGGGATTAAGGGCCCCAGAAGCTTAAATTTCATTACTGGTAGTTTCATAGTCAATCCATCCCTGATCTTATGTTGTTATTATGTGAAGCTAAGATAAATGCTGGTGGGATCTTAAAGCCTTTCCCCACCTCTTTGCCATTTCTGCTGCTGCTGCTACTGCTGCAGCTGTCTGGAAGTGAGCCCAGGGGAAATAGATCTGCACCAGAAATTATGCTTCTGGGCAGCACTGGGTGTAACTTGAGCCTGGATGTCCTGTTTTCTAAAACCTAAGTACTTTTCATATGCTAACGGTAATGGTCATACCTACACCCAGTTAGGCTGCTCTAATCCCACTGCCTTCAAAGGCATTTAAGTGACCTAATTGTCTGCAGGATTGCACCCATTGCTTTCTCCCATTCATCTTCATTATCGAAGGAATGCTTGATATATGTATGCCAAGCAAGATACTTTGTGATGATTAAATTTAATGACAAAACTAAATACGCTTTCCCATTTCTTTGATGAACTAGATCTAAGCCAGCTAGCTGTGGGCAGTGGAGTGTCCTTCATTACTAAGCTAATGAGACAGACCCGATTTCTGATTGCCTTGTTAGCTTCAAATTTTCCCTTTGCTTTCCCATGACTTTACCTGTTGATTTTGAAGATATCTGAAGAGTGATTGCATACACAGCCTATGGCTGCTTGGCAGAATCAGCTGATTCACTCTGTGAATATGTGAGATGAGGCCTTTACCACCATTGATTGCATGATTCCCATATTGCTGGTGGAAACCTACCTGGAAGTGTTCATTCTCATTCATATATATATATATATATATATATATATATATATATAATATGAAGTATAAACATACAACAAAAAACAATCCAAAATCTGAATATCGAGATTATTCTGAATCTCCTGATTTCTCCCCATCCCTTCCATGGATCCCAATGATAATATTTACAGCTGCAAATCAATACTTCTCCAAATTTTTATCCTCCTAAATTATCCATATTTTCCGTTACTTTAAAAGCGTGGTTAAAATTCTGCTAATGTTTTAACCTGCTTACAGTGGTCTCGTAGATAAGTTATAAACTTTTCCCATTCTTTTTTTACAGTTCTTGTCTTTTTGATTTCTGAGCTTCCTATTATATGGAAGTGTTCTAAGAAAGGCAAGAGAGTGACTTAGCTGTGGAGAAAGTGGGCATGGCATCTTCAGAGAAGCAAGAGATAATACACCTTTCCTCCAGCACCAAAGGCTTTAAGGGAGGAAAAGTGAATATGTCATCTACAAAAAATAAAAAAGCAAACAAAAGATTCACTGTGTCATCAACTCACTTAAAAATCAGGGAGTAATAACTTCCAGGCTATGTAAAAGTCAAAGCCTCTTTATCACACCGCCAATCCAGGAATTACTTATTCCCCCATGACCTATCATGTGCCATTTTCACAAAGGTCATGTCAGAGGCAACTGTGCTGCTCTATAATGGAAATTCCAGGCTGGGTTTTGCTTTAATCCATCAAATATATCTGAAGGCATGATGATTTTTTGGGGGGCCATTCTGTAAAATGGAGAGGAGACAGATTCCTGGTTTCAAATTGTGCTTACACTGAAGAGCTGTACTCAACCTTGTTTTCAGATATCGCATTACGGTCTTTCTTTTCACTTTCCTAATTCCCCCTAATTACGTTCATTACCAGACTTAGCATGTAATGCAAAAAAAGAGTGAAGAAATTTGCCATGACCTCTGGTTCAGATTTCTATGGGGCCCCAGCTTTGGAGGTTTTTAATGCACTAAGTTCCCATCCTGTATGAACAGTCAGCATCGCCCTTCCTACTGTGATTTTAAATGAACATTCTGTGCAAAAAGTATCTCCCCTCTTCTGCATATGAGTAATTAGAATAAAATACATTTTCCTTGCAAAATATTGCACTTGATATATAACAAGGAACATTAAAGACAAATAATGCCCCAAACCAGCCTTTTTCAATCTGCTGCCCTTCAGATATTCTGAACTCCACGTCCCATCAGTCCTGGCTAGCATGGCCAATGGTTAGGGACAAGTGGGAGCCCAAAATTTCTGGAGGGCACCAAGTGGGGGGGGGGAAACTGGTCTAAATGTACCAAAATATTCTGTTTTGCTTTCTTTCATTCATTTCATTCACTCAGAATCCTGCATTCCTTTTACTTTTACCCAACAGAAAATTCAGTTGACTTATTTGCAGAGAAAGCTTTTAATTGCAAACGCCTTCTGTACAGGTGAGCATCAGGAAGAGGAGAGAACATGCTTGTGTTCCCATTAGAGCATTATTCAGGAATCCTTGCAACAATTAAGTAGAAAACATGAACAATCCAAGCTCCTGTAAATGACTGTATAGATGCATAACCATTCCACCTCTCCAAGTGTTGTCAGTACATTTTCTACTTTTAACACACTTCTGGATTATGAAGCCAAAATTCCTAAAGTAACAGTGTAGTGTGTAGGGTTAACATGGGCTGGAGCATTGACGGATCTTGCCTTGGGCAAGAAGTTGCCCTGTGATCTCCATCTCTCTTCTCTCATGAGTCAGTGATCCTATAGCAGCAAATATTTACAAGTGGAATGAAATGTTCCAAGTACACAGGATATTAAATTACATTTTTCAATATTTCTGCTCATTCACCTAGGGCTAGACAGGGCTGGACACACTGGTTCTTTTTCTGTTAGTTTTCAAGGCTTCAGTACCAATATTTCTTGCACTGAAACTGTAAGCGGCTACTGCATTTGAGAGGGACGCGGGTGGCGCTGTGGGTTAAACCACAGAGCCTAGGGCTTGCCGATCAGAAGGTCGCCGGTTCGAATCCCCGCGTGAGCTCCCGTTGTTCAGTCCCAGCTCCTGCCAACCCAGCAGTTCGAAAGCATGCCAGTGCAAGTAGATAAATAGGTGCTGCTCCAGCGGGAAGGTAAACGGTGTTTCCGTGAGCTGCTCTGGTTCACCAGAAGCGGCTTAGTCATGCTGGCCACATGACCTGGAAGCTGTACGCTGGCTCCCTTGGTCAATAAAGCAAGATGAGTGCCGCAACCCCAGAGTCGGTCACGACTGGACCTAATGGTCAGGGGTCCCTGTACCTTTTACTGCATTTGAGAAGATAAAGAACAAGCTGAAATTTTAGTAAGTCCTCAGTGTTGTTCTACCACAGGCAGACTCTGGTAAGATTTTGTAGTTTCCTCAGGTTTGGAACAGGCAAGAGTTCTCTCCAAAAAGTGACGAATGACAAAACAGGAGGGTTTCTTAGTTCATCAAAGTGAATTAATTCCTTTTTAATTCCTCTTCTAGGAGTTTGGTGAGGCGTTTATTGCCCTCCCCACGATGCTGGACAATAAGTCAACCCTAACCATTGGCCATGTAGGCTGGGACTGCTGGGAATTGGGAGTCTAACCAATTTGAAGGAAATCAAAATGAGATATTTACCACATAAAAAGAGTATCTGGAACTAAGTAGCTGTTCCGAATAAATGGATGACCTAATGCCATGGATGCCATTCAATTGTGAGGAGATTCCATTTGGCTTCTGGTTGACAATGTAAGTAGCAAAGTATCTGTAATGTACAGTCGTCATCCACCGTCCTGGAAAATATTGATTAAGAAATTAAACTTCATTTTAAATTGGTTTTTAGACTTGGCATTCTAGGGGAAACAGTGGTGTCTAGACTTAAGGCCAGATGGACATAGCTGGAAAAGAAACAAAAACTCCCAAGTTATCAGCATGTACCTTAGGCCTATCCTGCACTGATTTTGGTCCCACGGATAATATATTGGAAGTAAACTCTTCAAGAGAGATAAACATGCTTTGCCCCCCAATATTTTCCCAACTACATAAGTCATCTGAGTAATGTTAAAATCAATTTGATATTTGAAAAACAGCCAATGCAGCTCCCTTAAGATTAGCATGACATGCTGAGGTTGCTTACTTTGAGTTAAAGTTCTGACAGCAGCATTTTCTACATATTGGATACTATGCAGAAGCATTTTCTCAGGGAAGACATCAAAGGAAGGAGTACAATAGCCAGCTTTAGCAATTGGAGGCATGTACATTGCAGTCCTCTGGCTAAATTCCATTGTTGTTCTGTAGCCCAGACGGGGAAGTATGATCGATTAAATAAATAGATCGATTTTTAACCCCGCCTTAATCTCAAGAGAGCCCAGGGTGGTGTACAACAATCAAGTAAAAACAACAACATGAAAACCAATAAAAACAGAAACATAAAAACCAGAACCATCAGCAGCACATTCTCACTATACCATGACCCAAAGCAACACTGTTGTGTGAAGATATGTCCAGACCCTCCAAGTGTCCCTATTTTCCAGGGACAGTCATGGATTTACAGAAGCCACCCTAGTTTCTGATCTGTTCCCAGAATGTCCTGCTTTTCCTAAGGACATCCCTATTTTCAACAGAGAAATGTTGGAGGGTATTAGGTTTTTTTTTTTTAAAAAAATGTTTAATGTTTTATTATATTTTTGTTAATGTTGGAAGACACCCAGAGTAGCTGAGGCAACCCAGGCAGATGGGCGGGGTATAAATAATAAAATGATGATGATGATGATGGACTAGGACGTCCCTCTTTTCATTGGGAAAATGTTGGAGGGTATGACATCCCCACAATACCCTTACCCAAACCAACACTCTTGTGTGAAGGCATGACTAGAGCCATTGGTGAATGGTCAGTAAGATGGAGGACAGGACAGATGTGATGCCAAGCGGTGGGAGTTTCACAGCTAAGGGGACCATGGCAGAGAAGGCTCCCTCCTGGGTGACCACATAATGGCTGTTGGTCACTGGGACCATGATAAGAGCCTCTCTGGCCAATGACAAGGCCCAGACTGGTAGGTAAGCAAATTTACAGCCATTTCATTTCAGCTGAACAAACCCCACCCCCACCTGAAGTTGGTAAAGCCAATCAAGAATCTCTGACATATCATGCAGTCTGGTCCTGGCCCTGTGCGTGTCTGAACAAAGATCTTGGATAGGTATGCGATAGGTCTTATGAAACTCCCAAAGCATATCAAAGCTAACAAATCTGGTAGAGGTTGAGGCACAAAAGAGATAGAAACACAAAAATCAAACTACAAATAAAAAACCCAAACAAAGGGCTTAAGCTGCATATATACACCATACATTTAAAGCCACCTGCACCCCCTATAATCCTGGGAACTGGTTTATCCCCCACAAAGCTACAATTCCCAGCACCCTACAGTTACTACAGTTCGGGTGGGAGATGCAATTTAAATGTATGGTGTGTACACAACCTTAGTTTTTGTCCTTTCTTCTTCCTAGGACAAATTCAAGATGCCTACAAAACAGGAATGCTTATTAGAACATAGGAACAGAGGAAACTGCCTGACACCAAATCAAAGCATTGATCCACCTGGTAAAGGTAAAGGATCCCTGGATTGGTTAAGTCCAGTCAAAGGCGACTATGAGGTTGCGGCGTTCATCTCGCTTTCAGGCCGAGGAAGCCGGCATTTGTCCACAGACAGCTTTCCGGGTCATGTGGCCAGCATGACTAAACCGCTACCAGCGCAACGGAACACCATGACGGAAAGCAGAGCACACGGAAATGCCATTTACCTTCCCACCACAGTGGTACCTATTTATCTACTTGCAATGGCATGCTTTCGAACTGCTAGGTGGGCAGGAGCTGGGACAGAGCAACGGGCGCTCACTCCGTCACGGGGATTCGAACCACCAACCTTCCGATCAGCAAGTCCAAGAGTCTCAGTGGTTTAGACCACAGCGCCACCCGTGTCCTCATTGGTCCATCTAGTACGGTATTGTCTACACCGACCAATAGTGGCTCTCCAGTGTTTCAGGAAGTGGTTGCTTCCAGCCCTACCTGGGCAGAGAGCCTGGGTCTTTTTGTATGCAAAGTAGATGCCCTAACACTTTCACGGTGCACTGCCCTCCACGATCACCGCCTAGCTCTCTGCCCCTTTCCTGGGTGCACCTTCATACTATCACTCCTTAACTCCTTACATGTTGAACGCAGAAGGGTGTTCCTCTTTTTAAAACAAGATGCCACAAGGGCCAACAGTGCTTGATTTTGATCTGCTATCTTTCCCTGCGAGCGCTGAGTCATATGTACATCTGCTGATCCTTGTATGATATGCTAATGGCTTCAGAAGGTGTGACTCAATAGGTAGAGGGTGATGCAAGAACCGATCAGTCAGCATGCAAGGTAATAGCAGAGCGGAGCTTGGGAAGATGTACACAGAAACTGTTCTGGAAAACCGACAATGAAAATAATCATTAGCTATGCAAACAGATTGCCAAGTGGAATATATCAGATGGGGAAAGCTCATTATCAGCTGGCAGCCTTGTTGTTTAAGTGAAATCATTTATCAGTACAAAAAAAATAATCTTGTATTTCTTCGTCGGGCTATTTCTGATCAGTGTTATTATAAATGCAAGGGTGGGAGTTATAAATGTTGGGTTCCCACTGTCACTGGGGAAGCTGGGAACACGGGAAATTAGATCATTTCACAGCAAACTAAGAAGATCCAGTGTGATATAGTCGTCAGAATGTTGGACTGGGACCAGAGAGAGATCTGGGTTCAAATCTTCCCTCAGTCATGGGACTCGCTGAGCTACTCCATTATCATCATTTAACCTAACCTCCTCCACAGGGTTGTCGGGAAAGGAAAAGAACCATGTATTCCACCTTGAGCTCCTTTCAGAAAATGCATTAAATAAAAGCATTAAAATAAACAGAGCACTCCTGTTCATTTTTTAACCATCCTTAGGAGTAGTAGGTGACACATACACATCTGAGGTAGCTGCCCGATGTGTCTCTGTGTGGTTGGAGCTATATCATTTCAGGCAGGTGGGGAAAAAACTCAGGGGATGAGGAGATTCAATGTTTTGTTCTTAGAATTCAAGAGAAACAAAAGTTAATGTACATGTCAGAACATGACATCTTCCACCCGCCTAAACTGACTTCTTGCCCAGGTTGTGTTTAGAGCCTTACATAATTACACGGGGAAAGGAGAGCCCTCTAAAAAGAAGAAAAAGAAGAGAAATTCAAATGACAAAAGCCATAAAGGAGAACTGGGAATAAAATACACTTTCTCATCTCCTGCTAATAAGCCACGTTGGCGGCAGCATCTACAGCTATGGCAGCCCTGGGATTTTGGAAGCCTTGGGCAAGAGAGTCCTTTGTGGCCCCTCTAAGATATGGAATCAAGTCAGGTACACAATTTCGCTTCATTCTATACATGAAGTAGCAAGGAAAGTATGGATAAATGTACCACAGTACATTAATTGTGGTCCATTTTTTTAAACAAATGGAGTGAAGAATATCACTTAATACATTATATTAACACTTCACTGTAAATATAGAAATACAAGGCATACACAAAAAGAAACAAGCCATTCCCTCCATATGTGATGCTCACACACACACAAACAGAAATAGTAAAAAACAAACAGCCCCCCCCCAAGCATCTTGTATGATATCATGGTAGGAAGGATATACAAATAATTGGTTATAGTCACATAATTGTTGATTAATTATGTAACAGTCAATTCTCTAATACCCTGTTTTACAAAATGAACTTTTCCAAGCTTTCTGGGAAGCAAAGTCCGTGGTCGGGTCACTCTCTCAATTTTACATTTGACTAAAATCAGTGGTCATCATAGCACCACAAAAAGCGCAGATCTATATCTATATCATCTATCTATCTATCTATCTATCTATCTATCTATCTATCTATCTATCATCTATCTATCTATCTATCTATCTATCTATCATCTATCTCTATCTATCTATCTATCTATCTATCTATCTATCTATCTATCTATATCTATCATCATCTATCTATCTATCTATCTATCTATCTATCTATCTATCTATCTATCATCTATCTATCTATCTATCATCTATCTATCTATCTATCTAATCTATCATCTATCTATCATCTATCTATCTATATCATCTATCTATCATCTATCTATCTATATCATTCATCTATCATCTATCTATCTATCTATCTATCTATCTATCTATCTATCTATCTATCTATCATCTATCTATCTATCATCTATCTATCTATCTATCTATCTATCTATCTATCTATCTATCTATCTATCATCTATCTATCTATCTGTCATCTATCTAATCTATCATTCTATCTGTTTCAGCTGATAAATTTCACCTCTCACCAGACACAATCATTACAAATACAGTGAGAATTGAGTGTTCTACCTTAACTCTGCCTTTTTTGAAGATATATTCTGCTAAGGAAAGTTGAATGCTTTTCTGTTTTGGTGGAAATTCCAGTCCTGACCTCAGTTATTCTAACATAAAACCATAATAGGTCTACACCATGCAACAGCAAAGAGTTTATCGTGTTACGGTTTGCAAAAGACGAGGGTGTCCTGTTTCTTTGGAGTACTTTGGGTAACTAAAACCACATATTCCAGTGGGATTATTTTAACTGGTATCACATATGCGGTTGGTTTAATTCTGCTATTTCTAAGGATTAACTCAGTTCCTACATATCACATGGTTTCAAGATTAAGAGTAATTTGCCATCACATTATTCAAAAGATCGAAGAACCAATGCAACTCCAGTTCAGATCAATCTCTGTCCTAAGATACATTTTTCTGGCGGCTGTCCAATGCCCTTGAAAAGACAGGTACCATTTGTACTAGGAGATAAATGTATCTAAAGCATATCTAAAGCATGAAGCCAGATGTGTATACTACAGCTTTCCCCATTGACCATGGGGGCTGGTGACCTGGGCTAAAATAGTGCTCAGAGATAGGGTGCAGGCCTGAATGGATCTGCAGTACTTTGTGAATTTATCAAAGCATTACAGTAACCAATGAACCCTAAGTAATGTAATGGCACTGTGGTCTAAACCACTGAGCCTCTTGGGCTTGCTAATCAGAAGGTCGGTGGTTTGAATCCCCACGACGGGGTGAGTTCCCTTTGCTTTTGTCCCAGCTCCTGCCAGCCTAGCAGTTTGAAAGCACACCAGTGCAAGTAGATAAATAGGTACCGCAATGGGTAAACAGCGTAAAGGTAAACAGCGTTTCCATGTGCTCTGGTTTCTGTCACATTGTTCTCGTTGTGCCAGAAGCGGTTTAGTCATGCTGGCCACATGACCCAGAAGGCTGTCTGTCGACAAACGCCGGCTCCCTCAGCCTGAAAGCAAGATGAGCGCCGCAACCCTATAGTCACCTTTGACTGGATTTAACCATCCAGGGGTCCTTTACATTTTTTTAAAAAACCTTTTAATGTTCCATACATAATGGCAAGCTTGTGGGAGTCATTTTCAGTTGAACATTCCTTGATCGCATCTTCAAATGGTAAGTCCTGGCTCCCCACTTAATTTTAGGGGAGAGGGCCCTCTGTGTGCCCCACAGCGATGTGGGAAGGGGAGCAGGCTCAATCACCTCTGATGCATGGCCAGCGGATTGCTACCTAATGCCTTAGGGTTACATAGAGGCTGCTAACAGGTGTGTAGACCATATGCCTTCTGCCCTCCTTCCTCGGTCTGGTGCCCTCCAGAATTTTGGGTTACAAAAGGGGGAGTTGCAGTCCCAAACATCTATAGGGCACCATGCTACACACAAACGGACTATTTTGTAGTAACTTAAATATTTGTATATGTGACCACGCTTGTTATCTCTATCTGTGAAATCCATTGCCAACCTTTCCATTCTGCCTGGAGAAGTCTTTTATGCAACCATGTAATTTTTGTCCAATTAAAGATATTAACTTCCCCTAGGCTTCAGTCCATGATTAATTGAATCGTACTGTGGCCCTGTGAAAGTAAAAGGAATTTTGCCCTGGAGGAACTGCTTTGCGGATTGAAGAATCATTGCTTTATGTCTCTTTTCCAGCAAAGTGTCCCTGTATAGATTACCGGTATCTGCTTTTGGTTCAGGATACATGTAGGCAATGCTGATGCAAAAAGTTGTAGTTATGCTGTTTGATTTTGGTATGCTATTTGTATTCCACAGTTCCAAAAACAAGATGGAGATGGGGCTACAAGCCATTTCCACCAATTTCCACTGGGGAAGAGGGTCTTGGAGCTCCACAGAGGTTTAAATTTGTAGTCTACTTCAATCCCACCCTCTTTGGGAAAGGTTTTATGTCCTACTGGAGATCTGGAGTGCTTTCTACCACCTGTCTCCTTCCACCCCAAGCATCCCTATGTACATAACTAGACCTTTGGGCCAAGAGAGGAACATGGGTGGCAACGGATGCTCTGGGTTTTAGTGTCTGAGCAGGGACTTCTTGGAACAGACTGAACAAGGACACTCATTTTCGCAAGAACCACTATTTGATATCTTGCAATATCCTAAGTAATATGCCGAAAGGGAAATATGAATCATGAGAGAGTAAGGCCTGATGCCTTTGAACAAATCATCCTGGGGAGCGTCTTTGTATCACTCCCCATGGTAGTTTCTTAGATGCATTGAACTGCCCCTATGCAGCAATTTCAAACACGGGGAAGCAATAGCAGACAAGTAGATCTTATTCCTTCAAAATAAGTTTAGCAATAGGAATTGGACAGATTAATTCATATTCACATGCACCTGCAGATCAATTCCTTCCATAGGCCAACAGGTCTGAATACACCTTAGGGTGAAGTAATTCATGTTTCGGTCCTAAGGCAACCTCCCTATTAAATTAGAACATGCTGAATTATAATGTGCAACATGAACAGAGCAAGAGCAAGCACAATACATCCTGCCAGAGGTTCTGGTGGGACAGGAAAATATATACACTCACAACCTGCTAGTATTTGAGCTCAGTAGAAAGTGAAAGGAACTGCTGCTCCCTCCCAATAAAGATTTGAGACAATACATACCTAGATAAGAGAGCATTATAGAGCATATTGCTGCAAAGTGATGATGCAACAGTGCCTGATTCTCACGCCTCGTGTTTCTTGATAGTACACTTTATGTATGTCAGATTGCCATATGCCCTCTTTTTTCAGGACACATCCTCCTTTTCATGGATATGTAAAATGAGAGTCGTCATAGCGATCCATAGTTAAAAGTAGAAGTCGGCAAATGTGTGTGTGTGTGGAGAGAGGGAGAGAGAGAGAGAGAGAGAGAGAGAGAGAGAGAGAGAGAGCAAGAGAGTGCATGCAAGAAAACCAATCTCTGGGATTAATTCGGGCACATCTCACTTTCTGAAGAAGTCAGATCAGGTGAATACTCAGTTGGAGAATCCCTTGTAGGAAGTGGTGTTATTCACTCAGTGGGAGACAGTCTTCCCCCAGAATTAGTTTTAGCTTGTTACCAGAAGGCTAGTAGGAGGTATTCAAGTGGGTTCTATCAACAGCAAAATGTTCTATATCTCTGAGAAAAATGAATTACTAGTTCCTTAGTAATACTTTGTGGGCTGGACAGATGTAGACCTACCAAGTGTCCTGTGTTCTCAGCTGCGTGCAATAAATTCTGGGGACAGCTGAAGGGGGAAACTACAAAGGAGACATTTGCATGCCTTTGATGTCAGTGCCAGTTTCACTCCTTCTGTCCCAAAATAGTTGACCTCAGCCTTAGGTCTGGCATATCAGTTGGAGATCCCCACAATGCAATTGCCAGGGGGTGGGGCAGGGCTGAACCTTCAATGGAGCATCTAAATCTAAAGTGTAATGGAATCTGATGGCCAATCAACACCGAGTTTTTCTCAAAATGGGAGCCAATGGACACCAAGAGAGGGAGTGAATGGAAATTGCTTTAAAAGGGGGGGGGGGGGGGAGAATTCAAGATTTCCCAAAGTCTGAGTGCTGGCTCCATTGGGGAACATATAAATGTTACAAGTGGACTCACATGTTCCTGAGTTGTAGATGAAGGGAGAAAGTGGAGACATTGGGTTGGGGCCAGGATACATACAGTGGCTTGTGCTGATTACCTATGCAGGGCAAGAAGTAGCTAGGGATGTTTCCAAGATGGATTTGGGAGGAAGAAGTGTTGTAGTAGAAGACAGAAAAGGATTAGCAGTCTTATCTCCAGTATTGATTGTTGAGCATGTTGCGGTTGGCCATCTTTGGAATGTTGTGAGGAAGCCAATTTTCTTGAACTGTGTCAGTCCTGTACCAGTTTGGAACTGAAGGTGCCTTGGTAGTGCTGGTTGACAATCTGGATCTAGAGGCTGACAGATTAACCCTGCTAATACTCCTGGATCTCTCAGAGGCTTTTGCCACACAGCAATCCATAAAGCTCTTCTGAGATGCCTAGAGTGCACAGGTTTTGTGATGATTCTGGTCCTACCTGACTGATAAGCAGCAAAACGTTGTGTTAGATCATTGATGCTTCATTCCCTGTGAATGTGCTTAGGGAATGCAGCAAGTATGTCTCCAATACTTTTAACAGCTGTATGCAACCACCAGTCTGGAGTACTCAGTCATCAGCATGCTGAAGACACCTAGCTTTATTTTTTTTTTCATTTTCACAAAATCAAGGTGCCTCGGATACCTGTGCAACTTAGATGATTGTGAAAAACAAGAAAAGTTTGGGCGGTTAAGTAAAATTCCCAGGAACATATTAGGCCAGATAGGGCTGGCCCACAAACTGTCTCAGGCGGCAAGATCAACTGGGGCAGCAGATCCCAATGTCAATCTCTCTCTCTCTCTCTCTCTCTCTCTCTCCTAATGTAGACTGTCAGGAATGAGCCAGCTCCAAGCGAAGGTTTGCAGCCAACTGCAGAAAGCAGCCAGGAACAGAGAGGCTTAGATGTTAGTCAGGCAGGGGAGAGCCAGCAGCTGCAGACTCCGACTCTTCCTGACCTTGAAGGGCAGGCTGATAAGGTTTCTGGGACAGCTTCAAGGGCAGCCCCGCGTAGAGCAGGCTAGAAGGTCAAAGCTCAAAGGAAGAGGTTGGAGCTGATCCACTAAGTCTGAAGAGTCGGCAAATGGGAGGGCTGCTAGACAGGAAGCAAAACAAGAGACGTAAGGGTTGCAAGTCCAACAACTTCTGTCGACGCTGGAAGGAATCTTCAGAAGGGTAATCCTGAGTGATGATGCCAGAGGCTTTGTTAGGGTCATCTGGAGCTATCTGTTTTTGCAATAAATCCTCCTTTTTAATTACCTACGCTTACTGTGTTATCAAGCTGGGAACCTGGACTCCTGACATAGACCTTCCCTCATCTCTTCTTTCTTGGTGGAGAGTGGGGTGCCATTTTGGTGTCTGCCCTGCCTTTATAAGAACAGGTTTGTATGCTGTTGATGCTGCTGGCCTCTGCCAGAATCCAACATAGTAGTTGTGCCAAAAGAAACTTTTATCGCTGCGGGCTGTTAAGGTGAACACATCTCTTCCCAAAGGACATGGACTTGACCACTGTCACCCACACATTAGTTACCTTTTTTCTGAATATTACATTGTGACATTTATTTATTTAGGACATTCATTGACTGCCCAGTCAAAAAGGTCCTCTGAGCAGCTCCTGCAGAGTTCAAACAAGAAAACCTACAATCAAAATGTTAAAACATTGAAATCAGACTGTTTTCTTTATTAGAAGCCAGCACAGCAGCATAAAATCATGTTGAAACACTGAAAGATTGGCAAAAGGGATCTGTTCCAGGGGCTACAATATAGTGCTAATAGCCTCAGAGAATAAAAAGGGCTTTCATGAGGTGCCAAAAAGATCTTTATGTAGGCACCAGATAAGCTTCATGGGAGGGGAGGGAAGATTTCGTAATTGTGACACCACCACTGTGAATGCCCTCTCCTCAGCAGCTACCCACTGTTTCTCTTTAAATGAGGAGAACCTGGAGTCTCCAAGCTCAATGTTCAGGCAGGTAAGTATGGGAGGAGGTGATCCTTCTAGGTAACTTGGCCCCAAGCCGGTTAGTAATAATAATAATAATAATAATAATAATAATAATAATAATAATTTTTATTTATACCCCGCCCTCCCCAGCCAAGGCCGGGCTCAGGGTGGCTAACAAGCAATAATAAAAACAAGTTGAATGAATACAACTCTGTCTTACAAGCCCTGTGGAAAGAAATCAGATCCTGCAGGGCCCTGGTCTCATGAGACAGAGCGTTCCACCAGGCCGGAGCCAGTGTTGAAAAGGCCCTGGCTCTGGTTGAAGCTAATCTAACTTCCTTAGGGCCTGGGACCACTAGGGTGTTGTTATTTATGGCCCTTGAGGCTCTCCGTGGGGCATACCGGGAGAGGCAGTCCCTTAGGTACGAGGGTCCTAGGCCGTGAAGGGCTTTAAAGGTCAAAACCAGCACCTTAAATCTGACCTTGTACTCCACCAGGAGCCAGTGCAGCTGGAAAAGCACTGGGTGAATATGCTGTCATGGCAAGAGACCCCGTGAGGAGCCTCGCTGCAGCATTCTGCACCCGCTGGAGTTTCTGGGACAGCTTCAAGGGCAGCCCCGCGTAGAGCGAATTACAGTAGTCAAGCCTGGAGGTGACTGTCGCATGGATCACTGTGGCCAGGTCGGGGCGGGAAAGGTAAGGGACCAACTGCTTGATCCGGCGAAGGTGGAAAAATGTCGCCTTGGCTGTTGCTGTAACCTGCGCCTCCTTGGAAAGGGAGGCATCAAGGATTACACCCAATCTCTTAATGGAAGGCAATGGCACTAATTGGGCCCCCGCAAGAGAAGGGAGTTTACAGCTTTGGAGGTTAACACCAGCTTTTTGAACTGAAGCTGGAAATGGATTGGAAGCCAGGGCAGATGACTAAGCACTGTTGTGACATGCTCATATCTACCAGTTCCAGTTAGTATCCGCACTACCCTATATGAGGGCAGCTGAAATTTTTGGACTGTTTTCAAAGGCAGCCTCCATGTATAATGCATTGCAGTAATACACTGGTAGGTTACCAGAGCATAATGGTTATAACCAACTTTTCCTTTTCCTTTTCACACAGCAGGAATTGTTCCCCAGTTGTTTGAGAAGGGGGACACACTGCAAAGCCAGAAACATTATTATCACCTCCTCAAACACCCTTAGTTTTGAGAATCTTTGGGTGACATCAGCCTCAAGCATCACACTAGTCTGGGTCAGTAATGGTCAACTAATACTTGGGTGAGTTTTAAAAAAATGTATTTCCCGTGTGTTTCCCTTGTAATTCTGTTCTTCTCTATTCCATAAAATTTATGCATAAAATATATACATAAAATTTCCAGTCAGCATTAAGGATGCATTTTTATGTGTGACTGTGCATGTGTATGTATGGCTGACTGTCATAATTCAAAATTATTCCTTAATTCAGTTATCTTTTATTTTCTAGCTGTAAGCCATAGCAATATACCACCAATAGACAACATAACAACCAGGACTTCACAATGTTCAGAAAAGAAGAAAGTTTTTTGAACATTTTTTGTTAACAACAACAACAACGAATAGATTTTTCTATATTTGAACCAATTTATGTTCCCATCTCTTTCGTTTTTCTTTTGGAGGCAGTAGCCATTTTATGTTAGACCACTGTGGTTGGTGGCCATTTTGTGTCTGGTACCCTAGGCACCTTCTCAAATTTCCAAATGTGCCCCTAGACTTAAAACGTTTGGTGGCCACTGATGTAGAGGTTGAACAGCATGAGGAGCAAAATAGAGCACAGTAGACCCTTGTAACTGCTTTTGAATTATGGTGCTGGAGGAGACTCTTGAGAGTCCCATGGACTGCAAGAAGATCAAACCTATCCATTCTGAAGGAAAACAGCCCTGAGTGCTCACTGGAAGGACAGATTCTGAAGCTGAGGTTCCAATACTTTGGCCACCTCATGAGAAGAGAAGACTCCCTGGAAAAGACCCTGATGTTGGGAAAGATGGAGGGCACAAGGAGAAGGGGACGACAGAGGACGAGATGGTTGGACAATGTTCTTAAAGGTACAAACATGAGTTTGACCAAACTGCGGGAGGCAGTGGAAGACAGAAGTACCTGGCATGCTCTGGTCCATGTGGTCACGAAGAGTCAGACACGACTGAACGACTAAACAACAACAACAACAACAACAAGACGCTTGTAACACAATTGCCACAAAACTGCACCACTTTCTACAAATGGTTGTCCACATAGGAGTGGAACCAAAACAACATATTCATAGTGGATATGGCAATACTTTTTCAGTCTTGGCACAAGGGTGACTGTACACTCCACCTCATTATTTACAGTTCAGATGCAGAATCTTTTGCCAGGTAAGTTAAATGATGATGTTGTCTGTTGCTGACTTATGTCCTTTTTGTGTTCCAGTTGCTATTTCATTTTTATTGATTGTACAAGCCTTGAATGCCCTTTAAGTAGAAATTCAATTATTATATTCCATGAATTAATAAATTCCCCACTTAAATGAGCTGGCAAACAAAAATTATCCAGGAAATACATATCAAAGAATGACCACATTGGACTAGAAGAGAGTGTTTCATGGATGAGTCACAAACAGTAAGAGAGGCAATGCTTGATGCACTGTTCCTATTGAATGATTCATTTAACTGTCAGATCTGAACCGTAAAGAGCAGCAGAGTTATTTTGGTATTTTATGAGCATCTCTGAATAGGACTAGGTGACTTTTTTTGACTCTCAAAAAAACAAAACAAGAAAACACCACATCAACATTTTTGTTTTATTATATAGCCAGTGACTGAGGTTAAAATCAATTCCTTTTATCTCTTTGTTTAAGAATTTGCATAAATTAACAAGAAAGCACTTTCTCTCTGGTTTCAGGGACCCTGGTTTATGTCAATTGTTGTCTTATTCCACGAGCTGTCATGCTGAGTTGAATGGAACTAGTGGCATAGTAAGTCACTATTCAGCATATGTATGGATTGGCTGATTTGCACTGAGGGAGATTACATACTTAATTGTGGGCAACAGTCAAGGGTATTACCTACCTACTGCAAAGTACAGATTGCACAAAATTTACATAGAATTAGTCTTTAATCCCAAGTAAATTGTCAATTAATTTCATAAGAGTATCAGGCACGACAGCTACTGTTTAATTATTGAGTGGGGGCATCTGTGTACAGCACTACAATGCGGTATATCACATTTTCATTGAAATTTGTGGAGATGCGGTTGGACTGGTTTTCCAGAATCGTGTGTGTGTGTGTGTGTGTGTATATATATATATAATCTTCTGAGAGACATTTTCTAACGTATCTTCACAGCCTGACAACTTCGTGACACTGAGGGGATTCAAAAAATAAAATATCAGGAAGGATTTTCTCTCCCCTATAATCAGCATTTTAAATTTCCTGAATGTCACACACAAGCCCACATGGAAGAGATTAAATGTATTTCTCCTTTCAACCCAATCCATAAGCACATTGAACTAAAATGTATGATTTTAAAGCATGTAAAGCATGAGCCACTAGAGCCACGTCAGACTGGTGGAAACTAGTCCATTAAGGCGAATTGGGTGCCAGTGGGCACCAACAGACCCTCCAAGTGTCCCTATTTCCCAGGGACAGTCCCAGATTTACAGAAACCATCCTGGTTTCTGATTTGATCCTGGAATGCCCTGCTTTTCCTTGGGCGATTTTCATCAGAGAAATGTTGAGGGTATGAAATTATTCAAACCCCGAGCCATAAGTAACTATACTACCTTTAGAAGACGTCTGAAGGCCGCCCTGGTGTTTTTTAAAATAATAATAATAATGTTTTATTATGTTTTTATATACAGTGGTACCTCAGTTTTTGAACATCTTGGAAGTCGAATGTTTCGGTTTTTGAACGCCGAAAAGTCAATGCTTCCATTTTCAAAAGCGCTTCGGAAGTCAAACAGCTTCTGCTGAGCCCCCCCCCCCCAATTTCTCTATTGAATTTGCAGGCCACCCTTTGCACCTCGGTTTTCAAATGTTTCAGAACTTGAATGGTCTTCTGGAATGGATTACGTTTGAAAACCAAGGTACCACTGTATGTTGAAAGCCACCCAGAGTGGCTGGGGCAACCCAGTTGGATAGGCTGTGTAAAGATGATGATGATGATGGAATAAGATGTCCCTCTTTTCATTGGAGAAATGTTGGAGGGTATACTACTGCATCAGGCCTAGCAAGGGCCTAGCACTGGGGCTGTGCCAACATCTCAGGGGCTAAGAGCTTGGGTAATAATCCTCTCACCTGGCACATTGCACCAGCATTTGTGAAAAAGGCTTTTCAGAGGCAGGGCAGGGGGAAATACAAGATGAGCAGGTGCAATAAACACCCACCCACCCACCCACCCTGCCAAGGGAAACTATGACAGAATGGCTAGAGGTGGCTGCAGCTGAGATCTACGGCTGACTTCAGCCATTTGTCTGCCCTTGTGAGAGTTGAAAGCCAACAGAGGGGAAGGATGTACCTATGAGCCTGGCTCCAATGGCTGCAGGATTAGCACCTCCTCTTTGTGTACTGTATGGAGATTCCACATGCATTTCATTGAACTTGTGAAGGTCTCAGAGGAGCTTTCACATGCCAGGATACATTTCGGCTTGCATGCATGTCCATTCCCTGCCTCACACACTTTTAATTCCCATGAGTTCAGGCAAGCAACTGAAGAGGGCATTTGTCTATTTCTCTTCATCGCAACAATACCAGCTGGCCAGTGGTATGTCAGCAAAGCTCTACCTTGCAAAATATGAGCCAAGCACATTAGATTGCAATGTCAATTCTATTGAAGGGCCCAAGGGCCAGTTCACACAATGCAACACATGCTGGGCAACTGGGTAGCCATTGGAGATACACAGGGCTGTCACCAGGATCAATCCCTTTCCCCAGCAAAATGCCATCTGCGGGATCTTCCCATGTCAGTGTCCACCCACCCACCAACTGTGGTGGGCTTACTAGTGGCAGCAGCAAGTGACAGAAATCACTACAATTTACAGCAAGCATCTGTGAGCTATTACTGTTTGAATTTCCCCAGTGTAGTAAGGATCGTGGGCATGCCATAAAATCTGAAAAATATGGGTGATTCCAAGCAGGGCGCAAACGGGACTGAGGAGGAAGGGGTTTGTGAGAGGACCAAATTACCCAGAATATAATGTTACTTGGTTGCCTGTGCATGCCTATGCATAGAATTCTTTTGTGTGATTTAAATGTGGTACAAGAGGTAGTGTCACACCCGTTGCTGTGCATGGTTTTGTCACTCGCCATGCCTGCTGTGAGCACATGGCATCTGAATAGTTGCCCATGACAGAAAGTGGCATTCAGGCTAAAATTATTCCCCATCCCACTGTAGCCTTTCCCAATCGATAGACCAGGCACCCCCAACCTTCGGCCCTCCAGAAATTTTCGACTACAATTCCCATCATCCCTGACCACTGGTCCTGTTAGCTAGGGTTCATGGGAGTTGTAGGCCAAAGCATCTGGAGGTCCGAAGGTTGGGGATGCCCGCTATAGACCTTTAAGACTATAGAATCCATAGATCTAGAGACTTTTAAGTGTTCCTAGGTGGGAGCTCCTCTCATACCTTCATGTGATAAACACAAGGTCTAAACGCAGAGACTTATAAGGATGTTTAGTTGAATGTGTGGAAACTGTTGTGCAGTCTCAGAAGAGCCTCTGATTGGCAGAGCATTGGGGGTGGGGCTTGAGTGCATGCTCCGCCCCTCTCCACCCTGTTAACCCTTGCATGCTGAGAGCAGTGCTCTCCCGCCCCCGAAAAATAGGTGCCAGTACTTACCATGAAGTTGTTGCAGTTAGTGTCACACTATTTAACAACAAAAAAAGAGAGGTGCCGGTACTGTGTACCTTTGAGTACCCCCTGGAAAAAAAAGCCCTGGTTGAGGGCTATCCTGGAGAATCCACTCATATTGTCCTTTTGTAAGATTCCATGTGCTGGGTATATACCGTATTTTTCGCTCTATAAGACGCACCAGACCACAAGACGCACCTAGTTTTTGGAAGAGGAAAGCAAGAAAAAAAATATTCTGAATCTCAGAAGCCAGAACAGCAAGAGGGATCGCTGCGCAGTGAAAGCAGCAATCCCTCTTGCTGTTCTGGCTTCTGGGATAGCTGCACAGCCTGCATTCGCTCCATAAGACGCACCCACATTTTCCCTTACTTTTTAGGAGGGAAAAAGTGAGTCTTATAGAACAAAAAATACGGCAATTCAAGAGGATATTTTGCTCTGTATAAGGAAGGTTGTTCCGTACAGTTCTGTCAATAGCTTCAGTTACCTTCTGCCAAAAACCTTTCAATATAGGGCAATGAAAAAACATATGTTTTAGAGAAGCATTATCCCTATTGCATCTCCAACAGTTAGATACCTTAGACAGCCCTTTTTAAAACAAACGTAATGGGGTCCAGTATATTCTAAATACTATTTTTTGTTGTATCAGCCTCCATTAAAGGTCCAGAGACACCTTTGTAATAGCAGTTAAAACAGGGGATCAAACCTGTGACTTTGGCATTATCAGCACCGTGCTCTGACCAACTGAGCTAACTGGCAAGTCCTTTTCACATAGTTTCCAGATTTGGCAGAGAAGTGCTGTTAAGCCTAGCTGCTGATTATGAGGCCCATGCCTCCTCAGCCTCTCGTCTGTCAATGGGCTCTTGTGGGCTGGAGATTGTTTTTCAGTCCCATGAAGTGTATGATCGATAGAGCACTGTTTTGAAGAGAGAGGGAGAGAAAAGAAAGACCAGAACGCAATAAAACAGCATCCTTCTTCCGCGTTAACCACTTATGTCCGATGATGGGGAACTAATGCAGTCCTCCACACAGACACTGCACACTAAACAATCATACGGCACGGAATTGGTTGGGTGTTCTCAGCAGAGGCAGAGCAAAAAAGGAGGATGTCAGGAGCAATAACCCTCTTCCGTATGATTTCGGCGTTGTTAAAGTCGCCACCTGATTCCCGGGGATGCTTGTCAGAGTGGAAAGTCACAGTGATCTCAATTTATTAGAAGACCAGCAAGGGCATATGAAAGGCACATTGGGAAGTGTTCCTCTTCTGTAGCTCCCTGACTTCGAATAAAGCATGTTCACCCCCATGCTGAGTTGGTACAGCACTTAACCATCGCTAAGTGCAAAGTTGCGGAAACGGTGGGGTTGTGTGGGAGGGGGCTGCTTCCTTCATTTTCGCTGCGCTCTCTCTGCAGCTCAGACAATAGCCTTGGCTATTCAGCCGGCTGGCTGTGTGGTCTGCATGCACACTTTGGGCAGGGGCAAGGACATAATGGTGGGTGGGTGGGAGGTCAAAGAAGCATAGCCGGGTGATGCCAAGAATTCTGCCTTTGTGGGAGGCTGCCCAAGAAGATAACTGATGGGAGCATCACTTAGCTGAGTCAGGAGCCAAGGCTCAGCTGAGCAATAAAGCAAAATGTACAAATAAGTGGGCGATGATAAAATAAGAGAGTATTATCTTTTTACGGCGCAGTGCAACCTGTTATGGTAACGCCCTGGCCGGTGCGTCAAGGCATGCCAGTAATTTATTGCGCATTACCTCATGGGCCTGTCACTCCACAAGGGACTGTATTACAGGAGCACAGCATGTACATTTACAAATGGAGTGCCAAAGGGGTGGCTTGAATGATGAAGCACTTACGTCTCGGGGATTCTAAAAAGCTCCAGAGTCAGGTGCTTTCGAGAAAGGGCCTGAAACAGGGCAGCCCAATCAATCTTTCCTTAAATGCTTCACGTCGTCGCGAAGAAACCCACAAATAAAGTCTGCCTCTTTCGAAAATGGCATTGCGAGGGGTAACCTAAAGTAAAAAAGAGAAAACAAACTCTCCAAAAGACAGCGCTGTTTATTTATAGTCCTTCCTTTTCCAGCCTGAGCCGTTCCAAAGACTTGCAACTAGGAGCAGCAGCAGATTATAATACAAAATATTAAGTGTGTTCAGAAATGGATGTCATTGATGGGTCTTCAAACTGCTCTGTTTTTGAAATCTAATTAGGCGGCTTGGTAGAAGAACAATTAAAGGGAAACTGAGAGAGAATATTCTAGACATGCCTCCGCAGCAATCTTGCTTTTGCTATCCTGTCTTGATTGAGCTCTTGTTTTCACCCTAAACCAGGAGAGATAGACTACCATCCCCCACAAGCCAAGGGAGCAGCAGGTAATATTGTGCCACCTTTGCTCTTCAGATCAATCATGTGAAGAGCAGAGAAGGTGCAATTTCTCTCCTCATCCCAGTGAAACCGGTGCCCTTTCCCCTCTTGGGATGATTGGTCACCTGCAGAAAGGATGCAGTTTTCTTCCCCAATGTGTCACTGGAATGCTCAGACAGGTTGAATCTTTCATCCATATAAGCCACATACATGATAATGATAATAATAATGATGTAAAGGACCCATGGATGGTTAAGTCCAGTCAAAGGCGACTATGGGGTGTGGCACTCATCTGGCTTTCAGCCAGAGGGAGCTGGCGTTTGCCCACAGATAGCCTTCCAGGTCATGTGGCCAGCATGACTAAACTGCTTCTGGCACAACAGTACACTGTGACGGAAACCAGAGCACACGGAAATGCCATTTGCCTTCCCTCTGCAGCAGTACCTGTTTATCTACTTGCACTGGTGTGCTTTCAAACTGCTAGGTTGGCAGAAGCTGGGAGAGAGCAATAGGAGCTCACTCTACCACAGGGATTCAAACTGCCAACCTTCTGATCGGCAAGCCCAAGAGGCTCAGTGGTTTAGACCACAGCGCCACCCACGTCCCAACCAATAGGTGAGGCTGTTTAATGCCCGTAATTGTTTAGCTCTGCTTCGTGTCTTGCTTGTTTCATTTTGGGGAAATTCCTCAAAAGTGCAGAGCTGTGCTGCTTGGATAATTTGCGGCTTGCAAGTAATTAACAAAGTTTGTTTTTCTAACCAAACATTAGAACTCTGCTTTTGATTAATTTGCCTATGTACACAGAAGCAGACTTTACAACCAGAGCTATTTCACTTGCTCCTTAAAGCTGAATGGTGTGTTGAGGGACAGAGGTTGCTTAGACTATTGGGTGGAGCTTCTGCTGATGTGCCACATTCTAACATCATTACTGGACGTCTTGAGACCAAATGTGGCTGAGTTTCATACAACAACTTTATCAACCAATGGCAGCTCTGAGCAGGAAGTGAGGATGAATTCAGGAGTAGCCAATGGGGTGTTCTCCAAATGTTTTGGACCATAACCAGCCTCTTTACTAGCCATGGGGGTGATGGGAGCTGGATAGCCCACAAAATCTGCAGAGTACAAAATTGGCTACCCCGGATAAAAAATCTATCATACAATGTGTAATGATCTCTGGCAGGCAATTATGCCCTGATAGGAAGTAATGACTCAGCATTTTATGTACATTTGTTTTACAAAAAGACACATCCAGAGCCTGGCATCTCACCTGCTCACATTTGTTTGTTGGTCAATCTGAAATTTTGTCCCTTGCACAGCAGGAAGGACACCAGACTCCCGCCTTTCCTCTTTCCCCCTTCCATTGCCTTCTGATTTTATCCAAAAGCCTGGGTTGGGGACTGAGAGGCTGACCTCCCCCCCCTCACTCCCCCTCAATCCAAACTCAGACCTCTGCTTATCTGCTGATTGCCTAGCAACGCTCTGGCTACCTTCCAACTCTTCCTCTCCTTGAGAGCTAATAGTGTCTTCTCTGGACTCCGGTTCTGACTTCTCCAATTCTGACAGCCAGTTCTCATCTGCAGAGTCGGACCCTCATTCATTTAGTTCAGTCTCTGAGTCTAACTCATCCCCTGCGCTCCATTGTGTTCCTGACACAATGGAACCAACTAGCATGGGAATGGGTACCAAATAGTCCCACTCTTACTGTTTTTATTTGTTTTGGCTGCTGCTGTGTTATCAGTGCTGATCCTAGTCCACCTATTCAAGCATAAATCAGCCTGGGAACCAACAGATTCCCCAGGAACAAACGTAAATAAAAGGTATGATTATGATCTATAAAAATAATTGTCTGGAATTGTCCTGACAAAGGCTACCAGACTGAATCAAGATGCATCTCTTGTTCCCTTCCCGCGTCTGCAAGGCTCCTGCATTTTTTAACACTGGATGTTTTTGTCTCTGCAGCCTTACCCAAAGATTTATTTTATTTCATGTATTCCTAAAACTATACCGTAGGTGAGAATTATTTAAAGTGAAGTAGAGGCAAATCAAAACGATGGGCAGAGCAATGACATGTGGGGCTGGAGAAGAGGGGAGAAAATCAAAAGTGGAGAAACAGCCAGAACAAAAGTGTTGCTGGACTCATGCTGGCAAGGTGGACACTCTGGAATTTCCCCTCCCATTGGTTTCAGTGGGAGGGAAAATAAGTATGGCAGGTTCAGGGCTGTGTGCGTGTGCACACACACACACACACACACACACGTGTGCACACACAAACACATGTGTGCACATACACACACACCAACATGAGTCTTTGGCCTCTAACTGTGGCAAAACATTTCAGGTGGATTGGTTGGTTGAAGATGTTAAAAATGCATTGGTCTCAGTAAATAAACTTCTGGGCGGCTGGAGCGCCCCTCCCCAATTTGGTGCTTTCTTGTTGTTTTAAAAGCAGCACATCTGCTTAGAAATGGAAGGCAACCAGACACAGCACTTAATTAGATGAAAGCAGCTAGCAGGACTGAGTGACTCCCCCTTCCCCCCTTGAGTTTAGGGCCTCACACTTATTATTTTTTCCTCTCCAGTAATGGATTGAGAAAACAGGATTGCATTTAATTATCCTGTGATCCCAGGTGGTCTTCATTCTTCCATGCCTGTTAGCCACTGTATACTCAAGAGCCGCTGAACTGAAAGCATTGCAAATGCTTCCGTGGAACCTCTTTTATGTTGGGAGACAATGGCAAGCTCAGCTAAACATCCCCATATGTCCTTAACGCTTCTTGCCACTTAGTTTTGAAGGTTAGGGTCCTGCTCTGAACAATAGCTGGGCAGCTTGATTTGGGCTTGTTCGCAGATCACACACATAATACAGTGGTACCTCGGGTTAAGAACTTAATTCGTTCTGGAGGTCCATTCTTAACCTGAAACTGTTCTTAACCTGAGATACCAATTTAGTTAATGGGGCCTCCCGCTGCTGCCGCCGCACGATTTCTGTTCTCATCCTGAAGCAAAGTTCTTAACCTGAGGTACTATTTCTGGGTTAGCGGAGTCTGTAACCTGAAGCGTCTGTAACCCGAGGTATCACTGTATTCTAATTGAGGGAAGAATAACTTCTAGCCTTCAGACATGACTAAAGTTGGACAAATCTGCCGATGATGGGTCCTCATTTTCCCAGTCTTAAATTCAGCTTGCCAAACTTTTGTAACAGTTTGCAATCTTTTTAAAGTCCTTGTGAAAGCCCACCAGCATTTTAGTATGCAGTTCTCTCAGTATATAAGTTTTTTTTGCAATATAATGCATTCTTGCATTTTATTTTCACCAATATATGCATTTTGATGCACAATTTCCCTCAAGATGTGCATTTTTATATTTTTTTATCTAATAAAATTTATATTCCACTTCATTAAAAAAGAATGATTAAACCTCAAAGAGATTTACAAAAGGAATAAATCCTTGAACGGAAAGGTTTTTAGCAGGAGCCAAAAAGACTGCAGTTAAAGTGCTTGCCTGAGGTCAATAGGCAGGGAGATCCATCCTTTGCTTGGCTTGCAAATTTCAAAGGATAGCTGTGTTTTGGTTCACAGATTGTTTTGGGAAGTGCAAATTAAGGACCTGAACTAAATTCCTCCCTTCCCTAGCCATGGCCCTCCTTTTTAAAATCACAACGGAAGTAGCCACATTTGCTACTTTCTTCATTGTTAACCCCATGGCTTTTCTAGCTTCCTAAATGTAGGTTCTTGTACTGAAGGAGGTGAGGACAGGTGACCCCACCTAGGCCCAAAGTCACCCCCCCAACCAAGCCTCAAAACTGTCCAAAATTCCTTTTGTCTTCTAAAAATCCACAGCTAAAGTTTCCCTCTGCTTTTCTCACAAGATGCTGTGCAAAGACAAACCGTTACTTTTATCAGTACGAGAGAGCTTCAAAAAAGGCTAATGAATAGACTCTGTCAGAGCAGGCCTGAGAAATGAATCTTATCTCATTCAGCTGCAACATCTTGGACATGGTGAACCACAAGGCTCCTCGACCCCCCCATTGGCTTCTCACCCCCTTTCCTGGGAAGAGTCCAAAAGAGTCCCAAGACAGGAGCTTTCTGTTCATGCTCAGAGGAACTCATGGGACAGGACTCCTGAGGGAGGAGAAAGGGGAGGGAACTGGAAGGGGAATATATGCTCTGTGCGAATGACTGTGAACCCGTGCTTGTTTTGTGAATCTATCACACTTGCTCCTTCTACCAGTTCATGGATGGTAGAAATAAAGCTTTTTCTCCGAAACTATTCCTTGAGTGTCTGTTGACTCCCATTTTCCCTTTCCCGGGTGCAATACTTTTCCCCACCCGAGGGCAAAGCCTCATAAGGCTACAGTAAAAACTGAGTCTAAGTATTTCTCCTTTGATTTCTTCTGTCTTCTTATTAGCAAGTGCCATCAATAACTCGTCTCTTGAAAAACAGGCATTCCCATATTGTCACCCCGGAGAGACAATGACAGATACCTTGGAGGGGAAGCGAGCAAAAAATAAAATAAAGCCTTTTACACTCACTGCAATACGAGGTCTAATGCAACTAACCTGATCTAATTTTGGACTGCAGAAAACTCCTCTATAGAGTGTAATTTAGTATTTAATAGTGGATTTGTAAAGATTAGAGGAGGAATCCAATCCACTTGGGAGCTGTTACTGCTTCCGTCGGAGTTGTGCTGAATGTTTCATTTTCTGTCCATTTGATTGGAAATGTAAATCATCTCACATTTCAGGAAACCGGTAGCTCTGCAAGATACACAAGTTGGCGGTTTATGGCTTCAATCTATGCCTTGCTGTCTTGAAGGAAAGAGGTAGTAAAAATGAAATTAAGGCAAACAGATAAATGCCAAATTCCTATGATGGTTCATCTTGTAATTATCACATCTGCTGCTGCTGCAAAGCCGCTAGAAAAAAAAAGAAGGAAAAAAAGAAAGGTTCTGGGATCCTGCTATGTTCCAAAACAACTCTCACAATGAAGAGGGGCAGGTCAGTAAAGGACAACTGCTAATGAGTTTTCTTCTTCTTCTTCTTCAAAAAAGGGAAGCTTAACCTTCTATCTCACCAGCTCTTGGTTGCGGTCTCCTTTTATTGCTGCTTCAGTTCAGATTTTCATTTCAACCCCTTGAATTTCCTTTCGTCCCTGATGCTGCCTGATAGCACATGGGAACAAATTTGTCATTTGTGTGAATAAAGAGAGGTCAGGTTGATTGGTGAGAAGACAGAATGAGAGCGACGCACAGGCACACACTCACAACGCACAGACAGAGAAGAAAACAATTCCAGAGGCCTTGGCCTCAGAGGAGCATCTGTTAGTGTCACTGATGGACTTTTGCCTTTTCATTTATTTCTGTCTTTAAACTGCTCCAAGCTTATCTGTAAAGCGGCGCTGCCTGTCGGAAGCTGGGCCCTCAAGAGTCATAGCTATGGACATGTGAATTTGCGTGCTTCTCTGACCCCTCCCCCCTCCTTAGAGGTCAGCGCCATTGCCTTAGTAGCAGCTAAGGATGATTTCGCAGGGTCGCTCGCCTCCTTGCCCTTCCATCCATCATCATTGAGGACATTGTCACGGGTGAAGCGAGGCCAAGACTGCTCTCTGTGCCCAAACCTGCCCTATGACTGCCAAGATGGAATGGTTTGGCCCGGTGTAGAGTAAATGCAGAACGAAAAGAACGGAGGGATATTGGAGACTTATTCTCAAAACATCCTAACTGCCCCTTCTCCACTCCCTGATCACATACCCTCCAAAATTACTCAGATGAAAATAGGGACATTTCTGACTCCCTGCAACTGACCCTCATTTTTTTGTTCCCCCCAGCAGAGCATTTCCACCACCGCTGCACCAATGGAACACAGCACACACACCCTCCCCTGTCCCTAGAAGACATCCTAATCCATGGGTAGGCAAACTAATTGCCTTCTAAATCCAGCCCGCAGATGGTCCAGGAATCAGCATGTTTTTACATGAGTAGAATGTGTCCTTTTATTTAAAATGCATCTCTGGGTTACTTGTGACACATAGGAATTCATTCTTTTTTCCCCTCTCCAAAATACAGTGGTACCTCTGGTTACATACGCTTCAGGTTACGGACTCCGCTAACCCAGAAATAGTGCTTCAGGTTAAGAACTTTGCTTCAGGATGAGAACAGAAATTGTGCTCTGGCGGCACAGCAGCAGCAGGAGGCCCCATTAGCTAAGGTGGTGCTTCAGGTTAAGAACAGTTTCAGGTTAAGAACGGACCTCCAGAACAAATTAAGTACTTAACCCGAGGTACCACTGTATAGTCCATCCCTGCACAAGTTACAAGGGACAGTGGACCGGCCCCCTGCTGAAAAGGTTTGCTGACCCTTGCCCTAATCCCTATTTTATTTCATTTTTTGGTAGATTTACAAAAAGAAAAACACACACCAATAAACATTTTTTTTTTTTTTTGAAAGGGACAAGATTAGATGCGGATGCACAAAGGGTTTTTTTTATATATAAATCAAGACTGTGCTCTTTGCACCCAGGGCAGCCCTGGCTTGTGCCTGCCTCGCCTCCTCCTTGCCCGCTATCCTACTGGGCTGGAGGTGCCCAAGGGAGGAAGGCTGGTAGTGGTGACCATAGAGAGGAAACAGGATGCTGCCCAGGAACTTCCAACATTGGAATAATGGCAGACTAAGATGATGGAATATGCAGAATTGGCAAAGCTGACGGGGAAGATCTGAAATCAGCGCGACGAACTGTTTGAAAAGGACTGGAGTAAATTTATGCAATACATGAAAGAAAACTGTAAACATCTGAAAACGTTTGTAGGGTTGAAATATTTTGTAATGTTAATATTGGGAGCTGGTTTACATTTAATGAGGTAAATTTTATTAAGAAAGAAATAAGGTAACTAAGTGGTTATAGAAATCTAAGATGTGATTATTTATGAAAGCCAGAAAGAGGGATGGGGGGAAGTCGAAGCTCTGTCTGAGCATTGTTTTTTGGTTATAAGATTATGTAATGGAATGTGATTATGGTAAAATGTAAACTCAATAAAAATTATTATTTAAAAAGAGAGAGAGAGAGAGATGCTTCCTCCCAGACACAGCTGCAGCCACCTCACAGGACAAAAACTGACTCCTCCTCCTCCTGCTCAAGCTCAGTGGTGCTGGCGTTGGTGGGAGAAATGGGGACATTCTGGGATCAAAATAGGAAGCTGGGCTTCCATAATTCCAGGACTGTCCCTGGAAAATAGGGACACTTGGAGGGTATGTAATCATGAAATATTATGGATTTTTAAGCCGGGCATGTCCTCTTTTGGGGAGCCGGCATGCCAATCTGGGCAGATTTTTGCATTTTTTATGGATTGTCTGGGTTTTGGAGGTTTTAGGCAAACCTCCAGCAGCAACGACGGGGCGAGTGACGGAGATGCAGGATGGTGCGAGGGGGATATGGGTTTTGGAACTCGAATGCCATAAACCCAGAAGTAAATGCTTCATTTTCTGAACGTGCCTCGGAAGTCAAACCAGAAATGTGGCTTCCGTATGGAGTTTTCGGTTTTCGAACGTTTCAGAACTCGAATGGTCTCCTGGAACGGATTATGTTCAAAAACTGAGGTACCACTGTATACATACAATATCAATATCAATATCCTACATTCCTCAGGACATGGTCATATAATGTCTGAATTTATTTACGTAGTTCCAGTAACTTAACAATGTACATTAACTGCCAGGTTTCTGTGTTCAGTATGTTTAAAATATAGTTGTAGGCTCATTTTTGCCTTACATTTTTTTTAAAAAAATATGTGTGCCGGCTTACCTATTTTTTTTTGAAGCATATAGCATGATTCACCAGCTTGTGTCCTAATCCCCTTTGAATCTTTGCAAACTGCACTTTGCATTTATCCTGGTCTGTTTCCTTTGAATGAGGCATGTTTATGACCTTTTCCTCCAGGTTTATTTTTTATCATATATTACAAATGTCAAATTAATGAATACAAGGCTGATGTTATTACTGGTTTTTATGCTCAGGAAGGATTAGGGAGTGGGTAATTTTAGCTCAGGAATGGCCCCATGAAAGTAGGTGGGAAATCTCCCTCTGCAAACTTCTGGGATGCCTTTTCATTTTGCCCATTCACTTCAGCCCATTCACTTCTCCCATCCCATGTCCATTTGGTTAACTGACAGTAAGGTAAAGGTAAAGGGACCCCTGACCATTAGGTCCAGTCGTGGCCAACTCTGGGGTTGCGGCGCTCATCTCACTTTATTGGCCGAGGGACCGGCCAATACAGCTTCCGGGTGAAGTGGCCAGCATGACTAAGCCGCTTCTGGCGAACCAGAGCAGCACACGGAAACGCCGTTTACCTTCTTGCCAGAGTGGTACCTATTTATCTATTTGCACTTTGATGTCCTTTTGAACTGCTAGGTGGGCAGGAGCAGGGACCGAGCAACGGGAGCTCACCCCGTCATGGGAATTTGAACCGCTGACCTTCCGATTGGCAAGTCCTAGGCTCTGTGGTTTAAACCACAGCACCACCTGTGTAGCCGCTCATTATTACCCAAGCAGGCCTCATGATCCTTCCCCTCTGCTTGATGAAGTCCAGTTGTGTGTGATTTACCTCACACTTCAGCCCAGAGGTGGGGAATATTTCGCCTCAGGACCTAATTTGACCCCAAGGCCATTTCCTCCAAGCACCCACTTAGTGTGACATCAGGTGTGGCATAAGTAAAGATGTGACTAAAAAGGGACAACTGGAACTGCAAAGGAACAATTGGGAACATAAAGTGAGCTCCTGATTGCTCCTTTGCAAGCGGGGCTCATTGATCAGCTGGACAGCATGGACAGCAAACCCCACTGGCATCCACTGCCAGCTCTAGCTCCCTAGTGCAGCCAAGAAGGCTCACTGTCAGAAAATCAAAACTTCGAAAGGGCTCCCTGTAGCTATCAATAACATCATTGGTGGTTCCAGTGAGCCCTTTTAATTGGTGTACCTCTCCTCACAATGCCCAGTGGGTGCTAAATATTTTTTTTTTAAGAAACAAAAAGGAATGGGTTTTGTTTAACACAGGCATAGGCAAACTCGACCCCCCCCCAGATGTTTTGGGACTACAATTCCCATCACCCCTTACCACTGGTCCTGTTAGCTAGGGATGATGGGAGTTGTAGTCCCAAAACATCTGGAGGGCTGAGTTTGCCTATGCCTGGTTTAACACATTTATTTTTGTCCTTGAACTTTTAAATGAAAAATTCTAAAGCCACATCTCAAGAGACTAGAGATTTGGCTGGAAGATGAAACCAGATGAAATTAGGAAGGGTGAGCTCCCTTCTCCTGCCCTCACATCCCATGGGCTTGGAAAGGAGTAAAACTATTTCCCCTACAACTGGGAAACTAATTTCAGAACTAATCTGAATTTGTCAATTGTTTTCCTGGGTGTGACTTTTCAAAACATCTCCTGTGCAAATGGAAGGCGATGGAAATTACCATGAATATGCATAAGTGCTGCTTTCAAAGGCAGCAACCTCTGGTTGTGGTGGTGGGTGGCTGTGTGTAAAAGACCATCTCCTATAGGGGGATTCTTGAGGCAAGAGGGTTCCCTTTGTGTGTGTGTTTCCCCCGGAAGTTTTCCAGTGGATTGACCTTCAAGGCGGGCTAAGAAGCAGATGGGTTTTTTGGGGGGGTGTTTGCATGTCTAATGACAACATTTGAAGCAAGTATTAGAAGCCCCCAAAGTAATTTAACGTCAGTGGCTTCTTTAATTCCCCCCATCTTTGTTTATGGTTACTGGATCCAATATACAAAATAAAATGTCTGGATCCAGTGTAGTAAACAAGGAAGTGAACCATACAAAATGAAGATGGATCTCTTGGCTTCCTAGAAAAAACAACTACTAACCATCCTGTAATTTCTAGTTTCTACCACTGTGCTAAGATAAAAGTGGGAGCAGTAAGGCACTCAACCAGTTATAGAAACCTTGGTGGTTTCTTGGCTTGAGAAGCCTCGACATAATAAGCAGAATGGCTTTGGGACTTATTACCATTCTTTAATTTTGTGACGAGCCATTTGATTAAAGGGTCAAAAGAGTGCCTCGAGGGAAACTGACAGTAGCACAAAGTTTGACAGTTTGACATCAATTCTCATTGCAGCCACTCTGACGTCAAAGTCACAGCTCTTGTCTGAACATAACTCATAATGATGTGTCCTTTAAATGTAGCAAGTGAATGATGGCAATCAGATTTAGAAATTAAACTGATGGTACAGTTGATTGAAAAATAATTATCATCATGGGAACCATGTATATGCAGCAAATTCAGGCACTTAGATTGGCCTAACATTTTCTATTTTTGCTCAGAGATGTGATATATTTACAGCCTGCTCTTATCTTTCCTTGCATCTTTCCTTAGTGGCACTTATATCGGTGTGAATAATTTCTGGCCCTCCAGATGTTGTTTGATTCTCAAGTTTCATCATACGCAGTCAGTCCGGCCTAAAGTCAGGGATGATGGGATCTGTAGATTATCTTGGAGGGTCACAGGTTCTCCATCCACTGACCTGCATAATCTGAAATCCCTGGTGACCCCACTGATTCTTAGCCTTTCTCAGCTGCTTCATGGGTTGGGTCTCACAGGTAATTTTCCTTGTGAAGGGAATGTGTGTGTCAGTTTCTGGGAATTCAATGTATATCTCAGATTCCCAGATGCAGGAGGCAAACAACAAGGGATGCCAGTATCTATCTTGCGAGTTTGCATTTGGTTGGCTACTGTTCGAGATAGAGAGTAGGAAGACCTCCCTCTGATCCTTCAAGACAATTGTCATATCCTTATATTGTATGCAGAGTGAATGTCTGATGGACAGGTGAATGTGGGTTGGGGAAAATGGTCTCATGGGCCAATTTAGATGCCATGATGGGCCAAGATTGGCCACAGGTCAGAGGTTCTGCACCTCTGCCATAAAAATCCATTTTTATTTGTTTTCATGATTTGTAAAGGTTGTAGCTCACCACTGCCTGGAAACCTTTGAGATGAGGATTGAGCTGAGTGGTGGTGAACCAGTATCTTCATATGTGTCTGAAACCTAAAGGAGAATTTGTAGAAATCACTGCGTTCTAATTTTTAAAAAGTTATTTTAGTCTCTCTGGACAGGCATGCCTAAAAACCTGCCATCCTCACTTGTCTGAAACGCATGGCACACATTCTCTAAGTCCACCTTTATGTGGAATTGCAATTGCTTTGAGTTTAACGAGCAGAGTTTGCTAAACATTGAAGCGCCAAGTAGCTCGATGCTGTTCCATTTGACCCACATGTTGTCCTTTTCCTCCAGAATTTAATTTCCAAATGATCTTTAGAATTGTGGGGAAGGATGATCGGAATCAACATGTAAACATGATGGCATTTGCTGTACATTTGTATAATCAGAATTTAAAGAGCACAGCCAATGTTGTTGCTTCGCCTGCTAGACACAATCGATGAGAGGAAGAACAGATGGATTTGCTTTGCTTTGTTTTCTTGTATTTTTATCTAAATTGAGCCTTACCTTATGTGAAGGGAGGGGAGGAGAAAAGGTTGCACAGCCTATAGTCTAAAAGCTACCCCTTTCCTCTCAATAAAGTGATAAACATGAGCCAGGTGAGAGGTGAGCACAGGAAGCACGACAAGAAGATGCAAATCCTCTGGGCGCATTTATAAGACACATGCTAAGAATAAACTCATCCTACTCCTTGGCTAGGGGTGCTGCCTCTATCATTTCATGGCCCTGAAGGTGCCCCCTGCCAGTTTCACCTACCAACTACTTTTTCTTTAAACTGGTATAAAAGGTAAAGGGACCCCTGACCATTAGGTCCAGTCGTGACCGACTCTGGGGTTGCGGTGCTCATCTCGCTTTACTGGCCGAGGGAGCCGGCGTTTGTCTGCAGACAGCTTCCGGGTCATGTGGCCAGCATGACAAAGCCACTTCTGGCGAACCAGAGCACTGCACAGAAACGCTGTTTACCTTCCCGCCAGAGTGGTACCTATTTATCTACTTGCACTTTGACGTGCTTTCGAACTGCTAGGTTGGCAGGAGCAGGGACTGAGCAACGGAAGTTCACCCCATCACGGGGATTCAAACCGCCAACCTTCTGATCGGCAAGTCCTAGGCTCTGTGCTTTAACCCACAGCGCCACCCGCGTCCCTGCTTAAACTGGTATAAAAGATGCTAAATTTGACTGTCATCAGTTACCTTCCCCAATACTGAAGACAGGTTGAATGTTGTGTCAAGTTAATCAGCCAAATGCAACAATGGTTATGTGATTTTACCATGGCCTGTCCAGATTCTGGTTTTTCAATGTGGGGTGATATTTCATCATCTATGTGTTGTCTTTGACCAATAAACTCTATAGCAGTCTTGCACATAATGCTAAGCCAAGGCAAATGCATGGGTTCCTGGAGAGAAGATTACAATCATTTTATTCTTCTTCTAGTCTTGCTGCTGCAGTGCTGTGCGCTATGCCATGGTTTGGCTAAGCCCGTTGTCCAACCTGGGCAAACCATGGGCTATAAACTCAAGAACAAACCTTTGCTACGGATCATGGTTTGTCTGGAGTGAGACAAACCACTAGGCATGGTTCAGCAGCCAAACTGTAGCAGCAGGAGGACCAGAAGAGGAGCAAAAGTGACCACAATCTCCTTTCCAGGAACTGGCATGCTTGTGCATTTGCACTAAGCTGTGGTTCGGCTTAGTGTTTTGTGCATACTGGGTCGCTGTCTCAGCTAACATGGTTTGTACCCCAAACAAATTCAGAGAACATTAGCGCAATCTGAGTAATATGCAATATGTACTCTTCAGTTGTAAAACTTGCTGTTTTCCTGGTTGCAATACTTTGGCTTTGCTTTGGAAGAAATTTGTGCCAGTTTTAAAAAATATATATCATCACACCCATTGTGATAAGCCACACTGCAATGGAATGACCCAAAGAACTATGGCATAGTTTCTATACATTCCCCAGACGTAGTGATGGCTACCATCTTGGACAGCTTTTAAAGGAGATGAGGCAAATACATGGTAGCTAAAGCTATCAATAGCTACTAGTTATATCACTTTCAGTATTAGTATAAGCCTCACTAGCAGAGGGCCTTCTCGGTAGTGGCGCCCACCCTGTGGAACGACCTCCTATCAGATTTCAATGAAATAAACAACTATCTGACTTTTAGAAGACATCTGAAGGCAGCCCTGTTTAGGGAAGTTTTTAATGTTTGATGTTTTATCATGTTTTTAATATTCTGTTGGGAGCTGCCCATAGTGGCTGGGGAAACCCAGCCAGATGGACGGGGTATAAATAATAAATTGTCATTATAAATTATTATTATTATAAATGACAGTTGCTGGACTCTACAGTACGTTCATCATCTCAGGTCCTTCTACTTTTGCCTCCTCCACATGAGGTCCAGAGGGTGGCAACATAAGAATGGGCCTTCTCTGTAGTGGCTCCCCGTTTGTGGAATAGTCTCAGGAAGGTTTGGTAGCCGCTTTTATTATATATATATATTAGTCGCCAGGCGAAAACATTCCTCTTTAACCAGGACTTAGGCTGATTAATATTCCACAGCCTTTTAAATGTGTCTGTGGGATGGGGGGTTATTGTTAGGCTGTTTTGTTTTATTTATTTTCATGGTTTTATCCTGTATTTTAGTCTGTGAACTGCCCTGAGATCTGATGATGAAGGGCAGTATATAAATCTAATAAATAATAATAATAATAATAATAATAATGTGGAAGAATCCGTGACCAGAAAGAAGAGGAGTTTCAAGAGGACTGGAGGAAATTTAAGGACTATTTGAACAAATATTGTAATATAAAAAATTAGAAATTACTTGAAAGAAACAAATAGGCCTAGGATTAAACTAAGTTATAATTAAATAAATGGGATTTAGAATATTAAGAAATGTGAATAAGATCACTATAACTGGAAATTGTTTTAGTTTAATAATGATATTGGAAAGCTGTTACCTTCAACTACAAGGAAACTCAGAAGGGAGGGACTAGAGGAAGTCAACCAAGATGTTTAAAAGGTTGGATTTGTAAAGAATTAAGTTTGTTGTTATTGTTTATGTTTATTGTTCTTTTTTTCCTTTTTCCTTTTTTCTTTCATTGATGTATTTTTCTCCCCCCCCCTGTTTTTGTGTATCATTCTGCTTTGTGGTTTTTGTTATCATTGTGGAAAATCTAATACAATTTTTTAAAATAATAATAATAATGAATGGCAGAGGGCTATTGTGCTCATGGGCTTCCCAGAGGCATCTGGCTGGCCACTGTGGCAACAGAATGCTGGACCAGGTGAGATGCTCCAGCTCTTCTTCTGCTGACCTAAAGCATTCCCGCCGTGCCTGCAGCGTAACGTGTGATGCAGCTGTCTGTGACTTATGGAGATGATTTGGACGATTCTTCTCCCTTTCTTTGAGGGGAAAGGATTGAACAAATTATCTGCACATATGGCCGCACCGCACATTATTACTTTGTAAGCATCGTGTGATCGTTCAGGCCTCGCCACCGTGTCTACGGAAGAGCTATTTTAAGAGGGAATATAAACTGGGACATAATACTTTCAGTCAGCCACTAAGCCACATGACTACTTGCCAGATGTCTGTTGGACTTACAGCAGGCACAGACGATGTAGCATCCGTCAGATGTTGTTGGACTTCTGCTCCCATGAGAACCAACCAGCACGGCTAATGGTCAGGGATGATGCTAGTGGTAGTCCTACAACTTACTAAGGGCACCACGCCACTACCACTGATTTACATGGCATGTTTGAAGCCTTCTTTCAAAACCAACACCAGTCCTCACTGGTCTACGGAGAATGAACTCAAAGCTTCATGTGAAGATTGTAATTGTCCTGATAGCCCTTCATTATATGGTGGCACATTATAAATGCCGCTCATGTGCTGGTAGTGAATATGCTTTCTATACAGGTTCAGCCCCAAGTTCAACCCAGTTAAAATAAAAACCCATCTCCAGTTCAAATAATTCAGGTAGCAAGGGATATGAAAGACCTCTGCCTGAGACCTTGGAGACGTGTTGCTAGTCAGTGTAAAAATACTGACTCCGAAGGAAAGAAAAATAGTATGCCCTTGTGTAATGCAGCTTTCCCCTTCAATGGAGAAACAAATGCTTGCTTATGTTGAACTGGGATAATGCTGAGGTAATTCAGTTTTATTCTGTGTTGTTTCCATATGTATATATATACACAAGTATTTGACTGTGCATTCTAAATAGCAGCTAGCTCATTATGTGTTAATATTTTTCACTGTTTGCTGTTACTGCTCCATGTCTGTTTGCACTGGCTTGGCCTCTTCTACATGCCCCCATGGTAGCCATTTTGTGTTATGTCACACCCCCATAGCAGCCATTTTGCGAATGGCACCCACAGCACTTTCTCAAATTACTGGTATGGTTCTTGGCCCAAATCAGTTGGCGACCCCTAGTTTAATGGTTGCCTAATGTGACTGCATTGGAAAAACAGATGACTATACCATATAGTACTTATATTTTCAAGCAATTTCAGAGCCCAAAACAAAAAAGAGAGATATTTGAGCACAGTATCTTCTGCCACAGTATCTGCTGAATGTAATAATAATAATAATAATAATAATAATAATAATAATAATAATATAATATTTATACCCTGCCCATCTGTCTGGGCCTCCCCAGCCACACTGGGCGGCCTCCAACACACATAAAAATAATAATAAAACATCAAACATTAATAGTAAAAAACTGATCCAATATAAAAAGTCACAATAACTTTAAAATAAACAAGTTATATCAAATACAGCAATGCTTAATAATCCATTCAAATCCAATAGTAAACAGTAAAATTCGACATCAGCAAATAGTAATTAAACAGTTTGCACTTGTCAGTTACAATAAAGAATTACTAACCTCGTTCAAAAAGCAAGGTACCACTGAATTGTCTAGTACAGTGGTACCTCAGGTTACAAATGCTTCAGGTTACAAACTCTGCTAACCTAGAAGAGTTGCCTCAAGTTGAGAACTTTGCCCCAAGATGAGAATGGAAATCGTGTGCCGGCGACGCAGCGGCAGCAAGAGGCCCCATTAGCGAAAGCACGCCTCTAGTTAAGAACAGTTTCAGGTTAAGAATGGACCTCCGGAACGAATTAAGTTCGTAACTGGAGGTACCACTGTATTTAAATAGTTTTAAGGCACTGATACTCCTAGATGTCTATAATATTGCATAAGCTGGCTATGCTAAGAGCAACTCCCATGGAATCGGGGGTATAACTGGAGAATACCCTGAATACAAAAAATCTCCTTTGCTTTCAAATATTGGACTTCTACAACATGCTACATGTCAAGGGCTCCATGGTTAGATTGTTGAAGGGCACCCAATTGTTGCTTGGATGTACATGTACATTAACTTCAGAAAGTTGGCTTTATATCCAGCAGATAGCGTGAAGTGTTTCATGAGTAAAAATGCATTCCTGTATTTGTTGTTGTTGATAATGATGAAGCAATGTGGTTCAGCTGAATGATTACAGATATTAAAGTCTGTACAGTGGTACCTCGGGTTACATACACTTCAGGTTACATACACTTCAGGTTACACACTCCGCTAACCCAGAAATAGTGCTTCAGGTTAAGAACCTTGCTTCAGGATAAGAACAGAAATTGTGCTCCGGTGGCACAGCACCAGCAGGAGGCCCCATTAGCTAAAGTGGTGCTTCAGGTTAAGAACAGATTCAGGTTAAGAACAGACTTCCAGAACAAATTAAGTACTTAACCTGAGGTACCACTGTAATGTGAATTCTGACTAAGGCCTTGGGTTTGTTTTCTGGCAAATTTATAAACTTCCGTGTTTGACAGTGCAAACTGTAACATCTCTACTCAGCAGTAAGCATGATAGAGTTTAATTGGACTCAGTCCTGGCTAAGCGTGCATAGGATTTCAGCTTGAATATCTTACGTTGTAACCATATCCCCATTTCTCTGAGGCTCAGCGCTGTCGGACTCAATGAGGCTTTCTTTCCTGTGTGGTGGGGAAGTCTTACCCTGAAATTCTTTAAAGAAACCCAGTCCATAGCTACCTGCCGGAAATCTTCCAATTTAAAAAGGGCTTGCATCAAGTGTCCCGGAACAAAGCATCCATAGTCGATAGGCATATTTAGAGCAGGCTTCTGATTTTTGATGCTGAGATGCTGCAGACTCCATCATCTGTCACAGTAGCTGAGTCATGACAATAAAATCTCCCCACAAAGGAAGCAATTTCAAGAGGATAAGCAGGAGCAGTTTATTATGTTCTAAGGCTCCCTTTCCTGCGCTTGTTTCTGAAGCCTAATGAGCATGCTGGCTGCAGGGTATGCCCTCATGGCCACCTGCGCTACTGTTCAAAGATTAATGGAATCAAGTGATGCAGTACAAATGCCATGACCGAACCTTATGCTTTCACTCAACACAGTGTCATTTAGCCTCGGAAAATATAAACAAGAAAGAGGAAATAGAACAACTGTGTGCAATTTCCCTCGCTACGTTTCTTTACCCTGGCTTCGTAAGAGCAGTTCAAATTCAGCCTCATATTTTACAAATCCAAAGATGTGACATTTTAATTTAATTTTTTTTAAAAAGAAAGTAAAAACGATTGCATACTATGTTTATCATGATTGGGAAATTCGCACGCAGCCATTCTTACTGTTTGGTTTTGGCAAACTGAATAGTCGCATTGGACAGCGTCCAATGTATATAAAAGCATAATAAAACATTAAACATCAAAAAAACCTCCCTATACAGGGCTGCCTTCAGATGTCTTCTAAAGGTTGTATTGTTACTTATCTCCTTGGCTCGGGAGCCGCATAACTCCATACCCTCCAACATGTCTCCGATGAAAATAGGGACTTCGTAAGGAAAAGCGGGACATTCTGGGATTAAATCAGAAACTGGGATGGCTTCTGTAAATCAGGGACTGTCCCTGGAAAATAGGGACACTTGGAAGGTCTATCATTGGTCTGAACAACTTGCATAAAGTGGAAGGGCTCTGTATTCTCCCCTTCTGCCTTTTCTTAATTGCAGTTTTGGATTGTGAACCCCACCCACATTTATGTATTTCACAAAAAAATTATATACCGCTTGATTGTAAACAACAAGAACAAGTCTCAATGCAATTTGGCCTTACATCTGCCTGTAGCTTCTCCAGCCCTCTCTTGCCTCATTGGAACCTGACTTTCTGCCTGGCTCTGTCTCTCCACTTGTCTCTTGTTCAACTCCTTTCCATGCCCAAGCAAAAACTGAACCCCAGTTGCATCCTCTCTTGGATGCAAGGGTCTGAAACCAACAACGCTTTCAATACTTGAACTGAATTCAAAGTCACATTGGCTTGTTTACATATGTGAAGTTAAATGATTTTCACATGTGCTGTGGATATTGTAGAAGGCCTCTGTGTGAAGGATGAGGCAGCCAAATCCCTTGAAATAGCTTGCATCTGAAGTGTTTCCTCTAGAATTTGTGTAGGGTTGTGCTTTCATTTTCCATCCTTGCTAGCTGCTACTGAATCAATGCCCCTTTCTATGATGTTAAGCTGAAGACTCAATGCTAGATATTCAAAGAGTAGGCTAAAGAACCATACTGATCAACTGCCCTGGGAAAAACGAGACATCCCATTTTTTCTTGTGAGAGTACAGCATCCATTTGGGGCACCTTGCTCTCTCGTGATTTCAGGCTGATTTTCTTGCCTCAAAAAAAACAAACAAAAACAAAACAGTTGTTGGGGGTCTGCAAGCTTGTGCGTCACCCCAAAACATCCATTTGGGGGCACTGTACCTGAAAAAGCATTTTTTTCTGGGTCCGCGATCTCTTGCGGGTCATGTGACTCATGCAGGAATTACAACCTGGAAGGTGGTGTTCTGAATTTGGGCCACGCCATGTTGGAGGGTAAGGGACGCGGGTGATGCTGTGTGTTAAACCACAGAGCCTAGGACTTGCCGATCAGAAGGTCGGCGGTTCAAATCCCCGCGACAGGGTGAGCTCCCGTTGCTCGGTCCCTGCTCCTGCCAACCTAGCAGTTCGAAAGCACGTCAAAGTGCAAGTAGATAAATAGGTACCGCTCCAGCGGGAAGGTAAATGGCGTTTCCGTGCTCTGCTCTGGTTCGCCAGAAGTGGCTTAGTCATGCTGGCCACATGACCCAGAAGCTGTATGCCGGCTCCCTCAGCCAGTAAAGCGAGATGAGCACCGCAACCCCAGAGTCGGCCACGACTGGACCTAATGGTCAGGAGTCCCTTTACCTTTACCTTTATGTTGAGGGGTATGGAGATCTATAGAACAGATAAACTTTGTATAAGGTACCACACCCTGCAGTAACAGTATTGAGAAATTGCATGGGTGATTAGGTTATTTAAAATGGAATCCTATGCACATTTAAACAAACATAAACTAATTTTTAATGTTGCTTACACCTGAGCAACTATGAACAGAAGTGAAGAATTAGAGATCATACATTACTTTAATAAAGTTCAGTGATTTTCCATAAGTGTCTAATAATGAAAGTCAAAACTCCCTTGCTGTTGTCTAAATTCTGCTCAGGCCCTCCTTGTGAGTTTTTCACAGGCATCAGGTTTGTTGCTGTGAGAACAGAATGCTGGACTATATGGGCCATTGGCTTGATCCAGTGGGCTATTTTTTAAAAAAAATACAAATATTTTATCAAATTTCCACAAATTCCACATAAGCGTTCTTATATATAATATTTTTTTCTTTTGTTTTGCCTACTTTCTATCCCATTTTCTGTGGTGTGTTTTTTTAATTCCACCCCCTTGCTCCACCCTAACTTCCCTCTTTTATATCATAACCATATTACAATAATCTCTAATTCTTTCTGTTGCTCATAGGTCAAATCCTGCTCATGAATTCATCATATCATAATATTTCTTTAAATAATCAGAAAAAGGCCATTCTTCCACAAAGCAGTCATCCTTAAGTTCTCTTATTTTAGCTGCTAACTTTGCTGATTCAGCATAGTTCATCGCTTTACTTATCCATTCTACTTTGGTGGGAACTTCTTCATCTTTTCATTTCTGTGCATAAAGAATCCTAGCTGCTGTAGTTACCTACATGAATGACTTAACCATCTTTTTTTGGAACTTCTGTTCCTATAACCCCTAGAAGACAATCCACTGGACTTTTTCTGTGCTGTTACGAGTTTCTAATGCTACAAGACGGTTAAGGGGAGGAGAGGATTCATTGTACAAATATATTTAAATGTTTAATGCATTTGAGCATACTTTGTGTTCCACAGCTCTTTGTCCTTAGTTAACTTCTTTGCCCTTGGGTTGCAACAATGATTTTGAAGCAGCCAAAAGCATCTGCAAGGTTCTATGAGGCATGGCAACTTCCTTCTAATTTTACTCGCTGGCTTAGCTGTTTATATGTTAGGGGTGTGAATGAATTGTCAGGGCAGGTTTGGGTGGGTGGAGTAAATCATGAGTGTGTGAAATTCATCTTTACGAATGTGTCCTGATCTCTTTCCAGGTCTGTGTCACTGTTCATCCTGTTTGGCAATTTTACTTTACCACTCAGCACTGTATCCTAATGGCTAATCACTGCTTCCCATGCATGTTTATTGACCTTTACAGCCTTTTTTGCCTCTTGGCAGATTTTGGTTCAGAACAAGCTGTGAGGACATGCTTACAGTTTTTTGTTTTGTTTTTTTAAATTCAATTCCCAAAACATAACAATAAAAAGAAAACACCAGCATGATAATCTTACATAATCCACAATTCAATTAGAACAGACAGTCCTGGAAAAATTCAGACCAACTACCTTCGCATTAAAGAACGGAAACAGATTGATTTGGTTTTGATCATATCCACATTTGGTCACAGCAGTGCTGCGAAGTAGAAATGGACAAATTTGGTGTGGTTTGGTCTTTCAGGTTTGGTTTCTCTTCGTTTTTTGTTTTTCCAGTCTTACATTCAGGCTGCCACATTTCAACATCAGTTGGCATTTTAAAGAAAATCCTCACAAAAATCCACCATCATTTTGCCTAATATACACACAATGTGTTTTTATGTGCAATTTCATCCAGAATCTCCATCTGTACACATTTTCTGGTTGGAGAACTGCATCAGTAAATTCAGAGGATCATGGATTTTGAAGGCTACTAGTGCTTTGGCTTCAGTGGCGTAGCATGGGGGGTGCAGGGGGGGGGCCGGCCGCACCGTGCGCAACATCTGGGGGGGGGGGCGCTTGCACTCGCAGCTCTCTGCCCCTACCTGGCTCACTCACTCTCTCTCACTGCAGTGCTGGCTGTGCGAATCTGATCTGAGCCGCCGGGTCGCCGCCCACTGTGGAGGGGTGTGTGTGCCAGGCGTGCGGTGCGGAGAGAGAGCGAGGGACTATCTGGGGGAGGGACAGCGCAGCGGGGGGGGCGCAAATTACTTGCCTTGCCCCGGGTGCTGACAACCCACGCTACACCACTGTTTGGCTTTTGTATTGTCTCAGGAAGCGCAAATTAGATAGATTCGCATTAAAGCACGACCCACACAGAATTTCTCTTGCATTCCTAGTGTGAGGTACATTAGGCTAAGACTGGGAAAGTGTCTTGCCTAAAGCCAAAGGGGGAGCTTTGTGGCTGATAAGTAATTCAAACACAGGTAAGCACAGCAAAAACTCATGAGCGGTTCCCTGAAATATTCGCTCCCCTTTCTTAATTTTCAGATGCAATGTCTTTTCTCATAAATGTATGGCGAACGCTTGGAAAAGATGCAGGAGAAATTTTCTGCACATCACTGGTTTATTAAGCATTACTAATGACTACTGCATGCCAGAGTTGGGGATGTATATCACCATTTTTTCACCACCAAGAGACACCGATATATGCATCTGGTTTAGCACCCAGGCTTAATAAGCCTAGCTAATCACCAGTTTTCTTGTGCTTCTTTAAATTTTTCTTGCCTGTTTCCTGCCTTACTCCATTCTTTATGTTTGCACTTGTAAATGTAGCTAGATAACCACCCTAAAGGCACAATCCCATCATAGACACAAACATAAATAATTCCCTGCTGCCATAATGTGTCAGTCTGTTACTTGTTCGCCAATAAACCTCTTCTGGCACCCCCTGGAAACTCAGGTGATGTCCCTGTTGATACACTTTCAGAGACCTTTTTGTGTAAACACAAACCGCAAGCACCTGAAATCATTAATCAAGTTGTGAATAAGCTGGGAGAACAAAACAAAAAAGCCTGGAAATCAGCTAATGAACATCAGTTTCATTCAATGCACGAGAATATCGAAAAAGCACTTAAAGACTCACAGTGTGTCAAAACAATGACAAAACAAACCTTTGAATACTTTTACACAGGCTCCTTTTCAATAGCGGGAGATGCATTGTTAATGGCTACGATCTATTGAACAATTTGCAGGCTGAGGGAAAGAATTCTTTTTTGAGCAGCCCATTTAACAAAGCAAATATTTGGTCTCTGACATAATTGCCATGAGAGGGGGCATTTCTAGTGTTAAGAAAGGAGGTTTTAAGAACAAGCAAGGGTAGAGAGTAAGTTACCTTGATGTTTTGCAATTTTCACATAGTCCAATGTGAAAGATAAACATATTTCTTGAGGCAAGCCAAGTCTAAGCTTCTCTTTTAAAGAGGAGAGAATCAAAGCAATAAACTGACCTAGGGAAAATAAAAATAGAAAATGGGCATTGTGATCCTAAGGTCATTCTACGCTGCATTTCTGGGCTGGTTGATTCTGCTCTTGTCACAATGCCATCTGTTTTGCACTCCAGGAAAGCAGAGGAGCTCTGCTGGAAGAAACAGTGGCAACCCCACAGAGGAACAGCTGTTCCTTCTACCAGTGACAGCTGTTCCTCGGGCCACACTTGTGGTCTGCATGGGGGGGGGGAACGTTGTTGCCTTTTATTGCCAGTATGAGTAGCCCGGACAAATGTAGAAATGGCAATGAATAATTGGTAGCAGCTGCAGCAATCTCATTAGGACTTAGTGAGTGAGTACAAGTAAGGAAGAGTGTCATCATCTAAGCACTTTCCCACCCTGCATGCCTTAGCCTTGTTCCCCACTCAACCATTGTCATTGTCATTGATGACTGTGTTTGGAATTTAGTCTGTGGGGGCTGAGACTGTGGTAGTTGCAATGATACAATATTCATGCATCGGTTGTAGGGACCTGCTCTGAACCCTGTTTCCCCCACTGCCATGTACCCCAGCTCCAGCAAAGAAATAAGCAGTGGAGCAGAGTACCTTGTGTTCACCAACATGGCTTGGTGTCCCTTGATATTCACTAATGGGACTCACCTGCATTGGCGGTGGTTTGTAACCAACCACGCACCATTTCCTGAAATCTACAGCCGTATCCCAGGGGATACCTGGGCAGGCCGCAGGAGGAACTGGGGGTTGTACCTGGAATGTTTTGCAAAGCATGGATTATTTTACTTTTTGTGGACTGGCGGGATGCAAACGAGTGGTGGGAGGCACCAACTGAAGAAGAAGGCTCAGTGCCAGGGGATTGGTGGTGGGACGATGATGCATGGCCAGAGAGAAAAGATAGGGAGGAAGGGGTGTTGGAAGCCGAAGTTTTAACAGGGTTTAGTGAGCAGAAAGAGGCTGTGTCTAGGGTTGCCATATTTCAAACAATGAAAATCTGGACAGAAAGGCTGTTGAGCTTTTTTCTTTTCCTTTTCAAAATCACACCAAAAAAATGCTGTTTTTGAGCTGCTTTTTATGGAAAGACAGCAAAAACAGCACTGCCGACATGGGCTGATGTACATCCGGACACTGCTAGAGACAGCTGGATTCCAGATATGTCCTGGAAATCCCAGATATATGGCAACCCTAGCTGTGTCAGAGATCAGCATGGAACCAGAGACAGAAGAGGAGGGGCACCAAGAGGCAGAGATGAGTCAGGCTAGTGAAGAAGTCAGGCTGTTTCCCCTTCCTGCTGCAACCAGCCCCCTGGTCTCCCAGCACCTGAAGCGGCATGAAAAGGTAGGAGCAAAGACAGGCAAGATGATGGGGCCTCAGATTGTTTGGGGAGGAGGAGACTTAAGGAGCTGCAGAAAGGCAGGGACCTCCCATCCTTTCAGCTGCCTCAAAGGAGCAAAATCTGCTGGGAAGAGTTGCTGTGCTCTCTAGGCCTGACCTCCTGAGCTGCCTTGTTTCTGTTATCATCACTGACACCATGTGAGTTATTGCCGACCTTTTCCTGGCACCTGCTCTTGACACTACTGCTGAGCCATGACAATTCTCTAAATCAGGGGTTGGCAAGGTTTACCGTGGGCCGGATCACATCTGCGTCTGTGCAGACGTGATTTTTGGCGCCGCAGAAGCAAGTCCCTGCTCCGCGCTGTGCTGGTTTAGGGCAGCGCACAGAGACTCTTCGAGCGGGCGGCTTGGTTCGGGGGCGGTTCATGGGCCGTTTAAACGACCCCCATGGGCTTCTTGTGGCCCATGGACCACAGGTTGCCAACCCCTGCTCTAAATGCAGCATGTGATGCAACAATGCACCGTCTATGTGCATCATGCACCAACATTACAATCTGAGATAGAGCTCATAAAAGTGAAGTCAGTTGCAAAGTGAACCCAACAACTTCACCAGTCACTAATAGATATTGGGTATATCTAGTGACTGGCAACAGGAAAAAAATATGCAAAACGGAAATCAGATGTTTAACAAAGCCACAGGACGTTTCATTGGCAGTTTTTATATATATACGCATGACAATGAAGGCATACAGTATATAATTCTTAAAGGGCAACTATGCTTAAAGCTTGGTGATGACACGTTAATAGCGTAAGCAGCAGAAGTCTGAAGACAAAAAGATTCCTTGTAGGAGCAAATGTCTGCCACGAAGACAGAGAAGTACACAAACGTCTATGCCTTTTGTCAGGATAAATAGAAGGGCCCACACAGCTGGCTTTACAAGCTCGTAAGTCGCTACAGAATTGTGCGGTCTTGTTTACAGAACATTTCAAAGATGTAAAACACCCTCTAAATGCTTTGTGAATCATGATCCATGAGCTTGTGGTTTTCCTAGATCTGCTCCTTAATTAATTGTGTGTGTTTTGCAAGGTCCTCATCTCTGTTTACCGAGTCAAAAGGGAAGAGCCAATTGTTCTTTTTTGAAGTGATCCGGTGACAGCTCTTTATTTCTGGTCAATTCCTTCCTCCAAATACAAGCGGTAGCTGGTAGTCAGCAACGTTTGAGTTCTTGTTCAGCACATATAAAGGCTGATTGGCATTTCTAGACAATGCCCTTCTAACACTAAAGTTTCAATCCTATAGCCGCTTACTTGGGAGTAAGTCCCAATTAGGGTTGCCATATTTCAAAACGTAAAAATCCGGACCGAGTTGTTGAGCTTCCTTTTTAATCCAAAGTTGTTGGGGGGCTGTCTCCCTCTCTAAGGCACCAAGTAAGGGGTAGACTTTCTCACGTGCCCTCCTTATTTGCCCTGGCACCTACTTGCGGGTGAAAAGGGCTCCCACCATAGTCTGCACACCAGAGCTTCCCCAGGCGCCCTCATTGCTGGCAAGAAACAGAGTGAGGGTGGAGAGAGCACAAATGAGTGGCCCAACTCAGTGGCAACACAGGCAGGAGTCTGGCTCCATTGGGAGGCACGCTCAGGCACAGCTGCCCATGGCCTTAATGAGCCAGTTCTTGGGCAGCTGGCAGAAGATGCCACACAGGTTCTCTAGCTCTTTGCTGAGCTGCTCGACGTGCTTGTGGAGCCTCTCATTGTTGCTGCTCAGTGGCGTAGCGTGGGTTGTCAGCACCCAGGGCAAGGCAAGTAATTTGCGCCCCCTAACCCGTGGATTTTAGCAGGGGGCAGAGAGCTGCGAGCGCCCCCCCGATGTTGTGCCCGGTGCGGCCGGCACCCCCTGCACCCCCCACGCTACGCCACTGTTGCTGCTCACTTCCAGCACCTTTTGCCATGTCTCGGCGTTGTGCTGCTTGGCCTTGTTGTGGCAATATTGTTGTGCTTTCAGCACATGTGGCACTCACTGCTGCTCTTGTCCAGCAGCTTCTGGGACTTGCCCGGCAATGCGATCCTGCTGGTGCATGTGGTGTGTGGTGCGGTTGGTGGGCATCGCCATGAGGGCTGGGGAGTGGGCTGCCTGCTGGGCTGCAAATGAACCATCATCTGGGCGCAGTGTGCTAGTACTGGAGGTGGCTGCAGTTGGGCCTGGTTGGCAGCGGGTAGAAGGTGGCCAGCACCGCTTTATGAGCAGTGGATGCAGGCTGGGCAGTGCTGGGCCTCCGGCCAGGCACTCATAGGCCATGCTGGGCTCAGTTTGTCTGTGTAGCTGTGCAGCGGGCTGCCGGCCTGCAGGAAGTCAGCACCCGGCATCCCAGCCCCGACGCAGTACTCCAGGCCAGCCTTGGCCTTGCACTCCTACTAAAGCATTCAGGCTGATGGTGGCGCTCAGATCGATGGAGTTCTCATGCTCGCAGATGTTGGGTAGCTCCAAAGCCAGGTAGCTTGGGGAAAGCTCTGGGGAAAAAATGAGTTTTGAAGCTTTTTAAAGGATTTTTACCAGAAAATTGGCCGTGTTGCCATACGCCTGGGTTTCCCCCCTGACATTTCAGTGATTTCTGGAAATTCCAGCTGGACACCATTTCCGGCATCGGAATCCTGGACGTGGGGCAGTCCTAGTCCAAATGAATGCAGCAAGGTTTATTTCCGAGTAAACAGATAGGTTTGCACTGTTCTGATCTTATTTTCCTTGGCGAGAATCACAACAACGGTTATTTTGGAATACATGTGTAGAAATAAATACACAGGGGAATGATTGACAAGCCATATTGGTTGGTTCAGTGCTTTGGTGTCTGTAGGCTTCCATACCTTAGTCCAATACTTTCCCCAGATGCAATTGAAAACTTCCAGTGAAAACAATGGAGGAAAATTGTGAGCTGCCAACAGATAACTTGGAGCAAGTGTTTGTGTCTTTTGATGCCCATTTACTAGTCTTCTGCCTTCCCACAGTGCCATACCAGGATTCAGAATACGTTCCTTCTGTCTGGGGACATCTCATATGAAATCCCAGTTCTCATATGAAATTCCCAGTATCTCAAGTTCCATCAAACCAGAAAATGTAGCTAAATGTGTAATCATACCCTACAAAATGCAGCAGGGCTTACTCTTGAGTAGGCATGCATAGGATTGCTCTGGGCAGATGCACACCATACATTTAAAGCACATAGCTTCTCCAAAGATTCCTGGGAACTATAGTTTCCCCCTCACCATAGCTGTCAAGTTACAGATTTGAAAATAAGGGACCAGCAGCCTCGAAAATAAGGGATCAGCAGCCAAAATAAGGGATCACCTTTCCTTTCCCCCCACCTTTTCGCCGGCAAGGGTGAGTGGGCCGTCAATGACGTATCCATCCGATTCTGATCCGAGCACTCAGCAGACATATGTTCAACTTCTGAGCCCCTCCGAGCCAAAGGCAGAAAGCCCAGCCAGCAGCCAAACGAAGCCTCAAGGAAAACCACTGTCACCTCTCCGCTGGGAAGCGCTGAGCAAAGGCGAGTCCCCAGGCAACGCAGCCGATTTGATCGGCACAAGGCATGCAAGCTCCACCCCCCAGTCGTTCTTAGACTCCTTACTGGGTGAGCAATGCAGCCAAGCAACACAGTTGGAGCCTCCCTCCTCCCTGGCTGGCAGGGAGGGAGGGAGAGGAGCTGCTTCCTTTGAAACCCGGGAAATTTAAGGGACATCATCAATAAGGGACAGCAGCGGGACACGGCGCTGGGATAAGGGAGTTTCCCGCCAAAGAAGGGACAGTTGACAGCTATGCCCCTCACAGAGCTACAGTTCCCTAAACAAACCGCAGTTCCCAAGATCCTTTGGATGTCATGTGCTTTAACTATGCATTTAGTGGGTTTTTAAAAAATGCATACTGGGGAGTTCTTCAGAGAGTTGGCTCTGCGCTTGACCCCGTAACCTGCTCACTCATGTTACATCCATGACAAAAGCTAAATCAACGCAGTCTTCCAAATGCTGAAATATAGATTACTGCTGAGTTTCTTGTAGCTGCAATCATGCTGGGATTCCACATTATGTTATTGCTTTGACTGCAAAAGGCAGTATGTAACTGAAATTTGTTCCCTCGGAAGATAGTAAAGGTAAAAGCAAAATTCCATTCCTTCTTTGAGGAGGGGATAACTTTTGCTACTCAAAACCACTTACGCTATCCCCTTTGGGGTTCAACGTACGCCAGGAGTTTTCTCCACTTTCTCTGCACTAGCCAGGATGGAGCTGCTGATGGGAAATTTATGGTTTGGAAAGAAATGGATGAAGAACATGGAGAGTTTGGCTGTGGTTCAGCTTACATTTCTGAACGGAAAGGGGAGGCAGAATCACCGACTCGCATGAAAATGAAATAAAATATTAAGCTTCTAGGAGACTAATTATATCCCCCAAGATTCTATAAGTGAGTGATTCAGGAATTTTACACAATTGTGCTCTAATGAAATGTGATCGTTAAAAATGTAGATGCTCGAAATAACCAAACGTATCCAGATGTGCTTCTTCCTAAAGTTTGCAGTGTTTCCGAGGACGGGGCTCCAGGAACTTGAAAACAAAGGGAGCTGCTCATATTGCATAACACACACTTAGAATATTTGTCTTAAGGAAGAAAAAATGAAACAGTGTGGCTGCCTCAATACTATCTGGCTTCAGTTGCTCCCACAACTGGTGAACATAAGAATGTAAGAAGATCCTACTGGATCAGGCAAATGACCTATCTAGTCCAGCATCTGTTCTCGCAGGAAACAACCAGATGTCTGTGATAGGCTTGCAAGCAGGACCTGAATGCAACATCTCTGGTTTCCAGAAACTGGTAGGCAGTTAATAGCCATTGTGGCCAGTAAAAGGTAGAGGACCCCTGGACGGTTAAGTCCAGTCAAAGCCGACTATGGGGTTGTAGCACTCATCTCACTTTCAGGCCAAGGGAGCCGGTGTTTGTTTGCAGACAGCTTTCTGGCTCATGTGGCCAGCATGACTAAACCGCTTCTGGCGCAATGGGACACCATGACGGAAACCAGAGCACACAGAAACGCTGTTTACCTTCCCACTGCAGGGATACCTATTTATCTACTTGCACTGGCATGCTTTCGAACTGCTAGGTTGGCAGGAGCTGGGACAGAGCAACGGGAGCTCACGCCGTCATGGGGATTTGAACCGCTGACCTTCTGATCAGCAAGCCCAAGAGGCTCAGTGGTTTAGACCACAGCGCCACCTGCGTCCCTTACCTTACCTTAGTGACTAGTAGCCGTTGGTAGCCTTAACCTCAATGAATTTGCCCAACCCAAACCATTGAAGTTGGCAGCCATCACTGTCTCATGTGGGACCAAGTTCCATTGTTTGACTGTGCACTGCATGAAGAAGTACTTTCTTTTATCCATCCTGATAAACATTCAGCTTCATTGGATAGCCACAACTTATGTCACCTCTTACTCACTTTTCAAATGCTGCAGCCTTTCCTTGTTCCATTCCCTTGATCATTTTAGTGTGTGAAATCATGTGCACATGATGTCACCCATAATGCATAGGTATCCTGTAGCTCCTGGAGAAATACTCTTGCTGGATGCATATTTTTCTCAAACTAGCTTCCATCTGATTTGAAATTGGAAGCCACAGGTAAGCTGAATTGTGCACATCTCAGGGAGCCACTGAGCATGTGCAGACGACAACTTCCGTGAAGTCCGTCACTGGGAAACAAATTAGGTTACGGCCATCAGTTGAGTACATCCGCACCCGCTCTTTGGTCTGTACAGCAATTTACAAATGCAACTTGAATTGCAGCAGAGGGCAATGGCCTCACTGTGTTTGAAGCAGCTAATGTGTACATATGGTAGGAGAAATTTCCTAATACTAAGAGCTGTTTAGCAGTGGAAGGTGGCAGACTCTCTTTAGATGGAAGTATCTAAACAGAGCATGGATGGCCAGCTGTATTCTGCAGTGTAGATCCTGCATTGAGCAAAGGGTGTGTAGTAGATGGCCTCTTAATACCCCAGCTCTAACATTTCATGATTCTGGTAGAACTAGTTCATGGCATAACAATGCAATGTTCTGTGTTTCCCCATCCCTAGCCAAAGACAGCTGATGACGCAGAACATCCTAATATCAAAGCTACTAGGTGTGTGGCTGGCAAGAGGGAAGTGAATGCAACTTTCGGCGGCAGCCAGATATTTAGGGTTAAATTTGCTTGGTTTTACAGTAATTTTGCAGGGAAAGCAAATACAGGAATAGAAGTAGAAACACTGGCTTCAATTCATAAATAAATTACTCCAGAGTAGCCTCACTAAAATCGATGGAGGTTGCTCTAGAGAGATGCAGTCTATGGGCTGGAGCTTAATTAATCAGCCAAAATCTGTGTTGCAATTTGCGTGGCCTAATGAATTCAGTGTATAACTTCAATTAGCCCTGTTTTTTTGACAAAGCAAATTGAATAAATCATCCTACCTGAACTAATCAAACTAATCAAAGTCAGAAATAAACACAGCCACAGAGAGCTGAAGCAAGTGGCCTACAAGATATGGGGCACACTAGGGAACAGGACATTTTATTGCATGGAAAGAGAGATTCATATGTGAGTTTCAAATTTGAAGCTGACCCCAGGCTTAATCCAGCATTGGAAAAGAAGCTGCCTGGATGCTCTGAGTTTTTAAATTGTCCTGGCATATGCCCCACATAGAAATCAGAATAGATTTTGGATGCGGTTCAGTATCTCATTATGCTCAATCAAATTAACAACAATGTTATTAGGATCTGGCAAAATGAAGTGTGACACCAGAGCAAGGCATTGCCTTCTCGAAAGACAATGTAATTTATGAAGGGAAAGGAGTGAACTTGTCTCCCATTGCTTCCAATTATTACAAAGCAAAAACGACTGCTGTCTCATAGGAAGAACCAGTGAACTCACAGAAAGCTGGAGAGTTAGACTGTGATTCAAACCCCAACTTACACATCAAGCTCACTGGTGGACCTGAAGCCAGTCACATTATCTCAGTTTAGCCCCAGTGTGGCAAACCTTGGGCCCTACAGTTATTGCTGAACTACAATTCCCATAATTCCTGGCCACTGGCCATGATTGCTAGGGAAGATGGAAGCTGTAGGACAAAAAACTCCCACCTCATCTTATCCTTCCATCCCAACTGCCGTTGTACCCCCAGAAACCACCCCATACCTTTCAAATGTTGATAGGTTCTGTGGTGTGAGCAACAGCCCGGGAGAAATGAAAGTTGTTTCCTTCCTTCCCTTTCTCTGGTGCTCCATAGTTCTCCTCCCCATCTTATCTTCACAACAACCCTGCGAGGGTAGGAGAGTGATTGACAGCCCAAGGCCACCCAGTGAGCTTCATGGCTGAGAAAAGATTTGAACCACCACAACACTTTGGCTTTAGTATATTTAATTAGTCAAACTGAAGCAAGTTTTGGAGAATTTGCCCCTACTCAGCCTCAAACACTCTGCTTCCTGGACGCACTGTCAAACTGAGTAACCCCGCTTCCTTTATTTTAGTTTTAGATAAAAAAAGAAGAAGAAATGAAATGAAACACATGGATTTTCCATAAAGGTGGTTGAGGACATCAGCTGGGTGACTGCTGAATTACAAACTGTGCTTAATAAAGTTTTGCATGTGATGAGTGACATTTTATGACAGTTTTGTCTATTAAGTGAGCAGGCCTAACATTGCACCATGTTATGTGACACTAACTCTGGAAAGAATATTTAGAGTGGACTGCATTTCACATTAGCAGATGAAGAGGCAGAGGGGGAAAAAATAACAAGCCATGACTGACACAATCCTTCAGGCAAGGTGATTAAAAGCTACAGCAAAATGAAAGAGCTGGCATCCAGCACAAATAACAGGCCTCTCATCCTCACTTCGCGGCAATTGTCAGAGGGCTAATTTTTATCACAGTCCCCTGCTCTTCAGTGGGGTCCCGAAGCTGATTTGTAGACTTGAGAATGTTTCCAAGAGCTGAGAAAGAAATAAAAGGAATAAATAAAATGCTAGCATGTCACTGATTCCTGAAGCGATTTCCTACCTACCTTGTCCATACTCCTAAGAGGATAGTTGGAGACAAAGGCAGACTGGCTTTTCTGGTGCCTGTTGCTATGCTGAGCTGATGGAAGAAAACTGAATGTGCTTCTTTGAACAGCTCTTCCTTCGGGTCAGAGCAGCCTGCTCCAACTGGCAGCTCTTATCCCTGATATCTAGAATTATTGACTCATAAAGGTCTTGTTTTCACTCAGATGGAAAACTTTTATGTTTCTGAGCTTGTTTAATATTTTCTCTCCCGTTACAATAATTGCGTGTTCAGACCCAGAAACCTCCCCCCTAAATAAATTCACACTTGACCCAAATTTTAGGTTTGGTTTTTGGCAGAATTTAGGCCACAACTTTATTGATTACAGAAAGTGACTGGTTGCATAGACTCTGGTTCGACTAGCTCCTTGCCATGCAGGTAGCGCTGACCCAGGGCACCAGCATAGGTCAGCCAAGGGTGAACACCTGGATAAGCGGCAAGCCGGGCACGGGCTAACTCCGCCACCCAAATGTCCCCCTGGACTCAGGCATGGACACAACCCCCTCACAGGGGTTGATCAAACCATCAAGTCCCTGGATTCCTTTAATGGAATACCCTTCACATAGGGATGGCCAGAGCGTTCTCCCATCCCTATCAACTGAACCAGAGCCTATCCATAACCTTACAAGTTGTGACGATTTGCTACATGGCAGGTGAAACCCAAATGGCTACAGCCAATCAGCCAGGTGGGGAAAATTCCTGCTGTACCCCTGTCCCAATGACAGATGACACATGATGGCATAGCAAGGTCAAGCGCAAAACCCTAAAAGTAGGGAGAGGTGGGCGGGCTTTCCGATTGCACGCACTGAAAGAGGAAGCTCTGGGTCAGGTGCATGGGCATAAACAGGTCCCTTGAACCGTTTGGACTGCGCCCCATTGGCCAGATTGCACCCAGCTTCAAGGGACCTACCAATCGGGTGTTGTGGCTTACCAACTGAACCCACCCACAACACAGGGTGTTGGTTGTCCAGGTCTCACCGCAATACGTGCCCAACTGGAGGACCCAATTAACTAAAGCAGCTCACAGTAAAGAGAGAATGTGTGGCCTTGCAACAAAATGTTGCAATGTGTTGTGCTTCTGTTTAGGGAACAAGACAGCCAGCCATGACCCCTTCTAAGGATACACTATTCCATTCCTGCTCCCTTTTGTTTTTCCATCACCACCACAAAAGAGCCAGCCAGCATTCTGCAGCCAGTGAGTATGCTCAGACCTATTAGGCTATTTTAGGGTGTTTTGTTTAGACTGTACCTCTGCAACCTCAAGGTTCCTCATGTTTCTTCTACAGACCTTGGGCTCCTGCTGACACCTCCTAGTTCTGGATGGTGCCACTCTGGTTATATATGGATCTATACTTGGAAAATTAGTTTTCTGTTAGTATACAAGATGTGTCTGAGTTCTATCATGTCAAATGGCACATTGGGAATGGCCAACAATAAAATAAAAATCCATACATATAAAACTACCTACGGTGCACATTTGAGCGTGAAATCAAATCATTGGAGAATTACAGCATCTGCTGTGGCTGTAAAGACCAATAGAGGAGAGACATGTTTTATTGCAGCTAGGGCACATGAAGTCATCTGGTTTCATTGCTACAGAGGCGCCATGGCATTTCTTCTCTCTGGGCTCCTCCCAGCGGTCATTCCTCCTGTGGTCACTGTTGTGAATACACGACCTGACTTGCATGTGAGCTCTTCTCCCTGACATCTCGTTTTCCATGAAGGATAATGATATTTCCATTGGGAAATATCCAGTTATATGAGTCCCCTTCTGATATCTGAAGTGGTACAGCATGGACACAGATTGACCACTTAAATCAAAATGAAATACGATATAACAGAAATGGCTTCATAAAATCAAGATTATTCCCGGAACAATTAATATGGAGATGCAGCAAAATCTGGGTTTAACTCAACAAACTCATGGGCAAAATGGCTACAAAAATCAGAGTGTGTAATTAATTACTTTTCGAACACATTATTTGTACTCTTGGATCCTTGAAAATCTTGAAAAACTCTGTCTCATTGAAATGCTACATAATACTATGGTTGCAGTGTGGGTCATGATGATGCATGCATATCAAACCAATATATTCCATACCCTACAACAGAGGAAAATTGTCTAGGGTCTTTTTGATCCTCTGTTTTAATGACCCATCAACCAAGCACTCATTTCAAAAGGAAACTAGCCTGGCTTAATGAGCTTTTACCACTTGCTGATTCAAGGGCATTCAAAGTGTCTAGCACACAGTTTAGCACCCCGAGCTTAATTAAATTCTGATACCCACCGGACCCAGGAATTTAAGGGTGTTTTGCACTCACAAACACATAATACTCTAGACTCAGGCTGAGAGACATCCAGCTGCCACCAAAGAGTTTTTCTCCCCCAGATTGCAGCCTCCTTTCCTGTCTTAATTGGCACATTCAGGTCTTTGTACTAAAGAGTTTTCTTCATGGGAAAACAAGACTGAGTTTGTGAACTTAGTAGGGATTTTTGTTCAAGCATGCCGTGGAGGTGAACAGTTCACTGCAGCTTTGATGCTCACCCAAACCCACATGCTATTACATGGGCAGATTACATGCAGCAGACTATTTTGCTTTTTGTGTCGGTACACACACAGCCTTTGCATTCTTGTCCCAACGTAAATCCGAGATGAGAAGAGCAAGCAGCTTTTTGTTTGAAAATGCAGCAAGCCTATTGAAAACGGGAAAGGCCAGAAGGAGTGGGATAATTTCTCACACAAGAGCTCCAGCACAATTGTAAAATTGAAAAGAAATAAAACTACTGCACAGTTTTTGATCCCTTTGTGGGCAATAAACTTGAGAGAGGTTCAGCCTTCTTTCCCCTCTTTCTTTTAGTGATGGTTTTACAGTTCAGCAAGCAGTATTTGAGAATAAAAACAAAACCATCATTCTTAATCTGTACTGCTCTTCAACTCTTTTCCCTTCCTTGTGCTGTTCAGCTAAAGATTAACATCCACCATTTTCAGTCGTTCATTAGGAAGAACCAGTGCCAACTTGTGCAAACCCAGAAGAGCTTCTGTTAAATAAACTCTGATGGAAATGTGTAAGAAATAGGCGTTAACAACCAAATCCTAAACATGTTTACTTGGAAATGAACACTATTTAATCCAGAGGGATTTAATCCCTTGTAATGACACATGAGATTGCAGACTGGGTTTTAAACGGTGTAAACTTGAAAATCTAGTCATTTGAATGCAAGATTGTCTAATTGTGATATCTCCCACCCCTTTTTTGCCCCTCGTTGCAATAAGAAAGTAGTTTATGTTTTCCTGTGGTCTAAGAAGTCACTCAGTAAAGGGCTAAATGCTCTGACAGCCCCTCTGTACTGGGCATGGGGCAGTGAAATCTATCTGTGTGGCACCTGTTAGTTACGCACAGCAGGATTGTCCATCAGCCCTTGAAGTATGTCTCCATTTCCATAGCAAACTGCAGAGCATAGAGAGACAAAATTACTCTTTAACTAAAAGACAGTGAATGGCAAGATCTTGTCAATGTTTATGCTGTCAGACCACCATCCGGGATGCATTACATCAGCTGGACCAGGGGGAAGGGAATACAGTCAATTTGCAGACAGCTGTCAAAGCTTACTCCTAAAAATAAGCCTGGCAAGATTCATCTTTCGGTTATGCCACTTACCAGGCAATATAAAAGCATAGCTGCATACTAGAAAGTATCTCTTTAAAAAAATAATAAATAAAAAACCGGTGTGTTTGCAATGTGAAGAAAGTCTCACTCCCTAATGTTTACTGAGAATAAATGAAATGGAACGGCAACCCACATTTTAAAAAGTATGACACCAATTAGAGCAGCAAATGAATCTTATCAGTGTTGGAATTTGTTGCTGCTTATACAGAGAGCATCCGAAACCAAATACTGAAGTAAATTAGCCCTGTTGTGCACGTAGTCTAACGTAAACCTTGTAAAATGATGCAGTACAGTGAAATTTGATTCGCGAGCCACACATCTCCCCATGCAGTACCTACTGATTGTGAAAGTTTGGGGAGGAATTTTTCCTCTTGGCTTAATCAAGATGCAGGCAAGCATTTCAAGGGAGCGTCATGGAACAGCTTGTGGCTCCCAGAGATAGTACTGGAGTGAGTTACAAACACAAAACCCAAGCATAGCTGTCAACTGTCCCTTATTTGGTGGGATAGTCCCTTATCCCAGCGTTGTGTCCCGCTGCTGTCCCTTATTGATGATGTCCCTTAAATTTCCTGGGTTTCAAAGGAAGCAGCTCCTCTCCCTCCCTCCCTCCCTGCCGGCCAGGGAGGAGGGAGGCTCCAACTGTGTTGCTTGGCTGCGTTGCTCACCCAGTAAGGAGCCTAAGAACGACTGGGGGTGGAGCTTGCATGCCTTGTGCTGATCAAATCGGCCGCGTTGCCTGGGAACTCACCTTTGCTCAGCACTTCCCAGCAGAGAGGTGATGGTGGTTTTCCGTGCTGCATCCCCTTTGCCGGGTTGCTGTACTGTGGGAACCACCGCTTGAGGCTTTGTTTGGCTGCTGGCTTGGCTTGGAGGGGCTCAGAAGTTGAACCTACATGTGCTCTGAAAATCCCTTATTTTGGCTGCTGATCCTTTATTTTCGAGGCTGCTGGTCCCTTATTTTCAAATCTGTAAGTTGACAGCTATGAACCCAAGTAGTTTGCTCTTTTCCTCCCCTCCTAGTCAGACCTCTGCGGTCAAATTGGAGGCACTTTTCACATACTCATGCTTTACATTATTGATCGATATTGATAAAGAACAGTTCCCTAAGGGCTCACTTCCATCAGTCAATGACAGAACTGGGGTGAGGAAGAGAACTATTTATTTACATCAAACTCAATAGGACTTACGTTTAGGAGAAAACATATTTAGGATGTGAGGATGTGAAATATGCCACCATATGAGAAATCTAATATAGAGGAGCGAAGTCACACCACCCCAAATGCACTTTGATCTGTGTTCACCAAACAAATATATTTTTTCCTGATGATTCCTGCAGCAATTTCCCATGGAAGGTATTTTGAAGATGAACGCAAATGATTAAGAACTAATGTCATTTTTAGAAGATGTGTCAGGGGGCAGGCAGCTCATATGTAGCCAATAATCCTGCTGTCTAACCAAGCTGCTGCTTCCCCTCATGGCTACAATTAAACTGGGCTCTTCATGAGGACAATTCAAATCACCAAAAGATCCGGTGGGCGAAAAGTATCGATTCATTTACCTCACAACTGCAAAAAGGGTAATGCCAGTCTACTGTTAATACCCTGAACAAGGAAGATAGCAAAGTAATGAGGAAACGTGCAATTCCCCAAAGACGTATTATTCGTCTACTCTAAATGTCTATCTGATTTGAGTATGAGAGAGAGAATTGAATTTGAACCAAAATATCAAGAAAAAGAAATGGGCCAACAATTTCTCCCACGTGCATGAAGTTTTAGCTGCATGCGTCTCAAAGGGATCAATGCAAGTCTAATAATAATAATAATAATAATAATAATAATAATAATTTAATTTAATTTAATTTACGGTGGTACCTCAGGTTACATACGCTTCAGGTTACATATGCTTCAGGTTACAGACTCTGCTAACCCAGAAATAGTGCTTCAGGTTAAGAACTTTGCTTCATGATGAGAACAGAAATCGTGCTCTGGCGGCGCGGCAGTAGCAGGAGGCCCCATTAGCTAAAGTGGTGCTTCAGGTTAAGAACAGTTTCAGGTTAAGAACAGACCTCCGGAACGAATTAAGTACTTAACCTGAGGTACCACTGTATATCCCATCTGGCTGGGTTTCCTCAGCCACTCTGGGCAGCTTACAACATGAATACAAACACAAGAAAACATCAAACATTTTTTAAAAAAATCCCATACAAGCATTAAACAAACCACCACCAACAATAACAACAACAATAATAAATAGCTTGCAATTATACCCAAATTAAAATAACTGTCAACCCCAACTAAACATTTAACCAACACCAACCCGACAAAAACAAAACAGAGGAACCAAAATTAGAACCGCAAAACATTTTAGCCAGTTGGCCCAACCCAAGAGTTGTTCCATCAGTGTCCCTCTGGCCTCCCAGGAGCCTTTTTTAGCTGTTCAGGGTAAGTCTGGGCCCTGCCCCCCTAGGCCAGGTGGAAATGGGCCTTGCAGAGCGGAGCAGTCTTCCTTCCAGCACTTCCGGCAGCAGCAATGACTTAAACTTATGCAAAGCTTTCAAGACTTTAGCTTTGTAGGTTTAACAAAGAACATATATAATACACCACACTTCAAATGCATATATTACAACGGTTTTATTCATACAGAACTAAGGATTCCTTGTGGCACATGCAAACTGAATAAGCTTTGTTGCCATCAAAACTCTTTGAGCAAAAGGGACCAAGGATTAAATGGTTCTGTTAGGTGGTGAATATTTGTAGAAAACCAACTATCGCTCCTGTCTTACGAGGAGTACAGAATAGTGCAAGTTCCTTCTCTATGTTCAAGATTTCCGGAATTCTTGAAATATTTCTTCTAGGGGGAAAATATCCAGTAAATAAACAGGATTTTAAAATGCTGAAGTATAAAAGAACCACTGCACATTCCTGTTTTTAAATAATATTATAGATTGCAAGAATACCTTTGAATGAATCAGTGCCTTTGATGCGTACTCACAGAGCTCCTATGTGTGAAATAAATTCCTTATTCATTTCACTGGACAACAGGAGCATTACACACATGTACACACGCGTTTTTGGACACACAAAGCATTCCTCTCATTTTATGTGAATTGTGAAGCCTGTGCATAAGGAGGTTCGGTGTCCGGGCTGAAGTACCAACTGAACTTTAGACTGGAGGTCCTACATTATTGTCAATTCCTTTCGATGCCTTCAGAAACTGGTGACGCAATCAGCATGGCAGCTTTTCTTTTCACAGAAGGTTCTCTATTTTGACATTAAATCAGTTAGATTAGTATACGGTGAAAATGGGATCTTTTCAACACACTTTTGACACAACCCTGAGCAAAATAATTTTAACAGCTCTCCATCCCAACGTCTTTTCCCTTGCTGTGCTAAATGTGAGAGGAAGAAAAATGCCACAAGTAATCCATAGAGCAAGGCATGGAGTTTTCTCTTTTATCTAAAAAATGGCATGGTGAAGTCAATGTTTGTTAACTTTTGCAGTCAATTTTCAAATGTCGAACTTCTTATCTTTTGGGTGGTTTAACAGGTATTCAGATTGTGACAACATTATCAATGGCTTTCTGGATCGTGGTTCTAAACTCAGTCTAGTCTTTGATGATGAATATATTGCCTCCTTGCTATAATGGAATAAAATCTACAGTTCTTCAGTTAATGGGAATGTTTTGGACTAACCTCTATAGAGGTTATAAAAAAACCCCTTCTTAAAAACCTATTGGTGGCAAGTAAATACTGTAGGAAATGAACTGATAACCTTTGCTGGGTTTTTTTTTGTTTTTGTTTGCCTGTGATGAAAGACGGCAATGACACTCTTAACATCTGGGGAGAAGAAGCAGTTCCTCTCATTTCATAACAGGGTAATACACTAGTTCAGCCATAACTAAAGGCCACTTCCAGTGATTCAATGTGACAGGGAAAGGACTTCTTTTAACCTAAGCAACTACCATAAAAAACATCTTGTCAATACAATCTGCAATATGTTTGCAATGTGGGAATTGCAAACTTGGCTAAAATAACAAGCCTTTATTGATGTGTGGTATATTTTTGTGTGGCTTATCAGCAGTACATGGGGCATCGTTAGCTGCACTGTATCTTTCCCATAATGAAATTATTGCTTAATTGTATTGTATTGATTTTATTGTCCTAAGTTGCATAAGGCATCAAGGGCAGGCCCGACGGACTGATCTCTTATCTCTCTCCACAGTCACTTTCTAAAATGCTCCCTTAGTTCAGCTCGGACTGCCGGCCGCAGCTCAGTTACAACTCAATTAGATGTCACCACTAATTTAAATGCAAACATAGGTTATCATCTGTAACTAATAGGGGTAAAACAGCACACACATCAATAATATGTTGTTTTGTGGAAATTAATGAGCATGCAAACCTAGCCACACACTGGACACACAGGCATGTGCATTCAAACTGAATTTAAAATCAGATACATGGAATTAATCATACCATTTTAGATGTTCACTTTAAAGGGGTCACATTCTGCCTTCAGCTACTCTGGTGACATGACACTGAACACACTGGCGTTCTCTACATGGGTCAGATTATTGCAGAACAGCTCCTACTGTTTTAAATATGAATTTAGCAATCAGTGTGTATAAAATGTTGTACCAAACGCAGAAGGACTTGGTTTCTGTTCCCAAATCTTTCAGCTAATTATTATTTTATTAGTACTTTAATTTCCATATTAAATTACTGTAAAATGGGGCTGCCCTCATTTAGATAACTCAGAAACTTTCAATTGGCCAAAACTGGCTGGGGTTCCATTTTGAACACACATAACGCTGTTTTTAAAAAAGCTGCAGCAGTTGCCAGTTTGGTTCCAGGGCTGATTTAAGGTGGTCAAATAATAATAATAATAATAATAATAATAATAATAATAATAATAATAATTTATTTATACCCCACCCATGTGGCTGGGTTTCCCCAGCCACTCTGGGCAGCTTCCAACAGAATATTAAAATACAATAGTCTATTAAACATTAAAAGCTTCCCTAAACAGGGCTGCCTTCCTTCAGATGTCTTCTAAAAGTCTGGTAGTTGTTTTTCTCTTTGACATCTGGTGGGAGGGCGTTCCACAGGGTGGGCACCACTACGGTTCCCTGGTTCCCTATAACTTGGCTTCCCACAGGGAGGGAACTGCCAGAAGGCCCTCAGAGCTGGACCTCAGTGTCCAGGCAGAACGATGGGGGTGGAAATGCCCTTCAGGTATACTGGACTGAGGCCGTTTAGGGCTTTAAAGGTCAGCACCGACACTTTGAATTGTACTATTTAAGGCCCTGAAAGACTTAGGACCCAATGTCTGAAAGACCGCCTCCTTCCTTGTGGAACATGTGAGGTGCTAACATTGGTAGAGAGGGTCCTCTCACCTTCACAGGTTTTGGGGGTGTTGGCTGACAGAGGGCATTCTCTGTGGAAACCCTAAGTTGTGGAAATTCATCCCCACAGGAAAGGCAGATTTAGGTCAGTGTGACTGATTCTTCTGCACTGGGTGCCAAGTTTAGGGGGCACAGCAACTATGACTTAGTGAATTGAGCAGAACAGAAGGCAAGCTGTGGGTGGGGGACACCAAATTTTGGCCTCACTCAGAGCATTGCTGAAATATGAAAGGCCAAAGTCCACCCTGGCCCACAGAGGTCCATCTTACACTTTCATTGTGCAGTTTTTGTTACATGCTGAACATGGGACATGGTTGGCGCTGTGGTCTAAACCACTGAGCCTCTTGGGCTTTTGCTGATCAGAAGGTCAACAGTTCGAATCACCGCAACAGTGGTAACCCCCTTTGTTCTGTCCCAGCTCCTGCCAACCTAGCAGTTTGAAAGCACGCCAGTGCAAGTAGATAAATAGGTACCGCTGTGGTGGGAAGGTAAACGGCGCTTCCATGCACTCTGGCTTCCGTCACGGTGTTCCATTGTGCCAGAAGCGGTTTTGTCATTCTGGCCACATGACCCGGAAAGCAGGCTGCGGACAAACGCCAATTCCCTCAGCCTAAAAGCGAGATGAGCGCCGCAACACCATAGTCGCCTTTGACTGGACATAACCGTCCAGGGGTCCTTTACCATTTTATCTTTTACATGCTAACGGTGCACCTGTTTATCCTGACCCCTGGCACCTGAAATACATTTTTAGGACCTGCTGATTTTGCTTTAACTGATTTTAATATTGCATTTAGCATTGTAGCAACCCACCCTGGGACCTTAGGGTGAAGGGTGGGTAAGAAATCTAGTTGGCAATAATAATGCATAATTTAAAGACTTCACTTTCCTCAGTACTCATGGAATCTACTTTGCCTTTGTCACTGCTGGTGACTCACCCAGCTTGACCCCATGCCTGCCTTTGTGACTTTGCCTTTGAATATGTATGCTTGCATTTTCATGACTAGATCTGGAGGAAAGTTGTAACTAAGTGGCAGAGCATCTCCTTTGCATGCAGAAGGTGTGGAAGTGGGCCTTTATAAAAATGTGGCAAGTAGCAGATCATATTAGATATGGGGTAAAAAGGTAAAGGACCCCTGACCCCTGACCATTAGGTCCAGTCTTGACCGACTCTGGGGTTGCGGCGCTCATCTCGCTTTATTGGCCGAGGGAGCCAGCATACAGCTTCCGTAAACGCCGCTTACCTTCCCGCTGGAGCGGTACCTATTTATCTACTTGCACTTTGACGTGGTTTCGAACTGCTAGGTTGGCAGCAGCAGGGACTGAGCAACGGGAACTCACCCTGTCGCGGGGATTTGAACCTCTGACCTTCTGATCGGCAAGTCCTAGGCTCTGTGGTTTAACCCACAGCACCACCCATGTACTTGGTGTTATAATGCCTGTTCCATAAAGGTGTATGGAGGAGAAGATGTCCTGAAACGAATTGTTTCTACTTTGGCTTATTGTATTCTTCCACAATGCGTGCTTGTTTTCAAACAAGGGATGCGACTTATTTGAAGTGAGGATAACTGGTAATGCTAAGATTTCTCTTACTTGTGTTTTGTTGTTCTTCATGCGAGCCTTCCTTGATGTAAGGAAGTATACAATCTGTTTCTGTGTTCAGGCTTATGTTCCCCACAGATGCTGTAAAAGCAGCCTTGAGGTATGTGTATTTAAGTACTGAGATCTAATATCAAAGGAGGAGAGAGGCCTCTTGGGACTGTAAACCTAGGAGTCCTGCTTTCCCCTCCTCCCCAAAGAGTACACAATGCTATGTTTGTTTGTCATAAAGATACCAGAGATTTCCCTCTCCCCAGGTCTCCTTCCTCCCACAATGCCATGGGCTGCACTCTGTGGTGCTGCTTTGAAGGAGCTCGGCTGTGACAAACTTGCAGCTCTCCTCCTCAGAGCTTCACATCCTGCTTGCTTTTAGTGGTCAGAGACAGAAGGGAGGAAGAGAGTAGTCTCTCACAGTGTATGCCTGTGTGTTCAAAGAATTTAAGGGCAGTGTTTTAATAAACAGGGCACAACCCTGTGAACCGTACATTACAAGTCCTTAAGAACACAAGAAAAGCCTCGCTGGATCATGTGCCTGCCAACATTTCCCCAATGAAAATAGGGACATCCTATTCCAGACTTCCTCAACCTCAGCCCGCCAGATGTTTTTGGCCTACAACTCCCATGACCCCTAGCTAGCAGGACCAGTGGTCAGGGATGATGGGAATTGTAGTCTCAAAACATCTGGAGGGCTGAGGTTGAGGAAGCCTGTCCTATTCCATAATAATGATAATAATAATTTTATGATTTATACCCTACTCTGGATGGCTTCCAACATATATAAAAACATAATAAAACATTTAAAACCTTCCCCATACAGAGCTGCCTTCAGATGTTTTCTAAAGGCTGTATAGTTACTTATCTCCTTGACTTGGGGGTCGCATAATTCCATACTTCATTTATCCCCCCAATTCCCCCCAACCTGTCCCGTATTTTGCCCAACCTGTCCTTTATTTTGCCGGGCCAAAGGTGACAATGCTAATTTACAGCAATGTGTGCCCCATCTTTCTGGATTTATGCAAAATTAGAAACTTACAGGTTTCCAAAACACTATGGTTAATTTTTAAAAACGTTTCATCTGAATAATATTGGTGCATATTAGGATCACCTCACTATAGTTTCCACCTTTCATATTCAGGATGAGAATTCTATGGTTAGTCTCTCAAGTCGTAAGACATGCACCTCGTTTGAAATGAAAATGTGCAAGATTCTTTCTGCAATTATTGCTCACAGTGTACCATTCCCAAGAACATTCCTTCCGATAAATTATTTACCAGAATATTTTCAGAAAGTGAACATGAAAGGGATGTGTACATTTTCAAAGCAAATCTGTTTCAAAATAAGGATGAATCGGAATAATTTTTTCAAGTATTTGTTTTGCTATAATCTTTATGCAAACAGTTTTAGCTCCTTATTAACACGTCCCATTGGGAACAGTTGTCCTTATATTTTAATAATGTACTGGGTCTGACTGTGTTCTCATATACAGTGATGTAAAGCAGAGAGTTCTTTTTCTGAAGTTACAGATTATGATGACATTGATGACGACAAAATGCAAGGTCTGGAATACTGCAGTTAAAATCTCTCTTCCTTTTAATTTTCCCATGACTCAAATAAACATCCCAATTCGGCCTCAGGTGTGTGGAGCCTTTGGCCCTGCAGATACATACCCTCCATCATTTCTCTGATGAAAATAGGGGTGTCCTATTCCATAATAATAATAATAATAATAATAATAATAATAATAATAATAATTTTATTATTTATACCCCACCCATCTGGCTGGGCTGACCCAGCCACTCTGGGTGGCTTCCAACATACAGTGGTACCTCGGGTTAAGTACTTAATTCATTCCGGAGGTCCGTTCTTAACCTGAAACTGTTCTTAACCTGAAGCACCACTTTAGCTAATGGGGCCTCCTGCTGCTGCTGCGCCGCCGGAGCACGATTTCTGTTCTCATCCTGAAGCAAAGTTCTTAACCGGAGGTACTATTTCTGGGTTAGCGGAGTCTGTAATCTGAAGTGTCTGTAACCTGAAGCGTATATAACCAGAGCTACCACTGTATATAGAAACATATTAAAACATTAAACATTAAAAAAACTTCCCTATATAGGGCTGACTTCAGATGTCTTCTAAAGGTTATATAGTTACTTATCTCCTTGGCTTGGGGCTTTCATAATTCCATACCCACCAACATTCCTCTGGTAAAAATAGGGATGTCCCAAGGAAAAATGGAACATTCCAGGATCAAATCAGAAACCGGGACGGCTTCTGTAAATCTGGGACTGTCCCTGGAAAACAGGGACACTTGGAGGGTCTGCAAATACTGCTGAACTACAACTCTCATAGTACCTGACCATTAGTTATCCTTGCTGGGGCTGATCAAAGTTGTAGTTCGACAACATCTGGAAGGTCAAATGCTTCCCATCCCTGCTCTGTGCAGTTCTCTGTGTGTTTATGTGTAAAAGAAAATGAAGAAGAAAGAGAAGGATTACAAGGGACATGAATGGAGAAACTAAGTGTGTTGTGCTCAGTGCAGTTTCCGGGTTTGTAAAAAAAAAAATGGCTTGGTTCTGTTGCCCTTCTCAATCACAGGAGCATCCATACAAAAAGGGCATGGATCTGTATCTTTGTTGTTGTGTAGTCATTTAGTCGTGTCCGACTCTTTGTGACCCCATGGACCAGAGCACGCCAGGCACTCCTGTCTTCCACTGCCTCCCGCAGTTTGGTCAAACTCATGTTTGTAGCTTCGAGAACACTGTCCAACCATCTCGTCCTCTGCCGTCCCCTTCTCCTTGTGCCCTCCATCCTTCCCAACATCAGGGTCTTTTCCAGGGAGTCTTCTCTTCTCACGAGGTGGCCAAAGTATTGGAGCCTCAGCTTCAGGATCTGTCCTTCCAGTGAGCACTCAGGGATGATTTCCTTAAGAATGGATAGGTTTGTTCTTCTTGCAGTCCACAGGACTCTCAAGAGTCTCCTCCATCACCATAATTCAAAAGCATCAATTCTTCGGCGATCAGCCTTCTTTATGGTCCAGCTCTCACTTCCATACATCACTACTGGGAAAACCATGGCTTTAACTAATCTGTATCTTACATACTTCCAAATGTTATGCAGATATCGTTTAGACCAGGCATCCCCAAACTTCGCCCTCCAGATGTTTTGGGACTACAACCCCCATCATCCCTAGCTAACAGGACCAGTGGTCAGAGATGATGGGAGTTGTAGTCCCAAAACATCTGGAGGACCGAATTTGGGAATGCCTGGTTTAGACTTTAAGAAAGCAATAACAAATTTCCGGTTCAATTGAGATCATACTTTCTGCAATGCAGTCCTTTTGCTCAGAAGGAATTATCTTGATTTTAGAGCTTTCCGGTGACATTATTATTCCATAGTAGCTTCCATGTTAAATTAACCATTTATAAATGATTCCTAAAAAAAGAAATCTGTGTGGATGACTTTGATTTTAAACCAGAACGAGGGAGCTGGAAGTCCAACACTCCTCTAAAATAGTATCATTGATGCACAATGGTGAATACTAACACAAAACTTACAGTTTTGGTTTAATAGCAATTGCGTCTCCCGTTTCCCTCAGTGTAATTTTGCTATGAATAATAATATGATAGAAACACAGGGAGTTAGCCCATAAAAAGGTCTCTGTAAGAAACACAACGTATCTTAGTAAACGGCAATATTTCCCCAAGAATCAGCGAAAAAGATGTTTGTTTATGCCTCGTTTGTGGGCCAAACCCTCCCTCCTTTTTTCCTGTTTGGTGCATTCAATATTTTGATTTTGTCGGCTGCTCCAGCCTACAGATGGTAGCCCTCCAGCTACTTTGACGTAAGAGGCTCTTTATTTTCATAACCACAGGAGAACGCGCCCAACCTGGTTTTCTACACACACATAACAGTTTACAACACAATAGTTTTACGCACAGGATGCTCAGCGTCAGGAGGGCAGGTCACATCGCCAGGGCCCTGGCTGAACTCAGCATATTACATGCTTTAAGCTGTAAGCGAAGTACTATCAGTCAAAATCAACATCCTGAAGACGGAAGCCTGAGTCTTGAGTTCAGCAACGGGAAGGAATCTCCCATCCTGAGGAAGAAAGATTAGGTTCACTCTGTGTTCAAATGGGCAGGAATAACTTCCCAAACGACAATGAATGAAAAACTCCAAATTTAGTACCCTTTCAAGATATCAGGCTTAATAAGGCTTACATTCATTATTGTTAAACTGTCTAATATTAGCAACAGCCCTTTTGCATTAATCAGGCACAGCCCTGCACAAATATAATAGAGATAATATGAAGAATAAAGGTCATACCTCTGTTAGATATATAGTGGCAATATGTAATTAACTGAGAGGCTGTCGTATATTGAAGGAGCAGGGAAAAACGCAATTGTCGTTAGTTAACATATAGTCCGTGTTCTTTTCTATGCCGCCCTCATCGCAGTTCTTGAACAACGAACAGTAAAGCACAGCTCTTGGTTATGATATACACAGATCTCTGGCTGGTCTATGGGCACATTTGAATTTGAATTTGAAAGAATGGAGGACAGATAAAAGAACATTTCAGTTCAACAGCAAGAGAAGCACCAGGTCAACCAATTTCCTGCACATTTCCCAAAAAGGCCTCCTTTAGATAAGTTTTAATCAGAGGTGTGTGAGTGTATGTGTGTATCAGAAAGCATGTTCTGTGTCATAGAGACCACAATTCTGAATTTATGGAGCTTACAATGGGTATTTGCTGAGAAGAAAAGCACACTACATTGATGTCCAGAAGCACTCTACAGTGGTACCTCAGGTTACGTATGCTTCAGGTTACAGACTCCGCTAACCCAGAAATAGTGCTTCAGGTTAAGAAGTTTGTTTCAGGATGAGAACAGATATCGTGTTCCAGCGGTGTGGCAGCAGCGGGAGACCCCATTAGCTAAAGTGGTGCTTCAGGTTAAGAACAGTTTCAAGTTAAGAACGGACCTCCGGAACGAATTAAGTACTTAACCTGAGATACCACTGTATGTGATGAACAGACTGGCCAGATGCAAAGGAGGGCAATAGTCTGTGTATAAGTTGTGTATAAGAGGGAATTTCCATAGGCGTAGCATCCAGAAGCCCTGCCCTCTAGATACCGTACTTTTCCGTGTATAAGACGAGGTTTTTTAATTTAAAAATTACCTTAAAAATTGGGGGGTCGTCTTATACACGGATAGTGCACGGGGTGGACGTGTGATTGGTTGGTTCCGCAAGCTGGATATTGTCAGAGGCTATTGGGCGTGTTATTGGTGGTTGTGGCAAGGGCTGGTGTTGATTTGCTGTTGCTGCGGCAATTGGGCGGGCGATTGGCAGCTTCTACTGGATAGACTCGCTTCTGCCATGCAAGTGGTCGGTGAGCGTTTTTCGGCAATTCCCCCTAAAAAAAGCTCAACAGTTGTGCCCCCCAAAAGCTCAACAACTCCGGGCAATCTCCCCCCATTTTCTTTATTTGGAGTCCCCAAAAATTTGGAGTCCTGTCTTATACACGGAGGAGTGTTATACACGAAAAAATACGGTAGTTTGAGGAAAAGAATAAGTGGCCATTGTACAACTGATGACTATAGCTATCCTGAAAATATAGAGAATATCTTTCCTGAACAATTCCTGAAAAAATTAGCCAGGCCTGCTCTTGTGCCTCGCATCACAGCAGCGTGATCAACCCCGTGAAGCTTTTCACAGCAAGAAGAAAAACATTATCACTTGCAATTGTCTCTAGATAAACCTGCAGTTAAACACACCGAGGCCTGTTAAAAGATGAAAACTTGACAATTGTTGCCCTACCAGCGTTCTCCAGGTGCCTGCCTAGCTATAAAACAATTGCAGTTTCCGATTCAGCATACCACGTGTGCTCTGTTTCTTTCACACACAAACTCCCTCCTCCGTGTGTGCATGTGGATGTCCCCATTCTTTTTAATGTGAGGAGAACCTCTCCATGCCTCAGCTAATGCGCATGTGGGTTGACACTTTCAGTTACAATTAATAAAAGAATCCATTGACTGCAATTTGATTTAAACTTTAGCCGAAACCTCTTGATGCTTCTGAAAACCAGTTCTTGGAAATGGCGGGAGTGGAGAATGCTATTACACTCTGGACTTGTTTGTGAGCATCTAGCTGGCCACCATGAGAACAGAATACTGGACTAGATGGGCCATTGGTCTGATCCAACAAGACTCTTCCTATGTTACTACAATGGTGGAAGGAGTTTGGCAATGGAACTAAGCACCCAGTGCAAGAAAAGGTTCTCTGTTGGGGGATGCTTGGCTCCAAATTTTCTGCGTCAAGCAGAACGTTGGGCTAGAAGGTCTATAGAACTTACCATTGCACTAAGAGAAATAAGGATAAAGCTGTTTTATTTGGTTAAAAAAATATACTTTCTGCATATTATTTTAATTTTTTAGAATTCTTTCTTTCTTTCTTTCTTTCTTTCTTTCTTTCTTTCTTTCTTTCTTTCTTCTTCTTCTTCTTCTTCTTCTTCTTCTTCTTCTTCTTCTTCTTCCTACACTTCACCCTAAGGTGCCTAGATGGGTTGCAACAATCAAAACACAATATTAAAAACAATGTAAAACAACTTACAGTCTGAGAAACGAGAGGCTCCTAAAAATAGACATTTGAAGTCTCAAAAACCAGGGTTAAATGGGTGTATCTTCATCATTTGCCGAAAAGCATAAAATGAAGTTGACAGGGTCACACCTGAGGGGGACAGAATTCCACAACTTTGGGGTTGCCACAGGGAATGTCCTCTCCTGGACTGCTATCCTGAGCTTCTGTGGGCAGCAGAAGGAGCAAGAGGGCTACTGATCTCACCACCCATGAGGGTCTACAGCCAAGGAGGCAGTCTTTCAGGTACTTGGGACCTGAGTCATTTTGGGCTTTGAACACTAATGGGAGCACCTTGAATTGGGCCCAGAAACAAACCAACAAGCAGCGCAGCTGTTTTAAACCAGGGGCTATAAGAGATCTAAATGGAACCCCCACCACTAATCTTGCTGCTGAATTTTGAAACAACTAAAGTTTCCGAGTCATCTCCAAGGGCAGTTCCACATAAAGTACATTGCAAAAAAATTCAGTCTGGAAGTTACTAGAGCATGGAATACAGCAGCCAAATTTTACTCACTAGAGATGTCTTTCCCTCCCGATAAATAAATAAATAAATAAATAAAAAATAAATCAAACCACAGAAGTGAACGAGACTTGAATTTTATCTATTGCCAATCCTGCACTTAAACTGAATTCTTTTTTTTCTTTTTTTTTTTGGATGAACTCCATTGCTCCTGCATGGATACAGATGTGATCATTTTGGCAATATATGTGGAACTATGGGGTAGTAAAAATCACAACTAGTCTTTTCCGTTCAATGTATTTAAAGTCTAATTAGGGGATGGCAAATTAAGTAATTTTTTTCCTTGGGGAAGGGGCAGGTGAAAGTGTTTACCCACTGCTGAATAACAAAGGACAATGGCTGTTAGCATTGGTTGATTAAAGAAGCAATGATAAATGGCTTAAAGGCTGAGAGAAGGCAAAACCCTTTCAGTGAAATCTCTCCTATCATGGGAGAGGAAGCAAGGTTTGCCCGGTCTGAGAGTGGACATTAATGATAACTATTAAATGCTATTTATAACTACATTACACAGGAAACTAATTACCTGTTTTCATCTGCGTCCAATAAGTCAAATTGGCTGACTCTAATCAGTAAAATGTGCAGATCAGTTTTGTTCAAATTATATACGGCAGTAAGAGGAAGTAACACATATGCTACCTGTAATATAGTGAATCAATTTTTTTTTTAGCCACAAATGAAACATATACTGTTGGAAGTCATTAAAATATCAATTTCCTTATCCTGCTATTCAAATTACAAAAAATCAGCTGCTGTCTTGAAGATATCCTAGACCTCCAAATGGAAGAAAGGTCTTCCCAGGAAAAAAATAAATCTCCCACCAGTGAGTTATTATGATGTCTGTTACCAGATGTGGAAAAATAATCACTTCATAATATAAGAAGAGAAATTTAAATCGAAGTCAGACTGGATCAGAAATGCTTTAGCAAGACGGATGAGGAGAGGTGCAAAAGGCTTAGCAGCGAGAATATTTCTCGACACAATTTCATGCATGAAAACTTTCTCAAGCAAAATTGGTACACAGGCATTTCTCTGTATGCAGCATATATCCTCTCTCATACATCCTTTGGGAATGATATGCATACAGCTACATATTTAAAGAAATCTAGGCTGCAATCCTGTACTTAGTTTCCCATGCACACATTCCATTGGAATCAGCGGAGGGAATTGAACCAGGCAGGATTGCGCGAACAAAATGTCCTCTCCGTTCTCAAAAACTCCCTAGTTATCCGAATGCTTCATAAGGGTTTTCAGACTTCATTTTTCATACAGTGAATGCTAGGATCCCCTTGAGTCTTGGTGGTTGGCACAACCACTGGTCACATCTCAACTTTGTGACTGTGTGTGTCTCACATTTGTGTGAAGGGCATATGCGCCTAACACTCTTCCCTGGAGCTCTGGGTATAAGGGTTAGGCTAGCAGCATGACTGATCTCCCTCCCATCTGTATACATGGCAGAAAACATCAGAATGTACACATGGAGCTGTTGGACTGAGCACTTAAAGCTTACATACCTGGATGCGCACAAAGCAAAATAACAGAAAGCAGCTAGTTCTGTTGGCTAAACAGACCTTCCTTTGTCACACCTGATTTGTAGCTCTGGAAGCATGATGGTCAACAAATCCTTAAGGACATCAGGAACTAGCTGGGTGGTGGGTTTGGTTTTTTTTTTTGAGGGGGATGTTGTTGCAAGATTTCAGGTAGGGTAGTTGTGAATGTCCACACAGGTGATTAGAGATTCCCGACTGCTGTAGGGTTGTGTATGTACAGTGCTATTTTTCTGGATGGCGGCTAACAGATTGAGGTTGAATCCTGACAAGACAGAAGTACTGTTTTGGGGAGACAGGAGGCGGGCGGGTGTGGAGGACTCCCTGGTCCTGAATGGGGTAACTGTGCCCCTGCAGGACCAGGTGCGCAGCCTGGGAGTCATTTTGGACTCACAGCTGTCCATGGAGGCGCAGGTCAAATCTGTGTCCAGGGCAGCTGTTTACCAGCTCCATCTGGTACGCAGGCTGAGACCCTATCTGCCTGTGGACTGCCTCGCCAGAGTGGTGCATGCTCTGGTTATCTCCCGCTTGGACTACTGCAATGCGCTCTACGTGGGGCTACTTTTGAAGGTGACCCGGAAACTACAACTAATCCAGAAAGACCTACATTGGCTCCCAGTATGTTTCTGAGCACAATTCAAAGTATTGGTGCTGACCTTTAAAGCCCTAAACGGCCTTGATCCAGTATATCTGAAGGAGCGTCTCCACCCCCATCGTTCTACCCAGACACTGAGGTCCAGCACTGAGGGCCTTCTGGCGGTTTCCTCACTGCGAGAAGCCAAGTTACAGGGAACCAGGCAGAAGGCCTTCTCGGTAGTGGCGCCCTCCCTGTGGAATGCCCTCCCACCAGATGTCAAAGAGAACAACAACTACCAGACTTTTAGAAGACATCTGAAGGCAGCCCTGTTTCAGGAAGCTTTTAATGTTTGATGTATTATGGTATTTTAATATTTTTTTGGAAGCCGCCCAGGGTGGCTGGGGAAGCCCAGCCAGATGGGTGGGGTATAAATAATAAATTATTATTATTATTATTATTATTATTATTATTATTATTATTATTGAAAAAGAGGTACCAGAACTCACCACGAACACCTCCCTTGTTCTCTTATAATGGCAATAGCACCCACCTGATAGGAGCTGAAAACTGAGTTCTGGTGAGTTCTGGCTGAAAAAAGCCCTGTGTGTAAGCTTTAATTCAGGTAGTCCTCCACATCTCTTATATATTTGGACTGTCAAAATTGTTCCCTCCTGGCCATTCAGGACATAGCGCCACCACTGCCAAGGTTGGAGAGGAGGATGAGCTGGCACTTGTCCTGAGCAGCAGTGGCAGTGGCGGCTGTGAAGGAGCATCCTGTGGCCTCTCCATGGGTAGCTCATATCAGCAGCTGGAGAATGGGTGTGGAGAAGGAGAGGCCACCACCACCGAGGCCCCGCTCCGTGGGATGCGCCAGCTCGGAGGGGCAGGCAGAGGACTGCGCCACCCTGGGTGAAAAGAAAGGGGGAGCAGAGTGGAGCACAAGGAATATTGATAAAGAGATAGATGATAGATAGATGATAGAGATAGAGATAGAGATATATATGTAGTGCGTCTACGTCTAATCTTGCCTCTTTCTACATTTTTTTTATTGGTGCGTGTTTTTCTTTTTGTAAATCTAGCAAAGAATAAAATAAAATCGGGATTACAGTGGTACCTCGGGTTAAGAACTTAATTCATTCCGGAGGTCCGTTCTTAACCTGAAACTGTTCTTAACCTGAGGTACCACTTTAGCTAATGGGGCCTCCCACTGCCACCGCGCCGCTGCTGCTGTGCAATTTCTGTTCTCATCCTGAAGCAAAGTTCTTAACCCAGGTACTATTTCTGGGTTAGTGGAGTCTGTAAAGTGGGTTACAGACTATTTCTGGGTTAGTGGAGTCACCTGAAGCATCTGTAACCAGAGGTACCACTGTAATGGGTTTTCTCAGGACGGTGGAGGGTGTGTGTGCTGTGTCCTATTGGTGTTGTGGTGGTCACACTCACCCTTCTTCTGTCAGGAAATGCTCTGCCTGGGGTGGGAATGGCAGACTGTGTGTGTCAAAGAACATCAGAACGATGTACTGTTGTTGGCATGTTCAAGTGTATTCAAAAAGTTATTTGAGCGTACACTGGTACCTTGGTACTCAAATGGCTTGGCTCCCGAACAAATCGGCTCCCAAACGCCGCAAACCTGCAAGTAAGTGTTCCGGTTTGTGAATGTTTTTCGGAAGCCAACTGTCCAACACAGCTTCCAATTGAGTGCAGACTCCCGGAATGGATTAAGTTCGAGAACCAAGGTACCATTGTACTTCTGAGGAGATTTATACAGTGGTATCTCGGGTTACATACACCTCAGGTTACATACACTTCAGGTTACAGGCTCAGCTAACCCAGAAATAGTGCTTCAGGTTAAGAACTTTGCTTCAGGATGAGAACAGAAATCGTGCTCCGGCGGAGCGGCAGCAGTGGGAGGCCCCATTAGCTAGAGTGGTGCTTCAGGTTAAGAACAGTTTCAGGTTAAGAACGGACCTCCGGAACGAATTAAATACTTAACCCGAGGTACCACTGTATGTAGGATTGCATTGTCAGAGGTAGAACTTAAAGAGACGTGTAAGGTAGAGATAACCAGAAAACGCATATTTCAAAAGCATAAAAAATGTCATCACCTCTCCTGCAGTTGGAATTGTAGTCTTATTTCTATGTGTTGCAATGAAGAAAAATGGTGGGGGGAAATTGTGGAACTTATAGACTATGCATTTAGATTAACACATAACTCCCTCGCCACATCTCTTGTTTCAAACATGTCCAGAAAAAAATCTATTTCTGCCAGTGCGTTCTTGTAGAGCTTAATCTGTAGTCCTATACAGTTCCCTATTTAACTCAATGAGACTTTAATTCAGACTCCCAGGGATGGAAGAGGTGCCTACTGTGCAATCCTATACATGCCAGCTCAAAAGGAAATCTCACTGATTTTGGTGAAGCTTAGTTCTGGGTATCTGAGCTTTGCTTGAAATTGAGAGGCATTTTGGCATAGGAAGATGTTGGAAGGCTAAGCAACTCTTAATGGTGGTTGACACCTTTGCTCATTCACACTCCTCGGGAGTTGGTAGTTTGAGGGAGTGCATAGTACAGTAAAAGATACTTTTACCTTACCTTAGAGTACAGTGTCTGTAAACCTCGGGTCAAAGGCCTCCTAGCTGCTGACTCTTATGCTACATAAATATTCTGCAACAACAGAACTGAAACAAGGTTGTATCTGAGAAACTGGTCAGTTATGGCAGCGGCGACTACTGATGATGGATACTTCAAACACCCATCTGGATTCAGAATTACAGCTTTGTCATCTTTAGACCTGTAGCCCCCATAGGCCCTCATTACACTAATGTAATACATTTGGCTCCAAATTTGGCAGGTTTATGCATGCCTCAGTTGACCATTAATGTAATTAAAGGCTTCAAAGGACAGAAGTCCTTCAATAAATTAGGAGTGCAACACAAATCAAACAGTAATATTTTGGCTAAAAATGTTAATTGCTCTTGAAGAGATTAAAGAACTTACTACATTTGTTTTTTTACTTTCTCTTTGGCTAACATCTATTCACCACTTTTAACTTTTTAAACTAAAAATTTAGATAGGGCTTCAACTGTATGAAAATAATGGGTTACTGCACAGCAGGTTCCTAGTAGTGAAATATATTGTCTCCCCACATCCAACAGTTATAGTCAAAATGCAAGACATGAGCAAACTACATGTTATAAAATGGCTTTTTAAAAAATCTTTGGTCAGAAGCTGTGAGGAAATAGCGATCAGCAGGTATACCAACTCTAGGGGGCACCTCAGCCCTCTCAATCTTAGATTTAAGGGGTATGTGCCCCCTCAATTTTGAGGCCCTGCATGGATCACACGGGTGTGACATCATGTAGAGGGACTCACACAGAATGTAGAAGGGCTTACACTGTAATGTTGCAATCCTGTGCATGCCTACTCAGGGAGAAAGCCTACTGAGCTCAATGGGACTCCTTTTGATTCAACATATATCGAATTTCACTCTTTAATGATTTATTGTAGCATATGTTTCTGTGTACTTGAGCACACTTCTTCAAGCATCTCATGAAGTGGGCTCAGCTTCATGAAAGCTTCAGCCACAACAAATCAATTAGTTTTTAAGGCGCAACAAGAGTCTTTGCCATTCCCCTTTCTTGTGTTTTCAATGGTTTAGGAAACCAAATACAGTATTTGGAGACCTTTGTGTGATCTGCCACAGAAAAATAATTACAGGCAAGAAGAGCTGCTTGCTTATCAGAAGGCATTTGGTCAGCATAGTTACTCCCTCTGTCTAGAGGACAACTGAAGAACAGCTCCTGGGAACTAAACTCACAAGCTTTTATTTTCTAAAGATTTGTATGTATAGCTTGGGTTCTTTTACTGCAGCCTGTACTTTTCTGCTTGAAGATGGCTCGTTTTATATGCATTTGAATAAAAACTTTATGCATGCTATGTGCTGAGTGTATTATGATTAGATCCCTGCTTACTGGAAGTGACTACAAATCTAAGCAATAGTATATACCAGACAGTTGCCTAATCTTGCTTCCCATTTTGTTGTATGAAGGATCCCATGTAATCTGAAAGTTTACATGCTCTGTACATGTTGCATTGTATAGGTCTCAAAAGATTGAGCTCCTTGCTGTCTTAAAGCCATACTCCAATATTTGCTTCAAAGTGTTACATCTTCTTTTACTGCTACACCACTATTCCTCTGGTATCTACTCTTGTCATTGCCACCTGCTGCTACCACCACTCCCCATTGTTATAGTCAGAGTTTTCATGCAGACCAGCATCTGCATAACAAAGCCTTCCACTGCCAAAATCACGGTGGTGCTAAATATGCACACATGGCGTCAATTGCCTATTTCTCTTACTGTGAAGGCAGTAATGGCAGATCAGATAGAAAGCAGCAAAAACTAAGAGCCAGTGGTGAAGATAGGATAAAGTGAATTCGTGTTTGGGGTTCTGTTGTGAACAAAATTTTCCCTTATAGGGTACACAAGTGCCCTTATAGAGTCCTTTGTAGGTTCTCCATCGGTAGGAGAAAATAACAGAGGCCAACCAGAGAATATTGAGAAGCAAAGCAGCTAGTAAGCCTGATCTTTATTAAACTGTTGCAACAGGGTGCTCCCCCCACACGCAGGAGAGAGGAGGAGGACCACAAACCATGGGTGCTTGCCCTTATATAGCCATTTTGAAATTCCCTGCCCTGGAGCTCAAGACCACCCCTCCATACATCATACATACATCACATAAGGGGTGTAGCCCAAGACCACCTCCCACAAACATCATACCTACATCACAGAAAAGGCAGTCTACAACAGAAATTTGGGTGTTGTTTTTCCTGTCTGTCAGATTATCTGATAATGCCGTATCTGATTGCCTTTTCTAGTAGTCTGGCCATTCCTTTGAGATGGTAATTATTTAATTCCTGAGACAATGGGAAGGTTTTTTTTTTTTTTTTTTTCATTTCCTCCCTCCTTACAGAGAAACATTTAGTCAGTTTGGGAGTTAAAATGGTTTCAGGACTGTCTTCCTGTGCTGCTTCAGACATGTGGTTTATATATTTATGTACATGTTTGCTTGGTACATTTATGAACATTTATTATATATATAAGACCTTAAAATTCTTATTACAGGGTCCACAATACCGAGGGCAAGATTCTTCACCTAATGCGTTCTGTACACGCAATACCTGCATGAGGGCTTCAATTTGTGTAACAGGGCTTTTCCCCTTCCCTCCCACTATGCCCCCATTGCATCTCCTGAAATTGACTTGCAGGGGTTGGGGTTGGAAGGACCCCCCAGAATAGTGTTGGGAGGAGGTAAGGTAAAGGTAAAGGTACCCCTACCCGTACGGGCCAGTCTTGCCAGACTCTAGGGTTGTGCGCCCATCTCACTCAAGAGGCCGGGGGCCAGCGCTGTCCGGAGACACTTCCGGGTCACGTAGCCAGCATGACATCGCTGCTCTGGCGAGCCACCACCCGCGCAGCACACGGAAACGCCGTTTACCTTCCCGCTAGTAAGCGGCCCCTATTTATCTACTTGCACCCGGGGGTGCTTTCGAACTGCTAGGTTGGCAGGCGCTGGGACCGAACAACGGGAGCGCACCCCGCCGTGGGGATTCGAACCGCCGACCTTTCGATCGGCAAGCCCTAGGCGCTGAGGCTTTTACCCACAGCACCACCCGCGTCCCTTGTTGGGAGGAGGAGAAGAGGCTAAATCATTCCAACTGGCAAGCTGCAATTCTTGCACTGACAGGATGCTCAGCATGGCACAACATTCAATTCCACCCACTCTGTGGATCTTTCCATGTCAGGTTCCATAGTGCTCAAACTTATTCCCCATCATACTTAGCATCAACCTAAAACCATTGAGTGTGGTTATCTGGAGTTTTGGAGCATGCTGCCATCAGTATGCTAATGATGCATAGCTCTATTTCTCCTCTTAATCTCAAGGAGATGAAACAGTGGCTGTGCTGAACTGGCAACTATGGTAATGGACTGGAAAATGGACCAACAAACTGAAACTCAGGTGGTTCCCCTTTCTCTGGATCACAGTCTTCCAGAAGAAACAGGTTCATAAATTTGGGTTCTCCTGAATCCATAGCTGTCACTTGAGGCACAAGGTAGAGTGTTTTCTAGCAGATTCAGCTGGTGGCCTTATTGCACCCCTATCTGAACAGAGATAACCTGGCTTCAGTAATCTGTGCTCTGAAAACCTCTAGGGTAGATGGCTTCAATATGTTATAAATGGGGCTGTCATTATGTCCTGGCTGCACAGACTACCAGTAGGTCAAAGTTCTGGTTTTGACCTATGAAACTTTGCATAACTCAAGACCCAATACCTTACCCCCAAATCTTACATTATGCCTTTTCTGGCACAAAATAGCCTGGATCCAGATTGAAGGAAGACAATCTACCTACAAAAGAAGAATGGCAGATAAAGATGATGGGCTATTCTGAATTGGTGAAAATGACTGGGAAAATCAGAGATCAAGAGGACAATAAATTTAATAAAGAATGGGAAATTTTTCTAAGTTACTTGAAAGAACACTGTAAACAATTGAAAACATTGGCAGGATTTTGAAAACACTTGCAATGCAGCGAGAACAATGATAAAAATGGAGTTTTAAGAAAATATGGAGAATATGATACGATGCAGTTTGAAAAGAATATCTGGGGGAACCATGGAGGGGTGGAGGGAAGTTCTGGGATTCTGAGAATGCTATTTGTAAATGATTGCGATTTACATATGATGATAAATGTTAAAAGTGAAAACGAATTTAAAAATGTTAAAAACAAAATAGCCTGGATGCCAAGGCTGTCATCAGAGTTTGTCCTCCAAGTGAGGTCTGCCTGGTCCTGAGGTTAACATGTTTTTGGAACCTGGTGAAGACCATTCTCTTCTCCCAAGAATTTGATTACAGTGGTACCCCGCAAGACGAATGCCTCGGAAGACGAAAAACTCGCTAGACGAAAGGCTTTTTCCTTTTCTGAGGTGCTTCGCAAGACGGATTTTCCTAAGGGCTTGCTTCACTAGACGAAACAGCCCTGCCTCTCCTGTCATGGCGACGGTCACTGCACGCACGCACGCTCGCTTCCCCGCTCCTCCGGCTCCCTCCCGCCTTCCGGCTGATGGCCGACCTTCCGGCTGCCTCGCGCCGCTGCCCACCGCCTTCTCGCGCTCCTCTGAGAGAGCTGTTGCTGCCAGCAGCCAGCGTTGCATCCGGAGTCGCGCTCCTGAGCCCCGCCACCCTCCAGCAGCCGTGTCGCGCAGTGGCCACAAGGCGCGGGTGAGTCTGAGGTACCGGCTGCGGCAGCTGCCCTGCTTCTCCCCACCCCTCCCTGCTGTAGTGCTTCGCAAGACGAAAAAACTCGCTCTACGAAAAAACTCGCGGAACGAATTAATTTCGTCTTGCGAGGCACCACTGTATTATCATTTTACTTTGCTGTGAACTCTGCTGGTTTGCTTCTATGTTGGTAGTGATACTTTTATATATTAATGTTTTAGAAGGGGGTGGGGTGGCTTTGCCTAGATAATTTGTTGTTGTTGGTTTCAGTCTTTGCATATCCTATTATATTTGATGTAACTTTTCTTGAGAGTATTCTTAGCTGTAGGTGTCTAATCAATTAAAATAATAATAATAGTATAGTAACAAGGACATGACTTGAAGTGATGCGTTTAGTATAAATTGACTTTAATTCTTACGACCTCCATTGTTTCAATCCTCCAGCACAGCCAGACTCCAAACTATTTTATAACCTGTTAGAAATGCAAATTGTTGCCTACATTTGGAAACAATGACTTGCAGCACAAAAGAAAATATAGCTTGCCAAGATCTGCTTAAAGATCTGTTTCAAAGACTAGTGGACATGCTGATCTGTAGCATCCTGGGACTCTAAGAATATCTTTCACTCAAAAAACCTTCCCCCCTCCAGAACTTCCTTTCTTTCTCTCTCTCTCTCTGATTAAAGGAAAGGTTTTAAGTTGCTAAGGTAAAAAGAACTATGGCGATGCCACCCTAATCATAGATAAGCATCAGCTACGTCTGATGCGCTACATTGTCTGCTAAGTAATGACTCATTTTGTGCATTGTTCTCTGCAAGCTAAAGACAAGGGGGAGTAAACCTTATCCACAGGCTCCGGTTGCATTTAGACATTCCCCTCAATCTGAGAGAGGCATTGTGGAATAGTTAGTGCATCCATAAATTAAGAGGGGAAAGCCCACAGTCATGCAGGATATAATACACAACTATTTAGTGCTCAATGGGATTTCACAGTTTTTATTTGAACATTCAGCTAATTCACAAAATATGGGTCTGCTGCTGAAGTTCTTGTAGTTGCTGCTAAAACATGAACAATCAGACAAAGCTGGAAATAATTCCCATAATGTGAAGCAGGAAGCCTTATGAAGCTCTGGAGGTGAACAACTTCGGGGAGAAGTGGCCAGGGAACCATTAAGAAGATCTGGTCAAAGGTGGAAACAATGAAGTAACTAGCCAGACCAGCAATGATTCCTCTTGAACAACAATATGCCAGAGCAGATCATATGGCCCAATAAAACTTCCACATCTGGCTTCATAATTTCCAGTAGACATTAGGCCACACGACTGACCTCTTGGTAAAACCCCTAAGTATTCTTTGACCATTGGTGCTACCAGAACACAGAATCTTCCTGGCCAGTTCCATCCATTCTTGTGTTGGCAGCAAGAAATAAATTTAAGCATCTTTCTAAAGCACCAACCAGTTGTGCACAATTGTTCCAGAATGCCCCCCCCCGGGGATACCCTTTGGGCGACAAGCGAGCAATGCATTTAATAAATAAATATTTTATTTTAACCCATCTCATAAGAAAGCCAGCACCCTGAAAGGCAGGATATACCGTATTTTTCGCTCTATAAGACGCACCAGACCACAAGATGCACCTAGTTTTTGGAGGAGGAAAACAAGAAAAAAAATATTCTGAATCTCAGAAGCCAGAACAGCAAGAGGGATCGCTGCACAGTGAAAGCAGCAATCCCTCTTGCTGTTATGGCTTCTGGGATAGCTGCGCAGCCTGCATTCACTCCATAAGACGCACACACATTTCCCCATACTTTTTAGGAGGGAAAAAGTGAGTCTTATAGAGCAAAAAATACAGTAAATAAATACGCCACTCTTTTTATTGTCCAACCAAAATATTTTTTGATTACATCTTTTAAAAAAAAAAGTTGTAAAGATTTTTTAAAACCATTTTGCACACCTCCTTCCGCCCCATTTTCTTTTATCAACAAGCAAGCAAGCAAGCAAGCAAGCAAGCAAACAAACAAACAAACATAACATGGCATAGATAGGGACACTTACAAGTTTTGCAATTGCTTTTAATAATAAGAGTAAACTTGTCATCAATACTAAAGGGAGGAAATTTCTCTTCATTTACTTCCCTCACGGGTTTTTCTCTAATATCTGTAACGACAATTGATGTTACTTTACCTGCTACATTAAAGGATTAAATGCCAATTTGGACCACTGCTCTGTGCATTTCATCTCCGTGTGCTGGGATAATAGAGGAAGCAAATATCATAGAATTTTTAGAAATCCAGAAGGTGTCAACATCAATTTGCTGACATATTGAATCTTACCTTGGGTTAAATGAATTGCTTAAGATAAACTTATTCCTTACTGTGCTCATTTTTAAAGATTTGCAGCAAAGTGTCTTTCCTGCTGCTTCGTTTCTGGCAAAAAAAAGTAAAAAAAGTTGCAAGGCTAAAATGGCTGCTGCTTTCTCTTTTGTGCTGTGTAAAGTGTATTATATTATGCAGAATAAGCCATTTAAAACTAAAACACATAGGTGTTTTTTTCCCTGAGCTCTTGTGCTCTTTTTAGTCCACCGTTTCCTGAAAAATGGTCTGCTGGCAAGAAACCAGATTATTATCATTTGTATGCAAACAATTATTTATTTCCATTTTGAATGGCAAACAATTATTTAGATAACTAGTGGTGAAAGTGAATAAATTTCCAGCCCAACAGTTTGTGCTTCTACCTGAGGAGGAAAACCCCCAAAACAAAACCAAGCAATTTTGATAATGTGCTATGCGCCTACCAAAGTAATCTCCCTGTTCCTGGCTTTCACTGAGGATTTGGAATTAAATCACTTTGAAGGAAAGTATTAGGGTGGAGAAAAGAGAAACACATTTGTATAGGACCAGCATGAATGCCACTCTGCATGTCCCCTTCAGCAATAATAGTGAGAGCTGAAAAGCACATTGGGATGATAGGGAATAAGCTTCTGTGAATATCTCTCCATATACATCATAGCAAACGACATAGAATATCCCCTGGAAACCTGCCAGTGGAATTCTGGATTACTTAAGCACAAAATTCAAGAGGAACAACTGAGGAGACCTGGGGATCATGGGAACTGCAGCTCCCATGACACCCAGCTACCTTGCAAGCACGTGCATAGCATTAAATACCTTTGTGAACATAGGACTGTATATGGAGTTCTCCCTCCATTTGCAGCAAGTGCCTTGCATGAGTAAGGCAGGCCCAGTTCATGGTGAGACTATAGTAGAATCTAAGATGATGATGATGATGATAATTTTTTATTTATACCCCGCTCATTTGGCTGGGTCTCCCCAGCCACTCTGGGTGGCTCCCAGCGGAATATTAAAATATGGTAAAATATTGAACATTAAAAACTTCCCTAAACAGGACTACCTTCAGATGTCTTCTAAAAGTCAGATAGTTGTTTATGTCCTTAACATGTGGTGGGAGGGCATTCCACAGGGTGGGTGCCAATACCGAGAAGGCCCTCTGCCTGGTTTCCTGTAACGTCATTTCTTGCAGTGAGGGAACCGCCAGAAGGCCCTAGGTGCTGAACGATGGGGGTGGAGATACTCCTTCAGGTATACAGTGGTACCTCGGGTTAAGAACTTAATTTGTTCCGGAGGTCAGTTCTTAACCTGAAACTGTTCTTAACCTGAAGCACCACTTTAGCTAATGGGGCCTCCTGCTGCCACCGCACGATTTCTCTTCTCATCTTGAAGCAAAGTTCTTAACCCAAGGTACTATATCTGGGTTAGCGGAGTTTGTAACCTGAAGCATCTGTAACTTGAAGCATCTGTAACCCGAGGTACCACTGTACTGGGCCGAGGCCGTTTAGGGCTTTAAAGGTCAGCACCAACACTTTGAATCGTGCCCGGAAACGTACTGGGAGCCAATGTAGGTCTTTCAAGACCGGTGTTATATTCCCAGTCACCAGTCTGATAACTACACCCTCGCATTTAAGACTGATGTAACCACTAATATCAATATAAATAAATCCAGAGAGAATTAATAAGGCAGCATAATGTAGAATTCAAACAATGTAACAAACATTATTCATATACCCACTCATCCAGTTTCACTGTTCCACCTAACCACTACAGTTATTCACAACCTCAAGCATTCTGTTAACCAACCACCCAAACATAAATCACTCACAGTCAACAATATTACAATCTGCCTACGAAGGATCACTGCCAAGGCTACTACACGACACCACCCACTGAACTATCTAATACTCCTCTCCCATCTCAATTGCATTTCTGATCCTATTTCACAGAACTGAAATTTTGGGAAAGGTGCTTCCTTTCCTACTGGTAAAATGATAAATTCTGTACCATCTGTACAGGGGAAGTTATGGAAGGTGTCAAAAACATTACTTTGGTGTAAATTTGACAAAGGGGCTGCAGATGTCACACAAAGCCTTTAAATGGGCACCACTCAAAACTAAGGCTGTCCTATTAAAATGTGTGAAGATATATCAGAGTAAAGGGCTTTCCTTACGGTGCAAGATATCTGGCAATCAAACTTCAAACACTACTTTGTCTGCGTGTGGAAAGCTGAAGTGTAAGCTAATCATTTAGAAAAACCCAAATCTGAAAGATCAATGGGAAATTGTGCTCATTAAATGTAACCCAACCATTTAGAAAATGGTTTTGAAAACAATATTGAATTTTTCTCCTCCGCTTGATCAATAAAAACCACGAAGAAAGGTTCTGTTTGAGATTTTATTGAAAAGAATTAGTTTGTGGCAGTAGTATTTTTAGATGACACATTTCTATGGAATCGAATGTTCATTAAGGTCCCAGTTGGAAAATCCAGCAGAAGTGGGTTGGTGCTCTTGCCCTGACTGTGCTTGCTCACCTCTTGGCATGAAGACGAAGAGATCTATGTGTAGACTTTCCTCCAACAAGTGTTCTGTGTTATTGGAGCGTCACATCTTCCTTTCCAATTTCACCTCCAGTGTTGGATGTGAAAGTTCCCATGACTGGATGAAGAGGACAACAAGGGCCCAGAAACCTGTTTGTGAATGATGATCACCAGTGATATTTTTCTAGAAAAAGAGGTGCCAGAACTCACCGTGAACACCTCCCTTGTTCTCTTAGGATGGCAATGGCGCCCAGCTGAGAGGTGCCGGAACTGAGTTCTGCTGAGTTCCAGATGAGAGGGGGGAAAACAACCCCTGGTGATTACTCTTGGTGGACCAGGGGTTACAAGTTTGAAACACGAATTCCTCTTCTTTCTCGTTTCTGTTTTGCACATATAATTAAGTGAGAAGTTAAGAAGAAAAATACTCCAGAGGCAATTAGTAATGAAATATTTTGAAAAATGAAACACTAAGCTTCAAGAGACCCTGTTTGATGTTCTTATTGAGACCTGCCATTTATTGGGGAGGCAGGCTGGTGTTGGTGGGGAGAACGAAGGAAAAGGTGGAAAAAAAACACAAAGGCGAAACCAAAAGCTCATAACTTTTTCTCACTGCTAAGCTGACTCATTATAACATGGCCTGAGGCTTGGGGTTAAACTAGATTTCCCTTCCCAAACTGAATAATGAACTTTGAAGTGGTACCATAATGAATGTTATTAAAATGGATTTAACGGCTAGCTATAAGAGGTCTGTATCAAAGAATGCAGTGTGTGTATATATGCATGCATGAAAAAGTTAAGTATGTTTTGTTAAGTGGGAAGGTGTGGTGTTCATCGAACATATGGGCGAAAGGGCGGTTCTCTCAATCACATTGCCCCAACCTGTTCATTGTGACTAGCGGTAAATCACTCGCAAACAAACAGATGGCGCTGGATGGGTTGAGCATCATTATCTTGAGAAATGCTCCCGGCCCTGGTGAAATTCTCTTTATGCAATTTCCCTGCATTGTCCTACCAGCACAATCTTGTGCACCCTCCTTTGCCGATTTGTTAAAAGGAATTTTTCGGAATGCCATCTAATCCTATTTCCATAGCTACAGATAAGAAATCGAAGACTGGGGCCTTGAGCTGAAAATAGCTGACTTGCTTCATGGAAAAGGACTCATTCGTATGCAAAGCTCTGTGCTCTTATTCAAAGGACAATTAGAAGTTTGATCTTTGGAAGCATGACCTTCTAATGCCTTTCTATTTGCAGCTAGTCTGAGGCTGTAAAAAGGGAATTGAATGAAATCAGTAAACTTGGGAGAAGAGGTGAACTTCTGCTTTAGTTTACATAGCTTTTGCTGGATGGTACTAAGCAGAATAGGGACCATTCATAGAGTACAGCCTTGCCATTCATCGTCACACGGATTCCTGCTACAAATACCATGCAGAAATGATTCTGATAAGAAAATACTAAGATTCCTGGGAACACATTTTCTGAAAGCAGGAAGTAAAGGACAAGATTGAGAATGAAAGCCATGCATTTGTTTCTTCTGTAGCAGGGATAGAGAATTTGCCAACGGCAGACAGGGCCAAAGGCACAAGGGGTGTGGAACAGAAGCAAAAATAGGAGGAGCAACAGATGTCTCTGTTACCATTACACAAATAAGTAGCCTTCTAGCTATGCAAAATCACACTCATGTACATATCTCCATTCCGAACACCAGAAAGCTTGATCAAGTAGGATTGTAACCAGGCAAGACCACACTTTCATTCACCTCTCTGTGCCTTTGCCTTCTCCCAATGTCAACTTGCCTGAAATCAAAATGAACAGGATTTCTGTGAAAAGTTAATCACTCTCAGAATCTAATATAAGTGGCAGCTGTTCATTGTTACCCCTTAGTTTATGGGTAGGCAAACTAACGCCTGGGGGCCACATCCGGCCCAATCGCCTTCTAAATCCGGCCCTCAGATGGTCTGTGAATCAGCGTGTTTTTACATGAGTAGAATGTGTGCTTTTATTTAAAATGCATTTCTGGGTTATTTGTGGGGCATAGGAATTCGCCTCCCCCAATATAGTCTGACCCCCCCCCCACAAGGTATGAGGGACAGTGGACCAGCCTCCTGCTGAAAAAGTTTGCTGACCCCTGCCTTAGTTGGATGAGGATGTTTGAAGAGACTCCTTAGATTATCCCACACTGAAGGTATATACAGTAGTTTTGTGCGTCCGCATCTAATCTTGCCCCATGTCTGCATCTAATCTTGCATCGAGGAACTTTAAGCAAAGTTGCAATTTTAACTAGGCTATCCATATCAGCTAGCTGTGTCCTTCCATCCTTAGTTTACCACTGTCTTTGAGTTCCTCTGAAGTTCCCTTGTATTCTTCTGAAGGTCAGCTGATTCTCACTGCAACATGCCAAATGATAAGGGAAGGGCCCAAAGAGATGGGTGCTATACATAGAAAATATAGTTTCTATATCCAGATTGGGGGGGGGGGCATGCAGTGAGAAATGAAAAACTGCAGTTTGATCAACTAGGGGAGGATGAAACTTATTTACCTTGACTCTATTCACATCAGTAAGTGGCCTAGAAGTCTGTGAAAGTCAAAAAATGGTAAAGCAAAGGCAGTAAGCAACACACATCCCTGATACGAGTTTCTTCCCTTTCCTAAACATAATAAATCTGCAACGTGCCAATTTTATTTTCATTAAGGCATTTGTTCAACAGTGTTTGGAAGCTGGAGTCCTGATGTCCAAAAGAGCAATAATTTTCCCATTGCAGGGTATCTGGTGGATCCACACAGAACTTGCACAAGGATTTAATTTTGTGTTTCGGTCCTTTGGGTGCCATTTTCTAGCAACTCACACCTGCTTGTTGAAGGCTAGCCTTCAGCACTCCCCTGTGAGGCTTATCTCAGGGAAAGAGAGATGCCTTAGCAATGCACAGTTCATCGTCTGAGATGCTGACACCCAGTTTTTATGAGGCAGCACCCACTTTTTATGTGCAAGCCCCATGAGGGCTGAGCATCCCAAGGTGCCACCATCAAATTCCTAACAACTTTGAACATCCAGACACCTGTTCTTTCTTCCAGCTTTGCCAATGTCATTTTCTTTTGTAAGAGTTTAGGTCAGCGAGGCACACACAAATAGGTTCCCTTGCTTGCCAGACTCCAAACACCTCCACTGTTCTGCAAACAGTTTTGACAATTGGTTTATTGTAAATTTACAATAAACCAATTGTAGATACTTAGTGCCAGCCTCCCATTGTTTTGTAATTGCTTGGTAAGAGCCAGTGATCCATGATAACTGATCACGTGATTACTAAAGGTGGCAATTTCATGCTAGCAGGCTGTCCAGTGTTAAATGCAACTATCAGGTGAATAATGTAGCAAATGACTGGGGTCGATTTTGCAACGTAGGAGCTTTCGCCAGGCTTTCTGTGTGGAATGTGGCGAATGTTATTCATGGGACTGTCTTTGAAGGACACAAGAATGAATTGAATTGCTAAGGACTGTTGCTTGATTCATTTGACATATGAGCAAATCCCCGACTAAGGGCTCTTTCATTAAATGAGAAATTAGCTTTGTGTACCTTTGTGTTGCAGCATCAGCAGCAACAGCAGCAGTAGCAGCAACAAACCCTAACATAACATTCAAAAGACTTGTGGAAAAGAAACACTGGCTGATCTTCTTTCTATTAGTCAAAACAAAAATAACAAAACTAATATTTTTTAGTGTGCAAAAAGATTTATCAAATTATGCCATGCGCTTGCTTCTTCAGGATAATTAAATAGCACAGACATCAAAATCTGGCGGGTGCTTTCCTAGCTAGCTGGTGGCAAAGCTAAACAGATGTTTGGATATCCATGGGTGGTTATGTAGGCTCCTCAACACTGATGAATTTTTAGTATCACTTTGCATTGACTAACAGAACACATATGTACAAGGAAAAGAGGACTTGAGAGGAGCAGTTTACTCCTCTTCAATGTCCCCAGAGTGGTGTGAAGTGCCTTAAATGTAAATGAGGGCTTGCCATGCTGACTTCTGTGCAAATAATCAGGAAATTAGTTGAACACATTAGGTTTGGAGGCTAGGTCCCTGCGAGTAGCACACTGTGACCACGGGGAGAAGGCCAACAAAAGCGATCTCCTCTGAATCCACCTTCCCCATGCCCTCCCCTTCAAAATCGGCTTAGAGAAGAAGAAATTGGGAAGATTTGTTTCATCCTGCCTTCTGCCAAGGAGAAATCTTTCACAGGATTGGAAACCTTTTTGTGAATGGAAAGAGCACCTCTGCTTAGGATCTAAGCCATTAATGTTTCCAGGACTGGAATCAAAAGACCACTGAATCTGAATCTGTCAATAGCTATTATTATTATTATTATTATTATTATTATTATTATTATTATTACATCCCACCCATCTGACTGGGTTGTCCCAGCCACTCTGGGGTGGCTCCCAACAAAATATTGAAAACACAGTGAAACATCAAACATTAAAAACTTCCCTAGATGTCTTCTAAAAGTCAGATAGTTGTTTATTTCCTTGACATCTGATGGGAGTGTGTTCCACAAGGTGGGTGCCACTACCAAGAAGGCCCTCTGCCTGGTTCCCTGCAGCTTCACTTCTCTCAGTGAGGGAACTGCCAGAAGGCCCTTGGAGCTGGACCTCAGTGTCCAGGTTGGACGATGGAGGTGGAGATGTTCCTTCAGGTATTTCTTTCTCATTAGAAAGGGGCAGCCAAACCAAAATGATCAAGGGCAGGGGAAGGAGCAATTCCCCTATGGGGAAAGGTTACAAAATTTGGTGCTTTTTAGAGAAAAGGCATGTAAAGAAATTATAGAAATCCTTAAAATGATGCCTAGTTTGGAGCAAGTGTGTGAAATTTTTCTCCATCTCTTGTGGAATACAGGAACATCTAATGAAGCTGAATGTCGGGCAGACAAAAGAAAATGCATTGTTAGACTGTGGAATTCATTCCCACCAGAGACAGTGATGGCCACCAACTTCCATGGCTTTAAAAGATGATTAGGTAAATTCATGGAGGACAAGCCTATCTGTGGTTACTATCCCCAATGTCTATATTATATATCTACTGTAGAAGTAGTAATGTTTCTGAATACCAATTGTGGAAGCCACAGGAGGGGAGAGTCAGGCTGTGCTCAATTCCTGCTTGCGGGCTTTAGGCCACTGTGAGAACTGGATGCTGGTTTAGGTGGGCCTGATTCAGCAGAACTCTTCTCATGTTCTTACCGCAGATGCCGGTGCACAAAAATCATTTGTCATTAGAATGCTTCAAATAAATTGGCCTCTTCATGGTGAACTATCCCTGCCCTAGACAGGGTTTATTCCATCAGTCAACACCTTCTTGGTTAAAACTTCCAGAGAGGTAGCTCAGCTGTCTTATTCTGCTGAAGCAAAAGCAGATATCTTGTAGCATTTTAAAGACTCACAAAATTCAGACAATCGTGAAGAGAGACAGTAGTTTTATATTCCACAAGGGTTGATTCATTTAACAGTGCTAGAGTGATTGTGTTATCACCAATTGCTGCTGTTGTGAATGGTCACTGTGATAATCTACTATATGTTTTGGAAAATTGTTCGTTTGTGCACTATGCATTTTGACACCTCTTAAGATTGCCTAACCTAAGTTTTCATGGTGGTTCCTGAGCAGGTTTGTGTCTATGATTTGCTAAAATTGGACACCATTATAAATAATGATGGTGGATTGAGCCTTCCCAGACTGCACTGATTTTAATCAAATCTTGCATAATGGTTCCTGAGATCATGGGCCAGTATTTTTTTGTCTGTGTTTGGATATAGTTGGATGTCATTTTGAATCAAGATAGTGAACTGAGCCTTTCAAAACTGCATTGATTTTAACTGCTGATCTGCGGGCTGCTAGTTTTACATACTTTTAATCTTTAATTGAATTGTCTTTGTCATCTTTAATTCCACTGTTTACATTTTGCACCCTTCCTTGCTCATATAGCAAAACACAATTTGCAGCTCTTTTGAGAATAATTGAGAATAATATTTAATGCATTTGATGAGGTGGACTCTAGTCCACAAACGCTTATGCTATAATAACATTGTTGCTTTCATGGGCTACAAGACTTTATCATGGCAAAAGATTCCACACTTCTGCCAGTGGGAGAGTGCAAGGAACTGTATACAGCAGCAGAGTTATGCATAGTGTGTACATTGGAAGTTTCCAAGCAACCATTTAGTAATGTATCATTAGAGTTTGAGAGACCAAAGTGACAAATCTACTTAACAAGTGTAGCAAGTAGGGAATCCTCATTTTTTAAAAGATACTATATTACCATGGTTTCCATTTAGTATAGAAGCCTTTTAAACTTCTGATCAAATGCCAATCAATTACAGGCACCTATTCCCCCCCCATGTGATATAGTTAGCGAACTAATTATCTAACAAGCATGATATGCTAAGGATTTTTTTTTTATCAGTGAGATTCTTTATTACTTTTACAGCGTACTGTAGTCCTCTACATGTCTGCTCAAAAATGAATCCCATGGAGCCTGATAATTGAAGTCTTAGTGATTTTGGCATGTAAGCGGTATATAAATATCTATCAATCAATCAGTAATTACATTGTTATGTGTTGGGTTGCATTTTGAACTCCTTTATAAAATAAAATAAAATAAAATCCCCATGAGTATAAATAAATAAATAAATGCAAAAAAAATAAGAACTCCTGAGGTGGTGAATGTCAAACTTGAAGACATTTTCCCTTTGCTCTGCCAGGCAGATATTGAACTATCTGAAGCAGAAACTTTTAAATGTGAAAAGAGCTCAACTTAGACCTTTTCCAAGTTTGCTAGAATTCCTAGTTTTCTGCGGCAAAATGAATTACTATGACTAAGCCAACCATGTCTGAAATCTCATTTACACTACAACTTCTTCATATTGCTCTGGCTGGGAGAAAGAGGAGGATGAGTATAAAATGACTATACCCCATTTTTTAATGGTTTTATGTCTCTGAAGCTGTGTAAATTCTACTGGAGGCCTATGACCCTGACAGTGCAATCCTGTGTATCTCCCCTTGGAATTAAAGCCTATCAATTTCGATGGGACTTACTCCCCACTAATTATGGTGCTGGAGGAGACTCTTGAGAGTCCCATGGACTGCAAGAAGATCAAACATATCCATTCTTAAGGAAATCAGCCCTGAGTGCTCACTGGAAGGACAGATCGTGAAGCTGAGGCTCCAATACTTTGGCCACCTCATGAGAAGAGAAGACTCCCTGCAAAAGACCCTGATGCTGGGAAAGATGGAGGGCACAAGGAGAAGGGGATGACAGAGGACGAGATGGTTGGACAGTGTTCTCGAAGCTACAAACATGAGTCTGACCAAACTGCGGGAGGCAGTGGAAGACAGGAGTGCCTGGCGTGCTCTGGTCCAAGGGGTCACAAAGAGTCGGACATGACTAAATGACTAAACAACAACAAGTATGTACAGGATTGCATCCTGAGTGTTTTTGTTCTGGCTGATACAAAACAACCTGAGCCATAGATGGTATGTAAGCTAGCCAGAGAATAGGGTGTGAAGGAGAGAATTTCAGCAGGTGTACCTTAAGAAACTGGGACAGCTCCTGTGAATCTGGGACTGTCCCTGGAGAATAGGGACACTCAAAAGTCTGCATTACTGGCAGTGTGTTTTGTCCTCGGGGTTCGCAGGAGTATGCATACCCTTAAACATTTTGTGAATCTTTGTACTTTTGTCCATTTACTGTATTTATTTCCCTCAATTTGAACAATAAAATGTGATTTTCTTGAGTCAAAATGAGAATACACCTAAACGTGGGTTTTTTAAGGGAAAAAAAGCACTGATTACAGGCACAGACTGAAATTAGCACATACATGGGAATTCTGGAGCAAATGGTTTCACTTTGTGTGGTAAGATATTGGGTAAAAGGTAAAGGTAAAGGACCCCTGGACGGTTAAGTCCAGTTAAATTTGACTATACGGTGTAGTGCTCATCTCTGCTTTCAGGCCTATAGAGCTGGCGTTTTTTTGCAGACAGCCATTCCGGGTCATGTGGCCATCATGGCTAAACCACTTCTGGCATATGGAGCACCATGACGAGTGCCGGAGCGGAGCGCATGGAAATGTCATTTACCTTCCTGCCACAGCAGTGGTACTTATTTATCTACTCGCACTGGTATGCTTTTGAACTGCTAGGTTGGCAGGAGCTGGGACAAAGCAATGGGAGCTCACCCTGTTTGGCGGATTCGAACCTCCGACCTTATGATCAGCTAGCCCAACAGGGCTCGGTGGTTTAGACCCAGCACTTCCCCCTGTGTTGGGTAGCAACTCAGGTCACCATGACCATAGTTGCTGTGGGTTTTGCAAAGAGTTCTGAAAGTACAGAAAACTGCCTTATGCTCTCAGACCATTGGGTTCATTTTCAGTATTGTCTAGACGGATTAGTGGTGGTTCTCCCTGTCCTATTCCAGCACTAAGCTGCATGCAAAAGCTTTGTGTTCCATTGATCTGTGTACAGATGTGTTGCACGGCTCCATGTTTCAGAACTATCTCTATGTATTTCTCTTTTACATGCAAAAATGGCATAATGTATGCATTAGGCTCCCTGTATTTGGGGGAGTGGAATATTCTAGCCCTAACTGTATGAGAGCTGCCTTTCCATGGCTTCTTCCCAAATGTTCTAGGATTGTATGGAAACAGGAATCTCGTGGGTGGGCTCATGGTGTGGTTCCTCGTACACACCCGATCATCACCCAGGCAAGAGGCTGGCATTTAGGAAGAAAGCCACAGATGTGTCTTCTTTGCTGCAGGCAAGTAAGTGGAAATTAAGCTTAAGACCATTGCATGAATTAAAATAACCCACATTGGTATGTTCACTCATTTTGCACCGAGATAAAAATTGGTAGCATTTTATCCAGCTTGCCTCCCGCGCATGTATTATTTTTTAAAAAATTAATTCCTCAGACTACTGGCACTATTGATTTGTTTTCCCTTAATTATTTAACATGAAAAATGCCTGAGCTTTAAACTAGAATAAAGACTGGGGGAAATATTTGCATAAAATAATCATTTTTGAATATGTCTTGGATCTCCCTTAATTCTTCTTCTTCTTCTCTCCGCCCCCTCCCCAAATCCTGTGTCAAAATAAATGAATACCATTTAATTCTAAGACTGGATTGAAATATTCTTTTCTTCAGTAACGTTTTAAAATAAATACTTTGTATTGAACACACATATTTTTTACAGTAAATAAACACGACCAAAAGAATATATAAAATTGACTGAGCTCTTCATCCTGAGATTTTGTAACAGTGTGGTGTAGAGCCAGTGTGGTGTAGTGGTTAAGAGCGGTAGTCTCGTAATCTGGGGAACCGGGTTCGCGTCTCCGCTCCTCCACATGCAGCTGCTGGGTGATCTTGGGCCAGTCACACTTCTTTGAAGTCTCTCAGCCTCACTCACCTCACAGAGTGTTTGTTGTGGGGGAGGAAGGGAAAGGAGAATGTTAGCCGCTTCGAGACTCCTGAAGGGGAGTGAAAGGCGGGATATCAAATCCAAACTCATCCTCTTCCTCCTCCTCCTCCTCCTCTTCTTCTTCTTCTTCTTCTTCTTCTTCTTCTTCTTCTTCTTCTAACAGAACAGCTCAATTTTCAAATTATGTCTGCAGGATATGTAAATGTATACATATGCAAGGAGGTACAGGAGGTACTAGGGATGCAGGTGGCACTGTGGTCTAAACCACTGAGCCTCTTAGTCTTGCTGATCAGAAGGTCGGCAGTTCGAATCCCCGCGACGGGGTGAGCTCCCGTTGCTTGGTCCCTGCTCCTGCCAACCTAGCAGTTCAAAAGCACGCCAAAAAAAGTGCAAGTAGATAAATAGATACCACTCTGGTGGGACGGTAAACAGCGTTTCCGTGCGTGTTCCAGAAGCAGTTTAGTCATGCTGGCCACATGACCTGAAAAAACTGTCTGCAGACAAATACCAGCTCCCTCGGCCTGTAAAGCGAGATGAGCATCGCAACCCTAGAGCCATTTGCGACTGGACTTAACATGCAGGGGTCCTTTACCTTTACAGGAAGTACTGATGTAGCAGGCCCAACAACCAAATCCACAGCTTTTAATTTTTTAATTTCTAGCTCTCCTAGGGAAAAAGTTATGAAGGAAAATATGCAGGAAGTTTCTAAGCAGTTTTTGGTAGATGAGCTGGCTTATCTTATTCCTCCCTTGGCTGTTTCTGACCAATGACTCAGATCGGGTTCAGGACCGGCCCACCCATGAGGGAAGGTGAGGTCACCACCTCAGGCAGCAAGTCCACCAGGCAGCAGACCCCCATGTCCTGCACAAACAGTTCCTGTTGCAGATCTTCCCTGACGCCATTTTCCCTTGCAGGGAGGAGAGTTGGAGTGGCACCTTTTTGGAGTCGGCCTCTGGTGCCAAAAAGTTTTGGGCCTGCCCTACGGTCTTAAATACCTGCTGTTTCCTCCTCCTCTTTAGTAGAGCCTTTCTTCTTCTTTTGTAGTCCTGTATTTTGCTCTTCCTCCCCACCACCACCCAGAAATCAGGATACATCTTTTATGTGGTGGATCTATCTGAGATCAGGGACTCCCTACAAGTTATTTTCCGTAAATATTACTGCATAATAAGTGCAGGTGGATGGTAAAGAAGTTTCCATGGCAAACACATGTTAAAACCTAGCAATGAGTAAATGAGTACAGGATTACAGCCTAAATTTCGCTTTAGGGTTAGCATGAAGCCAAGCTGGGTTCTTGTGCCATTAACAGTTGTATGGCAGGCCAGAAATCCAACAAGTTAAGCATTTTCTACTATGACTATACAACTATGTGGAAAGCTTCACCTGTTATACAACTATGTGGAAAGCTTCACCTGTTCATATTCTGTCTGTGGGGCAATTTATTATGTGTGTGGCTCCTAGTTTATTTTGGGTGCCACCACTGTACTTGCAAATGAGGTGTTGGAGAAAAGGGCTTTTTTCCTAATCAAAATGCCCCCCCCCTCCGAAGTTGCCATTTGTCCTATTAGGCAAAACTGACACATACATAGTTTGTACAAATATGTCTTTGCTAGTCCAGTAAATGGCAGCTGTGTGTGCGATTTTCATCTGAAAAATAGTGTAAGAGAATGGATTAAATCTCTGTTCCCAGTGCCTTGGATCCGAGGCTCCCTGCTGTCAATGTTTGCAACCAATCAAAAAACTTCCCTACTTTGGCCCTAAGATAGAAAACAAGGATGGAGAAGAATAAATAAAACTGAGATAGAAAAGTAGTGGGCATGCAGTAAAATAATAAGAGAGTTTGCTGATATATTTAATATGAACAATTTAAAAATCCTTAAGTTAGCTATCTCTCTTCTAAAGCTCCAATTCTTTCCCGTTTCCTGAAAACCACTTGAAAATGTTTTCATGTGCAAAATTACAAATACATCATGAAATGTAATTGGACTGCCAGAATTTTCTGCATATTATTGCAAATAAAATAGAGCACAGGGATAGATGGGGGGGGGGGGGGTAATACTTATCATTCCAGTATTGCACAAGTAATGTCCCATGCTGAGTAAAACGATTCGTTATTATTTGTGTCCTCTCTCTTGCACTTCTAGAGTTAAACAGCTTCATTATCCCCACTATTTGCCAAACCCTCTGAAGACATTCAGACAGTAATGGTGCATTATCATTCTTACTCATTAAGGCTAATGGAAAGTTTCTGCTTATGCTGAAACGACATTGGACGAGGACTTAACTAGACGTTTCATGCACTTAATAAGGAAATGCAGCTTTGGGAGGCTGTGGTTGTTAGCTAAGAAGAGACTGGGTCCTCCAGCCACTTCAGATAGTCTCTCCTCAGAAGCATTCATCTGGAGCTTCTGGAGGTAAGCATCACCAACCTCTGGGTGTGTGGTGATCTGAAGTGGAAAAATGGCAGGGGGGAGCAGGATTAGTGCCCTCTCCCCCTGTGGATTCTCAACTCAAAAGTGCAGCCTTCAGAAGGTCAATTTCCTTATTAAAAGCAGTAACCAGCTAATCTTATTCTTCCTTGAAAGCCATGGTGAGGTACAACAATCACCAGGGTTGTCAGGAACCAGCGTCAGAAATAACTCAGTAGTAATATCACCAGACTCTTGAGAGTCCCATGGATTGCAAGAAGATCAAACCTCTCCATTCTTAAGGAAATCAGTCCTGAGTGCTCACTGGAAGGACAGATCCTGAAGCTGAGACTCCAATACTTTGGCCACCTCATGAGAAGAGAAGACTCCCTGGAAAAGACCCTGATGTTGGGAAAGATGGAGGGCACAAGGAGAAGGGGACGACAGAGGGCCAGATGGTTGGACAGTGTTCTCGAAGCTACCAGCATGAGTTTGACCAAACTGTTCGAGGCAGTGGAAGATAGGAGTGCCTGGCGTGCTCTGGTCCATGGGGTCACGAAGAGTCTGACAAGACTAAACGACTAAACAACAACAATATCACCAGTGTTAGTGAAGTTAATTTTCAATTCAAAGAAACCAAAACAATGCCAATAGCAGCTTCAGGTACTGAGAAGGATCAGGAAAGCAGTGTAGGAAAGCATTTCTGTGGTCCTGATCCAATTTGCACCCTTCACTCCATGGCTGCATTAATCATTTAACTACTGCCCTCACCACCACCAACAAGGTGATTGAATCACAGGTCTCTCACCTTCTTGTTTATTTGCACCATCAGACTATATGTTGTAAATTTGTGCCTAAACGTAGGGTCGGAAGGAAACAAATGTTAAGAGGTTGCTATGCTGCAATGCTTTGGGACTTGGGTTACTGAATGAATCAGCAAAACACCAATTTGTCCAGACTGAAGAGTCAGTTGAAAGTGAAGATAAGCCCCATAAATAAGATGTTGATAGGCAGGATCATAAATATTGCTGAAACAGCATTTCACAAAGCTTTTCAGAAGCTGCCTGCTTTGAAGCTGCTTATATTTGCAATAAACACATTTATGCTTTATTGCTGCTTGGCCCCTACGCTGTAAATATATGTTTACTGCTGTCATTATGGAACGTAAAGGTCATACAAGACACGCTGCTTTTTAATCCTATTACTTCAAGCTTAAAAACACAGCACAGTAGAACAAATTAAAAATATACAGCCTGAGTGTGTGAAAGGTATTCAGACAAGTTGATTGATTAGGTATAAACTGCTGCAATGTGGCAGGCACATTATAAACCTTTTGATGGTACAATTAACTTGACAGTTTTGGGACATGGAAGATGGACATGAATTCAGGATGCTGTAACGCTTATGATTAAAAGAAGCTGAGCTGTCTTAATTTCAGGGGAATTTTCAGTAAGTGAGGCCAAGCTACATATTAACATGGAGCTGTGTGTGTGATTTTGTTCCTCAATGGGTTTCTTTAAGGGGAAAAAAAATCCCAGTGGGGTGGTTGGGGGAGAAAGGGACTGCTTTACCCTTTCACTACCATGCATCGGCTACTCAAGATTGCTGCTGCTGCAACAACTAGGTCTTGGGGCAGATTCCAAGTGGACACATTGCAAATTAGGACACTGACAAACTGGAACGTGTCCAGAGGAGGGCAACCAAAATGGTCAAAGGCCTGGAAACGATGCCTTATGAGGAACGGCTAGGGGAGCTGGGCATGTTTAGCCTGGAGAAGAGGAGGTTAAGGGGTGATATGATAGCCATGTTCAAATATATAAAAGGATGTCACATAGAGGAGGGAGAAAGGTTGTTTTCTGCTGCTCCAGAGAAGCAGACACGGAGCAATGGATCTAAACTACAAGAAAGAAGATTCCACCTAAACATTAGGAAGAATTTCCTGACAGTAAGAGCTGTTCGACAGTGGAATTTGCTGCCAAGGAGTGTGGTGGAGTCTCCTTCTTTGGAGGTCTTTAAGCAGAGGCTTGACAACCATATGTCAGGAGTGCTCTGATGGTGTTTCCTGCTTGGCAGGGGGTTGGACTCGATGGCCCTTGTGGTCTCTTCCAACTCTATGATTCTATGATTCTATTTTTCTTTCCATTCATAGACCAACAGTCCTCTATTGCAGATCCCTCCTAGAACAGCAGATCCAAGGAAGAAGTGACAGATCCACTCCCTGGTTCTGAATCCTGGAGCCTAAATCCTGGGCCCTAAACCCAAAGGAGACACTAGTCACCATGATGACTAGGTCACAGATTCCTTGGAAGAACAGGAAAGACCTGCAGAGCTTTCCCCAGATAAATCCCTGCGGATTGAAATTATGCCATGTTAAGCCAAATTCTTCATCCCGCTGCTGGTCTCTACATCAAGATCCCAGACTCCCTTAGCAATGGATGCTTTTCTTTTTTAACTTCCCATTTGGAAAAAAGGTCCTCACACCTACACAAAATGTTTGGCCTGTGGTAGAAGTCGTCAGCCATCGATGTTAAAAGGAATTGGCATTTCTGAAATAGGTCAAGCAAACACGGAGCACAATCAAGTAGGAACCTCTCCTGCACAAATTCTACTTGTATCAATGCCTCTTGTTCAAGTGCATGTTCTGTTTATGTCTTCGTGACTGCTGGAGATGCAGGCACAGGCAGGCCCAGACAGAGGGGGGGCCATATGGGCCACTTGGCCCAGGCCTCTGATTCCAAAGGGGGCCTCGGTCAGCATATTCACAATTGCAGGGGATGCACTGGGGCGAACACGGAGATGCAAAGGTGTTGGGCGGATTCCCTGGGGCCATGGCTGGCAGCTCGAGAGAAAAGCTTCCCCGGCGTCCGGGGCGGGGCCTGCGATCAGGTGCCAAGGGGCACATTATCTACCTGGCCCAGGCCTCTGCCTGGCTCTGCAAGGCCCTGGTCACAGGACAAAGTAGGTACGAGACAAGCTATTCCAATTGTTCCATCATTGGAATAGACTGAAGCACTGAATCATCATCCAAAGCAGGCAATGGAACTAACATGGGGAAAGATCTAAGACATGAATTGAGAAACCTGTGGTCCTCCAGCTATTGCCAAACTACATTTCCCATCATCCCTTGACTGTGGGCCATGCTAGCTGGGCGGATGGGAGCTGCAGTCACACACACACACACACACACACACACACACATATATATATGTATATGTATATATATATTTGTCTGTTCTGATGAAATTACGTAACTTACATAAATAATATATTACATTGCCATTGTGTTATTACATCCTATTCATTTCAATCAAAAGGAAACACAATGTAAATGAGGGTAGGAGATAGTAATCAATGACATACCATTTGCGGACTGAAAGCAACAATAGCAAATGCTGATTGTATTCTCTGAATTGATTCCTGTTCCAGGTACTGGATGAATAAGCAAACATCGCTAACTTCTGCTCCACTGTTCTTCACAATTCCCCAATGTGCCAATTTGGAAAGACAATATTTTTTTTTTTTGAGAGCTATAGGTTTAAATTAGGCCAGTTCATGCTGAAACCTATGCATGGCACAACTCATTATGCCTACAAATAGCATACATTGAAGCCCATTAACTTCCAGTAATGCCACCCATCTTAATGCAGAGGTCTCTGAAATTAATTTATGACCAAGGAAATAAAAATAAACTGAACCAAAACAACCCTGACAAGATTTGATAAATTGCTGACCATTATCATCAATGGAAGTTTCTTTTCAGCATCTCTGCTGGGTGAGGAGAGTCTCCCAGCTGCAAGTAGCCAGGATTGTTAAAGAAAAATACTATGATGAGAGTCTTTGTACTAGATAGAAACATGAGCATTAATAATAATTCACAGTAAGAGAGGGCTAGAAGAAATGGATACTGTGAGGAAATAGCTTAGCCAGACTCTGTCAGGAAGACTGAAGGGTATCAGCTTGGGGTTGACACAATGTAAAGTTTATTAAAGACATTAGCCTTTGGAGGCAGCCACTGCTGTGAAGAAATTAAGGTGGCTATCAAATAGGGGCCTGGAGGATGTCAGGGCCAGCTAAAAGGAAATGTGTTGCTTGAAAACATATGCAATTTCTTTGATGTTAAACAGCTGGAAGTAAAAGAGTGGGGAAAGAGAGATGGGAACCATCTTAGAAGATTCATGTCTTACACAGGCTATTTTCTCCGAGCAATGAGAGGCCATTTTGTAGAAAACCCATGAGGTAAAACTGTAACCTTTCAACCTATGTATTGGTTAGACACTCTCAAGGCAGCTGGCATAGAAAGAAGACTTACTGGATAGTTTTATCCTTTTCTTTATTGGGGTTCCTACTTCACTCCACCAGATGAAACGACAATACTTCTCTGAAAGATGGTTTGCATTTCTAATTAAAAGCCAAATCTTGCATTTCAGCTGGCTGAAGATCCTTTGCTACAGCACGATGTATTTTACAAGTTAAATTTGTTCTGTAAACATCTCTTCTGTGATTGTCAGCTGATCCTAATAAATGGGTATTTTGCTGTCATACACTGTGGGTGCGTAGACACAGCTGCCTGCAGTTTGGACTCTTTTGGGAGGTGTTGCTAGGGGGGATAAACTCCTGCATTGTTGAAGTGGGAGAAAAAAAATGAAGTCGGGTAATTCATCCAGGCTCAGTTACATGAACCTGAAAAGAAGTGGGATGGTTATAGGTTCACCACCCAAACAAACAACAACAACAACAACAAAACGGGATGGCAGCCCAGCACACTCCAAAAGCTGATGGAAGCACTCCTGGTGCACATTAACTTTTAAAGGATTGAATTGTGATTGCTTCTCACTCTTGGATGAGGAATGAATTGTGATTGCTTCTCACTCTTGGCTGATGTTATGTACTGAGTTGAATAGTATCCAAAATGCAGCAGTCTGATTGGTCCTAGAACAATAGGATTCAGAATGCAGCAGTATGATTGGTCCGCAGGAGCCACCCAATCCAGCTCCAGGTGGAAGTGAATCCGCAACCTGATTGGCCTACAGGAGAATCCCGGAATTAGCCAATCACGTGCGGCCCATTGTGTAAATAATGTATATAAAGCAAATATTTTGGGAGAACTGTCATTCCTCACTACTATGAGCTGAATAAAGAGCATGAAATCCACACTTGACTCCAAGTATATTTCAGTTGAGGAATGAATTGTGATTCTACCTGTGTGCAGTACAGGCTTACTTAATTAGGGGCTAGGACAGTGTTTCCCAAACTTGGGTCTCCAGCTAGTTTTGGACTACAACTCCCATCATCCCTAGCTAGTAGGACCAGTGGTCAGGGATGAGAATTGTAGAGCAAAAACAGCTGGAGACCCAAGTTTGCGGGGAAATGGGCTAGATGTTTAGGCTAAGGCTGCGGTCCTACATGCACTTACTAGGGAGTAAGTCCTGTTGAGTTCAGTAGGATTTACTTCTGAGTAAACATGGCTCAAGGAACACGGGTGGCGCTGTGGGTAAAACCTCAGTGCCTAGGACTTGCTGATCGTAAGGTTGGCGGTTCGAATCCCCGCAGCGGGGTGAGCTCCCGTCTTTCGGTCCCAGCTCCTGCCCACCTAGCAGTTCGAAAGCACCCTTAAGTGCAAGTAGATAAATAGGTACCGCTTTATAGCGGGAAGGTAAACGGCGTTTCTGTGTGCGGCGCTGGTGCTGGCTAGCCAGAGCAGCTTCGTCACGCTGGCCACGTGACCCAGAAGTGTCTCCGGACAGCGCTGGCCCCCCGGCTTCTTAAGTGAGATGGGCGCACAACCCTAGAGTCGGACACAACTGGCCTGTACGGGCAGGGGTACCTTTACCTTTTAAACATGGCTAGGATTGGAAATGTTATGAAAGAAGATTCCACCCACTGCTAAATCACCTGGGTGCAATTGTTCTGCTCTGAAATGAAGCCTCAGCGATGAAATGATAGGTCTCCCTAGTGAACACAGGTAATTAACTCTGGCTGTCAGCAAGCTATCACAGTTTGTACATTCTTTAATTCCTTCCTTTATAGAACCCAGCCACTGTATTTCTACTTAATTTGAAACTGGAGTGACCATTACGTTTCTAGCACAAAGAGCAAGCACCATGACTCAAGCAACCCAGTCCATAAACCGGTTAAGTGCAGAAACTGGGATGTGTCAATTGAGTCCCATATAGGCTAGATCAGTGTTACCAGTGTAGTTACTCATTCTGGCTGCAAGCCACAAGCCACTCTTATTGAAATCAATGAGACTACTCTGAAGTGCGTTGGTCTTTTGTTTGAAACCCCAAAGCTGATTAGCAGAGGAAGCTTCCTGGTATAATTGGACAATCTATGTAAAAATGAGAATGAAGCATCCTTAAAACATGTCAGTAATCACAGAAAACTGCTTTTGAGCAGAACCAAGAATTACATTCCACTGTTCCCATTTTGCTGAAAATAGGAAAATCCTTGTTGTGTCTTTCCCTTTGCATTTTTCTAATGTAGCGTACTATTTCTCTGATTATCTCTGATTTTCAATTTGTAGTCAAGACATAGAAAGTGTGATTTAGCATGCATGGCTAATATGTCCCTACCTGGCTGTAAAAATGCACTAGTCAGCCTCATATAACAAAAAACAACACCAGTTTTAGGGCACGATTCCTTCGCGGAGTTTCCCAGAAGCCTAGAAAGCTTCATTGGCTTAACATACTCATGTTAACACACACAGCTTTATGGTTACTCTTGACCTGCATGTACCACCACCACCCATCTCCCCAATAACATTTGGTAAAACAAACAGAAAAGATGGCATTGCTGCATTAAACATTGCATTGAGCACTCACAGTTTTCACAGATTAGTACTTGCAGGGTTAGATTCAGCACAAAGAAGTCACACCAAATACTACTAGAGAGACATGAACCCAGGAATGGGGTGGGATATGGGTCAGGGACAATCACACCTACAGACCTAGGTTTGTAGCCAAAACTGCTGTTCTGCCTATGTGTCAGGAGGCTGGCAGCGACTCCTGGCTGGTGGCCCAGGAAAGGAAAGACAAGGGAAGGATTCTTACCGTCCTTTTTTATTCAGTAATCACAGAGAGAGGCTATAGAACCCAGCCTCTTGGATAATGGCATTGTCCCGAGTGAACCTCCACCCCCCCCGTCTCTTCCACTTCCTCATTCATCACTTCTATGGGTGGTGCTATGTGCCCTCTGTCTTTGAGCTCTTTGCTCTCCTACTTTCAAGGCATGCCGGGTTCTAGGAAAGGGGGAGTCTTGAATGCTTTCTTGTGACATCATGTCAGCCAGCTGTTGCTCTGGCTCAGTCTGCTCCTCCTCTCCCATTATTTCCCAACTTTCCCCCTCATCTGCCTCTGAGCTGCGGCCTCCCTCAAACCCCTGTTGTAAATCCATACTGTCTTCCTCTTTCTCCTCCCTGGAATGGCCGGGAGGGGGAGACTGTCTCCACCTTTCCTCCTCTGCCCAGTCCTTGACACCCATAGAAGTGATGAGCCAGTGTGGTGTAGTGGTTAAGAGCGGTAGTCTTGCAATCTGGGGAACTGGGTTCATGTCTCTGCTCCTCCACATGCAGTTGCTGGGTGACCTTGGGCCAGTCACAGTTCTCTGAAGTCTCTCAGCCCCACTCACCTCACAGAGTGTTTGTTGGGGGGGGGGAAGGGAAAGGAGAATGTTAGCCGCTTTGAGACTCCTTCGGGTAGTGATAAAGCGGGATATCAAATCCAAACTCCTCCTCCTCCTCCTCCTCCTCCTCCTCCTCTTCTTCTTCTATGCAACAGGCTTCTGCAGTGTCTGTATGCACCCTCAAATTCTGCTTCATATTTATTTGTTAATATTGTAGATGCAGAAGATGATGTATACAATCTGTATTTTACTCAGTCACAGTCATGGCTATAGTTATGATTTTCCTTCACTTTGATTGATTTGTACATTAGATTGACTTTCCCCCATTATATTTTCAAAAACTAATCAACACACACACACATTAAAAATTCTGCTTCAGATGTTTGGGGAACCTCTAGAGAAGATTTTGGGGATGTGTGGGGAGATGAGGTGAAGAAGAAGTCCCATTGCAGGAGCAGAACTCCATTTGGTCAACATTGGATACAACCCCTAATGTAATTGGAAGAGAACTGGGAATTGGTTTTTAGTAAAAATATTCAAACTCCTATTTCTGTGGGGAAAATAAAGATTTATAGAATAAAAAGAAGGACATTCAGAAACCCCTTTGGCCACCTCAAAACTGAGATGAGTACAACGAAACTCCTGCATAACCATCTTTCTTAAGATAATTTTAGAATGAAATTTATTTTCTCAGTTGATGGAGAATAGCAGGGGGAAATGAAGAATACGGGGGGGGGGGGGGTTGTGTGTGTGTTTTTCAAAACTGCCTGGGACTGAATTCAAGGCTAAAGAAAGAACCCTTTTCCATGGTGGTGGTGATTCTGAGTCTCATGAGAGTGGATTTGACATATCACAAACCACTTTAGTTGAGGATCTGCTCATTGTTTTCGTTAGCTAATTGATGTGCTTCCAACATGCAGGAAAATAGATGTTGCAATTATTGTACTTGACATTTTACACGTGGGTCCATGGCTTTCCCCTCTTCTGCCTGTAAGTTGGTGAAATCATGTATGAATAACTCCTATTTCAGTGGTGAGAGAAATCATAGATTTATCAATGCATATCAAATTTCCCCAAAAAACTTGCACACATGCAGACTTTTGTGTGAGCTAGTGGATGTGATTTCTGTTTGAACAGCAAGCTCTTCGGGTTTGATTTTTAATTAGGTGCTCATCCAGTTGTACATCATATTTGCAGAATATTGATAGTGGAAGGAATGATTGAATGGTGGCTTTAGTTTTTTAAAAGCCATTCTTTGCACTTTTTGATTATTATAGGGGGCAGAAAACTGAACTTCACTTCTGCATTAAGATGCAGGAACATCATTTTCTATATATTTGGGGAATATACTCAGTACTCTTTTTGTTAAAAGAAAGCCTTTGGCAGAGCAGAACACACTGTATCAAGCCAATGTCACAAATTATAGGGTACACATCTACTTCATTACAGCACATTCTCCAACAGACAGATGTTTTCCAAGGGGTATGGAACATGCTCTCAGTGGAAGGCAAAGAGTGTCAGATATGATAAAGACCCTCTGTTGCTCTATGTAGAATCTGCATAGCCTCTTTACAAAATATTTCCATACTTTTAAAGCTGCTGTTTTTCTAAAAGTCTTGGAAGAACTAAATTCATAGGGGAAATAAACCTATGTTACTATTCATCAGAAATATATATCCAGTGTTTCTCCAAATGTATAAAAATTAGATGAGAGAGAGAGAGAGAGAGAGTCTAATTTGCTCAGGTTTTTTTTTAAAAAAAATCTAAGCTTCTTCCTCTTTTTTTTCCTCCACCCTCCCAAAGAGGAGAAAGAAAGAAGGAGGGTGATTGTTGGGTCAAGTTAGCCAGATTGAAGCGTATGCTGTCGGTGGATCCTTGTTGTTGTCTTGTTGGGCTGTGTATGTGATAAAGGGGAGCCATACTGGAGTCTTCTTCTATTTGTCCTCATGTCAGTTTCAGTTTACTGCTTAGCTTTCCTAATAAGGCTGTTTCCTATACAATTTGATACCAGTGGTCCACGTTTACTCCTGACAGGTCTCTCTGGGGTCTGGCTATGATGCTTCTGACTGCTGAGAGTAGGTGGGTTATGAGCTCTTTATACTGTGAGTGGGCATTATTATCTTGGAAGATGATGATGAAGAAGAAGAGTTTGGATTTATCACTACCTGAAGAAGTTTCAAAGCGGCTAACATTCTCCTTTCCCTTCCTCCCCCACAACAAACACTCTGTGAGGTGAGTGGGGCTGAGAGACGTCAGAGAAGTGTGACTGGCCCAAGGTCACCCAGCAGCTGCATGTGGAGGAGCGGAGACACAAACCTGGTTCACCAGATTACAAGTCTACTGCTCTTAACCACTACACTACACTGGAAGATGTTCAGTAGGTCCAGTCTGGGGTGACTTCTAATATCTGTTTAGTTCTTTTTTATATTTCTTGTATGACTGCTGTCCAGAAGAGTTGAGTTTGAGGATATTTACATCACATGTGGAGGTATATGCCTGTGGAAATGCAGCCTCTCCAGCATTTTGGTGAGGTTCATTGGCATATTAGTGCCAGTTTCCATGCTGTTAGGTACCATCTGCCAATGAGTTTCAGAGTCTTTTATTTTGGCTGAGATGGATTTGGGCCATATGTAGACTGGCTATGTTGAGGTTTAGAAAGGTCAGTGAGTCAGGGGCAAAGTATTGTTGAATAAGGCCAGGAGTGTGGGAAATCTTTAGCCTGCCAGAGGTTGCTGAACTATAGCTCCCATAACCCCAGGCCATTGGGCATGCTTGTTGGGGATGATGGGAGTTGTAGTTCAGTAGCATCCTGGCAGGTCAAAGGTTATCTAAATCTGTTCTAGGTGATGTAGCCTGTATGTTTCTGTTACCGTCAGAATATTAAAAGATGCTAACCATATGCTGTTTTAAGAAATATTAACGTTGTCAGCCTTATGCATTTTCTTGTGATAGTGTATCTATGCCCCCCCAAGTCATCTGAATTTTTAAAAAGGATTTATTAGACTTTATTTGCAAGAGACTGATTTGCTGGTCTTACTATGAACTGGTGATTTATGTAACTTTTTTGAATACAGATTTTCTTCTGTTAGCTTACAATTCCTCATTAAGACTCATGTTTTACAATCAGCAGTTATTTGCCTATTTAAAATCGACCCATTTTATTTTACTATAATGGCTCTGTAAAATATTACCTCATTGGTAAGCTATTATGGAAGTGACAAATTAATTCTAACAGAAAATATTGTTTTAGTTATTATTTGAATTGTGTAGTTGAACATTTCTGGATCTCTACTTTTCCTCTTTAATATTTCATAAACAAGTGATCCTCAGAGATAGAAGCACTAACTTCAGAAATTCTCACAGTTGTCAGATATTCAACTTGCCTATGGGATCAAGTGCGAGAACCGACTCTTTCCTGTATCATTGTGGGTTGAAAGGGCACTTTGAAGAACAACACTCCGTTTTGAACAATGGTCTGTGTACCGAAATAGAAAACTTTTATACCAAGTGAAGAAAACGCATGAAAAGGAGTCACAGAATATATTATTTCAGATTTAGTTTCACTGAGACTGTAGTTAAGTTGAAAAGCTTTGATACAGTATTTCCTCTTATTTATAGTAAAAAGAAAAAAAGCAAACAAATTATGGAGCAAAGGTAATGTGTTGCAGACAAGATTTACACACAGATCTGTTATAACTGAGAGAAAAACAATGTGTAGCAAGTTAAGTTAAGCAAGGTGAATGTAGAGCATGTAGAAAGAGTAGTTAATAGAATTTTAAAAAGTGGAACCAGCAACAAAATGTTGCAGCATAGTGTGTTCCCATTCACTGTTCCAGCAATGCTCCCCTCCACAATACTGCATTCTATTCCCCCTCCGCGCTGCCACCATTGTCAGCCACCATCCCATGGCCATTGCTCAATTCTATTTTTAAAGGCTATTTTTTTAAAAAAGAATTCATCACCTTAATATGCATCACCACCACCATTATTATTATTATTATTATTATTATTATTATTATTATTATTAACTTTTGTCAACCTTGGGATTCCCCCAAGCCTACTGATACCTGCTTCTTGAGAATGAGGTTTTGCATTTTTGCTACATAATCAGTGGCACTCATAGTTTGAACAGAAACAGAAGGAACATGTGGGACCAACAACAAAACATAGACGTGTGGAGTGCTACTATTTCCAGGATATTCCATTCTGCCCCTCCCACTTCCTAGCTTTCAATTTGCCATTCCATGTCCACATTGGGCTGTTTTGGGATACCAATCCCTTGGGTTTCCCCCTAAAGATTTTTTATGCATCTGCTAACCCTGGGCTTCCCCCAAACTTTCAGATTCTTTCCCCTAATGCATAGATGGTGCTGTTTTGGCTACAGGGATTGAGACTCGGAGAACTGAGATCACTATTAATATATATGGTCTTATGAAGAGTCCTGGAGAATTTTCTGCTAAGTTAAGGTTAGGCATGCCAGCTGAGTAAAGATTCTTCACTCTGCTTGTCCTACCATTAACAACATTTCATACTTAATATGTTTTGGTTAATAACTTTTGGTTAAGAGTACTCCACCTTGCCTGAGCCATCCCCAAGTGACTTTCATCCTTACTAAAAGTTTGTGTGTAGATGTTAAAAATTCCTGTCCTAATGAGGATGAGCCCATAGTGGAAGTAAGTGAGGCAGAATTGCCTAAAGTAATGATCTAGGTAAAAAGGTAAAGGACCCCTGGATGGATAAGTCCAGTCAAAGGCGACTATGGGGTTGTGGCGCTCATCTCGCTTTCAGGCCGAGAGACCCGGTGTTTGTCCACAGACAGATTTCCGGGTCATGTGGCCAGCATGACTAAAATGCTTCTGGCACAATGAAACACTGTGACAGAAGCCAGAGCACACAGAAACACCGTTTACCTTCCCGCTGCAGCGACACCTATTTATCTACTTGCACTGGCGTGCTTTCGAACTGCTAGCTTGGCAGGAGCTGGGACAGAGCAACGGGAGCTCAGTCCATCGCGGGGATTTGAACTGCCGACTTTTGATTGGCAAGCCCAAGATGCTCAGTGGTTTAGACCACAGCGCCACCCGCGCCCCAAGTAATGATGAGGCAGAAACTAGGTGTAGCAATTTAAAATGGTAGAAACTGGAGTCAAGAAATGAGTAGTTAGGCATAAGTCCTTCAGGACCTTGGACAGATCCCATGGGGAAAATGCCCTGTCTGAAAAGTGCTGGGTTCTGACTGAACTCAGCCTGCCTACCTTTCCCAGATGCCACTCTTTGTTGGATAAAGGAGGTCTTTAAAGGCCTGCAGTCCTTGTCTATCTGCTAATTCCTCTCAAGAACAGTGGCATGTAAGATTGTAAGGAAGGGTGCTGGACCCTTTGATAAGGTTTGGCCAAGGGGCTGCAGTGGCAGAGGTCTCTCTCGTTTTTTAATTTGTTTAATCATTTTTTCGATGAAAACATCAACCGCAAAAGACACATACAACAAAAACCATAATAACAATAATAACACAATTTGACAATTTGGATTTGAATACACTGATATACCTGCGACTACACCATTTTTAACAATACAGTGGTACCTCGGGTTACAGACCCTTCAGGTTACATACGCTTCAGGTTACAGACTCCACTAACCCAGAAAAACACACATGTGTGGAAAGGATGGGGTAGTTGTTGTGACCTTGTCTAATGAAATTTCGTGTCACTTGCCAGTATATCCCCCAAAAGGCCACAGTTCCATAACATAACACATATTGCAGTCTGAAAGGAACATTAGAGAACTGTACAGAAGAGTGAGCATTATAAACAGGAAAATGAATGCAATATTCCCCATGTCTGAATGCAGTCTTAATCAGCAGTGTCCTTTCCACTCAACATGAGTAGACACCATGCGTCGGAAAGGGCATGGAATGTGTCTGAAAAGTAATTTTAAAATTCTATGTTTAGTCAATCTTTCAAGGTGTTTTTAATATTCCCAAAGCCTCAGGTTTCTGTTTAGATTGTTGATTTCTTTTTCAGCAAGCTGTTACCATGTTAACGCGAGGAGATAATCACTGTTATTGTAAATGTTACATAATAAAGGGTTTTTAAGGCGGAAGTCTCAAAAGAATTCAAAACCCTTTTTTAAATGCTAAGCACACACCTGAGGTATAGAGCTGCACAGCCTTATCACTGGCCCTTGAGATGTGCACTTGAGAGAGAATTAAAGTGAGACACAGGTGCACAAAAAAGGAGCATGCATTTTTTTTTAATCCAAATCCATAGGAGAAGGATGCAGTCTGATGGAACCTCTAGCTAGTAAAGTGCTTTCTCAGATTGTGCCCCTCCCCGTTGAGAAGATGTTTCTGGTAACACATGCCCATTTCCATGAAAACAATTTCTATAAGAAAGGATTTATGTTCAGAAAAAGCAGCAACCAGTTTTTTTTCCTCAAAAGCAAGTTTAAAAAATGTGTGCAAACATGTTTTTAAAACGAAGTCTTTCCATGATTATGGAATAATTTCATAAAGTGTACAGTGGTGCCCCGCAAGACGAATGCCTCGCAAGACGGAAAACCCACTAGACGAAAGGGTTTTCCGTTTTGGAGGTGCTTCGCAGGACGAATTTGCTATGGGCTTGCTTCGCAAGACGAAAATGTCTTGCGATTCCTTGGGGTTTTTTTCTGCTCCCCACCCCCTTTTTCTAAGGCACTAAGCTGCTAATAGCCTTTTAGCAGCTAATCCGCTAATCCCTTAAGCCTTTAATAGCCGCTAATAGCCGCTAAACCGCTAATAGCGCTAATCCGCTAATCCGCTAATGGGCTTGCTTCGCAAGACGAAAAAACCGCTAGACGAAGAGACTCGCGGAACGAATTCTTTTCGTCTTGCGAGGCACCACTGTATCTGTGAAATGGATCCCTTTCTCAAACACCCTGCTTCCTCCAAACCACTCATTTCAGAGCCAAACAACAGCAGCAATGCTTTATTTGCGTATTTTAAATGCTGGGGAACCTGGGACCTACCAGACATTTCCGGACTGTGGTTCCCATCATCCTTGACCTGACCTTTGAACTTGCTGGCTGGGGTTCATGGGATTTGAAGAACCTCTGAAGGGTTACAGGTTCCACACTCATGTCTTAAGGCCTTTGTTAGCACAGCTAGTAATTTGCAACAGAAAGGATATGTAAAATGGGTAGGATAAAGAAAATATTTAAAAATGCAAAAATCCAATTGTTTCCAAAAAGTGGTGTAAGTTATTCCACATCTATATGCACGTTTCAGGCGTTCAAAGTGCTTTGCATGTATTATCTCAGCCATCTTTACAAAGTTATCAGTGTTGTGACTGGTAGAGGTTGAGGGGATAGTGGCCTACCAAAAGCTACCCAGTGAGTTTGTGGCTGAGAGGGAATCTGATCTGTCACAGCTCACCCACTCCTAACCATGGCTTCTTATCAGTACTTTTGTTTTCATTCAACAAGAGCAGAACTCATGCCGCTGCGTGAAGGTGGCCAGGCGATGTTTACAAGCAGTGACTTGCATCCCACAAATTGTGAGGATAGTTCTGCTAGTGAAATGGGGCTCTCAGCTTTCCCTCAGACCACCAAAAACTGCTTCAGAAGAGTGGGGCAAGTTCTGGAAGAGCATGAGTTGTAAGAAGAGGTGCAACCTGGGTGGCTGCAGTGGAAAGACGGAATCAGCATAAATGGGAGACCAGCTCTTGAACAAGTAAAAAACACTGATGCTTCATTGTATAGCTCTATTCAGCCAGATAGAAGAGGCAATGTGAGTACAGTGGTACCTCGGGTTAAGAACTTAATTCATTCTGGAGGTCCGTTCTTGACCTGAAACTGTTCTTAACCTGAAGCACCACTTTAGCTAATGGGGCCTCCTGCTGCCACTGTGCTGCCGCCGTGTGATTTCTGTTCTCATCCTGAAGCAAAGTTCTTAACCCGAGGTACTATTTCTGGGTTAGCAGAGTCTGTAACCTCAAGCGTCTGTAACCCGAGGTACCACTGTATAGCTCTATTCAGCCATTATCAGACAGAAGAGGCAATGTGAGTACTGCAAGGCTATTGGACCATGCATTTAGCCCTAACTAATGGAACTCTCCTTGGCTTCAGGACCAGGTCACCCATGAGGCAAAGTGAGGCGACCGTCTCAGGCGGCAGGATCCACACAGGCTGCAAATCTACAAGGACTACAAGGAATACATCACCAGTTGCTGCTGCTGCTGTGGTAGCAGCAATAATTGCAGCATGCTTCTTGGAGGCTGAATCTGCTGCCACCTTGTCAGCCCCCCCCCCATGGCCTCTACAGTGGCCTCCTGGAGAGTGGGAGGCACTGTTGGTCTCCTCTCACCCTTTGTTTATTATGCAGATCTTCACTCAGCCCTTCTTCCCTGGTTTGTGGTAGGCATTTTGTGGTTTGCCTCAGGTGCTGGAATGTCTTGGGCTGGTCCTTCATTGACAAGAGAGAAGTCCTGTTGCAGGGAGCCCTTTGTATCTATGGAGGGTTTCCACACAACTGGCAACATTGCTCTTCCTGCTGCAGAAAGACGCTCTCCACATGAAAGGAGAGTCTTGTGAGCTTGGGGCCAAACATTCAGCCCCGTAGAAACCCTTTGCCCTTGTGTTGCCTTGTGCGACTGCTAACACCTGAGTACCTCCCAAATAAATTCAGGGGTCGTATTTCTGCATGATCACCCATTTCAAATGTGATATGTGCCATTATTTCACCAGCAGAGAATGGTTCTTTGTGAGCGTCAACATTTAAATTGTTGCAAAGATGGAAAATGTGAATATGAATTTGTCACACAGAAGATATGGAGAGTAAAATCTGTACATAAGTTCCTTTTTTGTGTGCGGGTGGTTTTTTAAAAACTGGTTTCTGACTTATGCAGGCTGATGCTTGATGTAAAAATGCATCCTATGACTGAAATACACTGAGTCCTTCCCTCCCCCTGCTGCAGGTATCCTGGTCAGTCTCTTTAAAGTTGAACAGGGCAATCCTGTACATGTCTCCTTAGAGGTCAGCCTCACCTAGTACAGTGGGACTTACTCCCAAGGAAGTGTGTATCAAACTGCAGCTTAACTGTGTTCCATTCAATTTTACAGTAGATGCATCCATTCTAAATCTTAGATGAGCTGTCTTGATCTCCTCCGTTTCATTTCTTTTCTGCCTGCATCTGAAAGTGTAGCAACCAAAACTCTTATGCACTACTCCCACTGAGATCTCATCATTCCTTGAATAGATTGCTTTTGTTGATGCATCCTAAAACTGAATTTGCTTCCCGACTCAGGCTCACCCTATGATACTTAAATCCTTCTCATCATTGTTTCTGACAGGACAGTAAACCTCAAATTGTATTTATGGTTTTGTTCTTCCACCTTGTCCCTTATGCAATATGTTACATCAATCCTTAATTTAACTGTACTGATTTCCTATACTGTACTGATTTTGTTATAATTAAATTCATCACTGCTGCTTTGAATTCCAACCCTGGTTGCTGTTGTTGTTAAAATAGTGTGTGTTATGTCATAATTTTCTTTGTTCAACTACTCCACCAACATATGTGAGATCCCATTAGTATTTGACCTTCTATATTAATAGTTGTTCATATTTTGTTTCTTTATTTAACCTTCTTTGCTGTGGCTAATTGATGGGAATAGCATACAGACTATGCCAAAGGCTTTCCTAAATGTCTGTACATGATGGGAAAGTTTATAGACAATGTCAAACTATGGTTTGACCCTACATGAAAAAGGCTCAATCATTGGGGATTAATGTCAGTAGTCCTTGGACTACTGTTAGGATGTAAAATTTATTAAGCTGCCTTTAACTCTGTGGGGGTGTATCTAGGGATGGAAGGCTCTGACCATTTTGGTTCTCTCAGTTTCTCATTTGTTTGCTCTTAAATTCAGCTCTAAACATTTTGCATCAGTTCTTAAAAAAAGAATCTGCATAAAATTGACCAGCATTAAATGAACATATTTTTATATGCAGTTTTGAATAATGTACACATTTCTGCAGGCCATTTCCCCTACTATAATGCATGTTTTGGCATGTTATTTTCACTAAAAATCCACTTTAAGGGTTGTTTCTAAACAAGCAGTATAGAAATGTTAATGAAATAAACAAATAAAGAATACCTACATTGTCTTGCACACATTCCCCTAACATATGCAACAGGAAAATGAATGCAATATTCATCATGTCTGAATGCAACCTTGACATATGCGGAAGCAACATGGATTGGAATCCTGAGTTCTAAATCATACAGGCATCCTTCACATACACATCAGGCAAAACTTTGCCCTGAATGCCTGATAAACTGGAATAAGTTGCTTGATAAAGGTTCAGTTAGGTCCGTTAGGTCCAGTCGCAAATGACTCTGGGGTTGCACACTCATCTCTCTCTATAAGCTGAGGGATCCGGCGTTTATCCGCAGACAGCTGGGTCATGTGGCCAGCATGATTAAGCCGCTTCTGGCAAACCAGAGCAGCACATGGAAACGCCATTTACCTTCCTGCCGGAGTGGTACCTATTTATCTACTTGCACTTTGACCTGCTTTTGAACTGCTAGGTTGGCAGGATCAGGGACCGAGCAATGGGAGCTCACCCCGTCGCAGGGATTCGAACCGCTGACATTCTGATTGGCAAGCCCTAGGCACTGTGGTTTAACCCACAGCGCCACCTGCGTCCCTAAGTTGCTTGATAAGCAGGGTTAAAAGTGCATCCCTGCAGCCTCTTTGTGTTCATGACCATTGGAAGCCCACTCAGAGCATTGGTCCTCCTAGCGCCATATTATTGTCTGCTCTGACTGACAACAGCTCTCCAGGGTTTCAGACTGTAGATATTCCCATTCCTATCTGGAGATGCTGGGGAAGGAAACTGGGACCTTTGGGATGCAAAGCAGATGCTCTACTGTTCTGGTCCTTCTTCATGAGAATGATGACTGAAGGCTTTAGGTTTCTTTGGAAATAACTCTACACATTTATTATTTCTTTAAGCCCTCCTTTACTGACAAAGTCCTCACCCTCCATTTCCTTTCTTGGTGCTCTTCTGTCCTTCAAACATTCATTGTATTGCCCCTTTGGCTTTCTTCCACTGTTGTCCCGACGCTTTCTTTTGGAGTCTGAAGCAGGCAGATTGCAGCAACCACGTCCCATTTGACAAACAAGATGGAGCCTCCCAGTGTTCAAGAGATTCACTCCCAAAGTTGCTAAAAGCTGCTGGTTGTTTGGTATTGTGCATATTTTGAAATAAAATGTTCAGCAGAGCTGAAATTTACTAAATTTGAACACTTAGCCATCTGGAGCATTAGATGCTTAATTACCGCAGAAAGAGTTGTGAATTAACAATATGAGACAGCTTCCACTTTCCAGTGGAAGATTTTGATTAGGTTTGAGCCTTTTATTCCTCACAAAAAGGATATATGCAAGTAGGTCACGTCCCGCCTACAACTAATGCCTTCTTTCAGTTGATTTTTTTTCTTCTCACAAAAATCTTATCTTTGTCAGAAGCTTTATACAGAAGTGGTAAAACTCCTATCTTTTAAAGTAAAGTAGTGATGACGACAATTAAATAAGAAATGGAGAAAAACACCAGACACAGAAGAGTATTTCATCTCTCTCTCTCTCTCTCTCTCTCTCTCTCTCTCTCTCTCACACACACACACACACACACACACACAAAACTCTCTCATATTCTGCAAGGGCTTGACTTACTGGGATTTCAATGTTAACTGTTTGTAATATTTGCATATGATGAGCTCCTTGAAAAAAATACAAACTTGAGTGGCGGACATTGAGAATGAAACAAGAAAACCTTTGTCCCTCTTGCCCAAGGCAAGTAAAAGTATAATACTCCTGCCCTGCTTGCCAAGAGGCCTTCAGTCAACACTCCTAGCATTTCTGACAACTGAGACAACGGTTAGGCCTAAAGGCATTCAAACGTGACATTTCAAATAGAAGGTGCATTGAGGTGTAAGAACCGTGGAGTGGATTTTCCTGCAATACAAAGATAAATTTACAGTCGGTTGCATTCCAGTGCTTTTCATTGCAGGTTTCCCTCCCCCAATTGTGCTGCATCGGGGAATAAAATTTACAAGTTGCTTGAGACAGTAGCTTTTAGTGCTCTTTTGAAAAGAGGAGTAAAATTTACAAGTTGCTGATTAAGGGTTGCAGTACACCACATTATTGGTTTTTTGTGGTTTCCAGAAAGTCAAATTTGCTAAACATTTTTTACGAGCCGGCTTGATTTTCACTGCAGCAAGAGGGGAGTGTCTGTGGGACAGTGTCCAAAGCGAGTCCAAGAGCAATTCTCCCTTTATGCTCTCTTCATGAGAAAACTGTGCTAACCGCTTAATCATGGGGGGGGGGGCGCGGGCGCGATTATCTGTCCTAAATACAGCACAGTCTACTTGTTCCATATGCGCTTATTGGGAGAATCTATTACCACCGATGCCACCCCTCCCCCGCAACTGTATGGTAACCATCATGGTAGTGATTTGCAATCAGTGCTAAATGTTGTAGCTTGGTTTTCAAGTTACATCTACTAGACGGGGATGGATTTTGATCATTCCATAGGGCGGCTTCATCACACAGTGTGTTTATGTATGTAGGGGCTCACCAAACACAGACCCGCCAACATTTCTTTGATGAAAATAGGGACATCCTATACAACAACAACAACAACAACAACAACAACAACAACAACAACACTACTGTTTATACCATACCCATTTGACTGAATTGCCCCAGTTACTCTAGACAGCTTTCAACTTATAAAAAAGACAATAAAACATTAAACATAAAAAATTCCCTATACAGGGCTGCCTTCAGATGTCTTCTAAAAGTCACACAGTTGTTTATTTCCTTGACATTTGATGGGAGGGCATTCTACAGGGCGGGTGCCACTACCGAGAAGGTCCTCTGCCTGGTTCCCTGTAACTTGGCTTCTCGCAGCGAGGGAACCGCCAAAAGGCCCTCACCGCTGGACCTCAGTGTCTGGGCAGAATGATGGGGGTGGAGACGCTCCTTCAAGCAGACTCTAGAGGCCCCGCTGTCCACCCTGCCCCTTTGGGTGGGTCTCCCTGCCCTGGGGCACCTCGCCCTAGGCGCCCGAGCGGCTTCCTCCGCCACTGGTTGTTGGTGACCTGTTTTAAGGTTCGGAGCTTGTTAGCAGACTTATTCCCACTTTCTTGTAACTTGAAAGAACATTTGGGCTACACACAAAGTGGCAGAGAGTGATGGCACATTAAAGTAAGGCTTTGTGATATGACAAGGGCAAGGCTTAGCTGTACACTAATGGCAGAGCACCACTCTTCAGGCAGTGTTTATAGGTAGCCTGTTTCTGAACAGACTTGAAACCAGGACATTACATTTAAAACCTTGTGGCTTTTGAAAATAAGCATGCCACTGGCTTCATCTCCTTGGCTTTTGAAAAGTGTCTAGTAGCACCCTCTGTGCTTTATAATTCTAGTACTGTAAAAGTTTCAATGGAGGGTGAAAAGCAGCGTCATGTTATTTGAAAAGGTGGGAAATTCAGCTAGAATGCAGTCAGCTTAAATCATGAGAGACACATGTTTCACACTAACTCCCTCAGGCTAATTTATGACAAAATTTAATTTAATCGTACCAGGGGGTCCAAGTATACACTTTTTGCATCAATTTCACATTTCAGACCAGTTGATTCAGCATGACTTCCTGGAATTGAAGGAAAACATATTAAAGCATTCAGTATGCAGGGCAATTTTTCTAGCCAAAGCAAAATCTCCTTAAGCTACACATATAACTTGACGTTACTAAAAAAATAAATTAATTCATCAAGGAATTTTGGCTAAGGGATCCCTATTCTGCCCTGCTACTCTTAACATAAATATTTGACAGATGAAGCTGTTTAACATGACAGCTGAATGTATAGATAGTGGGTATCTAGCTAAAATAAAACCCAAATTTTGGTTTATCTTTAAAAAATGCACAATAGAATATTGTCTTATTTTATCTCAGGTTCTCATATCATTTGTTTAATTTTCTGTCCTTCTCTGCTCATGTTACTATCTCTGTACAAATCAATAATAATTCTTCAAGGCAAGTGCATAATCTACAAATTATGTGGGATTTTTTTTTTAAAAAAATGCCTATTTGTTCCTAATTCATAAGGAATCACATAAAATCACATAAAGCAAATCTAGTCACCTACATGTTTAACTAAGGCTACAAACGTATAGTTACTTGTGGGCCCTTAATGTCCAGAAAGTGAGAGGAAGCTGTTTTGAACCATTTTTTACTTTTTTGCAAGAAAACAGAATTTCTATCACCAGTAGATCATTTTCTTCTACCTACCACCTCTGGATTTTATCAGGGATCAGTTGAAGAATAAATCAAGCCATAGTTTTTTATTTTTATTTTAGTTCAGGGGAAAGTGTGTTTATGTGTATGTCTCTATCCATATATGTGAAACATAGAAAGTGAGCTGGAACAGTAAGCCTTCATTCGCTGTATCGCCCTTCTATTATTCCACACTTCCTGTGGTTTTTCAGATTGTTAACTAACCACGGCTACTGCTAATCTGTTCTTCTGTGTGTGTCATTTGCTGGACACTGTCCAATAGAGAGAGTGGAAATAGCAATAGCAGCAGGAGAGGTTTAGCTGCAATAGGATTACCAGATTTTCTATGACTCTGTTTGGAGGCTGCTCATTCTATTGTGTTCCACTGGAACACAGAGATGACCTGCTCAGGAGAAGATCGCCTTCTGTCTCAACTTCTGCCCATCAATGTCTCCTTTTTGTCACTCTGCGGGACACAGATTGCTTTGCTATTATCTTCCTCCCAACAGCTTTATGTTTGTAGTATCAAACTGTCTGTATTCTGGGCCTGACAGACACACAGTTTGATATTCTGTATCATTATACCAACTGAGTTTATCTTCCCATTCTGCATTTCAACAAGACCGGCTATTCTAGCTTCTTTTTCTATACTATGCTCTCCAGGTAGAGTCAGTCAGTCAGGTTTCTGCCCACCTGGTCCCAATCCAAGAACATTTATTTTCATGACTACAAAATGCAAGCGGAAGAAAGTTGCGTAAAGAGAGTCTACTATTCAATCAACTGCTCAGTCAAGGAAATGTGTGGTGTTGGGCAAAATAGACACTGTAAGCACAAGGGGAGAAAATTAGGCATTTAAACTTTAAATTAATGGGGAGGAGCAAGAGGGAGAGAAGTAATAATCTCTTTGCCACATCTCCAAGTAGCAGAATAATGATATTCCCTCTCTTAGAGTGGCAGAGAAGGTCTGTCCATGTAAGCCTATTGGTTTCATACCCAATTCAGTTACTCAGTCAGTTTATTTTCCTCATTTCCTCCTCTCTCTCCTTGTTTTAAATTGCTGTTGTTTAAAACAGTCTCTGGATGATTGCCTCGAGAGGGTACTCAATTATTTATGATGCTGATGCAGAAAAGTAATATATCCCAAAGACGAGGTGCCATTAATTAACATGTCGTCTTGCTTATCATTGCCTTTTTCACCTTTTCATCCCATTGTGAGGGATGTACTTAATTCATTAATAACTTACCAAGTGTGCTTCTCTGACATTCAAAAAATGACAAATTTCTTGCCTGGGAAATGCATGTGCGCCCACACGGCTTAATGCAGGGACCTCCACTGCATTCATGTCACTGCCATGGCGGGCTTATTAAATGTCACCACTATGTGGTTTAGAGTCACTGGCTTGCTTTTCCCTGTGTTTCTCTCTCCCTCTGTGCGGTCTCAAAATGCAAAGAGTAGGAGAGATTAGTCATGGTTCCAATTCTCATTGGATGAGCCTGTAGAGTATGTCTGGAATAAGTTCTCTATACTTTAATTTTCTTTAGCTGCAGGGAATTACATTATTGATGTCCCTCCCTCTGCCTAAGTCACAAATCACTTATTTCATTTCTGCCTGCAAATGTATTGCCCTGGCTAATCAGTCCCAAACCGCCAATTCAATCAATGACGCTGGAATAAACTCATTGCCTTCAGATGGCAAGCCAACTGTATCGCCAGCTCCTCTTTGACAGATGACTTGCTCAGATGTTTATAAAGGTGAACGCTTCACATTTCCTCCCATCATTTTATATATTAGCAAAATGTCAATTGGTCTTTTGAGCTGCTTCATCTATGTTAATTTAAGTGAGGCTAATACAAGCAGGCCACCTGAGGACAATATCCAAATGTATAGTTTTATCTTCCCTTTCTTCTGTACAAATATATATAATGTATATAATGAACTCTAGAACAAAATCACATGAAGCATGAGAAATGAAGGTGAATGTAACATATTTTTTTTCTAAATTTCAAGACCAAACCTTCTGTTCTACAAGAATAATTGACTTTTCCATTTATTTTTATGTTTCCAGATGATTCTCATGGTTGACCTTATTTGGATAGTTTCAAAGCAAAGGATAATGTTAACCATTCTTTCCCAAACTTACTGACTCACCCCCTCGCTCCCAATTCTGTATTTGTTCCATGTCTAGATAGGAGATATCTTACTATAAAATCACACATTATGCATTTTCACAAAAACTCATCTGTTTCTATACTAAAGTTGTGCATCTTACTAGTCTGAACTAGGGCTGTGCAACCATAGTTCACAGACCCAGGATTTAAGGTAGCTGGGAATTGCTTTGGGCTGGATCAAGTAGAGTGGGTGGTGCTGTGGTCTAAACCGCTGAGCCTCTTGGGCTTGCCAATCAGAAGGTCAGTGGTTCGAATCCACATGACAGGGTGAGCTCCTGTTGCTCTGTCCCAGCTCCTGCCAACCTAGCAGTTAGAAAGCAGACCAGTGCAAGTAGATAAATAGGTACCACTGTGGCAGGAAGGTAAACGGCATTTCCATGCACTCTGGCTTCCGTCATGGTGTTCCATTGCGCCAGAAGTGGTTTAGTCATGCTGGCCAGATGACCTGAAAAGTTTTCTGTGGACAAACACCAGCTTCCTTGGCCTGGAGCAAGAAGAGCGCCACAACCCCATAGTCGCCTTTGACTGGACTTAACTGTCCAGGGGTCCTTTACCATTCACCTTTTACCTGGAGTGATCGAGGACTCTCAAAAGGGCATCCTACCTGTGTTTCCTTCCTTCCTTCCCCCCTCCCAACTGCATGTTTCATCATGCTTAACCATGTTTTAAACCCAAATTATACATGGAAGGCAGTAAAAAAGGAGTCACCATCAACCATATGTGTGATGATGCTAAGCTATGGGTTGTTTGAAACTGGTAAGTGAACTTTACATAAGCACCATGGGGGCGCACATGGCTGTGGCCAAGCAGCAGTTGCTCAGGGTGTTAAGTGGCATCTCCACCTGAGATTTTTCTATGTGGCTACTCTGATTTGCACACTCATAGCAGCTTTGAAAATGTTTCATTGTAGATTATGGTGCCCCTACATAATAAAAGGTAAAAAGGTAAAGGACCCCTGGATGGTTCAGTCCAGTCAAAGGCGAATATGGGATGTGGCGCTCATCTCGTTTTCAGGCTTAGGGAGCCGGTGTTTGTCCACAGACAGCTTTCCAGGTCATGTGGCCAGCAGGACTAAGCCGCTTCTGGTGCAACGGAACACCATGATGGAAACCAGAGTGCACTGAAACATTGTTTATCTTCCTGCTGTAGTGGTACCTATTTATCTGCTTGCACTGGCGTGCTTTTCAACTGCTAGGTTGGCAGCAGCTAGGTGTGATGGCCTGGGATTCGGACTCAGAGGCTGCACCTGAGGAATCCCAGCCTGCACAGGAGTCCCTGCCTCCAGAACCAGCTGAGCCGGGGCTGGGGCCTGAGCCTGAAGGGTCCTCAACTGTGCTGGATCCTCAGGTGCATGCACCAGCTGAGTCTGCTCTGGCCCCTGAGGTGATGGAGGACCCATTGCCTGCAGGTGCTCCACTCTCAGCCCCGTCAGGGGAAGCTGAGGTTGCCTCTGGGTCCGGTAACCCTCCAGCCACTCCTGAGCTGCAGAGGCTCAGGGCAGAGAGGCGGAGGGAACTAAGTTCCGGCAGGAGGAGTGCTCGCCTCCAGGCCAGGACTGGCGAGTCACCTGTGGACCGGGGCCACCCTATGCCTCAGGGCAGATAAAAGCCAGTCAGCCCCAGCCCCAGGTTGTGGGAGCAACGTTGTTGGTGCCCTGTTCCTGCCTGCACCCTGTCCTGCTCTTTGGCCAGAATTCCTGACCCCACCCGACTCCCTGCCTTGGACCCAGCTACAGCTTTGACGGACAGCCTGCATACCACACCATCGACCTCGGACTGGACTCGGACCTCGCCTCTCGGTTAACCCCCAGGACCAGCACACTGGGACAGAGAAACGGGAGCTCACCCCGTCACAGGGATTCAAACCGCCGACCTTCCGATAAGCAAGCCCAGTGGTTTAGACCACAGCGCCACCCACGTTCCTTACATAATAGTACTGGTTCACAAAAGTGGTACTGCCATGTGTACACTGGCTTTGTATGCCCCTGCGGGGAGTTCTGTGAGGATCAAATAAGCAACAGGCATAATCAAAACAATGAAATGTGTGTGGGGGTTTGTACACTCTGGTTATCCTATTATTTCTGGCAGCAGCACATTTTCACAATGCACCAGAGAGCTTCTGCAGTTCCCTTGCATTTCTGGGATGGCTCTAGGGGTGCTGAAACAATCGTGGGGACTCTGCTTCTGGAAATGAGATATCAGGAGTCCACTGTGAACACAGAGCTCACACCTGGAGCAATTTATGTTAGGGCCAAACTAGACATGAATGTGAAATGTGAAATTGCATTTAACATACACTTTTAAAAAACGGAAATAGCTGCTGCAGGAAGCCTTGAGTAGGATCAGAAGTACGGAGAGTTGGAAAGATTTTTTAAACCCCCCCCCCCCAAATGCTGATAAAAATCAGTCTCCATCAATCTGTTTATTGCATTGGGAGCAAAGCTCCCATTGACACTAATGGAAGTTTGCTGGAAAAGCTCTAATTGGCACTAATGGGAGCTTGTGTCTTAATGCAAATAGGAACATAGGACATTGCCCAATACTGAGTCAGACCCATGGTCAATCTACCTTGGTATTGGCTATATTGACTGGCAGCGACTTTCCAGAATTTCAGACAAGGTTCTCTCCCAACCCTAACTGGAGAAACTGGGGATTGAACATGAGGCAGCCTTAATTCCTTCCCCTAAAGGCTTGGGGAGGTAGATTAGCTGCTGCCTTTTGTGCTTTAAGGCAGGATGACACATAGGAACATAGAGAGCTACCTTACACAGAGTCAGATCCTTGGGTCCACCTAGCTCAGTATTGTCTGCATTGATTGGCAGTGGCTCTCCATATTTCAGGCAGGAATCTCACCTAGACCTACTTAGACTTGCCAGAGATAGAGCCTGGGACCTTTTGTACACAAAGCAGATGCTCTAACACTGAGATACAGCCAATCCCCAAAAGCAGAGTTGGCTAGCCCCTTTGGTTGGAATTGTAAGGTAAAGGTAAAGGGACCCTTGACCATTAGGTCCAGTCACGGACGACTCTGGGGTTGCGGTGCTCATCTCGCTTTATTGGCCAAGGGAGCCGATGTACAGCTTCCGGGTCATGTGGCCAGCATGACTAAGCCACTTCTGGCAATCCAGAGCAGCTCATGGAAACGCCATTTACCTTCCCGCTGGAGCGGTACCTATTTATCTACTTGCACTTTGACGGGCTTTCGAAGTGCTAGGTTGGCAGGAGCTGGGACCGAGCAACGGGAGCTCACCCCATCGTGGGGATTTGAACTACCAACCTTTTGATCGGCAAGCCTTAGGCTCTGTGGTTTAGACCACAGTGCCACCCGCGTCCGTTTGAATTGTAGCAGGAAGCAAAAGATGACCCGGCTCCCCCCCATTCACAATCCTGTTTGGGCTCCTTATAGCAGCTATTTGCATAAAAAGCCCATGTCAAGTGCAATAACACATTTAATGCCACTTTGGCTCTTAAGTTGCCCTATACTTGTCCTATATCCATGCACTGAATTTCTGTTTCCAGTTACATGTTTTTAAAAGTCAGTAGGAAAAACATCTGGTTTCTTAGATTCAGTAGTATTATTAATCATAATAGATTTTCAAGGTGACAAAGCCTGTTAGCTTTAATTAGGGATATCACTTTTTGGAAGGGAAAAAACTGTTTCCAAGTAGGTCAAACTGTATTAAATAAAAATGCATAGAAGGAAGAAGTCATTCCTGAAGCAAAACCTTGGGGTTTTAGTTTCTCCTAAGGATATATTTTTGCTACTCCCGCTAGACTTGCTTTGACATGAAATGATATTTCAAGATGATGAGATGCTTTCAGATGTAAGTTCTTTCTCTCTGATATGCACAGATTTAGATGACATGTCAAATATGAGGTTGGTTGGAAGAGAGTTTTCCACGTTTGCCTTAATGTTCCTTGAGCGCTAATACTGGGTCAGCAAATCCCACACAGCCCATTTCCTGAGTTTGCATGAGGATGTGGACAGTGTTGGACCAGAGTCCTTCCGATATTTCTTCATCAGCGTTCCTACTGGGAATCGCACGTATGCCTCAAAAGATCCCTTTTCCACACATTCGTTTGGATTTCAGGCATGAGCCCCGAGCAAACTATCTGGTTGCAAAATGTGAAAACATGAAGTTCACAAATGTTGATAGATCTTTGCTTGCAGCATGATGAAAGGGTGCGGAATTATGACAGGTTTCAATGCTTTTGAGAAATAATTACACTGTACTTCTCTTAATTGCCTCCTCTCCTAGAAATATACCCCTCTCCCCCAATTTAACACTATTGAACAAAACTATCAGCATCTGTTTTCTGCATTTAGTGCAGTGGCAAAACTATGAACTTCTGTTTAGGGAGTAACATTTTAATCCAAAGATTCCTTTGACAAAGGAAGACAGGCTAGACTGAAGCCAAATTACAAACAAGCATTTCTCTTGAGCTTTTGTAAGGTGAGTTTTGCTCAAACAGTCTAGATTCAATTGATTGCTTTTTATACACACATTAAAGAACTAGGAGACATCAGACTGGACTGATGCTGATTGATTGATTGATTGATTGATTTAAGCATGCCTCTATATTGTATACCATGGCTTTCATACTTGAACTCTTTGGCTTTCAGCTTTTTCAGTCTATTCTGAGGTGCTACAACATTTTCTGCCTTGTTCCCTTCATGTGGTAAAGGTAAAGGGACCCCTGACCATTAGGTCCAGTTGTGACCGACTCTGGGGTTGCGGTGCTCATCTCGCTTTATTGGCTGAGGGAGCCGGCATACAGCTTCCAGGTCATGTGGCCAGCATGACTAAGCTGCTTCTGGCGAACCAGAGCAGCGCATGGAAACTCCGTTTACCTTATCTACTTGCACTTTGACGTGCTTTCGAACTGCTAGGTTGGCAGGAGCAGGGACCGAGCAACGGGAGCTCACCCCAACGCGGGGATTCGAACCGCTGACCTTCTGATCGGCAAGTCCTAGGCTCTGTGGTTTAACCCACAGTGCCACCTGCATCCCATATCTTCATGTGGTATTGGTAGGCTATAATTTAGACCAGTACAGAAAATTGTGAGTTGACATGGCTTCCTACCCCATGGTTCTGGGCCAGGGACACTGGCTTCCCCCACAACTGAGGGGGCTGGCACTGCACTATGTGCATGTGCCATGCTGAAATTGCTCATGCATGCCATGCAACCTACTGACATCACTAACGCATGCCGTGAAATGTGTTGGCGTGTTGCACACACACTGCGTGCCTTGCACAAGTGAATTGAGCATGCTGACATGCCTTGAAAATTTAGGTGCCCCTTTTCTTGGGCCCCTGCAAAGACTGGCAATAGCAGCAGCAATAAGTGTGCCTCTTTGACACGACAGACAGAGGTGAATTTAGAGGAGCATGACCGGTTTGTCTGCACTGGGTGCCATGCTGAGAGGGCAATGCAGGGGGTGCCACAACAGTGATGAACAACGGATGATGAGAGGCAGGGAGGCACCAAATTTTGGCATGGCACAGGGTGCCACTAATTTTAAAGCCCAAAGTTCATCACTGCTACAGAGCTGATTGGGGAAAGTCTGAGTTCTGTGCGTTCCCATCGTCATCCACATGCCAGCTGTGATATCCCAGCTGGGTGAGGAGGGTACATTGAGTACCACCAGACATACCTCACTTGGAGATCTACAATGTGACATCTGTACCTGCACTATTCGTTCCACATAGTGCTGCTCCATTCTTAACCAAGCACCTTACTATAACTTGTCTTCTGCTGGCCATTTGGCACATTCCCTTCATGGCAACAAGGAGGGTGGGAAGCCAATGAAGTTTGTTTCTTTGTTGTTGTTTTTTTAAAAATTAAATAGTGAATTTTATTAGTATTTTCCACACAACAAAACAAAAAACAACAATACACAAAACACAAAAACAAGCATATAAAAAACCCAAATCCAAATCTTACAAATTAATAATATGAACACTAAAAAGGAAAACAAACATTGACTTCCACCAATCCCACAGCACCTCCTTTACCTCTCATTGTATCTTCCTGTTTTCCTGATTTCCTTATCATCTTATCCTAGCATCTAGATATCAATCCCTCTTTCTTATCCTTTCACTTCACAAGGTTATTCCAGACTCAGCCAGATTTCTGTCCTCGAACCTTGGCTTTTAAGGTATTCATTTAGGCACTCCAATTCCTTTTTCACTTCACTTTTTGGTTTTTGTCTTATTATATCTGTCAATTTGGCTAATTCTAAATATTCTGAAAGCTTACATAACCATTCTCCCCTAGTGGGTAACTGATTCCCTTTCCAATACTTAGCCACCAGGATTCTTGCTGCAGACGTCGCATATAAGAAAAAAATAGTTTTGTCTTTTGGAATATTGTCGTTTAAAATTCCTAAAAGGAATGCTACTATATGATATTCTTAGTATTTTCTTTATTTCTTCGTGGAACCCTTCACAGCAACAAGGAGGGTGGGAAGCCATGAGTTGTCTCCAATGAAGTTATTGGGCAACTTGCATCTGTGTAATGGAACCTTTCCTTACACCCCTTCCTTCATGCACCAATGCATTCCCCACAAAAATCTGCTCTGGGAATTCATATATATATATATATATATATATATATATATAGTGTGTGTGTGTGCGCGCGCACGCGCGTGTGTGTGTGTAGATAGATAGATAGATGATAGATATAGATAGATAGATAGATAGATAGATCTAGTTCTAGTTCTATATATGGTTTTATACAAATATATAATTATAATAATACCAAAACCCACACCCACAATTAAAAGATTCTTCTGAATCTCTGGACTTCCTACCTTCCCCTCCGTGAGTTCTGTTGTTAAACTTTTCTACTGCATCTTTTTCAGTAATCCATGCTTTTTATAACTCCATCATCTCCATAGTAATTGCTACGTTACAAGTGTGATGGCAATCCTGCTAATGTTTTCATCTGCTTACAGTGGTCTCCAAGACCAATTATAATTTTTTCTCCATTCCTTATTGAAGTTTCAGTCTTCTTGGTTCCTGAGCTTTCCAGTTATTTTGCCATTTCGGCATAGTCCAGCAGTTTAATTTGCCCATTCTCCTAACCCTCCAAAGTAGATGTCCATGAAGGCTTTGTTGGAATCAGCCCTATTTCCTTTGACAGCAGCCTCTGCCTTTCTCCTCTTTTACAAGCCATTGGGAGCATGAGTCTGCAAGCTTCCAGCTTCTCAAAAGCGGACTAGGCAAATTCATGGAGAAGAAGGCTATTAATTGATATTAGCCATGATAGCTAAGTTTTACCTTCACTGTTAGAGGGCCATTATGTCTCTGAATGCCAGTTGCTGGGAGAGTGCTCAGATTCTGCTTCCAGGTTTTCTGTAGGCATCTGACTGGCCACTGTGAGAAGAGGATGCTAGACTAGAACAGCCATTGGCCTTATATTCTTATCAGCACCACCTGTAGCCAGCTGTAGTTCAGTCATTTGGGCTAATTATTACTAGTCAAGCAGCTTCTGTCTCACACATTCTGATCTCCAATTTATGTGATATTTACTGAATTGTCAATTTTGTCTTATTTGAATTTACAGTGGTGCCCCGCAAGACGAAATTAATTCGTTCTGCGAGTTTTTTCGTTCTACGAGTTTTTTCGTCTTGCGAAGCACCAATGTGTATTGACGGTTTCCCATAGGAATGCATTGGCGGTTTTAAAAAAAAAAGGCGCAAGACGTTTCATCTTGCGAAGCAAGCCCATAGGGAAATCCGTCTTGCGAAGCAGCTCAGAAAATGAAAAACTCTTTCGTCTTGCGAGTTTTTCGTCTTCCGAGGCATTTGTCTTGCGGGGCACCACTGTATTGATCTATTTTGCAACCATATGTATTTTTTTCAGATGTGACATAGCATTTTGATAAGTTATTATTTATATCATCATTATCATTGTCCTTGTCATCATCTGATTTGGGCACAGTCCAGTGTGGAAAAGCAGCATATAAACTAACCGAACTATAATCATTGGACTTAAAACCTGTCTTCACCTTTTAATATGCCATTCCCTACCATCCAACCCTCCCTTATGCACCTATTTGTATTTTAGATTTTCATTAATGATCTAATCCTGATCAGCGCATGAATCTAAGAGCCATCCAGTCTCCATGGCTAGATTCTTCTGAATTCTGTAGCAAATCTCATATTGTTTAATCACATTAGTATCAACTCCACTATTAATGTATTTGTGGGTTTCCCCCACCATCTTTTTATTTTTAGTTTCATCTTTTGTAACAGCCAACTGCTCAGTTTCTTTTAAGAGGTGAAACTGTCAAAGAAGCGAAGGCTTTGGAGACTCAATTATATTGGAACGGCAGGAGGAGTTGGTTGTGCAATTTCTTCTGTTCTTATGAAAATCTCGCCTTGCCCTTTATGTAAGAATGTATAACAGAAATGAAATAGAAAAGGCTTGCATAAGGGACACTTATTAAAAATCCCATTAGGAAACTCAAGGTTAGTGTGACTTACTTGGTGGCATTCATACTTTCCTTATTTATCACACTGAAAGCTGCTGAAAGCTCTGTATATATATAAAAATATGGATAGGCAGTACATTAAAGTAGGAAAGTGAGTTTTGACCCACAAATTCTTCATTGCGTTCCAAAAGCCAAAGACCTTGCTACTCTGTCAATATAGTCAGCCAATATTTGTGGGAGAAATCATACTATTAGCAGCATCCAAAGGAATGATTTGTGAGTTTGCCAGGAAGTTAGAAAAATATTCTCTTGTTTAATGTATTTGTTAATTAGGCATTTGTAATACACCAGTTGTCCACTTGTATGACAACAAAAGAGCTCAAGGAACCGTTTTCGTAATGCTTGAATCTCGGCATTGCTGTAATTGATACATAGCACATGAAAAGAACTAGTGTTGGATATCTTCTGCCTCCAGTAGCTGTTTGGCAGCTACTAAGACATTCTATGCAAGGCTGTTTTTGTTGTAACTAAACCTGCCATGACCTCACACAAGCAAATATTTTTGCACCCAGACTGCTGGCAAACTCTTACTTCGAATATCCACTTCTTTGCTTCCTTATGTGTAGAGACCATCTACCGTCCACTGTATGCATGTCCAGTGTTGCCAACTGATTTACTGCCTTCAACGTTGGTTTGAACTACTGCTATATAAGTGATGACATTGAAAGGGAACCCAAAAGGAAGACTCACTGGCCACATGGATTCCCCTCTCCACTTGGGGCAAATTTGCTCTCTTCAGAGAGATGGGAATGGTATTATGTATCTAGATCTGCAACCCAAAAGAAATGGAAATAAAATCCCATATTTGTTTGATAGTCATGGTAACATGTCAAATGGCCTTCTTGATTTTAAAAACCCCCCATAGTATTTGACACATCATCTATTTGCCATATTTTTTGAGATATATAATTTCATAAGGGACAGCTTTGATCTTCCTGTAACTCTAGTTCATAGGGAATTTTTTGGGCAAGGCTAGTCAATGAAGATATATGTATAAAGATATATCCATCAGTTGGAATTGTCACAGAGAACTATTATATTTATCTTTTTGCTGGTGGACTATTGGGGACATATTTTGAAAAAAGAGCAACTATGCAGTTTTTGTAATGAGGCATTTTTTGCCATCTGCAAATGTCTGCTTTGATCTCACACAAGCTAAAACGTTGAAACTAAAGATGTCTGAAACTAGGGATGGTGCAATTGTCCAATTTCTCTCATGTTTTTAAATATTGACGTAAAATGACTTGATGAGGTCAGTCAGAGATTGGTGGCCTGAGATGTCACCAATAAGCAGATGAGACACAGCTCTACCTCTTGTTCTCATCGTTTCATCCCATGGATGCAGCGGAAGTACTGTTATTAGTATTATTAATACCTTCACTCAGTTCCATAGAGAAAGTGTCACTGACTTCAGTGAGTGTTGGGTAAAGGTGAAAATCATAATTATTTTAAAATTCCTGCTTAGAAATTGTAGCTGTGTGCAGTATTGCTATATCTTTTGTTAAAATGGGGAGCATTTTGTCTTATGTATAGTAGTTTGTTAGGTATTGAGCTAGAATTTCTGATCACAAATCCAATTATCAGGCACTGTACTCACTTCCATTTACTGTACTCTGCATCCAGTATGCTCTGAGCACTGTTTGGGGATGTGGTGTACACACAACGTTAGCTACAATCCATATCTATCCCGTATCAATAGTCTCCTTTCTTATGAAACATCACATTTTGAAGCGTTATTCCCCAAACCAGCTTCAATCCAAATTGGAAAAAAACAATTCCCTGGCTGCCTTTTAAGTTTGTATTGTGTACACAGGCTCAGTGTGCAATCAGATTGCTATCATTTAGCTTCAGTCCTCCGTTCATCAAATTGTTTTGCTATGAAGTGTCTATTCCAGGCCTTGTAAGATGAAACTTCCTGGAGGAACACAACAAAAGTTGGGATTCACACTTTGTATGACAGTTGTTCATCAGAGTCCCAGTAGTGTGTCTCACTCTACGAGATTGGCTGCTTGGCTGTCCTGACTTCTGTGATACAGTCTCCTTAGTGTTTCATAGGCAATGGAAAGCAGCCATGGGCGAAGCAGGTGGCCTTGTTGCCCCAGCTGCTGAAGATCCTGCTTCTCACTTCTGTCCAGTCAGCTGTGGTGAAATGTCTGAGGACTGACAGTAGATGTTAGACAAAGAAGGAACAGCTGAGATAACACTGAGACTATTCACAAGAGCTGAATGGGAAGAAATGAGCAGCTTAGAGATCAACAACATTCCCTTCCCCCTTGGTTCTCTTCAATTTAAAAAACCAAAACACTGTTGATTCATGAAATAGCTACACAATCAACAGTTGGGAAAAGAGCCAAACCATATAACTTCGTTTGACCAGAAATTCAGCTGCTTAAGGGTCTTCTTTATGTGTAGACAGACCACAGGATATACACATATCGGGTTGGGTTCAAAGGTTGTTATTCATGGAGAGAAAGAATGTCCTTGGACAGAAGGGATACTCCTTTCAGAAGACAGGAATATTTGGTACAATCAGTCATACCCAGTCAACAGAGATTGCATGCTTCCAAGGTCGCTCTGCCTGATTTGGGGTGATTTCCTCTTCATTCAATAGCCTCCCACCACACAACTCACATTATTCCTGGAGACAAACTTCCACAGAGACTTTTGGCCATTATACAAGGTTGGGCAGAGAAAAAGAGCAGACATGGACAGTGTGGTGGGGTGCTGCTGCTCACCTGAACTCTAGTTGGTTGCGTTGCTGCTGCTTACTGGGAGATAGAGGGGCAGGGGCAAGATGACGACAAGATTGGTATGTTGCAAAAATGCCAACAGATACAATCTATCACTCCTGCTGGGGTGTTTGCACTGTGCCAACCTCACCACCACCTTGCCTCTCCCCTCTTGGTAAGCATTGGAGATGTCTACAACCGGAGATCAGGTGAGTGGTGGGGTCCAATGATGACAACTGTTATTGGCAAGGAGAAAGGTTGGTTCCACATGTAGCCTCTGGCGTGTCCAACGTTTGGGTCCAAATGACAGTAAATGACAAATAGTCCCTTGATTTGAAAGCTCACTTTATGAACACAGATTGCACCTCAGCTTCCCCACCCTCCATAAGTGCATGTTTTCAGCATGTCACACGGCAACCACATGTTGACCCATCTCCACACAGTGGGCAGCAGACACCTAAAAATTATTTTCTGTATTTTTAAAAATAAAACTATTGTTGAACATTATATGTGTACCAGATTTGGTAATCTGTCATATATTCCAATGGCTTGTTGCGTGTGTTGACAGAACTACAGCTTGAAAGGCAGATCTATTGGCATTTGTCAAACAAGCCACAGCAGGAAGCACAGAGATGGCCGTGCTTTGTGGATAACTTGTGAATAAAGAAATAATTTGTTTAAAACACACGAAAGCTGTCAATGTATGAACATAGATCTCTTTAGTCTGGATTTGTTCATCATTTCTAAATTTACATAGGGCAAAGCACAATGAAGACATTTGATGTACTGACGTAAGAATGGCCATTGTGCTTTCGATCAACTAAAACATAAAAGTTTACTTTACCATTTTTACGACTTTGTTTTATTACAGCACAAGATTTTGACAACACATAGCAATGGCAGAGTGCTAAGGATTAGACACATTTTGCCTGCTGTTCCTCAAACAGTGAAGGAACATCTGAGAGATGCAAAAGTCCTAGACATCTCTTGGATATGTAATCTTGACCTGGGAGGCTGTTCTTAGAGCTACTCTTCCAAATTTTGTGGGGGAACCATACCATATCTATCTTTGTGCAGCTGAATTTGCCATTGGTGCCAACATTCAGCCTCTTCCAGGTGATCAACATCTGTGCTATAATGACTACTCCATATGCTTCTGCAATGAGGGACAAGAGTGTGGATCAGCTGAAACAAGAGGAACGAAAAGCCCAGAGAACTTTTGTCAAAAGGTATGTATTCAGAAGGGGTGTGTGTGTAGTAGCTATTGTTTTCAAGAGAAGATGTGCCTTCTATAAAATGCTTTGAAGTTCTGCTATAAATGCTTTGAAATGTGTCAATAGGGATATGTTTCTTTCACCCCAAGAATGCCCCTATGAATGCCACTATGGAATAGTCTGACCAAAATTTACAATGGGGTTTTTTGTAGAGCTGGCAAGAACATCTGAGCACTGCTTGACATGGTGGTGAAGCTTCCTTCCCTCCCTCCCTCCCTCCTTCCTTCCTTCCTTCCTGCCTGCCTGCATTTTTTTTAAGTCCACTGTTATCTCATCCTTTAAAAGTGCACCCACCCCAACCAAATTTCTTAGAATTTGCTCTCTGGTGAGGATGTCCAATATCTCCACACACATATACAATTTCTTGGGTGATTAATGGTTCCACGAAAGCAGTGGGGGGAGAGATTCAGCCCAGCATTGTGTCTGTCCTACTTGCCCCCAAAACTTAATGTTTATAAATCCACAGATGATTACCATATGTGTGACAGATGAAGAGCAAAGCTTACTCTCACTATTAGTGTTTATATTTGTATAGGAAGGAATATGGAGAAAAAAAATGAGGGGAAATGATGCCAATTGCCATAGATACTAGGAAGTTAATTAGGAAGTTTAAAGTATAAAGACCCTTGAAATTGAGAAGGTCAATTATTTCAAATCAGTCAAATCGCTGCAAGGAAAGAACATCTCACGTTGTAAGGTAAGTGTTTATTTTCTATACTTTACGAAGTTAATAACATAATAACTTTCCAAACCTAGAAAGAATTCACACAAGACTATTCCCCACCCAAGTTTCATCTTGATTTTTCCATGATTCCTCGTAATTATTTACCTCCCAAGTTGAACCATCCGAGGATGGAAGAGAAACTATGTTGGAAAAGTTAGTCTATAATGTATACCTCCTGTTTGCCTGACACTTTGACTTCAAAGATAATGTTTTGGTTTCTTGCTCAGGAAAGAGATCTGTGTGGATCATCTGGAAAACTTTGTTTAAGATATTTACTTGTCAGGTATCATCTGAATCTAATTCATGTTTGTACAGCTACATAGGAAGAAATTGCCAACATAATGATGTTTATTCTTCTAGCTATTGTTCAAAAACACAGAACTCAAATTCAATTTAATCGAACGTCAGTGTTAGATTATATGACATATGAACAGATTGTACCTGACAAGTGGGTGGCTACAATCATCTGACTCATCCTGGCTGAAGCCAGAAGTTGAGTTTCTTAATTCAAAGCGGGTCACAGATCATTGAATGAGACCGTAAACCAATCACACAAATTTCATTTCAAGCATGTTCAAAAGGTAGGGATCACAAAATGAGTCTCATTTTGTAATGGAACCTTTTTGAGGAATTATTTATTTCAGTGCTGTGGCTCTTTGACACAGACGGATGAAGAAGCACTTTAATACAATGAAGCGCCAGATTGTCTTGTGAGCGTTGTGAAAGCATGTGGATGTGCTCTCGAGAAACACCAATCCCAGGCTTGCAGATGGGAGAGTGCCAAAGGGTCATGAAATGAGGAAATTGAGTTGGTGGTGTAGCTGAGGTGACCCAGCGAGACACAGAGATTTCAGAACTGCAGGACAAGGTGCAACATCAAGTCCTTAAGCTGTGAAAAGGAAAGGGGAAAAGTGTATAAACCGAGCACAGTGTTGAAATCATTAATGCGCTATTAGAGTGGGCATAGAGATACAAATGAGGTGTCATATTAAAACAAAGAACACATTGATTTGAAGTGGAATAACAAGATAATCAAAGGAGGCTGGGAAAGGGGGTAAAATCTGGGAGGTTGCAGTGGAATGACCACCTCACCCCTGCATTTTTCTGACCTTTTGAGATGTCATGGAGGCATAGATTTCCCAGAACTTCACTCTATTGACATTAGTCCCGCGTTCTTCTAACCATTGGCTGAGCTGCTTTGGAATTATCATGAACATTCTAACTGCTCAGGTGTCAGCACAAAAGACCTAGAGACACAAGTGGCTGTATTCAGAGAAGGAATATGGCGGGGTGAGGAGGCAGTACTGTTGCAGCAGTGATTGACCTTTAGGTTCAAGGGCAACCCTCACCTTTTTGGTATCTCACCTATCTTGGTGGGAAAATGGCACTTTGATTCATCCCAGATGCTTCCTTTGGGGAAGTTTGGAAAGAGCTACACCTCAGTTCCATTACTGACAAAATTTTCCTTTGCATAGAAAATTGAAGAGGATTATGTGAATATCTCCTGCCTTAGCCCCTCTTCTCTGGGTGGTAAGAAGGAGATAGGTTTCTTCAGGCATAGGAGTCAGTTGCTTTTTATTATATTATGCGCCTCCACTTGTTGATCCTTAATAATAATAATAATAATAATAATAATAATAAATTTTTATTTATACCCCGCCCTTCCCATTTCAGAAAACCGGGCTCAGGACAGCTAACAACAAATTTAAAACACTTAATTGATGCAACAAAAATTAGCATAAAATACAGTATAAAACGTGAATAACAATAAATTCAGAATTCAAAAATCAATTTAGGGGGGAAATCCATCCAATAAACATTAGATGATCACCAGGGCTAGCTGGCTAAATTAGCCCAATTTGGGCCAGCGAGGAGACCAGGGGAGAATTAGCTGTGGGATCCCAGAGTGGGTAATCTTCATAAAAAGGGGAGGGGGAGGGGAGGAAGGGGAATAAAAGATCAGGCCAAGCTCAAATTGAAAGCCAGGCGGAATAGCTCTGTCTTACAGGCCCTGCAGAAGGAAGCTAAATCCTGCAGGGCCCTGGTCTCTCTCTTAATGTGGAGCAGAAATTCCAGATATTATGTAATAGTGCTTATGAAGACAGGATGCTGCTTTGCATTGGATCCGACCAATGGTTCATCTAGCTCAGCACTGTTTTGCACTGACTTAAAGTGGGTTTCCAAGTTTTTCCCTTGACCTACCGGGAGATGTTGGGGACTGAACCTGGGACAAAGCAGATCTGTTCTATTCTAGAAATGAATGAAAGAAGCACATTAAATAATGAAATAAATAAAACCAGTTAAGCTTTTCATCCTCCCTTCTGGGAAGTTCATGAAAGTAACATTTCTCATTCCCCCCCCCCCCAAATTCATTTCTCCCCTATGATGGAAGATTACTCCCTTTGTATGAGGAAGGTTTTTTTAAATATTGGGCACTTTTCAGTTTAGAGGGGGGAAACAAGTAAGGGACAGGATAGAGGTGTATAAATTTATGTAAAGGGTGGGGAAAAATGGGCAGAGGGATTTTTTTCTTCCTGTCTCATAATAAATGGGATCCTCATAACAGAGGGTCCTGGTTGCGCTTGGGCCCTGGGGCTCACCCCCTATAGGGTTAAATTGGTGGGGGGAGTAGCAGGAAGTCCTGGCCTTTGCCCTGGGATCACACCTGGCTGTTTTAGCCAATCGCCAGCGGGTGGCATGATCCCAGGGGCTTTAAAACTGGCAGCGTGACACAAGGAGGGGCACTTGCTTCGCACTGTTGAACACCCGCCCACCCTCCCTCATTTTAGGTAGAGTCGCTTGGCCTTGCTTTGGTTTGGGTCACCTGTTTTGGAACAGGGGCTGGGTAGAATTTTTTTCCATTTGGAAGATTGGCTTTAGCCATTTGGTTTTTGCCTACCCCTTAGCAAATCATCACAACTTGTAAGGTGGTGGTTAGGCATTGGCTCAGTTGGATTGTGGGGAGGGGAGGTGTGGCCATCACCTGCCTCTCCAGGAACTGGGTATTCCGTTAAAGGAATCTGGGGGTCCTGGATCTCGTCCGAAGCCCGACTGAGGGGCTAGGGCCATGCCAGGACCACAGGAACTCCAGGGTGAACTTCGGTAGGTCCGCATCGACGTTGCTTCCTTGTTTGGTTTACCCCATTGGACGATCACCCAGAGAGGTGGAGTCAGCTATAGTGGGGAGTCAATGCCTAAGCCAATACCGCTCATGTGATTGTATTTCAATAAAGTTGTGGCCAAAAATTTGCCCAAAAACTTAAAACTAAAATAGGTGTCCGTGTGAAGTTATTTTGGGGGGTGGGTCCTGGGGCCTTGAGGCGCAGTAGTAGAACCCAGTTAAACTGTGGAATTTGCTACTAGCACCAACTGCCAGTTTGGGCCATTTTAAAAAGGGATTAAATAAATTTATGCAGCACAGGGCAGCCAGTCACATGGGCTATTCAGTACCTCCAATATCAAGATGCAGTATTTGAATGCTGGTTGTTAGGGAACATGAGGGGGAGAATGCTTTTGAGCTGATGTTTTGCTTGAGGACTTCCCCTAGGTATCTGAATGACCATCATGTTTGACCAGCAAGCTCTTTCAACATTCTTATCACTGCAGCGAGACTCCGATTCATGTTTTATATGTCAATGAATTGCGTTTCAAGCCCTCACCCTCCAAAGGGACTGGCACAGGGAGAACATGCAAGTCGAATCTGCAGCCTGAGTTTATCCATCTCCCACATACCATTTCCCTTACAGCTGTGAGGCTGCTACTCCTTCACACATCCGCTTTCTGTGATGTTCAGAACATTAAAGTCAGGACTCTTTATGTGTTATCTGAGGCATGGATCTGACGAGTTCCAAAAGGATCTTTGCAGCTGGGGCAATTTTAAATGACCCAACCATGGCTTCCCATCTGTTAATTTGTGATTGGATAGTGATTGTTAAGGTGATTGGATAGTTTTAGAAAGTTGCTACAGTTATGTTGTTCTGGAGCTCATATAAGCAGGCTGACTGAGCTCTTCAGTTCAGTTCTGTTCTGGCCTCTGAATAAACAAGAGCTGTTTGAAGAATCGCTGTGTCGTCTGATATGTTCGCCCACAACTTAACACTGGCGATGAGGATGGGATCGATGGACATCAGAGCACAGCCAGATGCGGCCATCCTCTGAACTGAGCTGAATCACTGAGCTGAATCACTGAGCGAAATCACTGAACGTCACTTTCGATCCTTCATTTGCATACAAACTATCCAATCACTGAACGTCACTTTCGATCCTTCATTTGCATAACTATCTACAGTATCCTCCTGCTGGCCCAGGGTGAGAACTTCAGTACATAACACCATCCACTTCACCAGACAGTCCTTCAGTTGCCACGAGAGTCTTTGTTCTTTCTTGCTTTCTGTTATGAAATTTATACCCCACTTGATTGCAAAAAATAAACTCAAAGGGGTTTGCAAAATGATAAAGATAAAACAATAAAATTGAGAGCAATTGACAGCCATACTTTTAACACATACAAAAGTTAAAATACTAAAAGAGATTAAGATTACCTTAACTTTCTAAGCACCTGGGTAGGCTTTGCCTAAACAAGAATGTTTTTAATATTATGTAGCACCTGTAGTAGTGCAAGAAGTGAGGTTACAGGGAACCAGGCAGAAGGCCTTCTTGGTAGTGGCACCCGCCCTGTGGAACGCCCTCCCATCAGATGGCAAGGAAATAAACAACTATGTGACTTTTAGAAGACATCTGAACACAGCCCTGTTTAGGGAAGTTTTTAATGTTTGATGTTTTATCGTGTTTTTAATATTCTGTTGGGAGCCGCCCAGAGTGGCTGGAGAAATCTAGCCAGATGGGTGGGGTATAAATATATTATTATTATTATTATTATTATTATTATTATTATTATTATTACAATTCTGCCAATCAAAGTGGTTGAGTGGGCACATGTGGAGAAAGGCATTCTTGTAGGTAAATAGGTTCCAAGTTGTTGAGGGTTTTATAATTTAGAGCCCTTTGTAGACCTTCCTTCAGTGGTCTGATCATGACCCCGATCACTGCATGTCCATTGGCTTCACCCGCCAACTCTTTGTACATTCAGTGGAAAGTCTGGATGGGGCTTCTATGCATGCGTGTTTGTATGCAGCTGAAAGCCCTGATCGCACATGTTCCTGATTGGGTGGAAGAGCCTGTGTGCATCACAGCCAGACATACATTGGAGCCCCTTTCAGACCTTCTGCTGAATGCAAGTTAAGGACAGGGCAAAGAAGCAAGGCCCCTCCTCCACTTATCCAGCCTATGTGCGGAGCGAAAGAATGGGACTATTGATTCAAAGTAATCTTATGACTTCCTCCCCCACCTCAAATCCTAAATCAAATGGATTTTTAACATGCTGGGCTCCGGGAACAGTTTCTCCGTCTCTTTGGGTTGACCGCATGCATTTTATTCTTACTCTTAACAAATCTGCACACTATTCCTGGTGTGGTCAGCAACATTAATCATGCTCCATTTCTATTTATCTTATGAGAACAAAAATTCTCATTTTATCCAGATGGGGAGGAGGGAAAGAAACCCACCAGCGAGACTGTAAGCTTGTGAAGCTTGTGTGTGTGTGTGTATGTATATAGGGGAGAGGGTTAGGTTCCGGATAACAATAACCCACTCCAATCCAAACCTCTGTTTTCAAGGGCTGCCTGAGGTTTTGTTTTGCTTTTTACAAGAAGCAGTATGTTGTAGACCACTTAACATGAGCTGCTTAGTTTTGTCACAACCCCAGCAAAGCAGATCCTGAAAAAAGAGGATGAAAAATGAAAGAGGGGTTCATGGTCTTTATCTTTTCAGCTCCATATGGCATTGTTTGCTCTGGAAGTAATCAGAATGGTGAAGCAAGACAGAGGAGGCTGAGACAACCTCATATCTAGCAAAGAATTATTTAGTGTCATGCTGATGGGTGATGTGGGGGCTAAATCTTTGGAGACATCTAGCTTAGAGTCCTACATCACAGAGATGGAGATCCCTCCCCCCAGTGTGTTTCAAGTATCATAAACTAACTGGTTTCTCATTATATGCAGACATCTACACTGAGCAAGTGACTTGCAGTCACAACCACACAATACAGTTTAAAGAACATTGCTTTGCCCTAGAGAGTCCTGGGAATTGTGGTTTAAGTATGCCAAGAATTGTAGCTCTATGAGGGATAAACTACAGTTCCCAAAATTCCTTGGGGGAAGCAGTGCCTTTTAAATGTCTCTCTTTCTCTACATGCACACATGTGCAATCACACATAAATAAATCACTTCCAGACAACCAGTTTATTGAGCATTCATCTGGATGTCTTTGCACAAAAAATGCAGGGAAGGTAGGTAATGTTGGCTATTTACCGAGCATTCATTCTGATTTGTTTGCAGGGAGGCTAGACGATGTTGCATCAAGCAAAGGTTTTTCCCCACACTTTTCTGGTGCCTTTCTCCATCCCTTTCCTTACTGCAGAAAGTCCAATTCTGTAGGAAAGGAGATTTGTTGAACAAGAGTTTCAAATCAACTTTGGGCAGATCCATGCCATACATTTAAATGAAAGGTCTGTCGGACGGAAATTGCAACTCCGACTGTTCCTTGGGGGAAGTCATGCGCTTTAGATGTGTGTTGGATCTGCTTTAAACCTATGGTGTTAATTGGCTCTCTAATTGTGCAGCCTGAATTTGCCAGTAGGAAATTGAACACAGGCAAAACAGCAGCAGGGACACGGGTGGCGCTGTGGGTTAAAGCCTCAGTGCCTAGGGCTTGCCGATCGAAAGGTCGGCGGTTCGAATCCCCGCGGCGGGGTGCGCTCCCACTGTTCGGTCCCAGTGCCTGCCAACCTAGCAGTTCGAAAGCACCCTCGGGTGCAAGTAGATAAATAGGGACCGCTTACTAGCGGGAAGGTAAACGGCGTTTCCGTGTGCGGCTCTGGCTCGCCAGAGCAGCGATGTCACGCTGGCCACGTGACCCGGAAGTGTCTTCGGACAGCGCTGGCCCTTGGCCTCTTTGAGTGAGATGGGCGCACAACCCTAGAGTCTGTCAAGACTGGCCCGTACGGGCAGGGGTACCTTTACCTTTACCTTTAAAACAGCAGCAGTCTGGCAGTGTAAATTGATGACTTGCTTATTTGCTTGATCAATGTCTCAGTGATCCCTGAGGTTTCTACACACTCTATACATATTTTCATATGTCCAAGTGCCACCACACGTCAAAAATCAACATTCTGCAGGAGTGTCAGGTGAAGATGACAGATTTTGTGGAACTTGCCAAATTAACAGGGAGGATCCGGGACCAAGAGGACCAGAGATACAAGAACAATTGGAGTAAATTCATTGAATACTTAAAGGAGAACTGTAAAAACTTAAAGACACTAGCAGGACTGGAACAATACCTTCAATGTAAAATAGGAGAGATATAAGAATAATATACGTGATAAGAATGTGATAAATATACCAACTGTAGGGAGGGAGGGAAGTCAAGATTCGGCAGAGTCAAAGGGAATATATTGTGATAATAAGGACTGTTGGAAAAAGAATATTTAAAGAAAATAATAAAAAATTACTTGAAAAAAAAATCAACATTCTGGAGCTGAAATGTAAGCAAATCCTAGAGAAAGCATTCCTCATCCCAAGAACTTCAATTCAGGGGCTTATACAACTCCTGCCGGTGAACCAGTATTATTGTTGCGTATCATAGCTCAGCTCTCCTCTTCAACAGAGCATCAGAAGCAGAAATGGGAAGCTGCTACAACCACCAGCATCTGTTCCTTACTCAGCATCTTATGAATTCTTCCCCACCTCCTTGAATCTGGTGAAGTGTTATTGCTCACCTGTGGCAAGAGGATGCAGGCAAGGTCAGTGCCCAGGTTGTGAAGAAACTGATGGTGTGATAGTTGCTTCCTCATTAACTGCTGTTTGCAACTACAGTGGTACCTCGGGTTAAGTACTTAATTCGTTCCAGAGGTCCGTCCTTAACCTGAAACTGTTCTTAACCTGAAGCACCACTTTAGCTAATGGGGCCACTGTGCCACCGCATGATTTCTGTTCTCATCCTGAAGCAAAGTTCTTAACCCGAGGTACTATTTCTGGGTTAGCTGGAGTCTGTAACCTGAAGCGTATGTAACCTGAAGAGTATGTAACCCCAGGTATCACTGTATAGGGGTCAGTTTCATCTTCTTTGATGCCAATCTTCAAAATCCATTTCGTGTCCCTATGAGATTTTAAAAGCCTTGCCCCATTGCAAAACCCAAATGCCAAACAGAAGCATTGCCGTGTCAGAGAATATCGACTACAATCTCCTTTATCTTCTCAAATGCAAATACTTCTATGTATATCAACCTTAATTCATACTGGCATAAACTTTGAGTATCCTTTAATAAGGCACTGAGGTCAGCATAGATTGCATGTGTCTTGAGTAGCAACATTAGAGACGGGGTCTTTGCTACCCATGAAATCCACATCAACATCAATATACTGTAAGGCCATGTAATCAGTTGGTCTTGATTCTAGCCTTCCTTTGTATTTGTAAGTGATGCTCTCATTCTGCACTCTTCTTTTTCAGACACACATGGTTCTTGGGGAATAAAGTGAAAGGATGTGCATGTTTTCTAATTAAAACCTCCCGTTAGAACATTACAGTTTATTTTCATTAAAACTAGGAATGAATCTCTTGCAGGAAAGTGCCTAGGGACATCTTTGAAACCTTTGGGTGCTCTCTCTTTCAGGTAGTCATTTAGGTTTCGGTAGCAGAAACAACAGCCAACAGTTAGGAGGTGCTGAGGCATATGCCTCTCTTCCATTTCCGAAGGATAGAAGCAGCTCAGCACCATCCGAAGAATGATGAGAACCTGACCAGAATGAAACCTCTGCTATAAACCACAATCTGAATTCATTTACTCACAGTGGATTTGTAGTGCTATCCTTCTGCCTGTAAATGATGTGATTTACATCACAACGGTGCTGGAGGGTGCTGAATACTGTCAACGAGTGAGAAAAAGCACACAGCCTACAACAAAATTGGGATTTCAAAATGGGTGTTAGAAAAATGTGTGTTTTTTTGTCCCTAGACTATACACAGCTGCAGTATTCAATCTTATTGGCAAACTGTCATCTTGCATTAGTACATCCCTCCCAAGAACAAGTGAATGGAGAAACACAAGATTTGATATTCAGGGTGATGTCATGCAATTTTTAATATCCAGAAATCAGGGTGGAAATTATGAAATTGTTTTCTCAGCTGACACGGATTCATGTAGCTTCTGCAGAAGTTATTATTTACTCAGCAAAGTATTGAGGAATCATCAGTGTATACGCACACACAAACGCACACACATATACATATACATATACATAAACATATACATATACATACATATAGAGTGGTGCCTCGCAAGACTAAATTAATTCGTTCTGTGAGTTTTTTTGTTCTACGAGTTTTTTCGTCTTGCGAAGCACCAATGTGTATTGACGGTTTCCCATAGGAATGCATTGGCGGTTTAAAAAAAAAAAGGCGCAAGACGTTTCGTCTTGCGAAGCAAGCCCATAGGGAAATCCGTCTTGCGAAGCCACTCAGAAAACGAAAAACTCTTTCGTCTTGCGAGTTTTTCATCTTCCGAGGCATTCGTCTTGCGAGGTACCACTGTACATATACATATACATATACATGTATATGAGCCCAGCCTTGGCTGGGGAGGGCGGGGTATAAACAAAAATTATTATTATTATTAATTATTATATACATGTAGTCAATGTGGATGTGGTGGATGCCAACTCCCATCTGCCCCAGCCAGCCAATGACCAGGAATGATGGAAGCTGTGGTCTTGAAGGACTTTACACTGGCTAGCCCTGTATTGGATCAACACTGTGATGTTTCTCAAGGACTAGATTTGCTGGATCAAAATATCTGATTTTCACAAACAACATAGCCTTGATCCCTTTTAATGAGGTCTGTAATGTTTCGTTGATTAATGCTTTATTAATGGATGGAAAGATTGTGATCAACTCAAAACATGCCCCTGATATATCAGGCAGCAACATATTAAAATACACATGCTTATAAAATTCCTGATGCCAAACACCATATTCAAAGAAACATGCTCCCTACATCTGAGAGAAAGAAGAATACTTCTTCTAAAATTATACCTATTGCAAGAAAAGTAAACGCCCCCCTTATAATGATTCCCCCCCCTCCTGTGCAATATATGCAAGCTTTGGTTAATCCATCAACCGATTCCAATTTATCTAATTAATCCAAGAATTTTTCAGTCAGATGACATCAGAAAAGTAGGGCTGTCCATTTAATCAGGAGACAACCCTACTTCTAGTGTTTTAGTGGAGGGGAAATGCAGGCGAGCACAGTGGGGGCTTCCCAACCCTCAGAGCATGAGCGATGACACAGGGTAATTGACAACTCTTCTTTCTCTGGTAAATGAATGAGATGATAATGAGATTTCAAGCTTTTCCATACTGTGCGGCAAAGTCAGAGATTGAAGCCAGTTCATTATGCTCTGGCTGTCAGCTGATTCTTGTGTAGAAAGGATCAACAGAGCTCCTTGGGGGGCATGGCTGTGGGGGCTATGAGAAACTCCTTCAACATTCACCAGCTGACTTATTTTAAGATGAATTATGTGGCCATCTCAGGTTGGAGGTATATTGTGAAAAGCCCACGATGCTATTATTATTAAAGCGTTCATGAAGAAATCTCTTCAGTGTATTAAACTTAGAACATGGGGAAAGGAACTGAGTTTAGGAGAGTGCTCCCTACCATTTAATCCTACTAATGATGCAAAAATTAAAAAGTCAATCAAGCAAGTACTTGGTGTGTCACACAATAGTGTACAGCGCGCCATGGTTGTGTCACTCATTGGACCTCCTTCAGTATTGTCTACACCAGTGGCTCCCAAACTTCCCATGGACCACTTGAAAAGTTGCTGAGGGTCTTGGTGGACCACTTAATGATTTTTTCTGCCTGTTGTAGCATTTGTAATGCACTATGCTTTATGAATTTTCTGTATTTTTACAGACATGCTACAAAGCAACCAAATGAAGCTTGTGGACCACTGGTGGTCAATGGACACAGCGTGGGAATCCTGGTCTACAATGACTGAATGAAGTTCTCAAGGATTTCAGAGTTTCTCAGTCCTATCTAGATATAACTAGGATTGAATTTATGACCTTCTACATGTGCTCTGCCAGTGGACTCTAGCTCTGCCCTCAAATATAAGAAAAAGCTGCCCTGAAACACAGTCATAATCACAAACAAGGGACACAATTGCCCAGTAGTGGAGTTAGCAAAGAATTTGTGAGAATTTCTCTTGGGTCTAGAATGAAGAAACATGAACAGTTGTTTGTTCATGAAATTTATGAAAGTTATGATGATGCTTCTTGCTGAAATCTTTCTTTTCCCCACGAGCATGTGTTTGGTTTAGGGTGGAGAATTAATGTAGGCAATTAACCAACTTGCTTTTTAACTGATTAAAATCATTTTACTGTCAAGCATATAATACTTTTCCATAGGGAAATGGTGCAGGAAACCTGTCTACCCAGAGAATGTCTTGTAGAGACTTGGGGAAAATATTCCACGTTGACTACAAGTTATATTCATGGTGTAATAGGCAACTACGTCATTAAAAATAAATAAATCCTAGGCACAGGGGAGCATGACTATTATCACCTCTCAGAGACACTCCCATCTACAGCAAGCTCTGTCATGCTGTCGGTACAAAAAGATGCTACCATGGCAGGGGAATACATATTTCTTCCACCCAAGGAGTATCTTCTGAATGCACAGTCAATCCTGGGAGCTCTAATTGTGCTGATCACTTTGTGGTGCTGAAGAGGGAAGAAGAAGAAGAAGAAGAAGAAGAGGAGGAGGAGTTTGGACTTGATATCCCGCCTTTCACTCCCCTTAAGGAGTCTCAAAGCGGCTAACAATCTCCTTTCCCTTCCTCCCCCACAACAAACACTCTGTGAGGTGAGTGAGGCTGAGAGACTTCAGAGAAGTGTGACTAGCCCAAGGTCACCCAGCAGCTGCATGTGGAGGAGCGGGGAATCGAACCCGGTTCACCAGATTACGAGTCCACTGCTCTTAACCACTACACCACGCTGGCTCTCACGCTGGGAGAAGTGCTCTAAACAAAGTTTATCCATCCCACTCCTCCTCCCCTCAAAATGACTTGGCAGAGGTTCCCAAGTGCTGCACAGTTCTGGACCAGGACCACTGTGTTATGTACTTCTGGCACTTTGGGGCATCTGCAAGGCTAGGCAAGATAAGGATCAATTAGCAAAACTGTTCCATTTTGGATTAGCTCCAGGTTCCCTCCCCATCAGTAGAGATTCTGGGACACAGACCTGTGGAAGCCGTCAACAGCAGTGAGGCCGCAGTGAGTCGATAAAGAGTACGATGAAAATGAGTCACAGGCCCACGAATATTTTATACGAGCTGTAGATTCTGTTTGAGAATAGCTCATATAATTAACTGAATCAATGGCGGCATTTTTTTTTAATCCATTGTGCTATTTGCAGCGTGGCTGAAATATGCAGGGTTTAAAAATAGAACACGCCTATGATGTGCGTCCCTGTATTGTAAAGATACTGCAGCCATTAAGAAGAACTGGCACTAAGCGCTGGAAGCATTTCGTCTGAAGCATTTGCAGCAGAGAAGCAGGCTGCCACATTTGCCAAGACACAAGAGAGAACAGCAAATGAGCAGAGCAAAATGGCAAATTTGGATGTTTGCACTGACTATTCATAAGTCGTTTGGATCATTTATTCAAGTTCTCGAGACAGCTAGAATCACAGTTTTGCAAATGTTTTGAGAAATGCTTTAGAGTCAAGCAAGCTCTTAGCTAGGCAGGGCGAAAGCAATGGTAATTTCCAAAGTGTATTTAAGTCATTCATCAAAATTAAGCTTCATGAATAACGTGCATCAACCCAACAGAAAGTGAAGAAAACACCACATTTTAGCATCGTTTCCCTTCCCCAATTTCAAAGTCAAATGTATAGGGGAGAAAATGTAAAACATGCCTTGGAAGTATTTGAAATACAACAGAAAATTACAGTAGGCTTCTGGTGCACACTTATAATTACAAGACACCCAATCAGAACAGTGAATCTATGAGGTTTCTGGACGTGATATGAATAATTCTGCCCTAGAGTCTGTGCTTCTAGAATCTTCTTAGTGATGTTGACAGAATGCATGCTAACAAACTAGAAATTATGAACCTTTCATTTTCAGGAGAATGAAGAATCAGACTTCTCTCTCTACCTATCGAAGCTGTCTTTTATTTATTACCTTATTATGACTCAGCCTTGGAGGCCTTAATAATTTCAATCACTGTTTCTCTTTGGTCTGGGTGCTGAGTAAAAAAAAAAGCTAGGAAAAAAATCTTCATGCCCAAAGCCCTGTCCAATGAGAGGAAATGTTTGTTGATCTCCAGCTGCATCATGGGAACCTAGGTAGCTGCATTGTACTGAGTAAAACCATTGGTCCATCTAGTCTGACATTCTGGTCCATCCCACATGACTTTCATCTGCAGTAAACAATGAAGGGAAGTGGGTAGTTAGCACCTGACTTAGACTCCCCTGCTTTTCTTCAGACATAGCAGTCTTTTGCTCATTCTTTTATTACATGCATCCACTTGTCAAGCCACAGCACAAAGCAGTGGATTCATGATATTATCAAATAGTACATAGGAAAACTGGATGCTGCCTTATGCTGAACCAGACCACTAATCTATCTAGTTTAGTATTGTCTACACTGCCCGGTAGCGACTCTCAGGGTTTAATAGAAGATTCTTTCTCAGCCCTACCTGGAGAAGCCAGCAACTGAAGCTGTTTGCAAAGCAGATGCTCTACTACTGAGTTATGTCCCTTCCCCAGAGCCAGTGTGGTGTAGTGCTTAAGAGCGGTAGTCTTGTAATCTGGTGAACCGGGTTCGCGTCTCCCCTGCTCCACATGCAGCTGCTGGGTGACCTTGGGCTAGTCACACTTCTCTGAAGTCTCTCAGCCCCACTCACCTCACAGAGTGTTTGTTGTGGGGGAGGAAGGGAAAGGAGAATGGTTAGCCGCTTTGAGACTCCTTAAAGGGAGTGAAAGGCGGGATATCAAATCCAAACTCCTCTTCTTCTTCTATAGCTGGCCTGCCCCCTTTTCCAATGGGGGCAGGCTCACAATACTATCTCACATTATTATTGTCTGCCACAAACTGTCTAAGGAAGAGCTAAGGAACAAAATGTCAGAGTGAAGGCAACATTTTTCTTTTCCTAGCACAGACGCTGATATTGACACTTTGATATTATAGCAATAACATTATTGACTCAGGTTTTTTTTCTGATTGTATAGCGGAAGTTTTAAAAAATGCAGATCTTATGGACAAGATGACCTGTGAGTGTGTGCATGCATACACACAAACTCTCATGGCTCTCTGCCGGTGGTGAATTGGGGTATAGTAGTTTTAAAAATTATACATGTTCACTGTTTGGGCCATTCAACACCGATCTGTTCCACCTCAAAACACCAGGGACTTTCACTGATGCGATGTTACATTTGTTTAGCTCAAACACAGCACATGCAGAATGAAAAGATCTGTGGCAATGGTAGCAACCTGCAAAGGAAGCACTAAGTAGGAGAGTTTGTGGTGGACCTTCATCCCAGACCTTTACCCTTTGGGTAGGCCATACAAGCTTTCAACCACAGTCTTTCATAACCTCACAAAAAGCTATGGCTATACAAATTATATACCTAAGTCTTGATAGCTTTCCCGATTCCTTGCAAACAAAATGGAATCTGGCTGGAAGGGGAAGGACCATAGCTCAGTTGGAGAGCATCTGCTTTGCATCCAGAAGGTCTCCCACATCTCCAAGTAGGACTGGGAGAGCCATAGGTGAAAGCTTGCTGACCTACTCCCAGCCAGTGAAAAGTCTACAACACTGAGCTAGATGGACCCAGTATAAAGCAGCTTTCTATGTTCCTCAAGACATCACTTGGGCCCTACACCATACACTGGAAGAAGATGCAGTGCTGGTTTGAGCAACGCTATACTTGGTTGCTTCTTTTTCTGGATAGCTTGGTTTCTTATACATATATATATGTGTGTGTGTGTGTGTGTGTGTATATATATATATATATATATATGCTTTCGTAGATTTTCACGGGTACAGGAATGCAGGTATTGGTGTCCTCGGGTGTCTTCCCGTGTAAAAGTTGGGGTGTCTAGGCGACGTTTCGACGAGGTCTCACTCGTCATCTTCAGGCTGGTGCTTTCGGCTTCTTGTTACTGGAACAGAGCAGGATCTCAGTGTTTGAGTTCCTATAAATACTGTTGAGGAGGTGTGGTGTATAGCCTCCAATGTTCTGGGCAGAGAGGAGGTTCCCAGGCTAGTGTGCCTTTTCTTCTTTTGTTCCTTAATTACTTGAGGTATATCTTGAGTGATTTCTTGAGTGATTTCCTGAATCCCACTTAGGTGGGTCATTAGGTGTGGATTAGTTGCTAAAGCCTTCGTGTCTTGAACTCTTGAACTTTGTGAAGAGTTTTTCTGAGAAGATGGCTGTACTGCACTTGGTTGTGCTCTGGCTTGGCTTCGTGTATAGGGGCGAGCTGTGGTTTTGTGGCCTGTGCCAGCCAGATCTGTGTAGGGATTGCAGGGGGGTGCAGCCCCCTGCAATATATATGCATATATGCAGCCCCCTGCAATATATATATATATATATGACTATGGGTGGAATTCTAGTGACTTACACCACAAATAGGTAAGATGCCCCTTTCCCCAATGTTGAACCACAATATTAACCACCATAAATATCAGTGCTGGGGCTGATGGGAGTTGAAATCCAAGACATTTAGAGGACCGGGGATTTTCATCCCTGACTTTCACTAACTGATGATCTTATTCTTTTGCATTATTCTCCAACTGGATAACTGTCATTTAATTCTTCTTCAAGATTCCCTCAGTTTGTTCTTTTTCTTTTTTTTACACTTTACCACCAGTCTATTTTTGATCCGTTCTTCTCTGCAGGGATTGTAAAATTCAGCATCACAGGCACTAACATAGCCTATTAATTAAAATTTCCCTAAGCAAAGTTGCCACCTTTTTCTTGACACAAGCAGAACCAGAGGAGGACACTGGCCTCCGCCTTCTGATTTTTGTCTATTGGCAGCTTCTCTAGAAGCAGATGTGGCAACCTTTGTGGCAGGTTTTTCTCATCCTTGAAATGGATGTGCATGCGTGTGTTTAGCCTGCCAGGGGAAAATGAGTCTCCAAACAACTCTCAGCACCCCTAAACAAAGTACAACTCCTAGGATTTTTTTTTTGGGGGGGGGGGGAGGCATGCCTGTTAAAGTGTTATGATACTGCTTTAAATGTATAGTGTGGATTCAAACTGGTTTGAAGTCCATATCGTGATGTTGGTTTCATAATTTTTAATGCGGCAATATTTTACAAATCATGATGTGTGTTAGGGCTGGGTGATATATCACCCAAAACCAGTCCATATCATGATATCAGTTCCATAATTTTTGACCTGGCAATATATCACAAATTGTCGTGTGCGTGTGTGCATGCATGCATGCGCACAAAAATCCTGATGCAGAGAAAAGTTTGAAGCCAGTCAATGTCTCTACATATATCAGGATGCTTAGCTGGTGATATATCACAATGTTGAAAACCAAGTAACTCCCAGCGCTAGTGTGCATGGGGCCTAAATGATGGCCTCACTTGACTGATCCTGCTTTGGATTGCTGAGTCTTTTAACATTACAGTAGCTTGAAGCCACATAAAAGTGGCTCCCACCCCCAACTACTGTAACTTGGGGCTCAGTTACATTAGTAAAAAAACTAGCACTTTGGATGCGTTATAAACATGCAACACCAGATGGCGCTGTAGAGCACAAAACTTTTCGATGTGATTTCACATAGCTTTTTTAATTATTTTGTTATAAAGATTTAATTTCTGGCTTATTTATAGTGTGGATTGTTTTTTCTTGTGTGTAGTAGATCCGCCCTTGGTTGGTTGGCTCATTGGCTGGGGTTATTTATATGCTGCCTGTCCGCAAAGATTTGTGTCCAAAGCCATTCTCAAAATACAAAATGGTGGGGTGGGGATGCAAGAAGAACCAGTTCACAAGGCATATTGACATATCAAATAGGACACAACTCAACAAGGCAGCCATAAATCCAGTATTAAATCCAGTATTAAAAAAGAAAGAAACAATCTAGACTTAAATGCATAAGCACAGAGAAAAAAGAAAGTTAACAGGCAATAAAGTTCCAGCTGCTGGCCTTAACTGCACTCCAAGGAGCCTCAGCAGCCTGACTTAAGTACTGTTCAGAGCGGGAGGAGTCTCCCCACTAATTTACTGCTGACTCCCTCATCTTTCCTCCAGATAAGGCTGACATAAAGGACACCACATGGGGAAGTAAACAACCAGGACATTAGTGTTTTCAAACATTCATCCAAGTGAGCCCTGCAGTGAGGGATGGAGGAGAAATTTGATTCAGTTCTCATTTAAAGGTGAGCTTGCCTCGTTCGCACTTCCTGAAACTAGCCTGAAGTTAGTTTCTTTATTAAGGAAAGGAAAAAACTACAAGGAGGCTCATAAAGGCAGCCCCATGAAGGAGTTACTCAAACTGGTGTGCAGTCCCTCCTTTGCTCTCTAGCCTTCTGAGTCAGAGCTCCTCCCCTGTAATCTTCTGCTACGGTGAGCAGAAGGCACCTCTCTCTCTCTCTCTCTGCCTGTCTGGTTCATTGCTCAGCAACATGTAATATCCTTCGTGGTCTACCAACAGAATTATTTAAGACATTCATAGACTGGTGGGCAGAACTCCTAGCTCAAGCATTTACTCTTATCAACAACTAAGGAATAATATCTGAACTATGGCTTAGGTCAATAATCATTCCAATCCTTTGTGTTCTGGGAGTCAGAGGGGCTGGAGAGCCTTCAGCAGAGAGGCTGTCTTGTTGTAGCTGCAGGAGAGATGCAAGGTTGTTGTTAATAATAATAATAATAATAATAATAATAATAATAATAATAATTTATTTGTACCCCGCCCATCTGGCTGGGTTTCCCCAGCCACTCTGGGCCGCTTCCACAAATACCAAAAATACACTAATATGTCATACATTAAAAACTTCCCTGATGTCTTCTGAATGTCAGGTAGTTGTTTATCTCTTTGACATCTGATGGGAGGGCGTTCCACAGGGCGGGTGCCACTACTGAGAAGGCCCTCTGCCTGGTTCCCTGTAGCTTTGCTTCTTGCAATGAGGGAACTGCCAGAAGGCCCTCGGCGCTGGACCTTAGCGTCCGGGCAGAACGATGGGGGTGGAGACGCTCCTTCAGGTATACTGGGCTGAGGCCGTTTAGGGCTTTAAAGGTCAACACCAACACTTTGAATTGTGCTCGGAAACGTACTGGGAGCCAATGCAGATCTCTCAAGACCAGTGTTATGTGGTCCCGGCGGCCGCTCCCAGTCACCAGTCTAGCTGCCGCATTCTGGATTAATTGCAGTTTCCGGGTCACCTTCAAAGGTAGCCCCACGTAGAGCGCATTGCAGTAGTCCAAGTGGGAGATAACTAGAGCGTGCACTAGAGCATTACCCTTGAGAGCCAGTGTGGTGTAGTGGTTAAGAGCGGTAGTCTCGTAATCTGGGGAACCGGGTTCGCGTCTCTGCTCCTCCACATGCAGCTGCTGGGTGACCTTGGGCCAGTCACACTTCCTTGAAGTCTCTCAGCCCCACTCACCTCACAGAGTGTTTGTTGTGGGGGAGGAAGGGAAAGGAGAATGTTAGCCGCTTTGAGACTCCTTAAAAGGGAGTGAAAGGCGGGATATCAAATCTAAACTCTTCTTCTTCTTCTTCTTCTTTTCTTCTTCTTATTCTTCTTCCTTGTGGTGGGCCACCTGCCTGCTTCTGCTTGTCCACGATCCCTCAAGATTTCTGCTTCTAGTACCTCCCAGTTTGTCCCCTTCTCTGAGGTGTGGCCAGTATCCCACCATCAGGATCCAGGATCTAAGTCGTCATCTTCTGTGCCCTCCCTGGTGGGCTCTGGGGTGGGCAGCTCCCACCACTCTTCCTCATCCAGCCAGTCCCTGGCAGCTGGTCTACTGCACAGGCTATTTCCAGTGCCATGAGCTGTTGCATCACACATGGAGGAGCTCCCTGTCTTCTTTTGCATGCTGCAGCAAGGCTGGCTTTATTAGCGCCAGAGTTTTGCATAGTTCTCTAGACTAAACTTGTAAACAAATATGCAGCGACAACAGCTGCAGAAAATGGCGTCACCCAAGTGGCGTTCCTTCCAGAAAAGCAAATACAATATAATTGCCAATTATCAGACAGTTATGGAAACCATGGGCCTAACCTCCAACGGAGTATTAAAAGGGTGTTATCTCCAGAATTAGTAGGATAATGCAGTGCCATTTTTTAAAAATAAAAAACCACACTTTCCAACTAGCAGGGACTGTCCATATTTCCCATTTCTGCAATTTATTTATTTCTTAAAAGATGCAGCAACCTAACTTGCTCAGGAGTAATTTTTTTTTAAAAAGCAGAGGTAATTTAGAGGATATGTAGAGAGAAAAGCTGAGGTAAGCTGTGTGTGTGAGAGAGAGCCATTCTGAGCCCCCAGATGTGTGTTTATCTCCTTTCCGAGCGATTCTTATGTCCCCTCATTATTGGTGTGACTAAACAACAAAATGTTTAAACATGATTCACCAGAGGGTTGGGACACCTCACCAAATTATGGTTCCTTGTACCAGGAGGCAATGCAGATCTTTTGCAAGATTGGTGCCTATTTTGCTTATTATTATAGATCTTGTGTAGAAGGAAAAAAAGGAAATCAAAGAATTCTCTTCAGGCTCGCTCATGCCACTTATCTGCATAAAATGGGTCAGCTGGAGCTGCAATTAGCCCCAAGTCCAACTCTTCCTCTCTGCGCTGTAATTCTATTGGCTTCCTCAGAGCTATTCCCTATGTAAATGAGAATGAATTTTGCCCAGTGTAGCCCATTCTGTCTGAACAACAGAATTCAAGTATTGGCTCAGGAGAGGAAGGCGGTCCAGATAGGTTTTCGCTTTGCAGCTCTTCAAAGCATCAAGTTGTTCCTTGGCAGATATGAGAAAAAGCCTTCTGGTTCACACTGGTTGCTAGTAGGATGAAGTGGCAAACGTAGACCCCAAGAATGATTGTTGCTCATTTCCTTTCGGATGCAGGATTATTAAAGGGAAGAAATTTAGCAGTGCAATCTTATACCTGCTTTCTCAGAAGTAAATCCCAATGAGTTTAACAGGGCTTAGTCTCAGTTAACTAGGTTTAATCAGCCTAAACCACACAACAGGAAACCCATATGGTCATCCCATATGGTCAACCCTACTGATCATCAGAATGACTGGTGGTATAAAATGAATAGGCTTGCCAACTTTTTCCCTGACAAGCTAACGTAAGCAGGAGGTAGTTTCTCTGATATATAGATACCATGAGTGGGTAGGTTTAACTTACTCACCTCTTTAGCTGTCAAAAATTTGCAGAGAAGATGATGGGTGACCCCCATATATATTTCCTGTTCACTGCAGTGAGCAGCAGAAGTCCTCCTGGTGGGGCCAAAGGCCTTGGAGATCCACCTTGTGACCACCAGGAAGAGGGTCTTAATGGTAATGGCACCAGCACTTTGGAACAACTTCCTCCCAGAAGCTAAACATGCATTAACCATTTAGTCAAAACTTGGTTGTCGAACATAATCCATTTCGGAAGCCTGAAATGTTTGACAACCGAATCGCGGCTTCCTATTCGTTGCAGGAGCTTCGTGCAGTCAGCAGAATCCGCATTGGACGTTTGGCTTCCGAAAAACGTTTAAAAAACCAGAGCATTTACTTCTGGGTTTTCGATGTCTGGGAGCCAAAACATTCCAAAACGGAGACGTTTGGGATCCAAGGTTTGACTCCATTAGGATTTTGATGTATTTCTAATTTGGAGGTTTTTTTTAATTATTGTATTAAGAGTTTTATATTTCTTATTGTTTTGTTATGTTTTATTGTTGTAACTTGCTTTGGGTATCTTTTGATATAAAGAGAAGTATAGATGTACTTTTAAATAAACAGAAGTAGCAAAGTTGGACTGTGGTGTGGTAATATAATGACAAGCTAGTTTGCGGTTGTGTTCCAGTAGCATTTTCATTTGAAGACTCCGTGGGCAGGTTTTGCTTGTATTTAGATGTTTTATTCATTCTGTAATTATATATTCTGATGAAGAATGAAAAGATAACTAAATCAATAAATAAACATTCAAAAGTGGAAATGCATTCCTTCCCCAACACAAATCTGCATAAAATTTGCACACACTGATTTATATGTATAGATGCAAATTTGGAACTACATACTATAATTTGAATAGGAATCGAATACATTTCACCATAGTTAGAAAACTGGCACGCAGGTCACCTACTCAGAGTCTAACTGTTGTTGAGTACCTTTCAGACTCCAGCCTTGCCTTTTAAGAATTCTTTATCTTTATCCTTAAGGAGTCTTAGACTTCAGAATGTGATCTTTCACATGAAGTAAAAGCAACTACTGGAAACCTAGTGGAATTTAGCAGAAGTTTAAATACAACAACAACAACAACAATTTATTATTTATACCCTGCCCACCTGGCTGGGTTTCCCCAGCCACTCTGGGTGGCTCCCAACAGAATATTAAAAACGTGATAAAACATCAAACATTAAAAACTTCCCTAAACAGGGCTGCCTTCAGATGTCTTCTAAAAGTCACATAGTTGTTTATTCCCTTGACATCTGATGGGAGGGCGCTCCACAGGGCAGGTGCCACTATCTAGAAGACCCTATGCCTGGTTCCTTGTAGCCTCACTTCTCACAGTGAGGGAACCGCCAGAAGGCTCTCGGCGCTGGACCTCAGTGTCCGGGCTGAATGATGGGGGTGGAGATGCTCCTTCAGGTATACAGGGCTGAGGTCGTTTAGGGCTTTAAAGATCAGCACCAACACTTTGCTCATTTCTTTGTTAATTGCTTCCAGAATGCCCCCCCCCCCATTAATTTGGAAAATAGTGGAAGCTTCCTGTTCTAATTCCCCCAGGGTTCTCATGATCAAGCCATGATCAAGATGAAATTTGGGGTGGTATCCTAGCATGCTGTTGTTTCCCACCATTTAGTACAACTTGGAGTTATATAGATAAAAAAACCAAAACCTAGCCCCATAACGCAACAGGTACTGCTATGTAAAAGTAATGTTAGAAATTTGGGACTGAAGTGCTAACATTTTAACCAGTAAACTAATGCAATAAGCCCCACATCTGAATGCAGTCATAGTCCAGCAAAACATTGGCTGCCCTGGTGCAATTGTAAATAATGATCTAATGTTGCTTTAAATCTTAATGGCACTTAATTACCAGGATACCTTGATCCTAAGTTACCACCTTTTAAAATGTCCGTATCATGCTGTGTAGAGACTGATGTGATCTGATTCTAGCCAAATTTGTGATGTCAAATCTTGGATTTCTGCTTTGTAGCATTACAGAGTTCCTACACCCAAATATTGATCAAAGCATCAGAAATGCAGGCTGTCACAGTAAATACGGGCGATCACTGATCTGCAGCTGGCTTGAATTTGACCTGGTAGATTTGGTGCTTGCTTTCTAATTTCCACGCAGTGGTAATTGGTTGTGGCCTGTGGAGAGTTGGCTGGCAGCTGTGGTAAAAGCCGATGTAAAACAGTCCATGTATAACTGCATTTAATGTGATATAGATCAACCTAAAATATTCCCCCCTGGAAGCTGGCATATACAAAATATATGCTATCGAATGCACACATGATTTAATGATACAGACTGCTTTCCATCAATGCTTGCGACAGATGCTTTTGTAGGCAGCATCGAACTGGCTGTTCGGATATAGTCATCTTCAGAATTTAAATCTAGGCTGGTGGCTCTCTGAATCAATGGGCAAGGCAAAGGTAAAGGAACCCCTGACCATTAGGTCCGGTTGTGACCGACTCTGGGGCTGCGGCGCTCATCTCGCTATATTGGCCGAGGGAGCTGGCGTACAGTTTCCGGGTCATGTGGCCAGCATGACTAAGCCGCTTCTGGCGAACCAGAGCAGTGCACGGAAACGCCGTTTACCTTCCCGCTGGAGTGGTACCTATTTATCTACTTGCACTTTGACATGCTTTTGAACTGCTAGATTGGCAGGAGCAGGGACTGAGCAATGGGAGCTCACCCCGTCATGGGAATTCGAATTGCTGACCTTCTGATCGGCAAGTCCTAGGCTCTGTGGTTTAACCCACAGCGCCACCCGTGTCCCTTAACATGGCAAGGAGAGAGGCAGAAAAGTTGCCTGAAATGGTGTTTGGTCCAGTGGAGGATTTTAAGCCAGGAGCTCACAATCCAGGAAGGATCAGTCCCCGACCCACAGCCCAGCACTGTCGGTGGAGGCAATGGCAGGAGGAATGCTGGCCATCCTGCAAAGCCACTGCGCCCCTAAAAGGGGGTAAGCGGACTTGTATTTAGTTGGTAGTCATTTGTGTAGCTGCACAACATGCATTCCTGCACTGCAGGGGGTTGGACTAGAGTTCCTCATGGTGCATTTCAACAACTCTATTATTCTATTTTTTAATATTAATTAAAGGTACTCTCACGCAGTGCTTCCCCCAAAAAATGTTTAGGGGTACTCTCATTTTCTCTCAAGAAAGTCACCATTCTATAGTTCAAATTGGGAAAAATAAATACAATAAATGGACAAAAGTACAAAGAACATGCATTACACTGGGAAAGGAAATGAAGCCGCCATCGGAAATGGTAACAACGAAACTGACCAATCACCGTGCTGGATTCCAATTCCTACTTCACACATTAAACGCTCGCTTCTGTCTGAGACTCAGGAAACACCGGGACAGGAAATGAGGCCGCCATCGGGGGTGGCAATGGAACTGACGATTCACCATGCTAGAAAAGAAACTATTTAAAAATTTCTTTTTTTAGTTTCTTCTCCTGTTAGACTCACAAAATGTTTAGGGGTATGTGTGCCCCTGTGTCCCCCCAGAAAAAAGCACTGCTCTCACCCACCTGGAAATTCAACCTCTCCACCTGCTACCTAGGGACGTGGGTGGTGCTGTGGTCTAAACCACAGAGCCTAGGGCTTGCTGATCAGAAGGTCAGGTTCGCCAGAAGCGGCTTAGTCATGCTAGCCACATGACCCGGAAGCTATACACCAGCTCCTTCGGCCAATAAAGCGAGATGAGTACCACAACCCCAGAGTCGTCTGCGACTGGACCTAACGGTCAGGGGTCCCTTTACCTTTACCTTTGTACTATGAAGATATTGATGATGATGATGATGATGATGCCCCACTCATCTGACTGGGTTGCCCCAGCCACTCAGGACAGCTTCCAACATGTATAAAAACATAAGAAAATACTTAAGATTAAGAAACTTCCCTATACAGTGGTACCTCTGGTTGCAAACGGGATCCGTTCCGGAGGCCTGTTCGCAACATGAAAAGAACGCAACCCACAGCGGCACGTCTGCGCATGCACGGGTTACGATTCGCCGTTTCTGCGCATGTCGTCATTTTGCGCTTCTGCACATGCGCGAGCGGCGAAACCTGGAAGTAACCCTTTCCGGTACTTCTGGGTCGCCGCAGGACGTAACCTGAAAGAACGTAACATGAAGCGGACGTAACATGAGGTATGACTGTACAAAGCTGCTTTCAGATGTCTTCTAACAGTTGTATTGTTACTTATCTCCTTGAGTCATGGGTCGCATAACTCCATACACTCCAACATTTCTCTGAAGAAAATAGGGATGTCCTAAGAAGAAGCAGGACATTCTGCCATCCAATCAGAAACTGGAACAGCTTCTGTAAATCTGGGACTGTGCCTGGAAAATAGGAACACTTGGAGTGTCTGTACTTACCAAAGAGTAAATGCCATTGACCCCACTAGGATTTATTTCTGAGTAGACTTCCATATGATTGTGCTCCGTATTTGTCTTATGACACCTTATGTACCCCCTACAAACTGGGCTCAAACCATGATGTACAGAGTTCTTAAACCAAAGCATCCCAGTTTGGACATCATGGGGAAACCATGGTTTAACAAACCAGAAGACCTCCCCTAAACCAGGCATGTAAGAAAAGGAGAGGGGAGTGGACAAGAGACTGTGTGCTTTACACTCCTGTTCCTACAAACCATAGTTTGTTGAACTAGGAACATCTAGGTCAAATCAGGGAAGGGTTTTTTGTTTGCAGTGTTCAAATGCCTGAAGAATTCAACTTCTGCATTTACCTGTATAGCTCATGGGAATTCTTCCTCTAAGCAGAACTACTTGCTAAAATGTTGTTGTTGTTGTTGTTTTAATGTACTGGTCAGAGAACAACAACTATGCTGAAACATAAGTCATTCTGTTTTCAAGGGACAATATGCAGATGAGTCAATCACTCCGAAGAGGGCTGTTTAACATCTCAAGGCAAATTTGTAATCTCTGTGTACCAGTAATAAAGCTGTAAATTTAATTCATTAGTTAAAACTGCAGCATTCCTAAACTAATGATACAACTGGGGGACCGTCACCTTGCAGAAGGAGCAAAAATATAACACGATTTGTGCTTCCACACATTGTTTTGATAGCCTGGAATTAGCAGAATTAAGTATGGTAATAATCTAGTAATTAACAGCAATTTCTTTTATAGCTACAGAAATGGCACAACACAAACTGCACTGACCTATAATTTACATTGTGCAAGTCCCACATCTGTTAGCTCTGTACTTGTCATCACCCCTGCGCTCACCAAAATATTGCTTATCAGTTTACTCATGCAATGGGAAGATGGGGAGGGTGCCAAATATTTATAGGATGATCAATTCTCTTTCTTATTCTGCTGAATTAAAGGTCAGCTCCGCAGAAAAAGGCTAACTCAAAGTGGCAAGTGCAATGAAACAGTAATTAGTTCTATCGTCTCTCCTTTGATAACCATTGGGTAATAGAAATATATGTAAATGAAAATAATTAAAAGCATTAAAGCTAATTTTGCCCTTGTGCTTTCATTCTTTTGCAGTATAATTAAATAGCAGAAGAGGGAAAATGTTGAACAACGTAAACAGCCTCTCATCTTCTCCCCTAAATGTGCAACAAGTTCCATTAGCATTAGCAGAATTATGCATAAACTTCAATATAGATCATTGATAATATCATTTGCAATCTTAAAGGATTCGCCGCATGCTTCTGTCCTTAAGTTATGCCTGCTGGGCAGGATGAGATTGCTCCTGAATCTCTTGCATGGGCAGACCAAAATGATTTGCCCATGAAATCAGTCTATAATTGTAGCAATAATGTTTCACCAGCAGCCAGCTCCTGCAAGTCAGACATTTGCTGTCAGAGGGAAAAACTGGGCAAGGAGAGGAAGAAAGCAGGCAAATGAGTGGGAAGTCTGTGGCTGACAAATCTGGTGATATCGTGTCCTCCCTAAAAGAGGGCACCTGTTACAGTGAGACCTGGAGACTGACCTCCTGTGTTGTGGGTGGGTTTGGTTGGTATGCCACAACACCCGATTGGTAGGTCCCTCAATGTTGGGTTCAATCTGACCAATGGGGCGCAGTCCAAATGGATCAAGGGACCTACTTATACCCATGCACATGACCCAGAGTTTCCTCTTTCGGCTTGTGCATTCTGAACACCCGCCCACCTCTCCCTAATTTTAGGGCTTTGTGTGATTGACCTTGCTATGCCATTGTGTGTCGTCTGTCGTTGGGACAGGGGCATGGTAGGAATTTCCCCACTTGGCTAATTGGCTGTTGCCATTTGGCTTTCGCGTGCCACGTAGCAAGTTGTCACAACATGTAAGGTTGCAGATAGGCTCTGGTTCAGGTGATAAGGATGGGAGAGCAGTCTCGCCATCCCTATGTGAAGGGTATTCTGTTAAAGGAATCCAGGAACTCAGCTGGTTTGGTCAACCCCTAAGAGGGGGTTGGGTCCGTACCTGAGTCCAGAGGGACATCTGGGTGGTGAACAGAGTCTGTACCCGGCTTTTCACCTTCCCGGGTGTTCACCCTTGGCTGACCTATGCTGGTGCCCTGGGTCAGCGCTGCCTGCAAGAGTGCAGGGAGCTAGTTGAACCAGAGCCTATACAACCACTCACCTTCTGTAATCAATAAAGTTGTGGCCTAAATTCTGCCAAAAGCCAAAACTAAAATTTGACTCATGTGTGAATTTATTTAGGGGGGAGGTCTCTGAGTCTGAACACCCAAAAGGAAGACGGCATGCAAATTAGCACTTCACACAAATGACAAACAGTGAATGCTAACAACAAATATAGGAAACGCAGCTGACTACTTATGTTCCCAGAATCATATAAGTACTAGGCTACCAGATTCCAGGGGCAAATACCCAACATAAATCTCTGGATCTACAACTTGTGGAGGCTACAAGTAATGTTGCCAGATCTCCAGTTTTGAGCTTAAGTCTCCAGGTTTTCCTGACTCTGACCAGGTAGCAGGTAGCAGGTAAAGGTAAAGGGACCTCTGACCGTTAATTTTAGTTGCGGACGACTCTGGGGTTTTGGTGCTCATCTCACTTTACTGGTTGAGGGAGCCGGCGTTTGTCCACAGACAGCTTCAGGGTCATGTGGCCAGCATGACTAAGCCACTTCTGGCGAACCAGAGCAGCGCATGGAAATGGCGTTTGCCTTCGTGCCGGAGCAGTACCTATTTATCTACTTACACTTTGACGTGCTTTCAAACTGCTAGGTTGGCAGGAGCTGGGACTGAACAAGGGGAGCTCACCCTGTTGTGGGGATTCGAACCGCGACCTTCTGATTGGCAAGCCCTAGGCTCTGTGGTTTAACCCACAGCATAGTATAGAACATCCCTATTTTCATCAGAGAAATGTTGGAGTGTATGGAAGTGTCTTATATGGTTGGAGCCTCTATTGTAGAAAGGGGTGGGTGTAAAACTTCCAGATTCAATGTAAAATTCGTGAAACAATTGTTTCCTGGACAATCTCCCTTCTGAATTGCTAATGCCTTGGAAAAGTACAAATAATGACATATATTAGCACTAGTGAGACCAGAACATTTTTGCTTCTTCCTTGAAGCTCAGCTAAAAATAATTCCAAAGATTTGATTAATCCCTGAAGTGTAATATTAAAATGATCTTCAGGTCTGCAGTGGCTTTCAGAGAGACACTCAAGTCCCTGTTATTATCTCTAAAGAGCAGAGTCTCGCCAGCAGGGAGTCCTTTGCTTATGTTCCCTCGCTGAGCTAATACCAATACAGATTAACGTTAAGTTGCACTATAATGACTGGACTATATGGGGGCACTTGCTGAGCAGGCATTGGTTCCTCCATACGGGTGCAATCAATTCAATTTCCCATCAAAATAAAAATCAAGCTGCTGCCTTGAAATATAGACGATAAAATAATTGCTCTTCTGCAAGAAGTTGCTACATCCAAGCTGTGCAAAATTCAGAGATTTCCACACATACATATCCAGGCCGCCAAGAAACATTGTGACAACTCAGAGACAAACTCCATCCAGGCAAAGGCACTCAAGGTCGGTGCAGAGCAGGACTGCTGAAGGGTGTGGCCTGGGGGAGCCCTAAGGCCCCCACATAGAGAGACCTGGAGGGATGCATTCCCCAGCCCTGCTGAAAAATAGATGCTGCAATTCAGAGGGAGTTACTAGGAACCAGCCAATAAATTCGACAGTCAGCCCCTGTCTTTTTGCTTGTAATAGTAGTAGTAGTAGTAATAATAATTTATACCCCACCCATCTGACTGGGTTGCCCCAGCCACTCTGGCCAGCTCCCAACAGAATATTAAAAACACGATAAAACATCAAATATTAAAAACTTTCCTTAAGCAGGGCTGCCTTCAGATGTTTTCTGAAAGTCAGGTAGTTGTTTATTTCCTTGACATCTGATGGGAGGGCATTCCACAGGGCGGGTGCCACTACTGAGAAGGCCCTCTGCCTGGTAGATAACCAGAGCATGCACCACTCTAGCAAAACAGTCCGTGGGCAGGTAGGGTCTCAGCCTACGTACCGGATGGAGCTGGCAGACAGCAGCCCTGGACACAGAATTGACCTGCGCCTCCATGGGCAGCTGTGAGAGAGCCTGAGAAAAACAAGCAGTGAATGGGAGGGGATGGGTTTCACATATCCTCCAACATTCCTCGGATGAAAATAGGGACGTCCTAAGGAAAAGTGGAGACTCTGAGAGTCCCATGGACTGCAAGAAGATCAAACCTATCCATTCTTAAGGAAATCAGCCCTGAGTGCTCACTGGAAGGACAGAACCTGAAGCTGAGGCTCCAGTACTCTGGCCACCTCATGAGAAGAGAAGACTCCCTGGAAAAGACCCTGATGTTGGCAAAGATGGAGGGCACAAGGAGAAGGGGACGACAGAGGACGAGATGGTTGGACAGTGTTCTTGAAGCTACCAACATGAGTTTGACCAAACTGCGGGAGGCACTGGAAGACAGGAGTGCCTGGCGTGCTCTGGTCCATGGGGCACGAAGAGTCGGACACGACTAAACGACTAAACAACAACAAGGAAAAGTGGGACATTCTGCAATCAAATCAGAAACTGGGACGGCTTATCTAAATCAGGGACATCCCTGGAAAATAGGGACGCTTGGAGGGTCTGGGTTCATTCTGTCTCTTCTGGTCTCTTGGTCTGTCCTGTCCCTGTACAAAGGATGCATGCAACCTCCTGCCTTTGCCTGCTCTGCATACTCTCTTAACTCAATTAATTCCCTGGCTTGAGACATTGTATTAATGGGATGATGAATTGAGCTGCTGGATTGAGCGGACACCATATTTAAAGTGTGAATGCTTTGAAGGACCTTTTCACTGTTTGGTTGGCAGTAGAATCCAATTCTAGAATCTTTGGCTATGGATTGGGCCTTAACCCTTTAGTTGCCTCTTGTGTGTGTGTGGGGGGGGGATGTTGACTCTTTGGCCTATCTCTTTTCTCCCCGACATGTGATTTCTATTTCCTTTCACTCCACATCCTTTTCTGAGCAGTGACTTGACATGCTAATGAATTAGCCTTCTTTGGTTACACAGGCTTCATAAATTGCCATGAAATCACACTGATGATTTGTTGATTGCCCATGACTGAGTCTTCTTTTTGCACTTCGGCAATTACTACTGTCAAGATAAGTGGGTTCCCTTTCAGATTGAAATGTTTGCATCTGCATCACAAGAGTCGGAAGTCCTGGTTTGTGTTGGCGTGTGATCAAGTAGGATAAGGTTGTCTGCAGTGATTGAGCATATATTATGATTTATCTAAAGGGGAGAAATCCCCTAGCGAGCTCTATCACAAGCTAAGAAACAAATGGAGATAAAGGGCTGGCTACTGGGAAGTGTGGTGTGAGCATAGTTTCTCTAGGATCAGCATGGATGATGGATGAAACAAAACCCAGAAAGATGACACAGTATTAGGCTTCTGTTCAGATCAATTTTGCACAAGGCTGTCTCTCTTTAAAGAGAAATACTCCATGCAACTTTTTGTCCAACACTCAAAGATGGGGTGTGAATTGCTCTTCTTCATATAAATATCATTGCAATAGCATTGAAAAACCTGATAGTTGAAATGCATGCAAGGATGGTAAATGTACTTTCATGAGTTCTGATAATTTATCTTAAAGGTCTGAACCAGGCTTCCTCAAACTTGGCCCTCCAGATGTTTTGAGACTACAATTCCCATTATCCCTGACCACTGGTCCTGCTAGCTAGGGATCATGGGAGTTGTCAGCCAAAAACATCTGGAGGGCCGAGTTTGAGGAAGCCTGGTGAACCATGCTGCTTTGTTAGCCAATATTAAGCTGTTTGCTTCAAGGTGACCGAGCTATGATGATGATTATATTTATATGCCATCCATCTGACTGGGTTGCCCCAACCACTCTGGGTGGCTCCCAACATTAAAAGCACAATAGAACATCAACCATTAAAAAACTTCCCTAAACAGGCCTACTTTCAGATGTCTTCTAAAAGTCAAATCGTTATTTACCTGTCTGACATCTGATGGGAGGGCATTCCACAGGGTGGGCTAAAAATAGTAAGACAATTTCCATGAACTGGAAGAGGAAGAACTGGTTCTTTGATCCTTAAAAGATTTTGCCAAAAAAATACGAGAAACCATTCATCAATTCAAAATTAAAATTTATATAGATATATTTCATCAAAGTATGGGAGAAAATTACGTGTTTCATTTTCTAGTTTAAATAGTCAATATAACTGCCCTCTAAAGGGCCACTATTTATTTTTCAGGAGTGAATAGGTTTTTTAAAATACATTTTATGTTTATTTGCACTATGTTAATTGCCATATGTATACTTTTAAATATTTGCAATCCTTAATAATGGAACCAGACCATGCAGTTTATATAGGCGTTTTTCCATATCCAGGTTTGTATGCATGTCTCTGCTTGCCTATGTATACTAACCTTCTCCAATGTGGTGCCCTCCAGTTATTTTGAACTACAACTCCAGTCATATCTGACCATGCTGGATGGGGCCCATGGGAGCTGTTGTCCAAAATATTTGGACCACCACATGTTGGTGAAGGCTGATCTATACATACATACATACATACATACATATCAGACACACTGAAAGGGGAAAAAATAATTCTGGAATTTACTCTAGATCGGGGTGGCTAACTCCCAAGAGACTGCAATCTACTCACCGAATTAAAAACTGGCAGTGATCAGGTCAAAGTTGTTGAGCTTCTTTTAGGGGGACCAAAGTTGTTGAGTTTCTTTGAGGGGAGCCAGTGATCTACCAGTGTTCTACCACAGACATCTAGTGATCTACTGGTATATCAGGATCTACCTGTTGGACTTGACTGCTCTAGATGAAAGGCAAGGACCACTTTGGCCAGTTTCAGAGAAGACCTGCTTCAATTCTAATTGAGGCAGAACCTCACTTTGATTTCCCAAAGCTTCAGATGTCTCCTCTATGCAAGTCAGTGGAAACATGTGCTCTCTCGCTCTCTCTCTCTCTCTCTTTCATGGGGGAAAACAAAAGCTGAATCTTTGAAAATGACCGACATGGAGGTATGGTGTGGTCATTGACCCACCCACTCATATTTTGAGGGTGGAGGGTGCTGTCTCCATTGACTTGCATGAGGAAAAAGTAAGGCTCTTAAACCGTGTCATAGATATGGATCATAGAATTGTAGAGTTAGAGTGCAAGCAAGTATTTTCTGAATGTGCACATCAGGGTTTGGGTAGCTGTCCTGATACCCTACAGAGCTCTGAAGCAGGATGAAGGCTCAGGACAAACATGCTAGACCATTTTGGAGAGTCCCACTTCAATTTGGAGGTTTGAATATCTCTGAAGCTAGTTGCTATAGTTTGCAGACCATGCCCAAACACCCTTTATACATACAAATGCAAACACATTTTGGAAAGGCCAGATGATGTTTACAATGTTGTCACACTAAGTTACTCATCTGCCTGAAAGAAATGCCGGCATAATTTTGAACATGGGCAATCCTGGTCATTAGAAAAGAAGTGACATAAAGGTCACAAAAGTTTTGAAAGCCTCCTTCGGTTTCCATGCTACTCTAATTCTCCATGATTCTTTGTTATCATAACATATATATGGAATTAATTAGAGTGAGCTTTGGTTGAAGTAATTGGCATCTTATGAAGGCATTGTGATGGCTGCATTTTATAAAGGGCAGCCTAATATGTCCCATGGAATTGTGTTTTACTGCCACGGCTGTCATATAAAAAAGGATGTCAAGAGAAGCTGCTAAGACTGCCAACACAGAGCAAAATAAATAACCTAGTTGTTAATGCACAAAAATACATCCTTTTCAGGCTAGATAACAGGATGTAATCAGTGGAGCCCTGAAGAATAGCAGATGATCCAATCTTTAAAATACAAAATAAAAACAATCAGGGTTATACAAAAGCGGACCCTGCAAGTGTCCCTATTTTCCAGGGACGTCCCTGATTTAGAGAAGCCGTCCCAATTTCTGACTTGATCCCAGAATGTCCCACCTTTCCTTAGGATGTCCCTATTTTCATCAGATGAAAGTTGAAGGTTATGGTAAGGTGTCCCTATTTTCATTGGAGAAATATTGGAAGGTATAGAGCAGGGGCAGGCAACCTAAGGCCCCTAGGCTGGATGCGGCCCAATCGCCTTCAGCCCACGGATGGTCTGGGAATCAGCCTATTTTTACATGAGTAGAATGTGTCCTTTTATTTAAAATGCATCTCTGGGTTATTTGTGGGGCATAGGAATTCGTTCACCCCCCCCAAAAAAAAATATAGTCCGGGCCACCACATAGTCTGAGGGACGGTAGACTGGCCCATGGCTGAAAAAGGTTGCTGACCCCTGGTATACAGTTATCCAATCCCTGAGTTGTCTGAAGGCAATCCTGTATAGGCAAGGTTTTTTTTTATGTTTGATGTTTTATTATGCTTTTATGTATGCTGGAAGCTGTCCTGAGTGGCTGGGGCAGCCCAGTAAGATGTGTGGGGTATAAATTGTAAAATTATCATTATGGAATGGGATGTCCCTCTTTTCACTGGAGAAATGTTGGAGGATATGCAAAAGCATCACACCCTTTGGTTAGGATTGGTGGGCTATGATTGAGGTTGTGGATCCTGAGCCACGTAAGGCTTCTAGTACTTTGAATTGAGCCTGGAAACTAATTGATAGCCAGTGCAATCAGGGCTGGCCCACCCATGAGGCAAGGAGAGGTGACCGCCTCTGGTGACAGGATCCACAGAGGCAATAGATTCAGCCTCCAAAGAATGCTGCCGCTGCCGCTGCTACAATAACAGTGATGGCTGCAGCATGATCCTTGGAGGCTGGATATGCTGTCTCCTCAGCAACTTCCAACATGCCGTCTCTACGGTGGCCTCTTAGCAAGTAGGAGTCATTGCTGGCCTCCTTCCACCCCTAGGGAGGAAATGGTGGGGTTGCCCTCTAGGGTTTCCTGGGCTGTGCAATGGCTTTTGATTTCCACTTCAAGCATTGGATAAGGCTGATTTGACACTTTTCATGCATTTTTGCCCGAATTTGCCTGTTTGGAGTACAAAGCCTGGGGGTGAATCCAGCATGCATGGTGATATTGGGGGCGGAACTAGCATGGGCAGCCATATTCTTTTCTAGAAGGTTCCAGGAAATAGTGCCTGAATAGGGCTGGAAATGAACCTCCGTAATAGCAGTGCCATTTTGACTTCCAGTACCAGAGCAAAATGTCTGGAGATAATTTCATAGATTCCTCTGAGGACAATTTATCATCCATTTCCACGCACAGCAGTGGTGTGGCACTTATTTTATACAATCCTATGGCTGTGTTTTCTGTGGCACATGTCTTGTCCAAGCATCCGGGTGAAAGCTGCTTATTTTCATGACTGTTATAAATATAGTTTATCAACTATAGCAGTTTTTATTTGTTGGGCTTTCCTTGGAAATCAAATGAAGCATGAACATTAAATAAATTTATCATGAAAGCCCATGACCTTAATAGTAATAAAGACATTTTCAGTATAAGAGGGATTAGTACTGGGGAGAGGATTTAGGGCTTGCTTCAGCAAATAGTCATTGAATGGGAAAATCCTGATGGAAATCAATGTGAATTCTTCCAGGTCTAAGATTTCAGTATAAGTCAGCGCAGATGTCCTCTTGCTATCAGTGGCTTGTGAATCATGTACTTAGAATGTCTCATCCCTCTTTCTAGCGACATCAAATACAAATCTTCTATTTAATGTTGGTGAATAAAAACATCTCCTGTTCTTACATAAACTCCCATTGACCAGCATGAACAGGTATGTATTGGGTTGAATAGAATATTTATGTGTCATCTTTTACCATGGCTGAAGCGAGGACAATGTCTGAAGGACAATGTTACATACATTCCACAAAGGAGTTCTGCAGCATGTCTGTGCAGTATTTTACATATTCCTGATTTATATATCTATTGTAAATTATTTTAGACAAGGGCATCTTCATCACTGCTTCTACATTCAGAGCATAAGAACTGTATGTTGAAAGGGAACTGCGCAAGAAAGAGGATATAGTGTAAGATGATGGAAGTCAAATAACACATTTGCATTGGGGTCATACATTGAGATATTGATCAAATCCCTCTGCTCTTCTTCTGTACTTTTCAATTTTAACATTCCTCTCATACAGGCTTTTATCATGTCCTCACAACAACTAAGCAAAGCTGATATGAACATCTGTTCAGCACTGTAAATGTTTATATGACCCATACATTTGAAATTTAAATTGGATATCGTTTCTGTAACAATGTTCTTATTTCCTTTTCCCTTTTCTTTTAAGAAAAGCTTTGTACTTTACATGACCCAATGCTGGTATTAAAATGATCCACGATAATATGCTTTTTAAGAAGAACTTGAAAACAAAATAGGACTTGAATTTGGCCAATATGCTTTTAAAAAGAGGACAAATCAGCCCACACAGACACAGATCTCTGTGGGACACTGAAACACTGTGAACATACTGGGACCACATAGACTTTTATATATAATTCTACCCATTGGAATGTCTGCTTTATTCAGGTTTTTTTTATGGATATGAGATTTTTATTGAAGTTTTTCATAATGTAATAAAATATAGAAGACTGAGCTAAATAAAAACAAAAAACAAAAACATCTACAAAAAATACAAGTAAAATAAGTAGAATACAGAGTCCTCTCTTAAAGGCAGTTACAACCCACAGAAGCTAGTAGCCCCTCCCAGCTCTCACCTGGGATCTTTCCTCCCCCCCCCCTTTTTAAATTTGACATGGTGCAAAACCATGCATTTATTGTACAGCAACACTCATGGGACACTGACCTGATTTCTCCTTCAGGTTTCAGCCGCTCTGCTTCCATCCATTGGGCAGCAACCAGGAATCCTTGCACACTTGGAAGACTTCACAATTTCCCTTGCTATCCTCCCAAGCATTCAGTCTGACATACGGTGCTGAAGTCTTCCATGCTTCTTTTGCAGGATCAGAGCAAGATGTCCTTCTTTCAAGGTTTTATTTCAAGTCACCCCTCTCTTCTGCATGGGCCCACCTCAATGATTACAACTTCAGGCTCACTCCAATCCTCCACCGAAGGCGCATGTGAAAATCACCTGGTACCTTTCCTTTCACATCCCAGCCTCTCACCTTGGAGACCAACATTTCTCTGCCCCCCACCCAGGATCCCCGGTCAACCACCTACTACCTCATGAATGTGCAGCTTTCTCCCAACTGAAGTGCTGAGAGTTTGAGAACCGGGACATTCACAGGGAAACCAAAATGCGTGTTTACAAAGCTATTGTAGGTCCTTAAAGACCTACATTGGCTCCCAGTACATTTCTGAGCGGGACGCGGGTGGCGCTGTGGGTAAAACCTCAGCGCCTAGGACTTGCCGATCGCATGGTCGGCGGTTCGAATCCCAGCGGTGGGGTGCGCTCCCATCGTTCGGTCCCAGCGCCTGCCAACCTAGCAGTTTGAAAGCACCCCCAAGTGCAAGTAGATAAATAGGGACCGCTTACCAGCGGGAAGGTAAACGGCGTTCCGTGTGCTGCGCTGGCTCACCAGATGCAGCTTGTCACGCTGGCCACGTGACCCGGAAGTGTCTCCGGACAGTGCTGGCTCCCGGCCTATAGAGTGAGATGAGCGCACAACCCTAGAGTCTGTCAAGACTGGCCCATACGGGCAGGGGTACCTTTACCTTTACCTTACGTTTCTGAGCACAATTCAGAGTGCTGGTACTGACCTTTAAAGCCCTAAACAGCCTCGGCCCAGTATACCTGAAGGAGCATCTCCATCCCCATCGTCAGCCTGAGGTCCAGCTCCAAGGGTCTTCTGGCGGTTCCCTCACTGAGAAGTGAGGTTACAGGGAACCAGGCAGAGGACCTTCTTGGTAGTGGAGCCCACCCTGTGGAACACCCTCCCATCAGGTGTCAAGGAAATAAACAACTATCTGACTTTTAGAAGACATCTGAAGGCAGCCCTGTTTAGGGAAGTTTTTAATGTCGGATGTTTTATTGTATTTTTAATATTCTGTTGGGAGCCGCCCAGAGTGGCTGGGGATACCCAGTCAGATGGGCAGGGTATGTATGTATAAATCAATCAATCAATCAATCATAATACCTTACTGTATGCTTGTGAAACATGGCTCACTTATAAATGCCATCACCAAGTCCTTGAAAGATTCCATCAACGGTGTCTCCGAAATTTTTTACACATCACTTGGGAAGATAGGTGAACTAATGCCAGTGTGCTGAAAGAAGCAAAGATCACCAGTGTCAAAGCAATGATTCTTCAACATCAACTACATTGGACTGGTCATGTTGTGCGGATGCCTAATTATCGTCTTCCAAAGCAACTACTGTACTGTGAACTTAAAAATGGAAAGCGTAATGTTGGTGGTCAACAAAAGAGGCAAATCTCAAGGAAATCTTAAAAAATGTAGTATAAACACCAACAACTGGGAAACACTGGCCTAGAGTGCGGCCTGCAGGCGCTCCAGTTGGAGAACAGCCTTTACCAAAGGCTTGGAAGATGCTCAAACTGAGGAGGAAAGGGAGAAACGTGCTAAGAGGAAGGCACGCTTGGCAAACCCTCACCATGATCAGCTTCTGCCCAGAAACCTATGTCCCCACTGTGGAAGGATGTGTGGATCCAGAATTGGCCACCACAGTCACTTATGGACTCACTGCTGAAACCCTGTTTTGGAAGACTATCTTACTTGGCTATGAGTGATCGAAGAAGAAGAAGAAGAAGAAGAAGAAAATACAACCCCTGAACCTAAATAAAGACCCAGAGCAGAAGACATCAAGGAGGGGAAAGAGTTTATTTAGATATTTTAGAGTCCTGATGGACCAGACTAAAAGTTCCACTCTTTTTGAATCCATATGATTGCCTTCTGGTTTTGGCTGATATTACCTTTTAAGCAGTAGAGTGGTTAAAATACCCTACAGAACATCTATGGTGGTGGTCAAGGAGTGGTGGGAATTTGGGATTTGGTTGAAGCTAGGCATTTTGAAACTTGTTTGAAACATTAAATTCTAGCATGAAGGCATGGCTGTTAAAGAAACCCTTACTAATTCGAAGACAAAAGGAAGACTCCAGACTGCTATCAGAAATATACTTGAATATGGCATGGCTCTATCCTATAACAATGTAATATTATTTTTCCAATACACCAACAGAAAACTTTTTGTTTTGCATGCATAGGAAGTCTGGAAAACAGGCTGATGTATCTAATAGCACTATGTCAGGTATGAGTGAAATAAGATAAATTATAAGATCATGATTTTATCATTAATTTGAAGTGCATTCAGGGCACGGACTGTGTCGTCATCTGATCAGTTATCCATGTAATGATATCAAAAGAATTGGACATTGAAATCTGAAGCTGGGGTCATCTCTACCCATATGGAAAGCAAGCTGTCTCTTCCTCTGTAATTGACTGGAACAAATGATACTTGCTACCTTGTCTGCATGTGTAATTTTGGGGGAAAGAGAGGCCATAGACTAATTTTAGGACCTGATTGCTGAATCTCCTCCTTCTATGAATTTCCTTCCTTCAGTTTCTCTGCAGCGGTGAATCTGGATATGAAGGCCGCACCCTAGGTAGCTTAATTACAGTGGCAATATCAACACAAAATGCTAAAAAATGCATAGATGGCTTTATAAATGGACTAGATAAGTTTATGGTGCATGTGGGAGTGGAGAGGTCTATCAGTAGCTATGGAGCTTTTCATGGTGCATAAAGGGAGCCTTCAGGCTATCCCTATCCCCCTACCCACCAGTGTATGCAATGGCCACATTCCTGTCATTTGTATAGGGACCTTCCTGCCAAGGAGGAGCTTTGAACTTTTCATCCATTTTTTCAATGCATGGAGAGTGTGTGTCTGAACCTCCTCATATAGGCATTCTTCCCTGAGGGTCCTGGCTGCTCCTTGGCTGTTGCTCTGGGATGCCCCTGAGTTTATAGAGGCTCCAGGTTGTCCTTAGAAGAGAAGTCATCTGCCAGGGACATGACTGATATTCAAGACAATATTCAATGATGAATGGAGCAGTCTCATCTAAATCAACCCCCCTTTGCATCCATTGGATGTCTGTAAAGGGCTCTTTACAGGATGCAACCCTGGAAGTGGCTTCAATGAAGTGTTATATACTGCTACTGGCACTCACAGGCTTCTGCTCAGGAAGAGAGCTTTCACAGGAAACTGGAGTTGCTAAGCCGCTAATTTTCATTTTCCTGGTTTATTAGTTGATGTGCTTAGTTGGTCGTCTCTCTTTTTGTTTTTGCATGTTGTATTACTCTTGTCTTAATTGGTTTTTTTAATCTTGTCAATTGCCTTTGGCACATAAACAGGTTAGAGAATATTTGAAGTAAGTCAGAACTGCAAACTTTGAACCAGATTGCCACTTTAGTGGAGTTTGCTGACAATTTTATAGAACATGTAAATGAGGAATTTCGAATTACTTTTGTGTCTATTTTTATGGAGCTTATTCTGTTATAACTTTCATATGACAGTAAATTTGCTTCTATAAACAACAATAATAGTTCAGGAAATTCTATACTTAGGGTACATGTAAAATATACACTTTAATGCTAATATTTTATATAAAATGACTTGCACAATTCCTATATACTCACATTTTTGTCCTTGAGTTTATCACTGTATGTTATTTATATACTTTCAAAGTGCTGAGCAGAGAGTGGATAAGTCATTCTCTGGAAAATATATTTAATGAATATTAAATTTTCAGTTGACATAGCTCAGTTAGTTTTGTAACTGAATGGATATCGTGAAATGTATTCATCCAATAAATTACTTGATGGCATTCAAACAGCACACAAGAAAAGTGTGTGTCAGGGCATTGTTGGAAGTACCACCATGAAACTTCAGAGCTGGCTTTCTTCTCCACTTTTAAAAATACTTTAACGAAATGAGTTATGTGTGTGTGTGATTATTGATAAAATGCCAAGATTAGTCCTGAACTGTTAGACATTAAATGGTGTGTAGAGATTGTACCCAGTTGGGTCTGTTCATTCTTAGAAGGCTTTTTGTTCCGGCAGAGTCTTCCATGAATGGGTCAGAAAAGGGCAGCCCAAATGAAGCTCCTGCAGCCAATAGGAAGATGGCCAGCATCGCAGAAGGCGGTCCCCTCTCTGCTCCGCGCCAATTTAGCGTGGCGCATGGGAGCCGACCGAGCAGGCAGCGGGGGTCCTCGAGTGGGCGCCGGGGGTCCATGGGCTCATGCCTCCTCCGCGCCAGAAGGAACGCTGGAAATAGCGTTTGCGCTTGAATGTGCACGCACTCTGGCCCACTGTGGCATCTGTGGGACCGTGAACCGGCCCAAGCCACAAAAACTTTGCTGACCCCTGCTATAGAACATATCCTAGTGCCACATGACTAAAAACAACAAAGCCATATAGAAGGCAATTTGTGATGGCATTATTGTGAGGAATGCAAGGAAATAGAGAAAAACCAAAGGTTTTAGAGTGTCTAAATCATGTCACCGCTATTGGTTCCTCATCTGCCATTTCTAAGGGTTCAAGCAGAGGGCAATCTATGCAGCCTAGAATAATGCTACATTTAAACAGTCTCATTGCTTCCTTTGAGTGCTAGCAGAGAGTCTAAGGCACAGTACATTCTGGTCCCCAAAACATAATGCAGAAATAAAACATAAACAAGAAACAGCTTTCAAAGAAGGCTGACTTATACCATATCAGACCATCTAGCTGATTATTAATTACTTTGTCTATTCTATGAATGTCCTGCTTCTAGTCTCATGTGAATATTCTGAAATTCTAATTTGCAAGAAAAAGCCATAATTAGAAAGAACCCCATTTATGATCAAGGGCAGAACTACCCTAAATAAACACACAGAACAATTGCCCAAAATGGCAACCCTTTGTTGAATTCTCTCTCCCGTGTTTCTCTCTTCCCCCATAATGTATCCTACAATTTATTAATCTCATATCCTGGTGTCATTTTTTTGTGGTAACCGATGAAGCTTCTTGTGGTGTGTAGCTAGTGTCACTCATGCAGAGACCATTTTCTCATGGAGTCTCATCACACCATAAAAATTCACAGCTCCTATTATATTTTGATTATACACATTGTAAGCAAACAATTGATATTTGCTTCAAAACAGCATTTCCAGGGGCATTTGCAAGTGGGGACAATGATCAAATCCTCTAGTGTTAAAATATTGTTTCAGACAGCAATGCTGCTGGTTCCTGACTGGAAGAAAAAAAAATCATTTCTAATTGGAAGCTTGATGTACAAGGGTGGAAATATTGAGCACACAATTAACACTGCAGTTCTTTTGAGTTCTCCACATTTTTGAAATTTCATTTGACCTTGGTTACACTGTCAATTACCTTGTTTGTTTAATTTGAGCATTAGTACTATGATCTTTAATTGGCAGAGGGCTACTAGGCTTCAGGACCTTGACAGTGCATAGTAAGACGACTAATTGTTCATTTCAGCATTCTTAGCACGGGGGTGAGAAATTACAGAGGTGACACAACACCAGAGTAGTCCTGTTGAAGTGTTTGGAGATGCTCTAGAACAGGCATCCCCAACCTGCGGCCCTCCAGACGTTTTGGCCTACAACTCCCATGATCCCTAGCTAACAGGACCATTGGTCAGGGATGATGGGAATTGTAGTCCAAAACATCTGGAGGGCCAAAGGTTGGGGATGCCTGCTTTAGAAGAATCAGATTCCTGTCTCCTAAATTTCCCAAGGGCCCTTAAAAGTACAAAGATTTCACATAGAGGTAGTTTCATAATTGAAGTGGTACGGAAGAAAAGGCCCCGACTCTGGTATGCATCAATTTTGCAGCTATCCATGCCATGTTAAGGGACACGGGTGGCGCTGTGGGTTAAACCACAGAGCCTAGGACTTGCTGATCAGAAGATTGGTGGTTCGAATCCCCGTGACGGGGTGAGCTCCCGTTGCTCGGTCCCAGCTCCTGCCAATCCAGCAGTTCGAAAGCACATCAAAGTGCAAGTAGATAAATAGGTACTGCTCCAGCGGGAAGGTAAAGGGTGTTCCCATGCGCTGCTCTGGTTTGCCAGAAGCAGCTTAGTCCTGCTGGCCACATGACCCGGAAGCTGTACGCCGGCTCCCTCGGCCAATAAAGCAAGATGAGCGCCGCAACCTCAGAGTCGGTCACGACTGGGCCTAATGGTCAGGGGTCCCTTTACCTTTATGCCATGTTAAACATACACATGTGCAGGAGGCAGAAACATTCCTGGCCATGCAGACTGGGCCTGATGGGCAGGGGCAAAGGAAGACTAACCGGCACACAGTGCTGGGTGTCGAGGGGAGGAGCAAACCTCCTGTCGGCGCATGTTCGGTGCCGCTACGTACGGTGCACGCGAATGCACTGTACATAGCAGTAACATGTGACACCGTACATGTTACATGTACCTAGCACATAACATGTGACACCGGGCGGTTTGTCGCCGGCGCAACTTGAGCACCGTACGGTTGGCAGTGGGATCCTCTGCTCGCGGCTGCAGCGTCGGCAGAGGGAACCTCCGCAGGTGGCTGTGGCGGTGTGATGATGGCAGCTTGCGCTGCAGTGCCCAGGGGCAGCTGGGCGAGCCCCCTACAGTGTGCCTTCTTGTCACCCCCCTCAGAGATGGCACCCGAGACAGACAGCCCCCTTCCCCTTTCCTCCGCCACTGCTGATGGGATTTGTAGTTCAACAAAATCTGGAAGGCAACAGGTTCCCCAATCCTGAATTAGAGAAAACATGAGAAAACAAGAAGGACACTGACAAACTGGAACGTGTCCAGAGGAGGGCAACCAAAATGGTCAAAGGCCTGGAAACGATGCCTTATGAGGAACGGCTAAGGGAGCTGGGCATGTTTAGCCTGGAGAAGAGGAGGTTAAGGGGTGATATGATAGCCATGTTCAAATATATAAAAGGATGTCATATGGAGGAGGGAGAAAGCTTGTTTTCTGCTGCTCCAGAGAGGCGGACACGGAGCAATGGATCCAAACTACAAGAAAGAAGATTCCACCTAAACATTAGGAAGAACTTCCTGACAGTAAGAGCTGTTCGACAGTGGAATTTGCTGCCAAGGAGTGTGGTGGAGTCTCCTTCTTTGGAGGTCTTTAAGCAGAGGCTTGACAACCATATGTCAGGAGTGCTCTGATGGTGTTTCCTGCTTGGCAGGGGGTTGGACTCGATGGCCCTTGTGGTCTCTTCCAACTCTATGATTCTATGATTCTATGTACGTCAGTGGACAGGGCTTACATAAAAACTGCTTTATCTCATGTCAGAGCTTTGGTATGTGTTGCTTGTTAGTGTCTATATACTTTTCAGAGTTTCAGGTGGGGTCTTGGTAAGTCAGGGACTGAACCTGGGAATTTTTGCATGACAAGTACATAGTCTACATCTCAGCTACAAGGGTGTTCCCTATATGCAATATTGTCTCATGAATAGTGCTATGGTTTAAAATGGTTCATGGTGCTCGCTTAACTCTTTTTGTGGACAGGGTTCTGAGCTTTCTCTTCCAAATTCAGGATGGATAAAACGAACTGCTTATCCTTTTTAAGGGAACATTGCCTGCCAAATGATAAAATGTATGAAAAGAGCCAGGCTGGCATTCCATTAATAGAGTACATACTAAATGTTGAAACAACAAAAAAGTAAAGTGATTATATATGGCAAAGTTCCTAGCTTTAAAAGAAATTTTAATTTCAAGAAATGTTAGTAATTTTTGGAATAACTCCAGAATGGATAGAACTAAGGTACAGCCCAAAAATCTATTGGATGCATTAATAGCATTTCAGCAGAGATAAATCAGGCTCCTCACCCATGTCTTCCAACTAATTTTCGGCTGGAAGCAAATTGCATTGCATTTCAGATTAGGCTATTTTTAGTGATAGTTAGTGATCCTGCATTAACATATATATACGGAAAGATGTGGGTGCAGATATATACATTTGACTTAAGTAATGCTATATTAATAAGCTGAAGAGTTCATTAATATAGCAGGTTGATTTGCAAATGCAATTCTCACACCCACACACCATTTAACCCCTTCTGACTAGTTATACTTAACCATCAATACAAACCGGCCAGTCTCATCACTGCAAATAGGTCATGATGTAATACAGCCCGCCCCCCCAAAAAAACAAGCTTATCAAAATACAGAATGGACAGTTCACTAATAGCGAACCTATCAAATTGCCAGATTACTGCATGACTGCTTAGAGCGGATGTACAACACATTGTGTCAAAACGTGACACTGGAATGGCATTTCTGCAAGATTACATAACAAACGGATGCGCTGTGGTAAAGTTTAATGTTGTTACGTGACAAGTCAGTGTTCAGCCTCTGACATTTTTAGCTGTATTGCTATTATTGTGTTCCGTGGTAATCCAAACAGTCATTCTCGCTGTTATGGACACCATCGCTTGCCTTTCCATGATTTGTTTCTCTAGCTGTTGAAATGCATTTGTGTCCATTTTCTGGCAAACGGGTTGATTCTGCTATAGAGAAATGAGAAAGCAAAGCTGCATATAGAGCTGAGCCTTTCCCTTATATTCTGAACCAAGGAAGACACACCCATACACCTGATGTCGTATACGATGTCAGCTGTGGTGACTTGCAAAGCACAGTACAGGGTTTTTTTGCAAGTGCAATGATCAGCTGAAGACCTGAGAATTGTGCTTTGCAAGCTCTAATTATCATTTATTCCTTGGAGCTTGCAAAGTGCAGGACTGTCCTGCAATTTGATTTCAAGGTACATGGGCAAAAATGGTTTCTTGTGACATCAGGTGATAGACAGGTGGGCGACCCTGCTCATTTGTCACACTTGGCCCTATGGGGTGGGCGGGAGATAAGGATCTGGCCAAATGACAGGATCTAATTCCTTACTCCTAAGTTAAGGTAAAGGTAAAGGGACTCCTGACCATTAGGTCCAGTCGTGACCAACTCTGGGGTTGCGGCGCTCATCTCGCTTTATTGGCCGAGGGAACCGGATAACAGCTTCCTGGTCACATGGGCAGCATGACTAAGCTGCTTCTGGCGAACCAGAGCAGTGCATGGAAACACCGTTTACCTTCCCGCTGGAGTGGTACCTATTTATCTACTTGCACTTTGACATGCTTTCGAACTGCTAAGTGGGCAAGAGCAGGGACTGAGCAATGGGAGCTCACCCCGTCGCGGGGATTCAAACCGCCAACCTTCTGATTAGCAGGTCCTAGGCTCTGTGGTTTAACCCACAGTGCCACCCAGATCCCCACACCTAAGTTACCATGCAAAATAAAAAAATGCAAAATTTGGAGACTCTTAAGTGGCAATTCTAGAGAGAAGGCAGTCACTCCATGCTCCTCCATTGCTAAGCAGCTATTGTAGCTATGAGATGGTGAAACAGAAAAAAAAATATGGTTGACATGTCTGAGATATGCAAGCACTGGTGGAAGAAATACCAGGAGTTATTTTGGCATTGGAATCTGGCCTAGATGCAAGCAAGCAGCTTAAATAGAACTCAGTTCAGTTAGACCATTCTTTTATTTAAATGAAACTTTGTAAAGCAGGGATGGGGAACCATATGCCCAGGGGTTGAATCCATGTCTCTCTCTCTCTCTGGCCCTCTTCACTCCCTAGTGCTGCTCCATACCCTTCGTGAGTGCTTTGAGCTGCATACCTGAAGGAGCGTCTCCACCCCCATTGTTTATCCCAGACACTGAGGTCCAGCGCCAAAGGCCTTCTGGCGGTTCTCTCACTGCGAGAAGTGAGGTTACAGGGAAGCAGGCATGGGATCTTCTCAGTGGTGGCGCCCACCCTGTGGAATGCCCTCCCATCAGATGTCAAGGAAATGAACAACTATCTGACTTTTAGATGTTTTTAATGTTTGATGTTTTATTGTGTTTTTAATATCCTGTTGGAAGCCGCCCAGAGTGGCTGTGGAAACCCAGCCAGATGGGTGGGGCATAAATAAATTATTATTATTATTATTATTATTATTATTATTATTATTATTCCCCTTTACTTACAGTAAAGGTAAAGGTAAAGGGACACCTGACCATTAGGTCCAGTCGTGACCAACTCTGGGGCTACGGCGCTCATCTTGCTTTATTGGCCGAGGGAGCCAGCGTACAGCTTCCGGATCATGTGGCCAGCATGACTAAGCCGCTTCTGGCAAACCAGAGCAGCGCACGGAAATGCCGTTTACCTTCCCGCTGGAGCGGTACCTATTTATCTACTTGCAATTTGACATGCTTTCGAACTGCTAGGTTGGCAGGAGCAGGGACTGAGCAACGGGCGCTCACCCCATTACGGGGATTCGAACCACTGACCTTCTGATCAGCAAGTCCTAGGCTCTGTGGTTTAACCCACAGCACCACCCGTGTCCAGGTACATTGATGTTTTATTGTGTTTTTAATATCCTGTTGTAAGCCGCCCAGAGTGGCTGTGGAAACTCAGCCAGATGGGCGGGGCATAAATAATAATAATAATAATAATAATAATAATAATAATAATAATAATAATTCCCCTTTACTTACTCACTTTTTTCCTCTGGCTCTGCCCATTTCTAGCATGCGTTTCCTGCAAGGTTGTCCATGAGGGAATGAAACCCTCAGACTGACAAAAAAAATCCTCCTGTATGAACAGAGGTGAAACGGAGTAGCTGCTTTCCAAGTATGTTTGGCAATTGTGAGGAAGCAGTCCTTTTCTGGTGTAACCAAACCCTGCAAGGGAATTCCTAGTTTAAGGAACTCTAGAAGGGAAGTAGAAGCATTAAGACACAACCTGTTCCTTAGCCTTTCAATCCCTTTCATCCAGAGGCCGATGGTCACCTATCAAGAATGCAGTGGATTTCCTGACTTGACTGGAGGTTGGTTTCGATGACCTTTGCGGTGCCTTTGATGAGTCCATGATTCACCTTTTTCTTCTTCCCTCCCAGCACTCTCTCTTTCTTACCCTTTTCGTTGTGTCTTTTGTCATTGCCTCCCTCCGATACACCTGCCACTGGAGCTGATGGGCCCTGAAAGCATTATCCACAATCTCATCTAACTCCAAATGTGATCATCTTACTTAATGAAAGTGGAGGGAAATGTACCTATTTAACAACCAAAATCAATAAGACATTCATCAAAATGAGCACATTGATTTCATTTACACCCAAGGCGACGAGCCTACCTCCCAATGCCTGCTTGTTGAGAAAGTGTCACAGTAAAAGGTCATTGTTGTCAAACTAGGAGAAAATTATTTAACTGTGTAGGCTGAGCTTTGAGATTTATTTGTAACTATGTAGTTATTCAGCTATTGATTTACCTCTCCTTCTGCAGCTAAGGCTTGGGGTAACCTATGCATTATGAAGAGTATGGCGTGGCTTCTGCTTTTGAAAATAAGATGGGGATGTCGTGTGAACAGAGTGAAGGGGAGAAGGAAGCCTAATTATATCACTGGTTATTCCTGCTTATTATGTTTAAAATAATATACTGATGAGAAACCTGTGGGCCTCTGTATGGTGATAGAGTCCAGCTCCCATCAGCCTACAGTCAACATGGCTGATGGTCAGGTTTGATGGGAGCAATAATCTAATAATATCTGGATGGCCTCGGCGGTGTAATATGTTAGTGCTCAGGATAAACATGTTGATTGCCAAGATAAGAGTGTCTCTGGATCTCAAATTAAGAATAATACACCAAAAAATAATATTCAGAACATCCTGGACTCCAGTATGCTTGTTTATGAAAGGACTATCTAAAACATCTAGCTGTTGGAGATGTGACATGAATAATGCTTCCCTGAAACATTATGTCAGTACAATGTCCTACACTGAAAAATTTCTGGCAGAAGCGAATAGAGATGATCAACACGTCTGTATGGAACAATTTTAAATTTGCAGACAAAAACATAATTTTGAACTGTATACCCAAAACATGGACTCTAACAAAGGGACAATATGAATGGACTTTCTGTGCCCTTACTATGGCAAAAAGACTGGTACTGATGAACTGGAAAAATAAAAATGCAGCTCCCTTTAATGATTGGATTCAAGATATGTGCAAACTCGCTGCACATGAACAAGTTGTGTACAAACGTAGACTTGACGTGGACAAATTGAAAGATATTTGGAATTCATTTTTGTAAATCCTAAATATGCAGTTCTAAAAAGTAAAAATAAAAATGTTGGATGCTAAGATTGAATGGTCAAAGCACGAAAAGCAATAGCAAGCATCACTCATTGGCTGGAAATGGTGTGGTTTCTGAAACTGTTCTGAAATGTAGTTGACATTGCACCCTAATGTGTAAAGTTTTAGAAACACAACTTATTCTTTCATGTACACTTTTGTATTTTCACTTGCATTTTATTAGCAGGTGGTAGAAATGTAGTCTGGAGAGGAAAGTGATGGTTATATTTTACATGGTTTGCTTCTGAAAGAAAAACTATTCAGTGGGAAAATGAGCAAACTGCTAGATATATTTATGTTCTCATTTTGCTTAGGAAATTTATACTGAGTGGGTCTTCTGAGTATGCATTTTTTTTCTTTTGAGTTATTCTTCAGAATTTGAGGTGAATAATTTTCACATTACAAGATGTTTGCAAATTCTTCCCATTGCATTTGCTATTTATGATGAGCGGCTGGTCACCTAAGCCACATAACATTTTCCTCTCCTCCTTGACTGGAGGATAAATATTTCTAACAAGGGAATAATAAATAAGGAATCACTTTGGGGTATGACTTTCTGAAGGTATATTTATTACTGCTAAACTTGCAAAACTTACAGAATTTTCTAATATTTTAAAAATATTTATTTCCTGTCACAATATTTATACATAATCAATAATTTCAAGCCCACAAATCGTATTCTCCTCTGGCTGTAGGCAAATAGCAATGGATTGGAAAAAATGTGCATAAAGCAATCCTCAAACCACTATTTTCGCCAATGATTTAGTTAAGCGGCTACAGATGAAGTGATTTAAGTTGTGACTGTCACAGCATCTTCCAAAGATCTGGTCATAAGAAGGCTGAGCAATACCAGACAAATAAACAGGAAAAAGCCTGCCATGCAATACTATAAAGATGGGAAATATAAACCTGTAGATAAAACTCAGTTTGAGAAAATTTAATCCCCCTCCTCCACAGGATATTAAGCACCTGGGCAGGAAAAAGTATTACTCTGTAAGATTTCACCCCCAAAATATTTACCTCAGGGTCCATATATGAAAGTCTTTAGCAGTTGCTTGAATATTGCTGCAATACAGGCATACAAAATATCACTTGGAGTATTGCTAAGCACAAATATTAGGCATGTGTGTCTCTGAGGAGCAAACTCAATAGCTTTTTTTTTATTTGAAATGGTCAGATCACATTTTAAAAACAGATAGCTAGGCACCTCAGGAATTTGCTGCAGCCTCCCGCTAGCTGCTTTCCAAGCATTCTCGTTTTCTGTTGCTCAGGCCCTCTTGGTATTCCATTTATGGACCTGTTAGCTAATAATACAACAAACAACTTAAAATACAAAAAGCGGGTGCCTCTTTTCGCAATCTTCTTCTTCCATTGGATTGAATTTCAGACAGATGGCGCAGACAGCTGGGGAGTTAGCCATCGAGGTAACATTAGGGGCCTTGCAGCTAAATTTGCTGAAGCTTATAGACAATTTTGATAGTTGAGAGGGTGTATATCAGTATCAGATTGTGGTGAAGAGTTGAAAGCTAATGGCAAAACCATTGCTTTCCCTGATAAAAGCTTGCTCCTGATTGACATGGGACAGCTGATTCGTTTTTTTAAAAAATCACTTGCATAAAAATGGTAGCTGTACTTCACCTGCTTTTCAGTGGACAGATGTTGCTAAATTAATCAAATGTAGAAAACATACACTGCTTATAAACGGTGTGGTTTTCTTTCTAGTCGCCTTGTTTCTGTTTTTATCTGAGGTCATTTTGTTATTAACCCAGGTTTTATTAGAACCAACTTGAGTAGCCTTGCTCCTCTTGTTGTGATGTGTTAACTATGGAACATACGTTTGTGAAGACCCTCCAAGTGCCCCTATATTTTCCAGGGACAGTCCTGGATTTACAGACACTGTCCTGGTTTCTGATTTGATCCTGGAATGTCCTGCTTTTCCTTAGGCCGTCCCTATTTTCATCAGAAGGGAAGTGAGTGGCTCTGTGGGTTAAACCGCAGAGCCTAGGACTTGCCAATCAGAAGGTCGGTGGTTCGAATCCCTGCGACGGGGTAAGCTCCCATTGCCCGGTCCCTGCTCCTGCCAACCTAGCAGTTCAAAAGCACGTCAAAGTGCAAGTAGATAAATAGGTACCGCTCGGGCGAGAAGGTAAACGGTGTTTCCGTGCGCTGCTCTGGTTTGCCAGAAGCAGCTTAGTCATGCTGGCCACATGACCCGGAAGCTGTACACCGGCTCCCTCGGCCAGTAAAGTGAGATGAGCACCGCAACCCTAGAGTCAGCGATGACTGGACCTAATTGTCAGGGGTCGCTTTACCTTTTATTTTCATCAGAAAAACATTGGAGGGTATGGAGTTATGTGACCCTTCTGAGCCAAGGAGATAAGTAACTATGCAACCTTTAGAAGACATCTGAAGGCAGCCCTCTATAGGGAATTTTAAAAATGTTTAATGCATTATTTTGTTTTTATATATGTTGAAAGCTTCCCAGAGTGGCTGGGGCAACCCAGTCCGATGGGCGGGGTATAAATAAAAAAATATTGCTGTTGTTGTTGAATTGTTGTTTTGTTGTTTAGTCGTCTTAGTCGTGTTCGACTCTCAGTGACCCCATGAACCAGAGCATGCCTTGGAAACTCTCACTTTCTTCTCAAAGTGAAATATACTCAGAGTCGAGTGTGGATTTCATGCTCTTTATTCAGCTCATAGTAGTGAGGAATGGAAGTTCCCTCGAAATATCTGCTTTATATACCGTACATTATTTCCACAATAGGCCCCACGTGATTGGCTAGTTCTGGGATTCTCCTGTAGGCCAATCAGGTTGCGGATTCACTTCCACCTGGAGTTGGATTGGGTGGCTCCTGCGGACCCATCAGACTGCTGCCTTCTGGATCCTATTGTTCTAGGGCCAATCAGACTGCTGCATTCTGAATCCTATTGTTCTAGGACCAATCAGACTGCTGCAATATGGATCCTATTCAACTCAGTACATAACACAAAGCTTCTCATTTTTATGTCCATGGAGTTTTCTTGGCAAAATACTGGAGTGGTTTGCCAGTTCCTTCTCCAGGTGGATCACATTTAGTCTAAACTCTCTGCTTTGACCAGTCCATCTTGGGTGGCCCTGCATGGCACAGCTTATAGTTCTTGGAGTTATTCAAGGCCCTTCGCCACGACAAGGCAGTGATCCATGAAGGGGTGTTGTTGAATAGGGAATCCCTATTTTCATCGGAGAAATGTGGAAGGTATGTTCACCTAACTTTTAGCAGTAAAGGAAGCGGAGCCAAGTTGTACTTCTCTGGGGGTGGTTTTCTTAGACCTAAAACAGCAAAGCCATTTGCCTATCAGATTGACAAACAGGCAGCTATTTGTGTCGTGTAGGAATTGTTCAAATTGTGGCCTGGACTGAGTATTTCTGGAATGGGCTATTGGCAGTCAAAATGCCCTCTTCCACCCACACAGGCATTCTGCCCTCCAGTTATGTAAATGGCAGTTCAGCAATTTCAAAAGAACCCCCATTTTCTTGTTCTTTGTCAGATCCCCTTTCTCATGTATCATTTATAGAGCATTCCTTCATTAAACTGCATACGGACCACACATTCCTCCTGAATTGGCAAGTTAAGTAGGTGCCTTATGACTGTTTTTGCATTGTTTATCCATGTATCCTCAAGGATGCTATTCATCAATATATTATTCATGGCCTGCTAGTCTAAATACATTTCTGTGCTAAATTTTGTGCTGTCAAAAAGGCTCTTGATATTCCTGCTCTGTACTAAAGATAATTATTTGATAGTATTTGGACTTGCTAATTCATCTTTTTGAGCTTTAATTCCTGTTATTTACAGAAATTGTCAACGCCAGTTTGCTCTTTCAGTCTATCCCATTCATTTCAAAGGAACCATGCTTAAAAACGTAGGAGCATGTCTGTGCTGGACCTTGCTACATAATCTCCGCTCAGAGCCAGGAAGCTGTACCAAGAAAGGGGCAATAGAGGGTGGATCTACACACAGGGGAAAAAATGCTATAAATAAGTCAGAAATTGAATTGTTATAACAAAAGAAAAAAAATGCCATGTAAAAATTGCTTAGAACATTTTTTTTGCTCTCTGGCGCCATCTGGTGCTGCATGTTTATAACGAATTCAAAATGTCATTTTTTGATTAATGTCGCTGAGTCCAGAGTGTTGTGTTTTGCTTTGTTTTATTGCCTCTGTTATGTCATGGTGCATCATGGAATAAGCCCACAGGACTGGTTTTACACTGCACAGCTTTGGGAAATTGGGTAGGCTGAATGGAAATAGCAGAGTGTTAAGTTAGCAGAATGGACTCTGCATCTTCAGATATCGTTTTTTGAATTCTCTCCCTTGTAAATTTCCTGGAAAGACCTCAACAGAAGCTGAGCAGGAGCCATTCTTCCACTATCTACTACTTATAACTGCAGGGTGTTTATTATTATTATTAAAGCCTTCATAAATGAAATCCTCAATATGTAGTTGGAAAGAATCAGTTCTACCATCTCATTTCACTGCCTACCAATTTCAGGATGTCAGCAGATATTTAAAAGACCTGCAAACATACCCTTCAACACTTCTCCAATGAAAATAGGGATGTCCTATTCCATAACAACAACAACATCATCAACAGCAGCAGCAGCAAACAACAATTTTATTACTTATACCCTTCCCATCTGACTGGGTTGCTCCAGCCACTCTGGGTGGCTTCCAACATATATTAAAATAAATAAATAAATAAATAAATAAATAAATAAATAAATAAATAAATGGAATAGTAGATAAATAAATAGTACTGTGACATGATATTTTTTTTAATTGAGAAAAGAGTTAAAATTGGGGAAGACCTACTCAGCCTGCCCTTGTTCATTTTTGAATGACTGGTCATTTAGAAATATTGTTAACTCCCTCTTATTTGTTGCCAGTTGTTGGTTAACACACGAACACTATTTGTGTTTGTGTGTAGCACAAGACATAGCCCATCTGAATCTAATTCCTTGTTCTATGGTGTGCTGGTATCTCATGATTTGTGGCATACACTCTCGATATTGTTGCAAGTTTTTTGGGGGGGTTAGGTTATCTGATGGCTTTAACATGAAACTGGGGTAGGAGGCCACAGTGAAGGAAAAATTGAAACTATTATCATAGCTGTCAACGTTTCCTTTTTTTAAAGGGAAATTCCCTTATTCCGAATAAGATTCCTCGCAAGAAAAGGCAAAAGTTGACAGCTATGTCTATTATTGACAGAAGGGTGGCTCCCATGAAGGTTGATGAAGAGGTGATGTTTTGAGCACTCTATATGATCATGCTGCCATGAAATGTGTAATTTTTAGCCTCCATAAATTGAGATGTGCTTTATAGTATCAATTCATTAATTGCTGTGCATTTTATAACGTATGACCAAGGTCCTAGAAACTGTGAGTGCTTTACATTTTTTAGCCTCTATGGAAATTTGTAAGTTTTGTAACCTTAGGTCACCTAGCGGAGTCCAAGATCAAGCCAATTAAAGTGCCTGCAATTTCCAAGTACAGTGGTACCTCAGGTTACAAAAACCTTGGGTTACAAATGCTTCGGGTTACAGACTCTGTCAACCCAGAAGTAGTACCTCGGGTTAAGAACTTTACTTCAGGATGAGAACAGAAATTGCGCGCCGGGGGCGGGAGGCCCCATTAGTTAAAGTGGTACCTCAGGTTAAGAATGGTTTCAGGTTAAGAACGGACCTCCAGAATGAATTAAGTTCATAACCAGAGGTACCACTGTACATCAGATTCTATAGAGGTGAGCCTCTCTCTACCCTGAGATGGTAGGTAATCAATTTTATGATGTTGATCACGTTGATCAACATCATCACCATCTTTTTACTAATGCAATAGGTCAGTGTTTCAGAATTCTGCCCGAGTCCTCAAAACAAATCCTCTCCTTTCTGTCAACTTGGTGAAATAGTTTTATCACATGGAGCATGGTTCCCCCCGGCAAAATAAAATGAGAGTTCCATCATTTTACCTGCCGCTGCATTTTCACAATGGATCGGGGAGTGAAATAACTCCAGTTCTGGGGCTGAAATTATCTCTTGTCTATGGATGGTTGTTAAAAGATGAGCTCGTAAAAATGGAGGGTGGGATGGCCAAGCTGAGGAGAAAAAACTTGAGCGATTGCCTTGCCAAAGTGATGTTCTTTTTCAAGCGAAAGTTTCCAAAATTGAAAGTGACTTTCACCAGCGCATGCTTTTTGAAACAAAACAAAGCGGATAACTTGGTTTGTGTCTATTTCTAATAATAAGGTATCCTATTTCCACTCTGCGAGATAATTTCGCAGCGCTACGGTAACCATAACTCTTGCATAGCTATTATGGAGGAAGAACATCTGCTTCTAGCTATAAATCTGTCATGTAACCAGTAAATCCCAACATGGAGACATTACCAGTTTATAACTTAAGAGCCCACAATAGCACAGATAAAAACAATATGTCTTGCCGAACAGTTGCAATGTCACCTCGAGTTCACTTTAAAAGTGTAGCAGACTCATAATATACTTTTTCATTGCGCCTTGACAAGTGTGACCTTTTACCATGCAGATATGCTTCCGATGGTGCTTCATGTTTAGGGCTGCCATACGTCTGCATTTTCCCGGATGTTACCCAGATTTAAAAGAAGGAATTGATGTACGGAGGGGATTTCCGGAAGGCGGTGCTTTGTCCTGGATCTTAGGCAAGGCAATCGACAAATCACATTTTTGGGGCGTCTTTGTAAAAAAAAAGCGCTCAACAATTTGGGGGGTTTACTAAAAAAAAAGCTGGACAACTTTTTAAAATATGGCAGCCCTACTGATGCTAGACTTTAGAACCTCCCAAAAAGAAGCATTTTACGATGGAGAGAAGCTTAATATAAAAAGAGGGCTCCCAGCATGCTCTTCAGCCATGCTGTGACACCAGCTCCACAACTGCACAATCTTTTTTTTAATATTTCATTTTCATTTTTTAAGCAGTGTTCTTATACATTCACATCATTTTTAGTTTTTACATCCCTCAGACTTCCCCTCACCCCAGTTTCCAATTTCCCCCTATATATGGTTTTTTGGTTGGGTTTTTTTTTGCATCTAATTGTTGTTGATTAGTCGTTTAGTCGTGTCCGACTCTTCATGACCCCATGGACCAGAGCACACCAGGCACTCCTGTCTTCCACTGCCTCCTGCAGTTTAGTCAAACTCATGTTGGTAGCTTCAAGAACACTGTCCAGTCATCTTGTCCTCTGTCATCCACTTCTCCTTGGGCCCTCCATCTTTCCCAACATCAGGGTCTTACCAGCGAGTCTTCTCTTCTCATGAGGTGGCCAAAGTATTGGAGCCTCAGCTTCATGATCTATCCTTCCAGTGAGCACTCAGGGCTGATTTCCTTAGAGAGGTTTGATCTTCTTTCTGTCCATGGGACTCTCCAGAGTCTCCTCCAACACCATAATTCAAAAGCATCAATTCTTCGGCGATCAGCCTTCTTTATGGTCCAGCTCTCACTTCCATACATCACTACTGGGAAATGCATCTAATTAGATTTTTCTAATTCATTTTATCTCCTTCTTTACCTGGATTCATATTACATTATAAGTGTTACAACGATCCTGCTAAAGTTTTAAAATATACACAGTGGTCTTTCTGATATTCTATAAACTGCTTCCACTCTTGACTGAATTTCTTGTCATCTTGGTGCCTGATCCTCACAGTCATCTTGGCCATTTCGGCCTAGACCATCATCTTGGTTATCTATTCTTCTTTAGTTGGGATTTTCTCCTCCTTCCACTTCAACAGACAAGCACAATCAATGAATTAAGCAGAAGCTAAAGCCTGTCATTCTTAGGAATGCTTTATCTGCTCCTTATGGACTAATGTATAAGATCGGTGCATAACGGCCCTTTGGATTTTGCACTTCTGCAAATTTTGTGATGTAGTGCTAAGCTCAAACTACACATCAACATGTGTTTAAAATGCATATTTAGAAATGGAAAATAAGCATGGATATTTTAAAAGATAATATTTTATAAAAAATATTCAAATATATAAGTACAAAATGTAATGCAGTTTTTGAAAATAATAATAATCACAGATTAATGCAGAAATGGGATTAAACAGAAATATGAATTTGCTCTTCATGTTATAATAATATGTTTTTCATATTAACTAACAGATCCCTAAATAAAATTATTGTTAATGTCATTATTAATTAAACTTACTGGTTGCTTTGTTTGCAGAAGGGACTCAGATATATATATATATATATATGCAGGTTTTGGTGTCCTCGGGTGTCTTCCCGTGTAAAAGTTGGGGTGTCTAGGCGACGTTTCGACGAGGTCTCACTCGTCATCTTCAGGCTGGTGCTTTCGGCTTCTTGTTACTGGAACAGAGCAGGATCTCAGTGTTTGAGTTCCTATAAATACTGTTGAGGAGGTGTGGTGTATAGCCTCCAATGTTCTGGGCAGAGAGGAGGTTCCCAGGCTAGTGTGCCTTTTCTTCTTTTGTTCCTTAATTACTTGAGGGATATCTTGAGTGATTTCTTGAGTGATTTCCTGAATCCCACTTAGGTGGGTCATTAGGTGTGGATTAGTTGCTAAAGCCTTCGTGTCTTGAACTCTTGAACTTTGTGAAGAGTTTTTCTGAGAAGATGGCTGTACTGCACTTGGTTGTGCTCTGGCTTGGCTTCGTGTATAGGGGCGAGCTGTGGTTTTGTGGCCTGTGCCAGCCAGATCTGTGTAGGGATTGCAGGGGGGTGCAGCATCCGGAGGTGCCGCCCTGGTTTGGCTACTGGATGGTGTCTGTAATTTATCTGTGGAGAGGGTCTGGGTTTGGGTCTGGTGTGGTTGATTGGTGATGGCGTTCTGTGTGCCTCTGGATCTGGTGTCAGATTTTGTGGGGAGGGCTAATTTCCAGATGTCTGGCAAGCGGGATGTGTCGTCACGCTTGTTCATGTTGTGAGGGTGTTTCTCTATCTCGATGGCTTCCATGATTATTCTCTTGTGGTGATGTTCCATGTTAAAGAGCAATTTGGAATCTGCAAAATTAATTTCGTGTCCTGTTTCTTTCATGTGTTGGAAAAGAGAGGAAGTTTTTTCTTCTTTTTTGACGGCATTCTTGTGTTCTGCGATCCGTGCATTTATTCGTCTGTTTGTTTGTCCAATGTACGTGGCTGGGCAGACTTTGCAGGGTATTTCATAGACCCCTTGGTTTTCCAACTGAATTTTATCCTTGGGGTTTCTGAGGATATTGGCTATTTTTTGGTTGGTGCAAAAGGCTGTTTTGATATTGTGTTTATGGAGGATTTTGCTAATTTTATCTGTAGTGCCCTTGATATAAGGAAGGAGGGCTATGCCATTGTTTTCTTCTGTGTCTTGGTTTTTGGGGGGTGTTTCTTTTTGGATTAGCTTCGTAACCCTGTTTTGCTGGTATCCATTGGCAATTAACACATTTGAGAGATTCTGTAACTCAGTTGTCAAGTGGTCTTCGTCAGCCAGGCGTTTGGTTCTGGAGATGAGAGTCTTGGCTACGGAGTTTATTTGTGCAGGGTGGTGGTGTGATTGTGCATGTAAGTAGCGGTTGGTGTGTGTTTTTTTCCGGTAGATAGTGTGTCCTAGGGAGCCATCAGGTTTTTTGTAGATTAGGACGTCAAGGAAGGGAAGTTGGTTGTTGGCTTCTATTTCCATAGTGAATTGTATTTTGGGGTGTAGGCTGTTGAGATGTGTGAGGAAGCTATCCAGTTTTTCCTTCCCGTGTGGCCAAATTACAAAGGTGTCGTCAACATATCTGAGCCAAAGTTTGGGTTTGTGTTCTGACTTGTCTAAAGCATTGGTTTCAAAGTGTTCCATGTACAGGTTAGCGATGACCGGTGAGAGGGGTGATCCCATAGGTGCTCCTTCTATCTGTTTGTATCTTTGTCCATTGTGGATGAAGTACGTGTTGGTTAGGCAGTGGTTGGTCAGGTCCAAGATGTATTCGGGGGGATTGTATTTGTTTTGAATGGCTGTCAAGGCTTCATTAATGGGCACTTGTGTGAAGAACACAAGTGCCCATTAATGAACAGAACACAAGTGCCCATTAATCGCAGAACACAAGAATGCCGTCAAAAAAGAAGAAAAAACTTCCTCTCTTTTCCAACACATGAAAGAAACAGGACACGAAATTAATTTTGCAGATTCCAAATTGCTCTTTAACATGGAACATCACCACAAGAGAATAATCATGGAAGCCATCGAGATAGAGAAACACCCTCACAACATGAACAAGCGTGACGACACATCCCGCTTGCCAGACATCTGGAAATTAGCCCTCCCCACAAAATCTGACACCAGATCCAGAGGCACACAGAACGCCATCACCAATCAACCACACCAGACCCAAACCCAGACCCTCTCCACAGATAAATTACAGACACCATCCAGTAGCCAAACCAGGGCGGCACCTCCGGATGCTGCACCCCCCTGCAATCCCTACACAGATCTGGCTGGCACAGGCCACAAAACCACAGCTCGCCCCTATACACGAAGCCAAGCCAGAGCACAACCAAGTGCAGTACAGCCATCTTCTCAGAAAAACTCTTCACAAAGTTCAAGAGTTCAAGACACGAAGGCTTTAGCAACTAATCCACACCTAATGACCCACCTAAGTGGGATTCAGGAAATCACTCAAGAAATCACTCAAGATATCCCTCAAGTAATTAAGGAACAAAAGAAGAAAAGGCACACTAGCCTGGGAACCTCCTCTCTGCCCAGAACATTGGAGGCTATACACCACACCTCCTCAACAGTATTTATAGGAACTCAAACACTGAGATCCTGCTCTGTTCCAGTAACAAGAAGCCGAAAGCACCAGCCTGAAGATGACGAGTGAGACCTCGTCGAAACGTCGCCTAGACACCCCAACTTTTACACGGGAAGACACCCGAGGACACCAAAACCTGCATTCCTGTACCCGTGAAAATCTACGAAAGCATATATATATATATATATATATATATATATATATATATGATATACATTAAAATCAGCATGAAGCAAAAGTAGAGAAATCTAAAACATATTCTCTCATATATATATGTGTGTGTGTGTATATATATATATATATATATAATCGAGGATTGGTTTGGATGTCACCTTGAGTGTTCTCCAGGCATCAGGCATGTGGTTTTATAAGTGTTAGATAAGATTTTGTAGCAGAAACTGGGAGTGGTTGAACCCGACTCTTTGTTAAGTTAGTGGCCCTAGCATCTTTTTTATGTGGTGAAAGTGTTGGCCTTGTAGCCATAGAAATAAGTGATAGTGATAATAATAATAATAATAATAATAATAATAAAATAATTCTATTTATACCCCGCCCTCCTCAGCTGAAGCTGGGCTCAGGGCGGCTAACAACAATCAAAATAATCCTACATTCTAAAAACATTTCATTATAATTAATTAATTAATTAACCTTTCATTATAATTAATTAATTAAATAAATCCAATTGATGGCAACCATTAAGCAAAATTCTGTGCAGATTGCCAGAGGAGGGGGTCAGGCTGCACCCTGACCAAAGGCCTGGTGGAACATCTCTGTCTTACAGGCCCTGCGGAAGGATGTCAAGTCTTGCAGGGCCCTAGTCTCTTGTGACAGAGCGTTCCACCAGGTTGGAGCCGCAGCCGAGAAAGCCCGGCTCTAGTTGATGCTTTCAGAGGGGGGTGCCTTCACTCCCACAACCTGTCTGGAGCCCACCTCCTTCTTAATTTTGCTTTTTAGTCTGCTCTCCTTTTAATTTGTTTCTCTCATTATTCCCCTCCTTCTCTCCTTTCTGTCAAATAAAGCCTTTTTCTTTCTTCCCTGCACTGCCCATTACCCTATTTCCTGAATTTACCCTATTTTTATAATTGTATCCAAGTATTTTCTTGTAATTGTATCCAGGTATTTTAAATTGTATCTAGGTATTTGTTGTAATTGTGCATTTACTACTTGTAAATGTGTATCCCTAAGGTGTCCCTTATGCAATTGTTACATTTGGCGTCCAGTAGCACTGTAGAGACCAACTAAGTTTGTTCTTGGTATGAGCTTTCATGAGCATGCACACTTCTTCAGATACATCAAAATTAAACACCCTAATTTTAGTGGAAATCACTAGGACCAAAGCTTAGAGATTTGTGTCTCTATGTTTTCTATCCTTTTGCATTAGTTTCTCATAGCAGAATAGTTACATTTTACATTTTAAATTCCTTTTTATAAATCTGTTACGGTGCAATCCTATGCATATTCACTTGGAAGTAAACCCCTCTGTGTTCAGCGGGGTTTACCTAGTACGTGTGTTTAGGATTAAAGTCTTAGCGTAGGATTCCACAGTGGCTAAAGAGGCTTTTATTTATTTGCTTTAGCTGCTGCATAATTTCTAGGAGTCAGTGAAACTGGCATATGTGGGCTGCTCCTCATTAAAACCTGTTTACAATACATCATATGATTGCCTAACTCAATACGGCACAAAGAAGCTCTGTGCTTATACTCTTGATAAGTTTGAGATTAGTTTTCAAATTAGGGTTATATTCAGCTGTGGCAATTAGAGCTATAGTCGGCTGATTTCCACTTAAGATATGCCTGGTGTTTGCAGGCATCCACTGAAAGGAACAGATTTCAAGATACCAGTTTAGTGCTTTATTTTTATTAGTAGTTAATTGGTTCTGGGATGGTGATGGTGGAAGAGTAAGTGGATGTTCTCCGGTGGAAATTATAAATATACAGGCTTAAGAAAGTAGGAAAAATCTATCACCTGCATAAGCTATCATTGCTGATCAGTAGTTAAGGTGTACTGAAATACTCCCTGCCCTCCACAATCTTCCAAAACAATTACCAATACATGGGTTGGGTCAAGTCTAAGTTAGTTCTGGTTTAATCCTAATGAAATTAATGCAATTTAGGCTAGTTGCGGTTAACTTGTCCCATTGATATATATTTTTAGAATTCTAAGGAAATTATCAAAAGCATAGAGAAAGAAGAAAGTGGTTTGTGACAGAAATTAAATAATAATAGCACTCCTTCCTAATAATTTTGGTCAGATGTGGTGTAGGATCCAGCAAGATTTGTAGTAGTAACAATTAAGAATGGCTGTAGGACTGCTCCAATTTCATGGTGGCGCCATCAGCTCCCAAAACAGCCTGTTACACATGGAAGGTTTCCACATGAAAGTGAATTTCTCCACATCGAACTGCTTACAAATCCCAAGACCAAATGTGAAACCTTCACACCTGGGGGCTGGATTGGGTGGCAGCCATTTTGCTGGCATCACATCTGAAGTGGTCCTTAATGCTGGAATGAATAACCTGTGGCCCTCTAGACATTGCTCTACTACAATTCCCATCACCCCTGACCACTGGCCCTGCTTGCTGGGATTGATGGAAGCTGGAATCCGATATCTGGAGGGCAACAGCCATACCCACATTCTTGCCTTAGTGGATGTGTTTTGCTCACATTTGTGTTCAGAGTTGAAGTCTCACTCAGGCAGATTGTCATGGTAGGGCTGTTGCCTTCCTCTGAAGTTTGATCCTAATAATTTGCACTAATAATCTCTAGGTATTTGTCCCATAAGCATCGCTGGCTGGAAGGAGATGTGGGATGACTAATTCTGCCTTGGGTTAGGTCTGTTGGTAACGTATGACACCGTTTTCTGTGAATTGTAATGAGTGGTTATCAAAAAAAGATGCAAAACAACAAAAACATGGCACTTTGGATGTGTTTTAGAACTGCGTTGAAAGGAAACTATGGTCAATAACATGCTGTCAAGCATTCCTTCAGTGTAAAATTGGAGGTTTTAAGGCGAATGAAATTGTTATCCATTGCTGCCATCCTCTCTCAGAGTTCTGCGTGTTGACATATTAACTTGCCCAGCCAGCTACAAGTTGGCTTTAGGGAAATGTCTCCATTATTGAATCAGTTATACTATGTAATAAAAACGAACACCAAACGGGAATTGGAATACACCATAGAAATATTACTGAGACAGCTAATTTTCTGACTTGTCATGATTATATATCAGGATATCAGCAGAAAAAAATAGATAAATAACACCTGAAATAGGCTTAAATAGGCTTAAGCCTGTGGTATCATTTCTTTAAAAAACATATTTTAATTCACTAATTTAATAACAGACAAGCAATGATGTAGGTCATAGCTAATGGTGTGTATGATCAGTGATTAGTGTAATTCTTGTAACCACTGAATGTTCCATTCTTGTAACTACGGAGTTTGCCAAGGCACTTACTCACTGGAGCTGGGGGATATTAATGTCCCTGATCTAATCAATCATTGATTTCTCCACCAAAAAGCCAATCTCTTGGCTTTATTTTTCTTTTGCAATTTGTCCAGTAGTCTGTTTCCCAAAACAAAGATGGCTTTCTGTAATCTAAGGCGAGCAGTTTGGCAGCGCCTGAGCCGAAAAGCTTCCCTGTCACCGAAGATAATGGTTTTACTAAAGAAACTACGTTGCACCTTTGTGTGTGTGGATCTGGTGGCCGTCCTCCAGGATCGTTATGAGTGCCAACATACTTCCACCCTAAATGTACAAATGGTGAAGACATTTCCTCTAATTGCATTTGTTTCTTTTAGGGAATTGGAGGAGAACAGATAAGATCTGAAACTCTCACGGGGCTGCAAGATTATTATCAGGCGAAACCAGACAAGATGTTACTCATGCAATTAGCAAATTGCATGAATGTCTATTTTAAAGTTAATAGTAAGCATGCCTTCCCCTCCTAGCAATCCAGACTGACAGCCTGTCTACAAGTCTTCAACTTTTTGCCTCCACTTTGGTCCTGATTGACACAGACACTCTGCTTTTGTTATTTGTATTAGAAGAAAAATTCCCATTTGCATCTATGGGAGTTTGTCGTCTAGTGTAAATCACTGTTGAAGGCCTCTCAGTCTGGAATGGGACTATGGTTGGGAACGCAAAGTTAAAGCCCCTTATCCTCATGCAAGGCCCAAACTGGACCAGCACTTGGTGTTTACTTTTTAAAATACTGTCCACATAATTGTTAATAATATGACTAGTTTTTTGTAGGTTCCATATACTTTCCTCCCAATTTGCATCTCCAAGCTGTGCATGACCATTTTGGATAAAACTCAGGCTGGATCTACACACAGGGAAAAACATGCTATACATAAGTCATTAATTAGATTGTTATAACAAAAGGGAAAAAAAAACCCTATGTGAAACCGCACAAAGTTTTTTGCTCTACAGCGCCATCTGGTGCCGCATCTTCACAACAAAGTTACAATGATATAACTGACTGAGTGTAGTGGAGTCCCTGTTTTGTTGCATGTAGCACTCCTTCTGCAGTTCATCTTCAAACAAAAACGACATTATGGAGCTTGCTCTCTGCTGCAGTGGAATTTCACATACTCGTGTAATTAGTACATTATTCCCGCTATTCATTTCGGTAGAAAGGAAACACAATGAAAATGGGTTTGGGGAGAGGAAGTAATCAATTACATATCATTTGCGGACTGAAAACAGCAACAACAACGACAACAACAGCAACAGTGAATACCAATCATATTCTTTGGTCTGATTTCTGTTCTGGACATGGGGCGAACATATCTCTGTAAGAGATATATAAATACAATATAATGTATAAAATCACCCAGAGATCTATCAATTGATCGATGTAGCAGTGGGAAAAGGAAGGCTGGGATCTACTGAGAGATCTCTGGCCTCTTGGTGCCAGAGTTCTCTGAATGTCAAGGAAGCTTTCCTTAAATTTATTTCTACAGCCTGTTTGGTACGACTGAAAATTATAACTTAACACATTATATTGTGTTGATGGAGCATCAATTCCCATCGTTTCCCTGCTCTTATCATGCGTTCCCAGTTTTGAAGCTTGGTTATGCTGACGTGATGTTTTATCACTCGGCATGCTATGTACTCTAGGGAGTACATAGCAAAACGGAGGCAATAGGAAGCACTGCAGTTTAAAACTCAGAGGAGGCCAAGTTTGCATACTTGAGGACCACAGAAGTGCAAACTATGCCAGGCAAGCTTGATGCCATCTTATTTTAACACCTTCCCAGCTCTACTGAATCTCAGCATGGGGACCAAGGCTTCTGTGAGTCTCAGTTCTATTACTGAGCTGTTTCATTGAGTGAAAATCTTTTTAGTGGAAATTGTGAACATGCATTTTTCCAATTTTCCTCCTCTTGGGCTCCTTTTAAGAGCAGGCACCTGGATTTGATCCTTGCAACATTATTTCAACACTTTAGTACAGATGTTAGAGCACAGTACCCATGTGAATTCCAGGTTGTTTTATGGAATAATTACTGACCTTTCCAATGTCATTAGAGGCTAGTTACAGGAAACAAATGGAGTCTAAATTATTATGAGTCACCTGATGCAGGAATTTAACACTTCTAAATGTTTTGGAGAAGGGCCAATCTGAACCACCATGTTGCAAATTTTTTTTTTTGAACATTTTGGAAATAAAACCCCAACTACATAGATTCTGAGGGGGTCCAAACTGGTGGCAATTTTCCGGGAAAGAGATCCTGGGTTTGTGACGCACATTTCACTGAAAATATAGCCTTGGTGGAAGAACATATACAGTTGTACCTTGGAAGTAAGAAAGAATCCATTCTGGAAGTCCGTTCGACTTCTGAAATGTTCAGAAACCAAAGCGCAGCTTCCGATTGGCAGAAGGAAGCCGTGTCGGACCTTTGGCTTCCAAAGAACATTGCCAAACCGGAACACTCACTTCTGGGTTTGTGCCGTTCGGGAGCCAAAACGTTCGACTCGCAAGGCGTTCAGGATCCAAGGTACGAGTGTACTTTGCATATAACTGGAGATAGATGGATCTTGGGTTACAAGGGCTGGAAAAAACCTCTCCTTGGCACACTGGATATCCTCTTTGTTTGGACATCACGCTAAACTGTAGCTTAGTGCAACGTGAACAAGCCAGAACAAAACTTGGACTCCTGCACTCACCATTCCCATAGTCCTCTCTGTTTTCCACTTTCACTTTTGATTAACTGCAGTTTAGTATTTGGGTGGCCAGCCTCTTGAAACCTCTGAAATTTCTTCTCGCAGCCTTCTTTGTCCTAAGGTAGCAAAGATTTCCCTCTGCCCTTGAAAAATACAAAACACACAGAAAAGCTCAAGATACACGTTGATCTACCCACACGTAGTTGTTATCTCTGAGTAACGTAGAAAATAATAGGATATATTTTACCGAAAGTCTTCAAATTTACACGACCCTTTAAAAATTAGCTGATGAAGGTGAATACATCGAAACAGGGCCCTGTCCTGGTTTCCGATCCATAACTGACTCCTGACTTCTGCACAATGATTGAAACTAAGACCTTCATGTTGAATCTGACTATGGACTAACATGAACTTGTCTCTACTCATAAACTCTTATCTCTAATTCTGTAACGAATTATTGTGTTATACATAGCTTTATGAGTTTTAGTTTGTAATCTCTGTTAGAATTTGTAGTCTCCTCAAAACCAGTATAAAACCCAGCCCCTGATATCATTCATAATGATTTCTGCTCATGATGGTATTGGGGCAGTTATATGTGACCCTGCTTTCCATATTGTTTCTGCCTGCTAAGTTCTGTAGCAGGGGGGCTGCTTTGTAACCCTTGGTTTTAAGTTGCCTTATTTCAAACTGAAGTCAAGGACAAAGCAATCTGTAAATGAAAACTTCCACTCTCTGCCTCATGATGATGATGATGGAGATGGAGCAGGAGGAGCTTGTTTCGTCCAAGCCGTGCTGCAACTTTTTCTCATACAAATCTATGGTTTACTGTGACGTCTGAACTCAGCCAGCACTAAACTAGGCGGTGCACTATTCTGACTCAAAAGAAAGAATCTTCATAGTCAGCCAAGCTAATGGGCTATTATCTACCACTTCAATGTGGTATAAAAACTTTCTAGTGCAGTAAAACAGTCATACCATGAAAACTGCACAGGCAAACTTTGGACATTTTCTTTAAATTGCCTCTATGATTATTTGTCCTTTTTTTCCAGAAAAGCATAAGAAACATGATAATGCTTGAAATCACACATTATGCTATTGGGAAAAAAGCCCCACTGCTGCTTTGAAAACAACCAAATTCTTTATATTGCCTTTTTAAGCAGATGCTTGTTTGCTTGTTCCTGTCAACAGTGTTTATTCTTTAACAATGTTTGCATATTCTGTTCTGTAAAGCCTGGGATTTCTCTGAAAGCCAGGCAATGATTTTGCATGTGTCATTGTTGGTTCTAAGCCACTGGGTGTCATTTTCTTCCGTCTCCACTTTAATTTTATACCGGGAAGCCCTAACTTGTCTTACAATTGCAGCAAAAGAAGAGAGAGCACTGCCTGGTTCCCCAGGTGCTAAAATAAATTTAGACGAGGAAGACCGGTAGAAAAAGGCAAGGGGATGATTTTCCATTCATAATGATGCAGTCTTTATTGAAGTCCTTTGTAAAGTATGCTTTTTATTATAAGGGATGGGCTAAATGTTCCAACAGAATATGCTTGCATTATGTACCATGCTGACAAATGCATAGGACAGCAGAATAAGAAAATACAGTGGTACCTCGGTAGTCAAATGGCTTGGCTCCCAAACAAATTGGCTCCCGAATGCCACAAACCCAGAAGTGTGTGTTTGCAAATGTTTTTCGGAAGCAGAACATTCGACATAGCTTCTGTGGCTTCCAACTGAGTGCAGGAAGCTCCTGGAGCCAATCAGAAGCCGTGCCTTGGTTTTTGAACGGACTCCCAGAATGGATTAAATTCAAGAACCAAGGTACCACTGTAGTGGCGTAGGAGAGTTGGGGGGGGATACATTTGGTTTCAGATGGTACATTGGTAAAGGTAAAGGTACCCCTGACCATTAGGTCCAGTCGTGCCCGACTCTGGGGTTGCGGCGCTCACTTTATTGGCCGGGGGAGCCGGCGTACAGCTTCCGGGTCATGTGGCCAGCATGACTAAGCTGCTTCTGGTGAACCAGAGCAGCACACAGAAATGCTGTTTACCTTCCCGCTGGAGCGGTACCTATTTATCTAGTTGCACTTTGACGTGCTTTCGAACTGCTAGGTTGGCAGGAGCAGGGACCGAGTGACAGGAGCTCACCCCGTCACGGGGATTTGAACCACCGACCTTCTGATCAGCAAGTCCTAGTCTCTTTGGTTTAACCCACAGAGCCTCCTGCGTCCAGGTACATTGGTAAATGAGTCTAAAAAGCATCTACGGTGGCGTAGTGTTAAGTCTGGAAGTGTATACTTGAATCTTTCCCAATCTGGGGCCATCCAGATGTTTTGGACTCCAATTCCCATCAGTGTTACTCAGCATGGCCTGCAATCAGGGATGAAGTGAGTTGTAGCCCGGAACATCTGGGAGGCACCAGGTAGAAAATGGCTACTCTAGGTGACATTGGAACTGCATACTGAGATTAAAGTTACATTTTCAATCACTGCCGTGCCTGTGGTGCTCACATAGCAATCTGAGTAATCTCTGTATTTCATTATTAAAGCTATGTATTTATTATGCTGCGAATATAATTTCCATATGTGATCTTGAATCCCCAACAAGAGAAAGAGCTATTTCCCTAACTGCATCTCATTCCGGCCTGAGATGAAATATCACACTCCCTTGCCAACATCGCTCAAAATGCAGAGCAGCTGGATTGTTTGCCCAAAATGATGTTCCAGGTTGTTCTCCTGGACAGAACTCGGTATCTGAAACTTATAAAAGCGCTTAGGTTGCTTTGTTTCATCGTGGACAACAGCCAGCTGAAATACATTTCGCCGGACTTCCACCACAAAATTCCCAAGAACACTGTTATGGAACAGTCACACCTCCTTGCACATAAACTCTTTCCCATCACTATGGAAAAGATACACATTAACCTTTATAGATTAATCTTTGCAGCGTTACAGGAAAACGTGTGGCACCAAATGAAGAAAATAATATATTTCAATAGTTAGAAAGACCCACATGTGGCCACTTTTATTGCAACACCTGAATGCACTGACAGCACATTTTAAACTTTCCTCCATAAAGGGAAACACATTGAGCTGGGAGTATTATTCCACCAGCACATTGTAAGTGGAAAGTGTCAAAATAGCACACTGACTTCCTTGGAACAAGCATAAGTCATGGATGTGGAGGAGTGGATTGAGCTGCATGAAGAAGCAACTCTTGCAGGGAATTTTGCACAGGTCCGTGTGCACAGGAAAAGAAGGGATGTCGATGTGCAGTGGAGAATTTATGTGACCCATCACTTGTTATATTACATGCAGCTTGTGGACAGTGCTGGCCGGGTGGATATTTTTAAGCCTTGTCAGATCTATGGAAAGTCGGGTGTGATTGACAGAAGGGTTTTATTAATTTGTCTGTTGCATGCAGTGAAAAGAATGCTAATACAATGAATAATTTGCCTTTGCTGTATAAATTATGCAATCCTATACACACTTCCCTTGAAATAAGTCCCATTAAACTCAACATGGCTTATGCGTTTTGGCTGAGAGGAGGACAAACAGAAGGAGGAAGTGAATTAGGAGAGGATTTAGTTATATTTAGCTGATTGCAACCTCTGGAAGCTTGTGAGCAGGAGCTCATGAGAAGGACTTGTACACAGGGGTGTTTAGTGGGGAAGTATGAGGGGGAGGCCCAGAGTGTTGTCTCATGCTGTAGGTAAAGAAAGTTAAAGGACCCCTGGATGGCTAAGGCCAATCAAAAGTGATTATGGGCTGCGGCGCTCATCTTGATTTCAGGCCAAGGGAGCTGATATTTGTCCACAGACAGCTTTCTGTGTCATGTGGCCAGCATGACTAAACCGCTTCTGGTGCAAGGAGACACCACGACGGAAACAAGAGCACACAGAAACACTGTTTATCTTCCCGCTGCAGAGGTATCTATTTCTCTACTTGCACCGGTATGTTTTAGAACTGCTAGGTTGGCAGAAGCTGGGACAGAGCAATGGGAGCTCAGCCCGTCATGGGGATTCAAACTGCCGACTTTCTGATCAGCAAGCCCAAGAGGCCCAGTGGTTTACACCACAGTGTCACCTACATCCCTAATTGTCTCATGGTGTATGTAGGACCAAGAGACATGGATGTCAACGGAGCTGCTGTAGTGACTTGCAGCACCTGTGCCATGGTTGTCTTCTTGTCTAAGAACGTGCAAAGTTACACCTGCAACCAGTGCAAGCTGGTTGCCTCGCTGGAAGAGACAGTACAGCAAGTACAGCAACTTGAGGTCCACCTAGCCACATATTGAGCTATTGGGTAAAATTACCGTATTTTTCGCTCTATAAGACGCACCAGACCACAAGATGCACCTAGTTTTTGGAGGAGGAAAACAAGAAAAAAAATATTCTGAATCTCAGAAGCCAGAACAGCAAGAGGGATCGCTGCACAGTGAAAGCAGCAGTCCCTCTTGCTGTTCTGGCTTCTGGGATAGCTGTGCAGCCTGCATTTGCTCCATAAGATGCACACACATTTCCCCTTACTTTTTAGGAGGGGAAAAGTGAGTCTTATAGAGCAAAAAATACGGTAATTCAAATCTCCAGGGCCTGATGAACTGCTCCCAAGGGTACTAAAATAACTTGTGGATGTCATCTCAGAGGCTCTGTCTATAATCTTTTGAAAATTCTTGGAGATCAGGTGAGGTCCCTACAAACTGGAGGTGGGCAAATGTTGTCCCCATCATCAAAAAAGGGGGAAAAGAAGACCTGGGTAACTTCCAATCAGTCCTGTTGACATTGATACCAGGAAACGTTCTAGAACTGATCATTAATTGCGAGCACTTAGAAAAGGATGCTGTGATTACTAAGACCCAGCATGGGTTTCTCAAAAAAAAATATTGAATCTCATTTCTTATAGTAAGAGATGTTTGACAGTGGAACAGAGTCCCTTGGAAGGTGGTAGATTCTCCTTCCTTGGAGGTTCTAAAGCAGAAGTTGGGTGACCATCTGCCAAGGATGTTTTAGTTGAGATTCCTACATTGCACGGGGTTGGACTGGTGACCCTCAAGGTCCCTTCCAACTCTATGATTCTAGACTGCTATAGGATCGAATGTTTAAACTTCTTTCTGTATACGTAAATATGCATTTTCTCCCATATGTTTAGTCTATAAATGGAGAGGGTAACATTACCATGCCTGTTAGCTCTGCCCCTAACTTTTGCATTCTGCCACGCCCATGATATGTAGCTGAAGATGACATATAGATAGTATTTCAGCAAGAACTCTGGAATTCTGGTGCTTCCTAAGAGATTTGCTCCTGAGTCTTGACTACCTTGCTTTGTAGAATAAAGGAGGGTGCAATAGCCCATTCACGCATGCAAAGAAAATATTTGCTTGTACCCCATTCTGCCATGGCAGGTGCTGGGGACTGCAGCATTTTCTTATGAGGAGATGGACTTAACAAGAGCTCCTGCATGGTGGTCCTAACCTGGTAGGGCAAGCATGCCACTACTTGCAAACAGTTATGGGTAGATTGTCCAGTTTGCATGAGCTCACCATTCCCACCGCTTCTTGGCATGGGCTGGCTGAGGCCAATGGGAGTTATAGTCCAAACATCAGGAGGGCACCACGTTGGGGAACTTAGTGGGTCAGTATTGCCCCCGAAAGAGCAGATGGGTGCTTACTTGAAATGAGATCTGATGATGCTTTCCTGCACTGCAGGAATTAGATGACTCTCAGGGTTCCTTCTAATGCTACAATTCTATGAAGAAGGCCACCTGCAAGAAAGCAGTTGCATCTACCCCCATATCAATCTGTTCATGGTTGCATGAGTGCTGGAACCTGCCATTTCAAGCAGCCAGTCGACAGGGCAAAACCATGGGATCATATTGTCTAGTTTATTTCTCAGGCCAACCCAAAGTGTCCTCAGTCAGTATGCCAAACTAGTTTAATCAGGCTCAATGACATTCTTGAAGGCTGCGCCTCAGTTCTGGAAATACTGGAGCCTATGTTGGAGATGATTGGGATGCGGGTGGCGCTGTGGGTTAAACCACAGAGCCTAGGACTTGCCAATCAGAAGGTCAGCAGGTCGAATCCCCGCGATGGGGTGAGCTCCCTGCTCCTGCCAACCTAGCAGTTCGAAAGAACGAAGTGCAAGTAGATAAATAGGTATCGCTCCGGCGGGAAGGTAAACGGCATTTCCATGTGCTGCTCTGGTTCGCCAGAAGCGGCTTAGTCATGATGGCCACATGACCCGGAAGCTGTACGCCAGCTCCCTCGGCCAATTAAGCAAGATGAGCGCCACAAACCCCGAGTCAGCCACGACTGGACCTAATGGTCAGGGGTCCCTTTACCTTTACCTTATGTTGGAGATGGGAATACATATACCCAGTGCTATTTTTCTAGAAAAAGAGGTTCCAGGGCTCACCTTCCTTGTTCTCTTAGAATGGCAATGGCACCCACCTGAGAGGTGTCAGAGCTGAGCTCTTGTGAGCTCCGACTGAAAAAAAAGCCCTGGATATACTGTGCATATATCAAGCTGGATTTTGGTAACTAAAATAAAGCTAATATTAGGTGGGTTTTCCATAGTTATGTTTTATCCCATCCATTTCAACAGGTTTTTCTCCATATTTCTCACATGCATTTGTACATCAGCCTGGGGCTAGACTAGAGCAATCTAACTGCCCAATGTAAGGTACAAAATGCAATCGTACAGTTAACTTACACAAATAATTTGTACGGGAGTGTCAGCACAGATATCTCCCACAGCAATTTCAATCATAATTCCGCTGTATTTCAAGCAGAAAGCTGGCAGGTCAAAATCAAAGTAGTTTTGATCATGGATCTCCTGACATCTTGACTTGTTCTGTTTGAAGGCCAACCCAAAGGGCCCTCTGCCTTCCTCGCTCTTATGGGAAGGAACCATTCAACTATTAAATGGCTCCTTGCATATAACTTGTTTCAAACTATTAGCACATGGTGTGGTTTCTTCCCTTCATTATATCAGCTGCTTATTATAGAATCTCTCTGGCACAGAAGCAAGAGGGAAGAAGGAAGGGAGGCTCCGTGTCATCGTGCCATTGTGCCAGCCAATACAAAGTGACAGAAAGAGGGTTAAGACAGGGTTGAAGGTATTAAAATATGAATACTGCACATTGATATGCAGAGTACAAGAGTGCTAATCTTGCACATTTTTCATTCCATGCATATTGTGGAAGAGTGCCTTGGAAGCACTACAGAATTGTACATTTCTGATTAATTCAAGACTCTGTCTATAGGAGCACATGTGCAGAGCCCTGATAAGGAGAAACAATGTTCTAACATATAAACATTTTTTTAGAGGCCTAAACAATTTGGAGCCGCTAAGTGCATATATACTAGACACCGATACTTGCTTATTGACTTTTGTAATTGCAGGAAGAATAAATTGCCGCCATATCCAATCCTGGCAATCCTTAAAACACTTCTTAAAAGTCTGAAAATTAAGGTCTCCAATTGTATTAATTTTTAGTTAACAGAAATTCAAATGCTTATGGTCTGCATTTTATTGCAACCCATTTTGGATTTCATTTATAGAAATGGAGTAAAGATAGGGAGCTATTAGTTGAGTCTCCCACTCTGTTGTTAACTAGGTTCTATCCAAACTGAACTGAGAGATAGGCTAAAATCCCACCCACTTTACTAACAGATGAATGGTTAATAGAAAAAGAAAAAGCATCAGTACAGTTCTTAAATGAAAAACTCATGCACTTCAATGGCACACATTCAGGAACACATTAAGGCTTTCTACAGATTTTTTGTTTCCTCTATGTCAACCCAGGAAAGGAGGCTGCCCATATCAGTTATCCTACTTCCTACTGCCTGTTGTCTTTGTCCATGGAATTTGACAACAGGTTGTAGGAAGTAGGGTAACTGATATAAGACAGCATCTTAAAAAGCAAGGACATCACCTTGCCAACAAAGGTCTATATAGTTAAAGCTATGGTTTTCCCAGTAGTGATGTATGGAAGTGAGAGCTGGACCATAAAGAAGGCTGATCGTCGAAGAATTGATGCTTTTGAACTGTGGTGCTGGAGGAGACTCTTGAGAGTCCCATGGACTGCGAGAAGATCAAACCTATCCATTCTTAAGGAAATCAGCCCTGAGTGCTCACTGGAAGGACAGATTGTGAAGCTGAGGCTCCAATACTCTGGCCACCTCATGAGAAGAGAAGACTCCCTGGAAAAGACCCTGTTGTTGGGAAAGACTGAGAGCACAGGGAGAAGGGATGGCAGAGGACGAGATGGTTGGACAGTGTTCTTGAAGCTACCAACATGAGTTTGAGCAAACTGCGGGAGGCAGTGGAAGAAGGGAGTGACTGGCATGCTCCGGTCCATGGGGTCACAAAGAGTCAGACACGACTAAACAACAACAACTTCCTACTGCATATTTAGCTGGATGTCTGAAATCAGACCCCTATATCTATAGGCACCTCACTCAATCAGGGTTGCTGATTCCATGATTGCCCGCTTTTCAGTTGTCTCACTAAGCATGTGCATATTTGGATCAGGCCATTCTATGTGGTTGCACCCAAACTGTGGAATTATCTCCCCAGTTCTGGTGAGATCCCAGGTTAAATGAGATCTGTTCTCCCTGAGCATTTGTTGATTGAAATTTAGGCTATTCCACGCTTTAGGAGGCATTGAACTGCTCTTGTTAAGTCCATCTCCTCATAAGAAAATCCTGCAGTCCCCAGCACCTGCCATGGCAGAATGGGGGTACAAGCAAATATTTTCTTTGCATGTGTGAATGGGCTATTGCACCCTCCTTTATTCTACAAAGCAATGTAGTCAAGACTCGGGAGCAAATCTCTTAGGAAGCACCAGAATTCCAGAGTTCTTGCTGAAATGCTATCTATATGTCATCTTCAGTTACATAACATGGGCGTAGCCAAGGTGGGGGGCAGGGAAGGGCAGCTACCCCCCTAAATAAACAAAAATAAAGAAAAATATATAGGTAACTGAGGTTCTGCACCCACCCTAACAAAAGGCCTGTTCTACCCCAACAAAAATCCTGGCTATACTAGGGTTGCCATATGTCTGGAAGTTCCCAGACATATCCTGAATACTGCAGTTGGAAGCAATGTCTGGGTGGAAATTGGTCAAATGTCCAGGAAAATCTGGTGTCGTTTTGCTGATTTCCCATAAAAATAGCTCAAAAACATCAAGCTTAGCATGAACGCCACCCCCACCCCCCAACTACTCTCACCCTACCGCAGTCTCGGCTTCCTTATGGGGCTTCTCTTGCCTGTAACGCAGCTAGCAGCTCTGCTGCTGCTGCCACCGGTTTTGGTGGTTCACTCCTTGAGGGGCGCCCTGTCAACAACCTGGCCCTTCATGCTTAGAAACCAAGAAGGTGCTGCTGAGTGTCAGCATCGCCCTTGAGCCAGTGTCACCAATTGGACTCATCCACTTCAGCCCCGACTGGGCTAGGCGAGCTGGGTAGCACTTCCAGAAGACCACCTTCCTCACAGGAACAGGTCTAAGTGCTGTGGACTCACAACTCAGAGCTGTGAGCACCGCAGATCACTTCAACAAGAAGACAGTCGTTGTACAGCAGAGTACAGCAAAGCATAAATCACTCGGACGACAGCGCTGAAGAATATCTTCTTTTATTCACTAACAGCTACTGTACTATACAAACTATATACAAATGGAGATGCTGGAGTGCACTGAGTGTTACAGCTGCTTTCTGCAGCGACCTTATCTACACAGAGATAACACTCAGTCTTTTTCTCTCCCTGACTGACTCTCTCACTGACCGACTCTCACTGACCGACTCACACACTTTGGTGCTGGAGCAGAATATGTAGATATCAGAACACGCCTCCTCCTCTCTGCAGAATCAGCAGACTGCTCAGGAGATTCTTGGGTATGGGAGGGGTGAAATCTCCTCACTGAGAGCCAAAGAGGCTGAGGTTTGGCCAGTTGCAGTTCCAGGTTCCAGCCTAACAATCGCCTCCTCCATTTTACATTTGGTGGTGATACCATCTGGGGGAAAGCTTTGGAGATAGGCTTCAGTGGGAGACATGAAGGGATGAATATGAGGGAGGAAGGGAAAGGAGGAACATGGAGCTCCTCATGATGGCTTCCTGTCCATACCTGAGGTGGTACAAGGGAGGGTGGCAGCCTTAAGTAGGCAGGAGGGAGAGAAAAGGTTCTATTTTAAAATGAGGGATTTCAGGTTGCCATACGTCCAAGTAAAGAGCTCAAAAACTTTTGTGTCCGGATTTTCACTTTCTGAAATATGACAACCCTACGCCCGTGCTACATATTGCTTTTATGCAACATAACTTCTACTGTGTGGTCTCCTAATCTGGAAGCTCTTTGCAATGGTTATATCAACAGCATTCCAACTCAAAATGGAGTGACACTGGCAAAATTGCCAGCTGATATCTCTCCATCTTTTAAAGTGTTCATCTACAATGGAGAAAGGGAGAGATGCATTTTGAAGCACGGATAACGATGTGATTTCAAAGGCCTGTCAATCCTGCAAGTCATTCTCTGCTTATCATATTCACAGATACTTAAGAAAGTACTTAGCATCTTGATTTTAAGATAATGCTCGTAAGATTCATAGCCATTCCATATGCTGTTACGCAACATGACTCCGCTGGATAAAAATACACCTCAAAAACACCATTACAACATCTTCTGAAAATATAGACAGAAAGCATTTTCAGGGACAGCTACATGGATAATTCATTGATGTACAGATGTTCATCCTCATTTGCTGTAGCAATATTCATATTTTGCTGATAAATAATTGAATCTGTATAGCTAACCCTGATCTAAAATAGCACACAGAATGATTGCCTTTTTCTTACTTATTTTTTAAAAAAGGATTACGTTTCCATTTTGTTGGGCAAAATATTTTAGTTAGGAAGTTTTAGATGCTGAAATCTGTCAAAGATACTTTTGTTGTTTTCTTTCAGCATGCAATAACTAACTAACTAACTAAGCTCCAAGAAATATAAAAGCCACGTCATAGATGTTATTTTGGCAAGCGTAGTGATTCATATACTCATAGGAAGAAGGACATATGCATGCTTAAAACCTGGGCAGGCCCAAGGAATATTTTCTTTGTGAAATCAGGAACATAGCTGTTAACTATCCCTTATTTGGCAGGAAAGTCCCTTATCCCAGCGCCGTGTCTCGCTGCTGTCCCTTATTGATGATGTCCCTTAAATTTCCCGGGTTTCAAAGGAAGCAGCTCCTCTCCCTCCCTCCCTGCCGGCCAGGGAGGAGGGAGGCTCCTACTGTGTTGCTTGGCTGCGTTGCTCACCCAATAAGGAGTTTAAGAACGACTGGGGGGTGGAGCTTGCATGCCTTGTGCCTATCAAATCGGCCGCGTTGCCTGGGGACTCGCATTTGCTCAGCGCTTCCCAGTGGAGAGGTGATGGTGGTTTTCCTTGCTGCATCCTCTTTGCTGGGTTGCTGCACTGTGGGAACCACTGCTTGAGGCTTAGTTTGGCTGCTGGCTGGGCTTTCTGCCTTTGGCTCAGAGGGGCTCAGAAGCTGAACATACCTGTGCCCGGAAAATCCCTTATTTTCGAGGCTGCTGGCCCCTTATTTTCAAATCTGTAAGTTGACAGCTATGATCAGAAATGAACTGGTCTACTTCTCCTGAACTTATGTGTTGATTTGAATTTCCTTATGCTTCAGATTTCACACCTCTTCACATCTCTGGTGCACTTCTTGGCTGACAAGAACAACTAATGTACTAGCATGCATACAAAAAATATGTATTTTGGGATAATTTTATATGTAGAAATGTGTTCCTTGAAAGAAGGCGCTTTAGAATGATATATCTTGTGAGAAAATCCTTCAAATACACATGATATGATTTTTGCGCTTTTTTAGAAAAGGAAAAGGAAATGGCAGATTGTTGTAGAAATGTGGATAGTAGCTCAGGGGAAGAGTATCTGCTATGCTTGCAGAAGGTCCCAGGCTCAATCTCCAGCAATTCCAGGTAAGGCTGGTAGGAGCCCCTGCCTAAAACCTTGGAGAGCCACAACCAGTCAGTGTAGACAGCCCTTAGTTACATGGACCAATGGTGTGACTCTATATAAGGCAGCTTCCTATGACAGAGCAGTATGATTGTTTTATTTTGAAGGTGACCCGGAAACTACAACTAATCCAGAATGCGGCAGCTAGACTGGTGACTGGGAGCGGCCGCCGAGACCACATAACACTGGTCCTGAAAGACCTACATTGGCTCCCAGTATGTTTCTGAGTACAATTCAAAGTGTTGGTGCTGACCTTTAAAGCCCTAAATGGCCTCGGTCCTGTATACCTGAAGGAGCGTCTCCAACCCCATCATCCAGCCTGGACGCTGAGGTCCAGCGCCAAGGGCCTTCTGGCGGTTCCCTCACTGCTAGAAGTGAGGTTACAGGGAACCAAGCTGAGTGCCTTCTCGGTAGTGGCGCCCGCCCTGTGGAACGCCCTCCCATCAGATGTCAAGGAAATAAACAACTATCTGACTTTTAGAAGACATCTGAAGGCAACCCTAGTTAAGGAAGTTTTTAATGTTTGATGTTTTATTGCTTTATTATTATTATTATTATTATTATTATTATTATTCTGTTTGGAGCCGCCCAGAGTAGCTGGGGAAACCCAGTCAAATGGGTGGGGTATAAATAATAAATTATTATTATTATTGTGAAATTTGTACCAACTCTTAAGGATGACTATGTTCCTATCTGCACGTTAATTTTGGAGTTGTGAGTCAGGTTGCTTCACATCACAATTCACAGACTTTCAACTTCTTAAGTGTCGCTAGCCTGAACTAGCTGAACTGTTGAGACATGGAACTAGCCCCGAGAAGTTGTACGTTGTAGTGGTTCCCCTGGCAGCATTTGAGCAAATGGTTTATCATTTTAAAGAGAAGAGAGTGTTGTGGAAATTGTGAAAATGGGCCTAAAGCAATCTTATGCTTAACAGCTAAATTGCTTGTGCTCAGTGCTATTTCTCTAGAAAAAAGAGGAACTCGCCACAAATGCTTCCTTTGTCCTCTCATTGGGAATGATGTCCACCTGAGTTCTAGCGAGTTCCAGCTGAAAAAAAAAGCCCTTATTGTGCTAGTTTTGAGGCACTAATATTGAGCTCTGCTAGAGTTGGCCAAAAACATTTTAGTACCTGAGACAGATAATGCAAATACCTTTCCCTCTTTAAAAATATGAATGAAGCAACTACAAATTGCCATCATTTAAGTTCTCATTCAGAATGTCTACCTCATGATAGAAATGATGGTAAACTCCTGTTCTCCTGACATTTCAAGAAAGTGTGTTGACTGCTTGCAGCCATCTCCCCTAGCCTACTGTGCCCCTTCAACAGAAAGACCTTGCCCGATGATGTTCTAAATAGATCCTTTAGCATTTATAAATCACTTACAAGAGCTCTTGCCGAATAGCTTTTGCTGACACAGCAACTCCCCATTTCCCTCTCCAAAGAGAAGACCCGTTTTATCTTAACGCAGTAAAACTATTTAATGTGACCACTGCCTAGGTTGACTTGCTGCTTGCCTGAGGGTTTTAGCTTTGGAATCTAATAAATAAAGCCTGTGTAGCAGGCTTCCATGGTCTGCTGGATCATCTTGTGTTAAAAAAAAAAAAAAAAAAAAAAGGAGAGAGAGAGAGAGAGAGAGAGAGAAGGAAAGGAAAAAAAAGCTGAATTGTTTTGGTGAGAGCTTGTGAATAAACTATGTTTAGACAGGCTTAGCCTGTTTTTAGCAATTTAAAAATACTACTAAAGCTGTCAAGCTGTCATTAAAGCGCACTTACTGTGGGTTCTAGCCAAAGCAAGTAGAAATAAATTGGCTGTCTTCAGTTTGGAGGCTAAGCAGCTCAGTCTATATTGACTTGTTAGGCAACATCTCATTAACAGTTCAGAGCTCAGCTCTGACACCTAAGCACACCAGAATCTAAGCAAAAAGCAAAGTTGGTTTCGGTGCACTTTTTCTTTCTTCTTTTTGGACGGGGGGGGGGGGGGATAATCTAAAACTTGGCCAGAAATGATACCAATGATGTGGATTTAATTAATTAATTAATTAATTAATTGTGAAACTTTTAAACCACTCTTTGTTGCAGAAGAATTACGGAGCAGTTTACAAAATACTGTAACACAAAATATTTAAACGCAACCATGGAACCAATCAATCAATTATAAAACCATAGCAAGGAACAACAGCAGCTCAATGCCTCCTAAAGCGTGGAATAGCCCAAATTTCAATTGACAAATGCTCAGGGAGAACAGATCTCATTTAACCTGGGATCTCACCAGGACTGGGGAGATAATTCCACAGTTTGGGTGCAACCACATAGACTGGCCTGATCCCGTATGCTACATCTGTCAGCAGGGCAGCAAGACCAAAACCTGGATGACAACACCTTGAATTTGGCCTGGTATATTACGTATAGGCAGCAGGGCAGGCTCCACAAAACAAGTTCTGTGTGACATGCAGACACACCTTTCAATATTCTTGAAGCATTCTGCACAAGTGGCAGTTTCCAGACTCTCTTCGAGGGAAGCCATGTCATTAGGAGGTTTGGACTGAGATGTCCTGAAGATGTGGGTGACACCCAGTTCTTTGTCCCCAAAGCATTTGCACCAGCGGAGGCAGTTCAGGTGCTAGAGCCCATAAACCAGACCAAATATAGCTGTTATGTTTTTCATGTTCCTGAGTATGGGAGGTGACCGGCTCACCACCTTGCTCCTGTGACAGAGGGTGGGCCGACATCACCGTGGCATGCACACATGACATTTGCATGCCTCGTGGCGTGCGTGACATGCACACAACCCACAGAACGTGGGGGGCATCCCCTTCATTGAGAAATTGTGGGTACCCGGCCCCCAAAAACCCTGAATAGATGGCACCAAGGGAGGTGGTAAAATAGCTTTTTCTGGAGAGAGTTGCACTTTCCTGAAAGGAGCAGTTGTGTAGTCTAGGGCTGCTTCTGGATTCAGTACTGTCACTTGTGGCCTGTTTGTTTAGGAGTGGCAACTTCCATCAACAGTTGGCTTGCCTGCTACAATTCCTCCTAGACAGAAAGAATTTGGCCAATGGAAACCATCCTGTGAGTACAATATAATGGTTAAAGGTAAAAGGTAAAGGGACCCCTGACCATTAGGTCCAGTCGTGACCGACTCTGGGGTTGCAGTGCTCATCTCGCTTTATTGGCCGAGGGAGCCGGCGTACAGCTTCCAGATCATGTGGCCAGCATGACTAACCGCTTCTGGCAAACCAGAGCAGCGCACGGAAACGCCGTTTACCTTCCCGCCAGAGCGGTACCTATTTATCTACTTGCACTTTGACGTGCTTTCGAACTGCTAGGTTGGCAGGAGCAGAGACCGAGCAACAGGAGCTCACCCCATCGCAGGGATTCGAACCACCGACCTTCTGATCGGCAAGTCCTAGGCTCTGTGGTTTAACCCACAGCGCCACCCGCGTCCCACAATATAATGGTTAGTGGCCCATAAATTTTGTTGATAAATATAGCAAAATGACCCAAATGGGTAGTGCACACCAAGTTTCCTTGTAAATTCCTCCCTCCTTTATACAGTTAAAAAAAAAAGAAAAATTATTTCTCCTCTTCTGTGTGCAGGGCTAATGAGGTGACAAATTCAGGTGACAGAATCCACAGGGGCATCAGATCCTGATGTAGATATTTACTTCCTTCCTTGTTCCTGATGTAGATCTTCACTCACACCTTCTTCTCAGATGCCATTTTGTGGTTGACTTCAGGTGCCAAGATGTCTTGGGCTGGCCCTGTCTGTGTGATAGAGACAGCAGGGCAAGGTAAACACCTCAAGATGAAGCCAATGTAACTTGGCTTGTTATGCAGTTTGCATTTACAACATCTCCACCTTGAAGCCTTTCACCACCTCTTGTGGAACAGTTAACAAGGGATCACACCAACAGTTCAAGTCCAATTAGGTGGGATATATCAGGGAGCAATGGCCAGGAGGGAATAATCGCAGGGTGGGTGTGTTCATTTTTCCATGATCTGAAATTGTCCTTCTGAGTCTTGGTGCATGGAATTCTCATTAGCTCTCTAGCAGATGGAAGGCTGGCAATCCACAAGGAAATGCATAAATATATTTCCGTTAGAAGAAATTGAATCACGATAGCAACTGAAAATGTACTTTTTTGGTCATAGGATGACCTGGCAGACCCAGCACAGAAGTTTTGGAAGCTTCATTTTCAGGTGTTCGAAAGGAATAAATATAACATGAGGTGGAAGCTGAGGGGTGGATGAGCAGCTGTTTGCATGCCAGATTTTCCAATGAGTGAACAGCTCCTATGTACCTATTCATTGCTGTCACATAAACTATTTTAACATCTCAGCCCATAAGGCTCAAACCAGAACCTAGAAAGGCACTAGCATCTAATTCTCTTCACTGATGTACGGCTAGTCAGAGAGGGATATGGGAAGATGATGAGCAGAAATGTTGGGTGGAGTCCTTCAAGTCTGAGAGTCAGGTGACAAGGAGGAACCAATAGCTTCCTCCTACATAAAGGCATGCTGTAATCATGATTCCTCCTTTGGCTGCCTCCAAGCACCTGTCAGCCTCTTTTATCTCTGTCACACCAACACATACACCAACAAACATGTACACACACTTGCTGAGACCTGGCAAAAATGGCAAAGTTAAACCTGCCTCTGAATCAGGGCCGTCCTCTGTCACAGCTTCTTCCTGCTCACTAAATCTCTTCTGCTTCGACACCTCCTCCTTCCAGTCTGCTCCCTCTTCTCCCTCTGACCATTCATCATCAACCCACCACCAGTCTCCTGGCTCTGAGCCTTTTCCTCTGGGGGGTTTCAGTGGGGATTCCCATGGGAATCTGCAGATATTGAGTGGGGTTTCAGACCCTGGTCTTCCAGGTCCTAGTCCGACATGCTTAACCACTACACCACACTGCCTCTCACACAAAACTTTATTAACAATATGACAGGAATTCTAAAGCACCACTTAGAATCTCTCTCTCTCTCTCTCTCTCTCTCTCTCTCTCTCTCTCACACACACACACACACAATTTAAAAGGTTAAAAAAGATACAAAGATGCACAGCTGGGAAAGACAGTAATGCATATAAATTACTACACGTTGAAGTGTTTCCCCCCTGTTCACTGCAATATTCTCTAAATCAAACAAATGGCCATATTCTTTTTTAAAAATAAAATAAATGTCCCCCATTTATTATTAAATCCTTCTATTTGATTATCTTCCATTCTTGACCTGCTATTAGCTGTGATTCCCCGCCCCCATTAGTGTACACTTATGGTAAATGTGCATTACACAGAATGCCACGTTGCCTGTGCTGTGTTAAGTACATCTATCCTGCTCTCACATCTGTTGCTGGGCTCATTCGCATAAAAGAAACAAATGGCTAATACTTAGCAAGCGATAGGAGGTTACACATTTTTTTCTAATGAAGCTACCCACTTATGCTTCATTTTATTTATTTCTTAGCTCAGCATGGTGCTGGAGTTTCCACTATGTGACCTTGGTGCCTGCCTATGAAACGACATACATTTCCAGCGTAACCTTCTCCTTCTTCCTCTCGCCGGCCTCTGCAGCAGCAGTCTTCTTGGGTCCCATGGCAGCACAGCTCCTACCTTCGCAACCCCCCCCCCCAAAAAAAATCAGTTGTTCACATCCAAAAAATTCAAAAGCACCAAACCTCCCAGAAAACACACAAGCTTCCAGATTCTTGCAAACCCCTCCCCAACACCAAGTCCTTGAATTCCAAACACCCCAACCCAAAATCCAAACCCCCCCCAAAAAAGTTTTAAAAGTTTAACTTACCAAATGGCTGAAAAGAAGTTTTGGAAAAGCTTCAAAAATCACCAAAGTCTTCAAAAACCTCAAAAAAGGCTACCACACCGCGTGCTATGAGTTGCTCCTCGAAGTCAAGTCGCAACTGCACCTCTTCAAGCAATGCACCCTGGGTATTAACGGTTTTAAGAAAAAGGAAACAAACTTGCAAGACGTTTTCGTCTTGCGAAGCAAGCCCATAGGGAAATTCGTCTTGCGAAGAAACTCAAAAAACAAAAAACTCTTTCGTCTTGCGAGTTTTTCGTCTTGCGAGGCACCACTGTACATTGCGATGTCAGATTGTGAAGCTGCCCCCTCACTTCTCATTAGTATCTTGAGGAACTAATTTCTGCTGTTCATGATGATAGTATATGAGGAAAATATAGAGGGCCTCATGCAACAGGAAGAGAAGGCAAGTACCAGAAAAGTGTAAGCAAGAGTAGGGATGTGGTGGGGCTGACCATCCTAGTGCCCCTATTTTCCAGGGACAGTCCCAGATTTACAGAAGCCATCTTGGTTTCTGATTTGATGGGGGAATGTTCAGCTTTTCCTTAGGATGTCCTTATTTTCTTCAGAGAAATGTTGGAGGGTACGGTGGGGATATATTTTCTGGGTTAATGATTACTTCTGGAACCAATTAAGATGGGAACGTGTGCTAAACTTCCACTGTATTCCCCAAGATTTCTGGAAGAAGCTTTTACGTTGTGTGAAAGCTCAAATATAATATGGAAATTAATAATTAGGGAAATGTTGGGGAAACAGAATAAACTGTTGTGTGACTGCAGCCCCAATTCACATCTCCTAGGTTAATACACACATCAGAACACGAGTCTCCTTTTTATTTGGCACTTCTGAACTTAGGGATACTAACAAACAATTTACAGTGGTACCTCGCAAGACGAATGCCTCGGAAGACGAAAAACTCGCAAGACGAAAGAGTTTTCTGTTTTCTGAGTTGCCTCGCAAGACGGATTTCCCTATGGGCTTGCTTCGCAAGACAATGCATTCCTATGGGAAACCGTCAATACACAGCAGTGCTTCGCAAGACGAAAAAACTCGTAGAACGAAAAAACTCGCAGAATGAATTAATTTCGTCTTGCGAGGCACCACTGTACTAAAATGTGTTTGCAACGTATCATTGTAGGATAAGACAGATATGGAAATGTGTGCATTTATCACATTTTCTGGAAAAAATACATATTTGAATCCAAATTTTCATATGGATTTTAAAAAATCAGAGATTAATGTGGAAAGGAGATGGAACATGCTTATGAATGAACACACATGAAATGGACATGGGTCAGAAGTAAAGTGATTTGTTCATCGTTATGCAAGGACAAGATCAGTTGAGGCAATAAATAGGTTAGCAGCAACATGTGGATATATGGATGTGCCTTAAATATGGAGTCAGACCATTAGTGCACCCAACTCAGGACTGTCCTTAGCTATATTTTGGGAGAAGTATGCAGAAAACATGGGCAGAGATTCCAGCTTATGGCAGCAGTGGAAACCTGGGTGAGTCATATGGCCAATCTAGATAAGATGAAAAATTTAAAAGTTGCTACTTATTTATACTGTTTTTCCTCTAGCTGCCTCACTTTGGTGGAGCCGGCCTGCATACTAAGTATTGTGTGAGCAGAGGTTGTCTTGTTCTGCTTATTTATTTATTACTTAGTTATGTTTCTATACCACCCTTCTTCCTGAAGGAGCTCAGAGCCCTGTACAACACAGTCAGATAAAAGAGCCGATTCTCACGATAGATTAAAACTATAAAACAATATAACCATTTCCCCCCTTGGCTCAGCTACTTTCGAAAATACAGCTTAAAACCTTCACCAACTATTAAGCACCGGATCACCTTCATCTCCTGAATTCTCAGGTGAACAAAAGGATCTTGAGTTGATGTGGGAATGTTGACAGCAAGGGGGACTAGCAAAATTCCACACAAGGGGGAATTCCCAGAGTGCTATAAGAGATGTGGAAGGAAGTATGTTATATGTACAATACTATGAGGATTTGCTTGTAAAGGAGTGTCCTACATGAAGAGAATATGTGGATCTCTGCAGAACTATGGACTGTTGCCAAGGCATATAAATTGAAGAAATAAATAAAATGAGCAGAATAAATTATTTCATATTTGCTGTATTCAGTGGTTTTTAAAATCCTTATTGCACCTTCTATATCAGCACAATATAGCCTTGCTATTGCCATTTCACAATCAAACTCTCTGGATCACACTGGTACAACTACTGTCATCTGCAGAAGACAATCTTTAGAATGGAGAATCTGTTCCACATGATGTAAGGTTAACATCTGGGTGATAATTTTCACAAGGAATGGGCCAGCCGCCTGTTCTAGACGCTTCCGCCTGTCCTGCCCAACATACCAGCTTTGTGATGACGCTGGTAGAAGCTGTTATGGTTCATAATTACCATATGGTAAGAGATGTTTCTCTTCCTCCAAAAAAGATTGTTTGTGTTCTGATAGCTCTGTTCCTAGTACCATTGCTGAGCTATGCATACAGTGGTACCTCGGGTTAAGTACTTAATTCGTTCCGGTGGTCCGTTCTTAACCTGAAACTGTTCTTAACCTGAAGCACCACTTTCGCTAATGGGGCCTCCTGCTGCTGCTGTGCCACCGGAGCACGATTTCTGTTCTTTTCCTGAAGCAAAGTTCTTAACCTGAAGCACTATTTCTGGGTTAGCAGAGTCTGTAACCTGAAGCGTATATAACCTGAAGCGTATGTAACCCGAGGTACCACTGTACTTGGAAGTACTGTACTAATATACTTAATGAACTTTACTCACTGTAAAGGTAAAGGTAAATGTACCCCTGCCTGTACGGGCCAATCATGTCCAACTCTAGGGTTGCACGCTCATCTCGCTCAAGAGGCCGGGAGCCAGCGCCGTCCGAAGACACTTCCGGGTCACGTGGCCAGTGTGACGAAGCTGCAGCTGGCGAGCCACCACCCGCGCAGCACACGGAAACGCTGTTTACCTTCCCACTATAAGGTGGTACCTATTTATCTACTTGCACTTAAGAGTGCTTTCGAACTGCTAGGTGGGCAGGAGCTGGGACCGAACGACAGGAGCTCACCCCGCCACGGGGATTCGAACTGCCGACCATACGATCAGCAAGTCCTAGGCACTGAGGTTTTACCCACAGCGCCACCTGCGTCCCAATTCTACTCACTGTATATCTACTCATTGTATATCACTGTAGATAGTGGCTCATTCTAGGATTGCCAGATTTCAGAAAGTAAAAACCAGGAGCTTTTTTTATTTTATGAAAACACCAAGAACGCATGATTTTTTGGTTTACTTGCCGAGGAGCCAAGACAAACCACTGCCTTCTGGAAATTCCCTTCGGGCATCACTTCCACCTTTGAAATCCTGGTAATGTCTGGGAAATCCTGGACATATGGCAGCCCTAGTTTATTTATTGCCATCTAAACAACCATATCAAGGTGATTTACACATAGGATAATAAAACAGATAAAATAATTGAAAAAGCAAATACAGTACATTTAAAACAAGACTGAAGCCCTAACAAAGTACACCCATGATAAAAAATCCATTTAGCTGGCTGGGAAAAGCTGTTGGGACAAATTTTATGCCAAGTTTCCAATGAAAATAGGTACGTCCTGTTCCATAAAAATAGTAACAACAGCAACAATGTTACTATTTATACCCCAACAACAACAACAACAACAACAATTTTGCTATTTATACCAGGGGTCAGCAAACTTTGTCAGCAGGAGGCCAGTCCACTGTCCCGCAGACCTTGTGGGGGGCCGGACTATATTTTTTTTTGGGGGGGAGGGGGAAATGAATGAATTCCTATGCTCCACAAATAACCCAGAGATGCATTTTAAATAAAAGTACACATTCTACTCATGTAAAAACACCAGGCAGACCCCACAAATAACCCAGAGATGCATTTTAAATAAAAGGACACATTCTACTCATGTAAAAACATGCTGATCCCGGGCCGGATTTAGAAGGCGATTGGGCCGGATCCGGCCCCTGGACCTTAGTTTGCCTATCCTTGATTTATACCTTATGCATCTGACTGGTTGCCACTCTAGGTGGCTTCCAACATATATAAAAACATAATAAAACATTAAACATTTTAAAACTTCCCTATACAGGACTGCCTTCAGATGGCTTGGGGGTCGGATAACTCCATACCCTCCAACATTTCTTCGATGAAAATAGGGATGTCCTAAGGAAAAGCAGGACATTCCAGGATCAAATCAGAATCCAGGACGGCTTCTGTAAATCCAGGACGGTCCCTGTAAAATAGGGACACTTGGAGGGTCTGTTATGCATTTCTGCACACGTTACTTGATGGGACAACTGCATGGCAAACACGGAATAGATGCAGATTTTGAAGAATGCCCGTGTTTTGTTTCAGAAGGTGTGACTCGGTTAGGTCCACCTTTAAATGTGAACTTAATTGAATCCTACCCCCTTCCCCCACATCGCTGCTGTCTATAGTCCAAAATTATTCCCAGAAGTGGATGTTGTGGCCCTGTCTGGCCCTGTTCTTTTGTTTCATATTTACCTCAGGCAGAGTTACCAAGCGGGTGGGGAAGGGGGAGGCGAGGGTTTGTATCATGGTACTATTTTTATAAGGAAAATATGGCAAATTGTAATGGCACAAATCAATATCAGGATGGCTTAGGGAAGATATGTACTAAGAAGAAGTAGACTGCTCATATGGGAATAATTTTCAAGAAAAGGAAAGGCAGCATAAAAAACAAATGTTGGACTTCTATTCTCTAGCTGCACCTCTTTCCTTTCTTCTTGGTTATTTTTCGCTTCATTCAGGATCAAGTATATCATGCTGGGAAAGGGCTTGCTGTGCTCTACAGTTTGATAATGCTTTAGGCAGTACATCAGGTTCATCAAGGATTCTCTGTAAAAGCTGATCATTCAAAATAGACCTCAGTTTTTCAACTGTAGAGTTGTTTTCGCTGCAAGCCAGACTTGAAACATAAATTAACTAGGCACGGGGGCCATACTTGCTTGAAATTCAAAATGATTTTGTCCCTCCCCCAATTTGGAAGGCAAGGAAAGTAGAGTTAAAAGTTTGTTTGGAAATATCTTGAAAACAACACGGCTAATGCCGTTGCTGAAATATAGCAGAGAACATTGTATTTGCATGCTTTTGCTCAGCTTTTATGAGTGTTTAACCTAGAGTTCATGCTCTTTGCCTGTTGAAACATGTATGGGGAATCATATTTCCCTGCCCCTCTTAGGTCCAGGGGTCTTACGAAGCAGAAGGAGCATTTCAAGGCAAGCAATGTAGTCACAATGCCACAGTTGCATGCAGATAGCTGAGGCAAACTGTAGAAACATCAGCATTAAAAATAAATGATAGTGGAGATGTTAAGTATTGTGATTTAATTTACTGAAATTGGGAATGCTCAACTGCATTTCTGTGTGTTTAATTCCGGAATGCTCCCTGGTAACTTGTGTGATTGGTTAATTTTGGTCAAACAGGAGGTATCTTATTACAGTCTCCATTTTGTTTCATGTGTGAGTGACTTGACTCCAATGGTGCATCTCCATGAACACTGAAGAAGAGGAAGTGATAGATAACTATCTCTCTCTCTAAGCAGAATTGAGGACAATAGTGCTAATGTTTATGTGTGAATGTATATGACAGAAAGAAGTAGAGAAGTTGATGCTCTTCCAAGGAAGCAGTAAGAAGTCTGCTAGAAGGAAAAAGTGGAAACCTCTCAGAAGGAACTCGTGGCCTAAAGTACAGAAGGCTGAGAAGGAAAGACACTTTGTTTGAGTGTTCAAGGAAGAAGCTGGAATCTCCAATTTAGAAAAACTTAGCCCAGTATGTGGACCGAGAACTCCCAGAAGTGCAAGCTGGATTTAGAAGAGGCAGAGGAACCAGAGACCAAATTGCAAACATGCACTGGATTATGGAGAAAGCTAGAGAGTTCCAGAAAGACATCTACTTCTGCTTCATTGACTATGCAAAAGCCTTTGACTGTCGACCACAGCAAACTATGGCAAGTTCTTAAAGAAATGGGAGTGCCTGATCACCTCATCTGTCTCCTGAAAAATCTCTATGTGGGACAAGAAGCTACAGTTAGAACTGAATATGGAACAACTGATTGGTTCAAAATTGGGAAAGGAGTACGACAAGGCTGTATTTTGTCTCCCTGCTTATTTAACTTATATGCAGAATTCATCATGCGAAAGGCTGGGCTGGATGAATCCCTAGCCAGAATTAAGATTGCTGGAAGAAATATCAACAACCTCAGATATGCAGATGACACAACCTTGATGGCAGAAAGTGAGGAGGAATTAAAAAACCTTTTATTGAGGGTGAAAGAGGAGAGCACAAAATGTGGTCTGAAGCTCAACATCAAAAAAACGAAGATCATGGCCACTGGGCCCATCACCTCCTGGCAAATAGAAGGGGAGGAAATGAAGGCAGTGAGAGATTTTACTTTCTTGGGCTCCATGATCACTGCAGATGGTGACAGCAGCCACAAAATTAAGAGACGCCTGCTTCTTGGGAGGAAAGCAATGGCAAACCTAGACAGCATTTTAAAAAGTAGAGACATCACCTTGCCAACAAAGGTCCGTATAGTAAAAGCTATGGTTTTCCCAGTAGTGATGTATGGAAGTGAGAGCTGGACCATAAAGAAGGCTGATCGCCGAAGAATTGACGCTTTTGAATTATGGTGCTGGAGGAAACTCTTGAGAGTCCCATGGACTGCAAGAAGATCAAACGCATCCATTCTGAAGGAAATCAGCCCTGAGTGCTCACTGGAAGGACAGATCGTGAAGCTGAGGCTCCAATACTTTGGCCACCTCATGAGAAGAGAAGACTCACTGGAAAAGACCCTGATGTTGGGAAAGATGGAGGGCACAAGAAGAAGGAGACGACAGAGGACGAGATGGTTGGACAGTGTTCTCGAAGCTACAAACATGAGTCTGACCAAACTGCGGGAGGCAGTGGAAGACAGGAGTGCCTGGCGTGCTCTGGTCCATGGGGTCATGAAGAGTCGGACACGACTGAATGACTAAACAACAACAACAGCCCATGTTTGGATAAGCTTGTGAATGTAAATACTATTCATATAGTCTTTTTTAGCTATATGAAAGCTTTTTAACAAGTCTTTTGACTTTGTTTAAATTTCAAGAAAATGTCATTATTGCACATGATTGGGCTTCGTAGCTGCAATTTAGCTACTCTGCCAACAGGAGAGCTATTATATGGTTGGATGGCTATTCCTTTGACCAAAGTATGAAATTTTCTGGGACAAAACACATGCACACACACACTTGGATAGTTCTTTGGCTGTTGCTGCAGTGGCCATTCTCAAACCGTGGGGTAGGCTTCCTTGGGAAATACAGGACACCAACAAGAGCATAATGAAGTCCCGGGGAGGGATAGGTTTCTGAAGCAGGCGGTCTCACTCCTCCCTATCTGACAAGATATGGATGATTGCCAAAGTCATTTTTCCCAGAACCGCCCCCCCCCAATCCTCTTTCTGCCCTCTTTTGCAGAGGGCTGAATGCACACAAGCTAAATGCCTGCAAGTTGTGGGCTTACTGTATACTATTTGCCCAGAAAAGCTGCTTTTGATTCTTTAAAGACCCCTGGGGCTGTGTGGGCTTGGCTATTGTTAAATGTGTGTGTGTGTTTAATTTCTACATTGTCTTTTTGGGTGAAAAGTTGATGAAATATGTGTTATAAACGACTTGACAATCAGTATGATTAAAGCTCCCAGCCGTATATGTTATTTTTGTCTCCCCTTACTTGTGAGCGCCCAATCCGTATCTTTTGAACATATTCAAAAGTTTCCATTGATCTACCATCTTGTTATTGGTCAAATAATAATTCTTTTCCTTTCATCTGATTGACCTGAACACACCAGCTACTTCAGCGTCCAGACCTTTTTTATTTTAAGTCTGTTTGATGCTTTCTATGTCCATATTTGTCAAGCCAAAGACGAGACACCAGTGGGAGTCATGTTCTCTTAGGCTGCAGCGCAGAGGATAATAATAATAAAAAAATCATTCAAAAGTAATGATGGAAGAGGAAGTAAATAGTGAGATTCAAACTTTGGAACGGCACAGGATACTCTTCAGAAATAAAGGAGTGGATTTTGAACACAGGTTGAAAAACTCCCTTTAGTCCTGTACTCCCTTTGGCAGCTATGTGATGTTTTCCACAAATCAAAGTTGCATAGTTGTTTTTGTTATTGTTTTCCACATTTCTCTCCCCCCACTGCAGAGCATTGTTTCCCAATTCTGGCACTGTGTGGGAGATAGCCATTATATTCTGCTAGGAAAGCAGATAGAAAGTTTTATAGAATCCTCGAAAGTTTTATATGAACCTCTCAAGTCACATCAAATTTTTTCCCCTTGGGCACATTTCATAGCTCTCTGAGATCATTCACTCTCAGGTGGTTGCAGACCCTCCAAATGTCCCTATTTTCCAAGGACAGTCACAGATTTACAGAAGCCACCCCACTTTCTGACTTGATCCTTGAATGTCCTGCTTTTCCTTAGGACATACTTATTTTCATCAGAATCAGGCAGCAAGCTCCTACCTTCTCCCAGAAGACATAGCTGGCATTTAGGGAAAGTCTTGGCCTTTCTGTGGAGCTTTCCCACCCAAATGTTAGTCTCTCCTTCCTGCCTGATGCCCCACCCTCTGACAGCCATGTATCACTCTGGGCAATTCAACCTGACCTGTTGCAGTCTGTGACTATCTGTACCCAGCTTGTCTAATAACCAAGCTCCAAATATTTCTGATTTGGCTAGGGGCTTGATCAAATCCTGTGCACAATATGTATGCCCTCCAACATTTCTCTGATGAAAATAATGAAGGCCTATTTAATAATAATAATAATAATAATAATAATAATAATAATAATAATAATAATTATTATTTTATTTTACACCATGCATCTGACTGGGTTGACCCAGCCACCCTTCCCTATGAAGGGATGCCTTCAGATGTTTTCTAAAGGTTGTATAGTTACTTATCTCATTGGCTCAGGGGTCACATAGCTCCATATGCTCCAACATTTATTCAGTGAAGGGGGAAAGCAGGACATCCCAGGACCAAATCAGAAACTGGGACTGCTTCTGTCTGGCACTGTCCCTGGAAAATAGGGACACTTGGAGGGTCTGAATATGCAAAGTTCTTTCCATGAAGCATTTCACACATGGAGTCATATAAATTAGTGTCCCATGTTTGCAAATTATAATTCTCGTAGGAAAGATCTCTGTATTTCCTCCCCATGCCAGAATTTATTATTCTTTACCCCCCAATCCACATGTTTACTGATCAGCAGTAGAAGTGATAAAAGTAGAACGGCATCAACTTACGGACTTGTTGCCAAGAATGCTGATTGATTATTTTTTGTATCAAGCTAATATTTTCTGCTGTCTTCATGCTTTCTTCACCTTTAAATTCTGCTCTGGCTTTAATTAAACTAGCCAGTAAGGTTTTCTCAAGCTGCCAAAGCTGTAGTAATAACTTTCATCAGTCTACAAGACAAATCGATAACTCCTTGCTATGGTACTTTGGGGAATTAGTACATTTGGATAAAAGTTGCTCAAAGCTTTATTGAATTTATGCAATTCCAGTTACCAAACATGCCTATTAGAAGTTAGCTTGATGACTTCAAAAGCATGTTAAACTTAGTCTGGTGTAATATTTGGAACACCGGACTCACTTTAGTAGGACAAAATGCATTCTTAGCTTCTGCAGTGTGTTGAAATGCATATTGATGCTTGCATTTCTTTATACATAGACCTTGATCCATCAGTTAAAATGTCCACATGGGAGCTTAGATGTATATACATAGCTCTGTGTGAATACAGGAGGTGTCCGCTCTCTTCAGCATCACTATAGGTTTGCAGAGGCAGGGTGGATATACCCTGACACTTAAAAGAATAGGGTAATAATAATAATAATAATAATAATAATAATAATAATAATAATTTATTATTTGTACCCCACCCATCTGGCTGGGTTTCCCCAGCCACTCTGGGCGGCTTCCAACAAAGATTCAAAATACATTAAAATGTCACACATTAAAAACTTGCCTGAACAGGGCTGCCTTCAGATGTCTTCTAAATGTCAGGTAGTTGTTTATCTCTTTGACATCTGATGGGAGGGCGTTCCACAGGGCAGGCGCCACTACCAAGAAGGCCCTCTGCCTGGTTCCCTGTAGCTTTGCTTCTTGCAATGAGGGAACTACCAGAAGGCCCTCGGCACTGGAACTCAGCGTCCGGGCAGAATGATGTGGGTGGAGATGCTCCTTCACGTATATTGGGCCGAGGCCATTTAGGGCTTTAAAGGTCAACACCAACACTTTGAATTGTGCTCGGAAACGTACTGAGAGCCAATGCAGATCTTTCAAGACTGATGTTATGTGGTCTCGACGGCCTCCCCCAGTCACCAGTCTAGCTGCCGCATTCTGGATTAGTTGTAGTTTCCGGGTCACTTTCAAAGGTAGCCCCACATAGAGCGCATTGCAGTAGTTCAAGCGGGAGGTAACCAGAGCATGCACCACTCTGGCGAGACAGTCCGCAGGCAGGTAGGGTCTCAGCCTGCGTACCAGATGGAGCTGATAAACAGCTGCCCTGGACACAGAATTGACCTGTGCCTCCATGGACAGCTGTGGGTCCAGAATGACTCCCAGGCTGTGCACCTGGTCCTTCAGGGGCACAGTTGCCCCATTCAGGACCAGGGAGTCCTGCACACCAGCCCGCCCCATGTCCCCCACAAACAGTACTTCTGTCCTGTCAGGATTCAACCTCAATCCGTTAGCCACCATCCATCCTCCAACCGCCTCCAGGCACTCGCACAGGACCTTCACCGCCTTCACTGGTTCTGATTTGAAAGAGAGGATGGCTTATGAGAAACTGACTCTGCACATTTGAGTTCCAGAAAATTTGGATCATGGATCAAGGTTTTGGTCTCCTGCTTGCTTGGAAGGAATAATAGAATTGTAGAGTTGGAAGAGGCCCCAATTTTCAACTACTCCAACCCCCTGCAATGCAGGAATCTAAGCTAAGTCATACATGACAGGTGGCCATTCAACCAATCTCTGCTGAGCGGTAGCAAAATTCCAGGGGGCTTGGCACTTAACCAGATTTGTGTTTCCTTGGGGGAAATGAGGTACAGCATAGACTAATAAGTTTAAGAAAGTTGGTTTATTTTACACATATTTACAACCTGTGTTTTGATGGAGAGGGATCCAGAGGCATCCTAAACACCAGCCCCTTGTCTCTTTGTGACAGCCTGCTCCAGCCAGCCAACATGGCTGCTTCCGCTCAGTCTCCCCATGGAGTTCTGCCCACTGCCTTCTTCTGCTTCCCAGCAGCACTTGCAGAAAACAAGTCCTTAACTACCTCCCCTGGCGATGTCCTGGACAGGAAAAGAAGCTTAGCCTGCCTTTTTGCACTGTTAAATCCAATGCCTGTTAAAAAAGTAAAGGGACCCCTGACCATTAGGTCCAGTTGTGGATGACTCTGGGGTTGTGCACTCATCTCGCTCTATAGGCTGAGGGAGCCGGTGTTTGTCCGCATACATCTTCCGGTTCATGTGGCCAGCATGACAAAGCCGCTTCTGGCGGACCAGAGCAGTGAATGGAAACGCTGTTTACCTTCCCGTCAGAGCGGTACCTATTTATCTATTTGCACTTTGACGTGCTTTCGAACTGCTAGGTGGGCAGGAGCTGGGACCGAACAACAGGAGCTCACCCCGTCACGGAGATTCAAACCGCCGACCTTCTGACTGGCAAGCCCTAGGCTCTGTGGTTTAACCCACAGCGCCACTGTGTCCCATTTAAAAGGTAAAACACTGATTAAACCCTAACACCCAGGAATCTACTGCAGATATAGAATATTATACAGACAGCACTGCCTTGGTACAGTGAGGATTATTTTTTTTTTAAAAAAAATAGTTGACGTTCCTCTAGATGGATCTAATTTCCATATCATAGAAAACAAGAAGGGGAGAGAAACCCATAGGTCACCACAGGATACAGTTACTTGAATAACTATGATAGATCACAATGGCTATGATCCAGTTCACTAGATACCTCTGCTGAAGTCTCAATGAAATCAATGGGATTTAAAACTGCATAACTGTGGTTTGGATTGCAGCCAATGGGAACAATACGATACATTTATTTTTTTCTTGACAGCACACTTAATTTTTCCAAACTGTGAATGCAATGGTGCTTTGGGAAGCGTTTGTGCAAATTCCATCACTGGACTACAACGGAATGTTCTTAATGTGAATTCCATATTTATTTAATGGGAAAGGGCATTTTGTGGACAAATTGGTGCAAACTTCTATATTGCTTTGACAAGGATTGTGAAATAAAAGAGGTAGATAGCATCCCTCAGGGTGGGAGGCTGAAGAAAGAAAGAGAAGCTCACAGGAGAGATCTGGGAGGGTTCACTCTTCTATGTGTGGAATAAAGGTTATGGTATAATTGTGATAAAGCCTAAGGTATTGCGTGGACAGGCGGAGTCCCCCCAACCCCAGGCAACCCCCAAGCAGAATAATGACTCAAGACAACATGCTATGGGATTAAAATTGGCCACAACTTTATTAGGTTTCAGATGTAGGGAGACCTTGGCTCAGGCATTGGGTGTTTATCCCTCCCTGTCCCCAGCCGGGGATCTGGGAGACTTCAGGGTTATCCAGAATGTGTGGGGATTGGGCTGGCTCTGGAGAACATATGTTCAAGCAGAGAGCCTGCCCCCCATTTCACCGCCATTGGAGGGGACCGCAATGACAACCTCTCGGTGTATAGCCAATGCTTCCCTTCAAGACTTCTTTAACAGGGAACCCTGGGATCACCGCCACAAGGGGGGCATGGGTTACCGCTTCACGCCCCCCATTTAGGAAGATAGACTAAAGGATTCCGCCCAAGGCCTGAAACCACCAAAGTTGTGACGTTTTGCTACGGGAAAGGCAAAACCTGCCAATGCAGGAAAATTCCTTTCCAGCCCTTCAACAGCTACCATGACGTTGCAGCGCCTGCATACCTGTGGAGAAGAGGTTAACTTGCAAAAGAAGACTTAACTGAGGGAGGGGAGGGTGGGAGAAGCTCTGGAGCCGACTGCTGCTTCGCAGGTAAGATTCACCTTCTGTTGTGTGGGCAGGACGGTCCCTCCCCTTACTTGGCCAATCCCCTGGCAACACCTCCCCAGGCGGGATTGGGCGATTGGCTGAGGTAGGCGGAGACATCCAGGTATACTGGGTTAGGCTGCTTTCAGGAATTGGAGAGCTGCTGCCAATCTGTGTAGCTAATACCTTGCGAGATAGACCTACTTGGTCTGACCTGGTATAAGGCAGAACTGCATAGCTCAGTTGGTTAGGGCTTAAGTGCTGATAACGCCAAGGTTGCAGGTTTGATCCTGTATAGGACGGCTTCAGATTCCTGCATTGCAGTGGATTGGACTAGAATAATCCTCAGGGTCCCTTCCAACTGTAGAATTGCAAAATCCCATGATTCTAAGGCAGTTTCCTATGTTCCTATGGCTAAGCCCAAATATTTGAGAGTTAGTGTGACCTACTTTCAAGCACACATCCTTCAGATTGGGTTGCAAGATGTGCAAACTTTCTTTGAAAATAAACCCACGCATAGATAGTTTCCTGCAAATCTATTGCTTCATCGTGTTTACAGACCCAAGTTCCCTCAAAGATTTCCTGACCAGATCTAAATTAAGTGGAATGTTTCCTCTACAGTCAGCCTACAACTGCATCAGCATTAACTAGATGGTTGCAGGGCATTGTGGGTTTGGGGAAATTCCAGCACATGAAATATGAATTCTGAGAGAGATGGAATAGTCCATTCTTTACCACTAATATCTATCTATCAATGTGTGGTCCATCTGGTTGGCATCAAACTAAGGTGGCTTTTGGTTTTTGTTTTTGTTTTCAGAAGAGAAAAGAGTTACCATCTTTAATCAAACTACAAGCATCTTTATAATGAATGATTGCTTTTGGTATTATGTATGTAAACTGATGCATTTTGCAAGTTGGTTTTAGTTGTTTGAAAGATGTTGCATTATGTCTTTAAGTACTATGTATGCATTTTGAGAATCAAGCCCCGCATTCAAAAGCTTACATAAATAATTTTCTGTTTTCATCAGTTGAAGCTTAGCATGCAGCCTTCAATTTTTCTTCATTTTGGCTAACCAGAAAAATATCAACCCTTGAAAATTCTGGCACCATAAATAGAGCAAGCATGCATTCAATTTAAAATATCTAATTAAGGATGTTTTTCTATGTGTGGAATTGCTAGTGAGTGGTGACATCATAAACTTGAACCAGATGACGCATTTTTGTCCTTTCCTTAAAAAATGACAATACTGGCTTTCAATAGTAAATTAAATTTTGAATGTGCCTAATTAGAGATCTAATCCGTCCTCAAATATGCAGAGCTATGACACTTTCCAGATTTCAGGAAGAGTTAACAGAAAATGTTTATTATATTCCAGAATTACAAGTTTCCTCTTACAAGCATCAATTTACATTTTAAGTACTGAGGAAATGTATATTATTTCATCTCATTATCTATTCCTTTTTATTTATGTAGGGTAACATGTAGTTGTGGTGTCCCTTTTGTGCGATGGGCTTCCCACTCACACAAAGTGAACTTCCCCTTCCATGGTAGTTCCCCTGTGACCCCCCACAGGATGAGAATAAGGTAAAGTCATGTTTCATCTACTGTCACAATGTTGGATCTCATCCTTAGCTATAAAACAGAAAGTTATGTTGGTAGCTATGGTCTTGCTTTCTCATGATTATCAGCACACTCATTATGATTTCAAATGGTGACAAACTTTGCATGATTAGTTTTGTTTGGTCAATCTCAACTTGTTTCTCTTTTTCTAAATGGTGTGTTTTAGGGTTAACTGCTTTCCAGTTTTGTTTTTATAAATATAAACCTAAATTATTTAATGTAACTAGCCTTAAAATGCTATACAGAAATAATTGCAGTAAAATAGTTTAATTATGTTTACCTATGCTTTAAGTAACACATTAAGGATATTGACAAGTTGGAACGTGTGCAGAGGACGGCAACCAAGATTATCAAGGCTCTGGAAACCAGGACTTATGAGGAGCGGTTGAAAGAGCTGAGTACATTTAGCCTGGAAAAGAGAAGACTGACAGGAGATAATAGCCATCTTCAAGTATCTCAAGGGCTGTTGTATAGAAGGCAGAACAAACTTATTTTCTCCTGCTTTGCAAGGTAGGTCTCAAACCAATGGATTCAAGCTACAAGAGAGGAGATTCCGACTAAACATCAGGAAGAACTTTCTGACAGCAAGAGCTGTTTCACAGTGTGATGGACTCCCTCAGGAGGTTGTGGTCCCTCCTTCATTTGAAGTTTATAAACAAAGGTTGGATGGCCATCTGTCATGGTTGCTTTAGCTGATATTCCTACATTGCAGGTTGTTGAACTAGAGGAGGAGTTTGGATTTGATATCCCGCTTTATCACTACTCTAAGGAGTCTCAAAGTGGCTAACATTCTCCTTTTCCTTCCTCCCCCACAACAAACACTCTGCGAGGTGAGTGGGATTGAGAGACTTCAAAGAAGTGTGACTAGCCCAAGGTCACCCAGAAGCTGCTTGTGGAGGAGCAGGGAAGCGAACCCGGTTCCCCAGATTACGAGTCCACCGCTCTTAACCACTACACCAGAGGACCCTTGGTCTATACAATTCTATGATTTGAAATGCATGTTTACTTGGACATCTTTTTAAGTTCAGTAGGCCTTACTCATAGGTAAGTAGACACAAAGGATTGCAGCTTAACCCGGCTTTGTGCAACATTTTCCCCCAAGCTGACTAGACAAATGTAGTAACATAATAATAACCATTATCACCCAACAAGCACGAAAATCACACTCTGGGTGGGTCATTGTGAGCTTTCTGCCAGACATTTTTTGTTTGTATATATTATGTACATTACTCTTCATTCTTCCATTAATTTTCAGACATCAAGTTTTTTAGCAGGGTACCTCCATCACTTTCTGCCTGTCTGCATGCAAATGCTGTAGGACTGATGTACTTTAAATTCACATTAAATAGAGATTAATGTGCATTATGGAGCTGATGCAGACAAGCCCTAAATCACTGTTTTTATCTCTTGTCCCCTCTCTGATAGTTCAAGGATTCAAATTCAAGCCTTGGTTTTCCATAAGATCAATACTTGTGCTACTAGGGCAATGGTATGTGAAGCCACTACACAGCCTATTTAAACTCTAATTAGTTACAATCTTAGCCTCATTAAATAAAAATCCTATGATCTGATCAGCTTACACTTGAAAGTCATGTTAATAATGGTTCATGAATTCTGATGAGTGCTTGGGAATTAATTTTGGACACACCTAATGTGCTACATAATCAACACATACATCCCTTGGGCATGCTAGGCCTAATGGGAATATATTTTATTTCCCTTTCTCCTTTTGTTGCTGTGCTCAAAGAGGACAGTTTATTACTATTCTGCAAGCCTGTCATTCTTCAAATGGAACCATATCAATGGAATACATTACTAGAAATGTGTTTTTTCTTAGAATCTTTTAAAGCGATTTTATACCCGCTTTTAATATATGTTAATTGAGTAGGTGAGCTTGCCTTTAACCACACAGTGTCGAGTTCAGACACACCAGAAATAAACCTCATCATGCCTTCTTTTCAGGTTACAGTGGTGCCTCGCAAGACGAAATTAATTCGTCCGCGAGTTTTTTCGTTGTGCGAGTTTTTTTGTCTTGCGAAGCACCACTGCATTTAACACTAACAACGGCGGGGAGGGGTGGGGAGAAGCAGAACAGCTGCCGCAGCCGATACCTCAGACTCACCCGCGCGTTGTGGCCACCGTGTGACGCGGCTGCTGGAGGGCGGCGGGGCTCAGGAGCACGACTCTGGCTGCAACGCTGGCTGCTGACGGCAGCAGGTCTCTGAGGGGAGCGCGAGAGGGGGGTGGGCAGCGGCGCGAGGCAGCCGGAAGGTCGGCCGTCAGCCGGAAGGTGGGAGGGAGCCGGAGGAGCGGGGAAGCGAGCGTGCGTGCGTGCAGTGACCATCGCCATGACAGGAGAGGCAGGGCCATTTCGTCTAGCGAAGCAAGCCCTTAGAAAAATCCGTCTTGCGAAGCACCTCAGAAAATGAAAAACCCTTTCGTCTAGCGAGTTTTTCATCTTCCGAGGCATTCGTCTTGCGGGGTACCACTGTATCTTGAAGGATGAATATGTTTCAAAGTGCAGAATGCAAAAAGGTTCCACACCTGTAAAATTATTTTGGTGTAATCCAAAGGGCTATGTGAGGACCTTCTTTGAACCTGCCTTCTATAGTAGCTCTCCACAGTTTCCAAAAAGCCTCTTTTAAAAGTGATGGAACTGTGTGAGGTGATCTGATGCAGTGAGTGCAGCTGTAATCAAAAGAGGAAGTTGCTGAAAATAGAGATGGATGGATGTCTATTTCGAGAGTGTGTCAATTTGGCATCCTATTTCCACATTAATCTGCATTTTAAAACAAATACACCAGAAAAATCTTTGATTTAAATACCTATTTTAGCACAGTCACACATTTTCTCTCGGCGTGTGCATTTCTAAGTGTATTTAACCTAAAATATATGCATTTAAATGAATTTTTGGCATGCTTGGCTTTTAAGCCAAGGACAGTATCACAAAATACGGAGAAATGCAAAATCTCTAATTACACTCCAAACTATTTATTAGTTTGGAATGTGTGGATTAGGACAGTACTTTTTAACTGAAGAAAATGCTTCTCTCTTTGTAGCTGAAAAGTTAGCATGTGGTGGACAGTTCTTGGCCAAGCAAGAATCTTTGGACATCAGCCAGTTATTGAATGGATTCACATAAATCTTTGTACTCACCTCATGGTGGATATTCATGCAGGATGCAATCTTATTCAGCAGATGTTTGGTAATTTCCCAGTGTGCTTCTGGAAAGCCTAATGTTCAAATTCCCTGACCGTGGTGGGGCAGACCTTCTTAGTTCATCCACAAGGATACGAGCGGATTCCTCTGTGGGGTGCCTGAGAGACATCACTTTAAAATGGGGGGAAATCCTAAGGGGTATTGTACACAACCATGCTTATATTTGCGCAAGGTGTTGCTGCTCATTTTGTTGCAGGGCCTCTTCTTTATATATCATGCCTCTCAGTTCAAAAAAGTGTCACATGTTGTCTCTCAAATTTGTCTTTCTGGTGCAGAGATGTTGCATTTTACAAGCACTTTTTCGAACACTCACCCCTGCTGGGTATACAGTGGTACCTCAGATTAAGTACTTAATTCGTTCCAGAGGTCCCATCCTAACCTGAAACTGTTCTTAACCTGAAGCACCACTTTAACTAATGGGGCCTCCTGCTGCTGCCGTGCCTCCGGAACACGATTTCTGTTCTCATCCTGAAGCAAAGTTCTTAACCCCAGGTACTATTTCTGGGTTAGCGGAGCCTGTAACCTGAAGCGTATATAACCTGAAGCGTATGTAACCCGAGGTACCACTGTATTGCTGTTCTTTCTCCCAGCTGCTGCATCCACTGCTATTGTAAGGACTGTATAAAAGATAGTTGCACAAGTATATCAGGCACTATTGGCTTGCCCTCGTTCCTTCATTGGAAATGACACGGTTACTACTGCTTTCATGCCATCAGTGGTTTTGAGCCAAAGTCACCAACATGCATACATTTGATCACATTCCAGTTCTCCTGCTACATCCCCGCATCCCCTCAAGTAATTGTTCCATTCATGGGAATTTCCTTTTGTTGCCCATTGGTATCCCTCCCATGTTGCGTAAAGTGCTGGCTGTCTCTCTGACAGTGTAGACAAGGAACCAACTGGATCTTGTCTCTGTGGAATGCTGTCAAAGTGCCAGTAGGAGTGCCCAGGGTGGATTTTGAAGAAACACTTGGTATGGCTCATACTTGTAAAAATACCATTCATGCTTGTTGTCAGGGACTGTGCTGAGGAGGGCTTCACATAGGAGGAATGGTGGGAGCCACCCCCTCCCCCTGATCCTGAATCTACCCAGGAGCAGGAGGACAGTATAGATTTGGAACGGTGGTTTGCAGAGGGACATAGCTCAGAAGGCAGAAGCTGGGAAATACTGGATGGGGAACAGCTAGGAGAAGAAAAACTGGAAGAGAGAGGGTTAACAGATCCACAGTCGTTGGGCAGCATTCATCCACCACCTCCCCAAGGTCAAGAAGAGCTCAAAAAGTCTCAGAACAGGAAGGACAGAGGGTACAAACTCAGATTACAAGATGTAGGAATGATGTAGATTAGTAGGGATGGAGGGGGTGTGAGCCTTAATTGGGAGCACTGGCATTTCTAGGGAGACGTGTTCTGTTGTCTCTCACTGTGATTATCAAAGAATCTAACTGGTAAGACGTTCCTTTTTTTGATCTTCTTATTTACTGCCACGGGGGAGGAAGCTGATTCCATGAACCCTGACACATATGTACCTGTGGGATATTTTGGACAAGACAGCGCAAGACTGTCCCATATTTTCAGGATGCTTTAGGAAATGAAAACACCTTTGGAAAAAGAGCAGGGAATAATGGTTTCCTTGCCAGTGTATTTTGTTGCACACCATCCCAATCTCAAAATGGTGCAGGTTCCCAGGGGTCCCAGGAGCTTACCCAGGGTTCATGCTTCCTTTTGGAAATGAAGCACAGTAGAGACTGTGGTGTCTTTATGATGTATGACTTATTTAGGCATATATACAACCTGAGCGTGTAATGGAGGGGTTCACAGCATCAGCCCCTCCAAAGGGTCTTGCTTCTCTCATAGCCACAGCCTTGGATTCAAGCAGAACCCCCTTTCTTCTGTTCTCTTAATGGCCCATCGCCTTTTCTTTGTTTCTCTTCATGAGCCATTTCCCAGGTGATCACCTCATGAGGAAGCTAGTAAAGGTAAAGGGACCCCTGACCATTAGGTCCAGTCGTGACTGACTCTGGGGTTGTGGCGCTCATCTCACTTTATTGGCCGAGGGAGCTGGCGTACAGCTTCCAGGTCATGTGGCCAGCATGACTGAGCAGCTTCTGGTGAACCAGAGTAGCGCACGGAAACGACTTTTACCTTCCCGCTGGAGCGGTACCTATTTATCTACTTGCACTTTGACATGCTTTCGAACTGCTAGGTTGGCAGGAGCAGGGACTGAGCAACGGGAGCTCACCCAGTCACAGGGATTCGAACTGCTGACCTTCTGATCGGCTAGTCCTAGGCTCTGTGGTTTAACCCACAGTGCCACCTGCGTCCCCCATGAGGAAGCTAGCCTGTTTTTTGTTTTGTTTTTAACATTTCCTAGGATTATAGGGATTAGAAGTCTGGCACCCACAAGCTCATAACAATATGTTCTAGATTCTCTTACAAGTCAACAAGTAACTTCCTGCCTTGTTTAAAGTACAACGTTGGCTTCCCTATACTGTAACCTCATTATTCACCAAAATCAAAAAATCTGAAGAAATAAAGTTGTCTGGTGTTTAATAGATTTGGGAACAAGGAAAAAATTCTAATGATTTATAGCTTTTAAAGTAAGAATGTTAATGCTCTCAATAAGCTGAACATGATGGATAGGTATATCTAAAAATATAATGTATGATATTTCTTCAAACTGGTATCTCATCTGTAATTATTTTTTTGTTAAGTTTACAAAAAATGTGGGGGTTTTTTTGAGTAGTGGTTCCCAATCTCCGCACCTTCCATGAACCACTTGAAAATTGCTTTGATGATTTTTCTACTTCTTGTAGCTATTGTAATGAGCCATACTATGTGCTGTATAATTTTTAATTGTAGACTTGGGGATCTCCTGCTCTAGAAATTGGGAGGGGGGAGTGAATGATGCCTTAGACTTCTCATTGAAATAGGTTTTTTTAAATGCCTACAGGAAGGAGATGGTGCTCTTTATATTAAGGACTGCAAATGCATTGAAATTGGGACCTGCGGCAACAAATGTTGTTGTGGATCATCACCTCTACCAGTAGTGTTCCTGTTGAGAGTTCCAGCCAGCCTTCTTCTCTTCTAAGGTACTAAAAATAGTAAGAAGCTGGAGACTATTGGAGAAGGCAGGCAACAGTATTTTCTTTGAACCCATTTCTAATGTTATGATGGACTGAGGTGTTAGTTGGAAAGGAGATAAGGATTGTGGGGATTAAAGTTAGAGCAGTTGGAAGGCTTAAAGGGAGTTTGTGGTTCCCTCATGGTTCACCTTGGACTCCTGCTTGGACTTCCTCATCATCATGGTAGAAAGTCCAAGGGATTAGTAGGGGGAGTGGGGTGGTAATGAGGTATAGGGTGGAGGGTTGGCAAGGTGCGTGGGGTGGCTTGGTGAGGGGGATAGGCAGGATTGATGAGCAAAGTGAGCAGAGGTGCAGCCCCTAGTAGAAAAATGTCTTTCTTAAACTAAGTCAGACCATTGGTCTACCAGAAATCTGCAGAGATGCAGAAAACCAGGGAGTGAAACCAAAGAACTAGAGAAATTCAAATCACGAGTGGAATGATGAGATCAGAATCAATACTTAAATAGCAAATCAAATGTTTGAACGATTTCTTAGGTTTGGGGCTTGCGTTAGGGGGTATTTATATAAGGCTTGGAACAAACTGAGAGTGGCGACCTTGAAACACAATGAAGGTTTATCCTTGTCTATATGAACAAGACATTAAAGGTAAAAAGTATAAGGCGTAGGAGAAAAGTAACAGTGAAGTAATTGTCAGCCACCTGAATTGTCAGAGAAGTAATTGTCAGACATCAGAAGGACATGGTTACATTATTTTCCCCTTTGATGTATACATTTTATAATGATAAGTTTCCCATGTGAAATGAACTTTTCATTATATTGTTGGTAGTTTCCTTTTCATCTTGGTATTAAGTGACTGCACTCAAGCCAAACAATTTAGCAAAACAGTTTTAATTTCTGCATAATTTGCATGCTGGCTTGACAAAAAAATTCTACTGTACTGAAAATGCAGATTTCAGCCTGAAAATATAAACTAAAGCAAAAGCAAAAACTTTTTCCTCTATAGTTGTGCCTCACTACCTTCTCAGAGTAAGAGAAGGTAATATCTCTATCTCTATCTATATCATTTATATCTGTATCTATATCTATATCTATATCTATATCTATATCTATATCTATATCTATATCTATATCTATATATCTATATCTATCTATGTCATCTATATCTATATCTGGAGTTTGGTGTTTGCCATTTGATGGAACTATTTATACACAGCACCATCAGAACCAAATGTAGAAAGTACAAACTTATGTAAAGAAAGGAACCTCTACAGTTCTCGCTGTTCCAGAAGAAATTACATTCAACCTTTCTGAAGAAAATCAATGGCACACTCACACTCAGTAAGGACCGTTTTACCACTGAATCAATTTAAAGCTTGTTGCAGTATTATCTAGAATACATTAGCCTTTTTGTCTGAATCAGAGGTCACAAATCCCTTTTCAACCGGAGAGTTCTACTGCCATAAAATGTCAGACAAAGTGACTAATTGAAGCTTCAATAAAAGTGTGGGAAGGGCTCTCTGTTGTTGGAATTGTAGCCAAAAAAGAGTTTGTTATGTAAAAAAAGACTAATAAAATAACATGTATGTCATTGAAGCACAGTGTGGAAGAAAATTGGTTTTTGATAAAAAACATGGTTCTATTATGTTTTAGGTGATGTGGAACAAATATGAAAAAAAATCTATAAATGGAAGACCTTTTACAAATCTTAATATGGTACATGATATTGTCCATTCAAAAACACCAAAAGGGATTATCTATTTTTGTCAATATGCTACTCTAAAGTACTATTTTTTCACTAAAGTGAGATACAAAGAAGACCCGAGGTGTATGGAGGAACTGAAATATAGCATTTCTTTATTTCTCTAACTACATGGCCGTGTAAATGAGTTTTATAGATTCACCTTGTTCTGTATCTATGCATTTTAAAATTTTCCGCTCTGTTTCTGAGTCATTCTGTGCTCTTGCTACTTCAATCTCTCATTAGGGTTTCAAGATGGGGAATTTTAAAATGTCTATATCGTTCTCCCCTTTTGGCCAAAGTGGATGAAATTTGCAGCCATGTAAGCCCCTTCAGAATGGATTATGCCCGCCAAATTGCCAACAGTTTGTCCAGGGGCTTTTTGTGGGGGAATTAAAAGGGATTCAGTTTCCTCCATAAACCCTTATGGGAAGGAAGATGGTGGTTTGTCTCTTGTTTTTTTTTTTTCTTACCTTAAAATAATTATGAGGTGGTTGAGTAGTATGTATTATAAGTTGCACAGTTTAAAATGTTTGCAGCGTCACAATGATCATTCCTTTCCATTGCTTATCTGTAGCTTCTGAAAGGCTAGACAATGTGAGGCTGTGCAAACTTGCCTGCAGACTTCTAAGGAGCTCTGAATGTTATTGTTAAAACAGAACAATGTAGATTTAAGAAAATAAAACTTGAACGAAGCTTTGACCTTTTTATAAAGTTCCTCCAATGCTGTATTTTAACAGCACCAAATATCTATAGCTCTTCAATGTTCTGCAGACAACAGTTTAGACAGCCTCACCTCTTATAAAGCCCATAGACCTAGAGAAACAGAGAAGTACAGAAATGAGAGTAACAGAGGACCAAAAAGCTTTGTGAGGGCCCAATTCTGGCATTGAGGGGGTTGCTGGCATGGTGCTTCTATTTGGGAGCTGGGGTGAGGCTTTTCAAACAACCTTGATTCATATTGTTATTTGACCTCACAGAGCTGATGCACACCTCTAGTATCAATCATTAGTCAGATTCAGAGTAAACCCATTGAATTGAATGGATATGACTCACATTTATTTCACTGAGTCTATTCTGAGCAGAACTAAGTTGAATCCAGCCCATTATGTCTCTTGTCATCTGTAATAAAGCTTTCATTGGAACACCATCCTTCTGAATCCTGCATTGTTCGATTGTAGAGAATGTTTTGTACTAATGCTTCTTGAGCCATTGGCATTAAGCATGAAGCTCAATACTCCTGAAACGGTGAGCTTTCTGATTGTATTATTAAATTTTGCCTGATAATGGAGGAGCCTAGTGATTTGACTCCCATGCAGAATCAGAATCCTAAGATGCGAGTAAAGGACCAATATCTGGAAACTATATTATATACTATATACTATAATTATACTATACTATACTATACTATACTATACTATACTATACTATACTATACTATACTATATTATAAACTATATACAGCACATTGGAATGTATGGTTGGATCCCTGAGTTAAGTGTACACTGGCAGAGGGGTCTCTTCTCATCAGAGAAGCCACCAGCCTCCGGTTTTAAGGGACCAGAACAGTCTTCCATGGACAAGGAGTTTAAACTCCTTGACTAAGTGGTCAGCATTTCCCTAATCACTGGTTCTACTATTCCTGTTGAACTGATCTAGTAGAGGTTAGCTGAAACAGAAGGTAGCTTGAGGTATGGGGAGATGAACTTAGAAGGCAGAAGTGAACAAAGAGGAAAAATGTGGTCACAGGGTGAAACTTGAAGGTCAGTGATTTTTTAAAAAGCCCACAATGCATTTGTTGTGATTTCAAGCGGAAGACAGTCATAGAATTATTGCAGTAGTTGAAGCCTTCAGCCACATTTAATGAAAGTTACATTTCTTTGATAGGATTCAGGCTACAGCTGGTATTTTTTTAATACACTGAAATTCAACCAGACCCATGTTATAATGACCCAAACCACCAGCCCAAGGGTCCCGGTGAAATCATGGCAGTCATATATAGCTTAATAAGAGCATTGGAAAAGTAGTAAACTTAATGAGCCAGTAAAGCAAATGTTTATAGTATCGAAAGACTCTCTAATTAAACTCCATTCTTGAAATACACCATATAGTCCTCACCTGTCTTTGGTGGAGTATTTTAGCACTTTAGTTCTTTATAAAATATATATGAATTCAGTTTTGGCTGTGGCCAGTGCTTGGAAAGTTAATTTTAAAACTAAATTAGCTCTTCATTTATGAATAAGGAGGCATATGGACAGATGGTGCCTCTACCTCATGCTAAAGAATAGGTTACATGGTTACATGGTTACATAGGTTACATTGCTGTTTTATTTTATCATATTTTATTCATATATATATATATATATATATATTCATATGGTGTGCACATAAGAAAGCAATGAAATTAAAAATATTAATTTTTGTTTGATCTACCTCATATAATTACCAAATTAGTAATTGCTGTGGTATTTTCTTTTCCTAATATGTCGAAATGTTTGTTAAACCACAACAATATTTTTCTGTACTTGTGTTTCAGGTCTGCATTGATGTTGTCTAATGCTTTTCTTATTCTCTTTATCATTTCCTTCTGTATTTTTTCCCTTTTTCTTAGATTTTCCTCCTGGGGAGAAAATGGTTCTAATTCAAGAAGAACTAGAAAAAGAAGGCAACACAATTCCAATTCAATTCACAATTTATTCATGTGGTCCTGAACATTTTTATTTCCAGCTTTCAGAATTTTGCAAGTGGTTTTGAGGTTTTCATGTGCACTTTCATGTATACTTGCGATATATACTTAAGAAAAATAAGAAAACATTGAAGTACACACATGCAGCATAATGGGAACAATTTTCTCCCACCCAACAATTGTGAATTTTACACTTAAACTGCAGCAGCCCTATTCAGTTTAGTAAAAATAGTAAAGGCAATGGCCACAATCAAACACAGAATTAAGTGAGATGAAACCTTACATATATCATGAATCAAAGGTTCTTCCAGAAAATGAGCTTGATTAACATTCAGTTCACATGGAAATTATAGGAATTACTTTCAGGTGTAATTCAGCGATTTTAAAAAATTAATTCAGTAAATCTTAATTAGTTTGTTCCAAAGCCTGGATATAGCATATTAATTATCTTGGCGCAAAGCAGCCTACACACCAAATTAACAGGAATAAGAATGTTTCATCTTAGATCTTAGAAAAATTAACAGCAACCTTTTGACCACATTTTGTTAATATTGATTAGTCTGTTTCATTTACCTTGAAATTGTGTTCTGTAGGTATTAGCTACAGTTCAGCCTCAGATCCGAACATTGTGGTAGGTCCATTGCAGGTGAATGCCACAAAGATCATAACTTTTAGGATGTTTCCATCCTCCAGCCTCACTACTCTGTTTGTAGGCTTCAGAGTAAGAAAGGATCTTTATGGAAGAAACCAGAGGCCTTTCTCTGGGCATGGTCGGCCAACTGGTGTTAAAGAAAGATAGAACCTTTTTTATGTATGCTACAACAGCAGCAAGATACTTATCGCAAAGTACTGGAAGACACAAGAACTACCCACTCGGGAAGAATGGCAGATGAAACTGATGGACTACATGGAAATGGCGGAAATGACCGGCAGAATTCGAGACCAGGGAGAAGAGTCGATGGAAGAAGATTGGAAAAAATTTAAAGTATATTTACAGAAATACTGCAAAATTAATGAATGTTAGAAGTATATTGGAATGAAGCTATATGGTTTTAGCAGAAGGGTTATTAAGAATTATATGAACATTAAGTGTTAATGTGTTAAATTGGGAAATTATGTTATGATAAATTACAGACTAAATTGAAGAAGAGGGCAAGTATTTGTTGAACCTGATAATTTGAACCAGAATACAAAAAAGGAAGGTGTGAGGAAGTTGAGGAAATAAGCTAATGAAAGATCTGGAAACAAAAATTTGGATTTTTGGAATTTTTTTTCTTATGTTGCATTGTTGTACTGTATTTTTTCTTTGCTTTATTTTGTTGTTGTTGATGTATTGTTTGTTGAATTTGTGTATTGTTTTTCTTTTACTGTTTTTCTTTTATAAGTATAAAATATCTAATAAATTTTTATTAAAAAAGAAAGAAAGAAAGGATCTTTATGGTTTGGTGATTAAGGTGTGCAATCAGGTGTGAGGTGAACTTATTAAGGGTGGTGGTTGTGTCCCTGGTTCTTGGTGGACACCATTTTCAACCCTAGAACATTCCAGAGTGACAGCAGGGAGCCTCGCTATTGCTCCAGGATGACACCATAGCTCAATACTCTGCACCACCACAGGCACCTAAAATAATCATAGCCTCTTGGGCTTGCTGATCGGAAGGTTGGCAGTTCGAATCCAGGCGATAAGGTGAGCTCCCATTGCTCTGTCCCAGCTTCTGCCAACCTAGCAGTTTGAAAGCACACCAGTGTGAGTAGGTACTGCTGCAGCAAGAAGGTAAATGGTGTTTCCGTGTGCTCTGGTTCCATTGTGCCAGAAGCAGTTTAGTCATGCTGGCCACATGACCCGGAAAGCTGTCTGTGGACAAAGGCCGGCTTCCTCGGCCTGAAGAGAGATGAGCATCGCAACCCCATCGTCGCCTTTGACTGGACTTAAGGGTCCAGGGGTAATTTACCTTTTTACCTACCTTATTGAAATGCCTTGTAAATAAAAAAAACCTCTCCTGATACTCATTCAGATGGAGCGGGGGTAATTTCAGTTGGCTTCACAGTTTGGATTGCATGTCAAGCATTGTTTGCTGCTACCTACATTTTGTTGAATGACACTGGCGCAAGTGCTGTCGTGTTGCTTTTTTCTTTCTAAAAACCACGACTAGCTGCTTGGAACATCTAGTATGTTTAGTACAGTGGTACCTCGCAAGATGAATGCATCGGAAGACGAAAAACTCGTAAGACGAAAGAGTTTTTCGTTTTCTGAGTTGCTTCGCAAGACGGATTTCCCTATGGGCTTGCTTTGCAAGACGAAAACGTCTTGCGCCTTTTTTTAAAAACCGCCAATGCATTCCTATGGGAAACCGTCAATACACATTGGTGCTTTGCAGGACAAAAAAATTCACAAGACGAAAAAACTCGCAGAACAAATTAATTTCGTCTTGCGAGGCACCACTGTATTTGCCAGGCTTACAGACGTTTTAAGTAAAACAAACAAACAAACCACAAACAAACCTTGGAAGTGGCACCCCTTCCTGGGTAATTTTATGAACATGTAATGTCCCTGAGGCTGAAGAAAGTAGAAGAAGGAGGAGGAGGAGGAGTTTGGACTTGATATCCCGCTTTATCACTACCCAAAGGAGTCTCAAAATGGCTAACATTCTCCTTTCCCTTCCTCCCCCACAACAAACACTCTGTGAGGTTAGTGGGGCTGAGAGACTTCAGAGAAGTGTGACTGGCCCAAGGTCACCCAGCAGCTGCATGTAGAGGAGCGGAGACGCGAACCCAGTTCATCAGATTACGAGTCCACTGCTCTTAACCACTACACTACACCGGCTGGTGGACTCCTTTGCAATATCAATCTGTCCATCCCTACCTTAGATTCTGTGGTGCTATCCCCTTGGAAGAGAAAGGGGCAGAGGAAAAACCCAGGTCACATTGATACTACTACATTTACAGTACATGGCTTCCCCCAATCTTAGGAACTGTAGTTTCTTAAGGGCGCTGAGAATCGTAGCTCTGTGAGGTAAATGACAGTTTCCATGGATCTTTGGAGGAAGCCATGTGCTTTAAATGCAGGGCTTTTTTTCAGGTGGAACTCAGTTCCGGCACCTTTCAGGTGGGTGCTGTTGGATTTCCAAGCCTTTATCAGGAGAAACTGGCAACTCTCCCAGGCACCCGGCGTGGTCTCCTGTTGACCTCCCTGTCTGCTTTCCCGGCAGGATCCAGGCAGAGGTCGCGATAGGCAATCCTTCTCAGCGTGAGAAGAACACACCCCTCTTTCCTGCCCCCCCGGCAGGGGAAAGAGATAGACAGAAACATATTTACATGTCTTTATTTTTGTCTCTGCAGCGTTACAAAAACATGTCTGCTCTCTTCAAATTCCAGCAGTCGACTGTGAAAAAACACTTCCTGTACAGCTCATATTACACTCTGAGCTAATTCCGGTGCGCTCTGTTTCCCACGGACAGTCCCAACATCACGTGATGTTGTTTTCAAACAAGCAGCTCGCAGCAGCATTGTTTCTATATCGTAACAGGTGCCATTGCCATTTTACAGATTGCTATCTCAGAGATTCAGGACCAGAAAGAAGAGAAGAAGAAGAGGAAGAGTTTGGATTTGATATCCCGCTTTATCACTACCTGAAGGAGTCTCAAAGCGGCTAACATTCTCCCTTCCCTTCCTCCCCCACAACAAACACTCTGTGAGGTGAGTGGGGCTGAGAGACTTCAGACAAGTGTGACTAGCCCAAGGTCACCCAGCAGCTGCATGTGGAGGAGCGGAGATGCGAACCCAGTTCATCAGATTACGAGTCCACTGCTCTTAACCACTACACCACACTGGCTCTCAATAGAGACAATACTGGATTAGTGGTATTATTTGGCTGATCAGGGAGATTCCTATGTTTCCTGTGACTTTCCTTCAGACTGTACTGTATTCACTGCACCAAGAAAAGACTGTCTGCCAATTTGCGTATGAAGGCATTTGGCTCTCTGAAGTTCTGCATTTGCTTCGAAATGTGACCAGCCTTTAAACAGATCTTCCCCATCATCTTTAGGCACCAGCTGCAATCTTTTTGCTTATGTAGGTGGTTGTTTGTTTTTTGCCTGTGCAAGCTTCAGTTCTGGCCTTTCAAGTTTTCCTTCCCCCCACCCTGGGGAATAATGATCTCTTCCTCTGTCACATTGGCCTGTAACCCCTAGCCTTGTTTTAACATCACAGTGGTACCTCAAGTTAAGTACTTAATTCGTTCTCGAGGTCCGTACTTAACCTGAAACTGTTCTTAACCTGAAGCACCACTTTAGCTAATGAGGCCTCCTGCTGCCGTCGCACCGCCGGAGCACGGTTTCTGTTCTCATCCTGAAGCAAAGTTCTTAACCTGAAGCACTATTTCTGGGTTAGTGGCGTCTGTAACCTGAAGCATATGTAACCTGAGGTACCACTGTATTTTGGGGTGGGGGTGAGGAGATGGGTTTTTTTTGCCTTTAAAAAGAAAATGTGAGATACTGGGAGGGGAAACAAATGTTTTTTTAAAGTCAGATTTGGTCAAAGCACTTTGAGTTTTAATATTAAGCAAATTACATTAGTGTGTTTGGCTACTGACTTATTTCAAAGATTTTTTTACACTGCCCGGCATCTGGCAATCTAGTTCTAAGAGGACAAGGGAGGTGTTCGTGGTGAGTTCTGGCACCTCGTTTTCTAGAAAAATGGCACTGTTTAAATGTATGGTGTTGGTGCAACCACAGCTGGGATCAAGGCCACGTGCCTGGCCTTGGTGATCTCTCGAGCTCTGGTTGCTCTCTGCGAATGACACTGAAGGCGGTAGGTATGCATCCATATTCTGAGAAGCACAACCTCTCTCTGTATGTAGCCCCCCATGTTACTTTCCTGTGATCCAGACGTCATTCTGTGATGTGGCAGAGGAACTGCTTTTTTGAGAACAAGAATGAGGGGCGTGGAAGCCCTGCTGAACGAAATCAATGCCTTGCAGGCACATAAATGGACTAAGTGGATCTCAGCCAAGGTGGAAAGTTATTTCCACATTTGTGTTTGTTCGTATTATATAGCTGAACCTGAACGAAAATAAAACCCACATATGCTAGAAATAGCATAATAGACTGGCAGGAGCTGTTATGGCTGCTTTCAAATCTGTTCGTTGGCTGTAGTTAAATAGTACTAGATCTTTTACATTTATTAAATCAATCTACACGGGCATCAAAGTGACTGATGCCTATTACACTTATTTCTTTAAATCATTTAAAGAAATTAATAGGATTTTTTTAATATAAAAAAATAGTATTGGGTACTGTATTTGATAGCCCTTTGTTACGAAATCATTGGCAAGCTTATTCAATTTTTTTAAACATGGAGCTTGTAAATGGGAATTCTCTGCTTTAGAAGAAGAAGAAGAAGAAGAGGAAGAGTTTGGATTTGATATCCCGCTTTATCACTACCCGAAGGAGTCTCAAAGCAGCTAACATTCTCCTTTCCCTTCCTCCCCCACAACAAACACTCTGTGAGGTGAGTGGGGCTGAGAGACTTCAGGGAAATGTGACTAGCCCAAGGTCACCCAGCAGCTGCATGTGGAGGAGCGGGGAATCAAACCCGGTTCACCAGATTATGAGTCCACCACTCTTAACCACTACACCACGCTGGCTCCCACTTTAGTAGTAGTAGTAGAATCATAGAATCACAGAGTTGGAAGGGACCCCAAGGAACATCTAGTCCAACCCCCTGGAATGCAGGAATCTCAGCTAAAGCATCCATGACAGATGGCCATCCAAGCTTAAAATCTGCTTAAAATCCTGAAAGGAAGGAGGTTTATAGTGACAATAATGTGATTGCTGCTTACAAACCAAACGTAATGTAAACCTAGACTTTTTGTTGTTGTTGCTGATCTTTAAAAACATATGTTGAAAGACTAGAATATATCATTCTGCTTTGTATTAATTGCATCCTGACGCTAAATCAGTTTATTGGATGGCCCATTTCCTTATGATGGATGTGAATATGAGAGATGGCCACACATTCAGGACAGGGCTGGGGAAAAAACCTCAGCACGCCAAAGAAAAAGTTCCCAGGGTTCTTTGGGGGAAGCCGTGACTCTTAAAAGTGGTAAAACATGGCTATAAATGTATGGTTCAGATAGGGGCTGAATCTCTCAGCCCTAAACCATAAAAGAATAAAGCGGGGGGGGGGGGTGCTATTTATGTTTTAGCTTAAAACAACTCAAAATTTCATCTGAACCTACATTAACTTTTAACTAGATATTAATTTAAAGTGATTTACTTTTTCTCATGACCAACTGGGGCATTCCAAGCAATAAATCTCCATATTTGAGTTTAATATAAAGGCACACACTTGGATAATTACCAGACAACAAGGGAAGACATCATTCATCTTAACCTTGAAGTGTTCACTTCATATTTTATACTCCCTTTCACCCCCATCATCTATAGTTTATAATTGGGGCACTTTTACAGGAACAGCTGCTTCCCAGTTTAATCAAACAGAAACACAGGTAACTCTGAATTCTGAGCAAGGAGCATGTGAAATTAAAGGATACCCAAAGATATCAGTGGATCAAAGTAATAAAAGATATTTCATTTTGAATTAAACAAAAATTCTGTGTTGGTTAAGCACAGGTTTGAATTGGTCTGAGAGATAAATTCTCTCTCTTTCCTTGTTTTTAATTAGAAGAGGAAATAACCTGGATTGCCTCATCTAGAGGTCTCTGTGGTGCTGCTATCAGAGAGCTGCCAACCACTAAGATGCTTATCTTCAAAAGAAGATGCAGAGCTCAACTATGTGTTTATTTCCAAGCTTGTATGGAAGGAGGAATGATCCCTAAATACAAGAATGCCTAGTCAGCATCAGTTCTGCTCCTCCAGCCTTTGATCTAGGTTCTACGCATTCAGGGGATTATAGTTACAGGTAGGTAGCCGTGTTGGTCTGCCGTAGTCGAAACAAAAAATTCCTTCCAGTAGCACCTTAGAGACCAACTAAGTTTTTTATTGGTATGAGCTTTTGTGTGCATGCACACTTCTTCAGATACACTGAAACAGAAGCCACCAGACCCTTATATATAGTGAGAGGGTGGGGAGGGGTATTACTCAGAAGGGTAGCGGGAATGGGTGATTGGCTGATAGGTGTGGTAAACCTGTTGACAACTGTTAACGACTGCAATTGGTCTTACAGGAAAAAGCAAGGGGTGAGATGGCTAAAAATAGCTTTATCCTGTATAATGAGATAAGAATCCAATGTCTCTATTCAGACCAGGTCTCTCCATGGTTTTAAGTTTGGTAATAAGTTGCAATTCAGCAATTTCTCTTTCTAGTCTATTTCTGAAATTCTTTTGTAATATGACAACTACTATATAGAAGTAGAATGTCTCCCAGGACATTCCATACAAGATCTCCAAATAGCTGTTAGTTTGTTAGTTTGGGCCAATCTGCTAAGGTCATCTTGTATCCCAATTCTGTCTTCAAGTGGCATTGGCTACCCCTCCCAGTTTTGTGTCATCTGCAAATTTGTTGAGCATCCCTTCAGTACCTCCGTCCAAGTAATTTAGAAAGGTGTTGAACAACAATGGGCCCAGGACAGAACCCTGAGGAACCTCAGTTGTCATTCCCCCCCACCCTCCGGGATGATGAGGAACCATTACTGAGCACTCTTTGGGTTTGGACAGTCAAGCAGCTACAAATTCACCTAGTCCACATTTTACCAGCTTCTCCGCAAGAATATCCTGGGGGAATTTGTCAAAAGTCTTGAGGATTCCAGAGACCAGAAGCTTAGGGCTTATGGAGTCCAAGGGGTGGAGAAAGGTGCCCCCTTTGAGATTTAACCATCTCATACAGCTAAGGTCATGGGGCTTGCAGAGGGACACCATACACATCTAAAGGTGTGGTTTGTGGGAAGCTCGCAGGTAAGACTACTACTGGAGGGTTGGCTCATTCATATGGATTCATATAAGAGACGGAGGTTGAGAGTTGGCTCCTTTCTACAACAGAGAATGTGTTGCAGATCTCCTTAGTTAGATGGTCAACAAAGCCATGATACTACAGTGGTACCTCAGGTTACAAGCACCTTGGGTTACAAACTCCGCTAACCCGGAAGTAGGACCTCGGGTTAAGAACTTTGCCTGAGGACGAGAACAGAAATTATGTGGCGGTGGCATGGTGGCAGCGGCAGGCCCCATTAGCGAAAGCGCGCCTTCAGGTTAAGAAGGGACCTCCGGAACGAATTAAGTTCATAACCAGAGGCACCACTGTACTTATGTCCTTTTTTCTTCTGTGTGACGATGCAAACAACTGAGTTCAACCTAAGATACTCAGAAATGTAATGGGGAAGTGTGAAGTCTGTCTGAAAACATGGATCTGTTCTGGATCAAAGAGTTCAGGGTTCATTTTAAACCTGCGCCTTCTGTCATTAAAGGAGAACAATGCTAAGCAACAAATGTTGGGAGCATAATGACATTACAAACTGATGAAATGAAGGCCCTGGTCCAACAAAGCTAAGCCTGGTGAAGCTCACTGGAATCAGTAGGCTTAAGTGTACCGAACTCTGCATTGACTCACTGCCAGGGCTTTGAGCAATATACCATGGTTTAAAAAACCAAATACAGAGATGGGTTCTTGAGAAAACTCTTTTAAATGAGAAAAAGCTTCCAGAATTGGAGAAGAAGAAGAAGAAGAAGAAGAAGAAGAAGAAGAAGAAGAAGAGAAGAAGAGTTTGGATTTGATATCCTGCTTTATCACTCCCCTTCAGGAGTCTCAAAGCAGCTAACATTCTCCTTTCCCTTCCTCCCCCACAACAAACGCTCTGTGAGGTGAGTGGGGCTGAGAGACTTCAGAGAAGTGTGACTAGCCCAAGGTCACCCAGCAGCTGCATGTGGAGGAGCGGGGAATTGAACCCGGTTCCCCAGATTACAAATCTACCACTCTTAAAACCACTACACCACACTGGCTCTCCAGTACACCTTCAGAATTGTCATTAGCACTTGCTTTCTTAAGATATATTGATCATCCACTGTGCTGGAGCCAAAATACTTCCACATCAATACTACAGAAGTTGAAGAAGCTCCTCACCAGTAAAGGAAGGGGTGGTGCATCAGATACTGCAAATTTGCTGGTGGGGTTGTTTTTTAAATAGAAGAAGTATTCAGCCATCCTTGCCACCAGGAATGTATGTAAAAGACACAGCATTAGCTATTGCAGCACTTGAAGTCATTTCAGAATGACAAATGTGTCAGTCATGTAATTGTGCATACGGCAACATGACTGCATAAAGAGCAGTTAGTGTGGACCACACTGAGAACCACGAGCCATTTCTATTATTGTGGCTCGGGCCAAGGCATTTTACTGCCTGAGGCAAAGACAAATGGACTGACAGTTGCACCTCGCTTGATCCTTGGCGAAGGGACGGCATCTTCAACCACACCTTATGGGAACAAGCTAACTTAAGAGGAAAGGCACAGACCGCATGACACACACACATTTCTGTCTTCCAGCACCTTGCTGTCTCTCTCTACACCCCCCTCCCTCCCCCCTCCTTATTAAGGGAAATGTAGGTTGATTTCAGGAGTCCAGTCCCTGGCTTGATCACACAGTAAGAGTAGTTAATTAAACAGGATGATTTATTGTCAAAACAAATGGATTGCTCCGGACGGCTCTAACACAGCCTCCAACATCATCAATTAAGATGACCCTTCTGAAGAGTGCTTTCGATTTTGACAGAATATATTGAACTGCTGCCCTTTGAGCCTCTTGTTTTGCTTCCGATCTAGCAGCCCATCCATTCAATGACTCTTTGGGGAGATTGAACTAGCCCCAACCTCTTCCTGCTCTGACTATCTCTCCATGATTTTGCACCTAATTGAGCTCCGGAGAGCTTTTGCTGGGTTCCCGTCCACTCTCGGTTATTCTCTTATCAGCCAGCATTCCAAGGGGTGGGGGAGTTGACACTAGCTGATGTTCATCCTGTATGACAGTTAACTCTCTCTGTTCCTGTTTGCTTTCTTCAGCTGTCTGCAAACCTTCAGTGGGAGCTAACTGCAAACCTTCACTGGGAGCTGTCTCATTCATGACAGTTGAGCGGTTCAATGCCATACCCTCCAACATTTCTCTGATGAAAATAGGGACACCCCATTCCATAATGATAATTTTACTATTTATACATCTTACTGGGTTGCCCCAGCCACTCTGGAAGGCTTTCAACATATATAAAAACATACTAAAACATTAAACATTAAAAAACTTCCATATACAGGACTGCCTTCAGATGGTTTCAAGGTCAAATAACTCCATAGCCTCCAACATCCATCCAATGAAAATAGGGACGTCTACGGAAAAGTGAGACATTCTAGGATCAAATCAGAAACCAGGACGGCTTATCTAAATCAGGGACATCCCTGGAAAATAGGGACACTTGGAGGGTCTGATATGCATAAGAACTGACCATTGTCTGCACATTCACCAGTCCTCATGGAATATGTATATATAATCTTTCCACGAAGAGGAAAGATTTTTCAATAAATTATGTATATTGACTGAGAAGTGTGCATACACTAATGCCTCTGCAAACGTCCGCCTCGCCTATTGTCCATTATGGTGAACGTCCATGGCAAACCCAGAAGTACCGGAATGGCTTACTTCTGGGTTTCCAACTCGTGCTAAATCGCGCTTCGCACATGCGCAGAAGCGCAAACCATTTCGCACATGTGCGCAGACGTGGCACTTTGCCCTGCGTCCTTTTTGGCTAGCGGCCGGGTCTCTGGAACAGATCCTGGTCGCAAAACAAGGTACGACTGTAGTTCGCTCATCATGGAAGGATTATGTGCACATTCTCCATGAGGCCTGGTGAATGTGCACAATATCTGGTTGTTCTATGGCTAGTATGCTACATAAACATGGTAGGTCAGATCAGGTGAGGAATTTGCTCTGTGCTGGATTTTTTAAAATTACCTGGTATTATTATTATTATCAGAGTAGAGATTTTCCAAAAGTTCCAAAGTATAGGGTGTAGATTCCCCCCCTTTTTTTGTTTTTTGTCCTCTAGTGATTGAACGGTCAGCAGGATAAACTATTTTCTTTTCTTTTTTGCTGGATAAATCCCTTCCCTAGTTTATCTTTCTACTGTGCTTTAAAATATTAAACCTTTCATTAACCACAAGGTAATGAAACCTATTCATCTAATTGATCGCAAATGTTCTACAATGTTAGTGAGCTACTAACTAATTTGGAAGCAACCTTCCAAAAGCCAGGATGTACTAGAAAATTACTGGGAAACAAATACTAGATTCTAGGTGTGGAACAAACAACTCATACTTCAAGGCTGAGTGTGGATGAAATAGGAAAATAATGCTATATGAAATATTCTCTTCATGGCGTTCTAAGAAGTCCTGGGTATTTCATATGCCGGTTGGCTTCCCAGTCAATTAAAGTACAGGTGATCTGATTCATTCTGCTTTGATTTGTTTTTAGCATGCTAAATGACCTGACCAAATAAGGCTTTGGAGTATTTGACAGATCTAAAATGAAAAGCATAGAGATTGCCTTGAAAGCAGAAGAATAAATGAGCACAAATCTGACATCAGAAACAGCAATATTCAGGACATTTTGACCTACTAGGATATTTTGTTAATCACCTTAAGGTCTTTGAACAGGGAAAATTCAAAGGAAATTTCAGCATGAAGTTGCAACTGATCAAGAAGTTCAAATCTGCTCATTTGGATCTGAACAGAGATAATGGTTTCCTGTCCCACTGCAGGTGTTAATTTACTTAGCAATGTATTATCACCAATTACTGCTGTTGTGAAGGGTCATTGTGCATATTCTGCATACAATATAGTTCCAGCTGAACTGTCACAGACTGTACTTTTTGCATTTCAGTGCTATCTAATTCCAGCATCTGCATTCCCTCCTTTATACCCTCATGTAAAAGGCCCTGACATCTGACAAGTGCACTTGGTGCTTCTAATTAAATGGACCATAGCGCAGAAAAGTTAATGCCACCATAAATATGTTTCTCTTTAAGGTACCACAAGACTCTCCGCTGTTTTACAAAAGCAAAAGACAACATGGGAGTTTAGTATGCTTAGATTCAGATCTGGCAAAATATGAAAGTACAGAACAAGTCTGTGCACAGAAAAAGCTTGCTTAACTACCTGATTGAGGGAGGACCTTTGAAAAGAATAAAATGATTTAATAAGTAAGTAAGTAAATTAAATAGCTATATTAAAGATTATTAATTGTACCTCACTTTAAAGTAAAAGCTCTTTCTTTGAGTTTAAATGGATGATGCTCCAAACCAATGACTCTAGAACTGGTCCATTGGCTTCAGTAAGAGTTCTTAGAAGCAAGTGATTCTCAGAATGAATCCAAAATCCTTTGAGCATCTGGTCTGAAACAGAATTATTGGCAAGTCCCCAGTATTTAGGTCAAGAGGTCTAGTGCCCCTGAAGGAAATACAATATACAGATAAATGACCAAGGAAATGAATGATGTACACCATCAAGACCTGTGAAACGATAAAATTTATATTGGTAATTAAGTTGAATTTAAACTGTATATTTAATAGGTGAAAACTATTTTTGGGGAAGAATCAAGGAAATACCTGCCTTTTGTGCTGTGTATCCTATACTTCATAGATGAAAGTTAATATGCATTGAATTTAAACGTAAGTGGAAGAAGAAAAGGCACTCATCCTGGCTCATTTCATCAAAGAGAAAAAGACTAGAAGGAGGAATCCTCAAAAACAAAACAAAACAACCGTATTGGAATTCTTTTTAGCTGTTTTAATTGTTTCTTTGTCACCTTGGTCTCCTTTAGAATGATTAAGAAAAATAATCATGCTTAAATGTCAAATTCTTTAATATTTTTCAGTATTGATATCATCTACAAAATTCTTATTGCATCATAGATCTTGTAGGTATACCTGTTGGTATCTGGGGCAATATTGCATTTACTATTTAAAACTGACATGACTTGGGTCTGACATTACGCAGTTCAGAACAAGTTATGTTTGTTATTTGGATGAGAGCTGTTGCTGAAGAGAGCCTTGAACCAAAAGCCAGGGGACCAGTCTGAGAGAAAAACACCAATGTTCATTCTGAGAAACAGCACTGAAGCCATCATTTGTTTCCGGTTATTTTTGCTGGCATCCTGTGGAATCATTCCCTCCTCTCCAAAAAAATATAATCTAACTTGATGCTTTGTGCTGCAGCAATTTACAGTTAAGATTAAGAAGCTGTGCTCCCAGAGCTGAGGCTGCATGCAACAAAGGAAAGTTAGGATTTCATAAGAGACCTCCCTTCCTTTTGACATTCTCCACTCAATGTATACAACTGCTTTAAATGTGTACTGAAAGGTTTAGATTTGTAACACCCTTGTAAGTCAATGCATTTGCTGGCCTGGGAAATAATGTGATCATTTGGCCTCATTTAATTCTTTCTGACAATAAAGCGCCCCATTCTGTTCACTAAGGACACAATTCACTGTAAAGTTCCCTTGCACAAAGCCCACTGATGTTAATAAGAGCTGCATAGGAATGCTGCATTAATTTTGATGATGCTTTCTTTCCCAGGGAGACTTGCTGGTGGATTGGGCCACTTGTCAACGGCTTGGGTTTATTGCCTACGGTGGCAATTCTATACACTTGCCAAGGAGTAAGTCCCATTGGACTCAATGGAGCTTACTCTGGAGTACAGTGGTACCTCAGGTTAAGTACTTAATTCGTTCTTAACCTGAAACTGTTCTTAACCTGAAGCACCACTTTAGCTAATGGGGCCTCACGCTGTTGCCCCGCTGCCGCCGCATGATTTCTGTTCTCATCCTGAAGCAAAGTTCTTAACCCAAGGTACTATTTCTGGGTTAGCAGAGTCTGTAACCTGAAGCGTATGTAACCTGAAGCGTATGTAACCCGAGGTACCACTGTATATCTGCGGATAGGATTGCACCAATACATTTGCTATGCAATTGTGGTTTACAAGCCGGTCAACAAGGAATAAAAATCTGTCTCTCCTTTCCAGCAGGCAGATTTGTGGTCCTCATTGGTTGGCTTCCTTTAACGTACAACCAGATCAGGCTACAAGATAAGTAACGCATCAGTTATATTCACAGCCTTTCTCTAATATGCACATTAGACAAAGGAAAAAGAAAGGAAGGAAAAAGAAACATGCAAGAGAGCTTGCAATAAAACAACAAGCTGTTGTAGCTCAGACCAGCAGTATACTTAACCTCCTGCCACTCAGCAGCAGTAACTGCAAATTGCCCCCTGCCTGGCTGTTATCAGCGAGTAGTTCTTTGTAAGCTTCACAGAAGTGAGTTCTCAGGAGAGACCTGGGAAATTAGCAAGGTGATAGCTTAACAGATTTTGATTGTCGGCTTTTGCCCATTGAATGGGACAGGATAGAACCTGGATTCAGTCAGGTGCTTTGAAATAAGAAGTGTCCCTTGAGATCGCTTGCTCTGGTGTCCTATATAACACACATCAGATAGCTGAATTACTCCTGGGATTAGTGTGGGGATGAGGAGGAAACTTTGCATTTAAAGGACAAGCTACCTTTCCCAAACAATACATGAACCAAAGCACAGCCAAGCTTGGAAATTATCCAAATTCCGCAATGCAGTTTTCCAGCTGCGTTTGGAAAGAAGATTACAATAAAAGGCTAACGAATTTTCACGAGGCTTTAAGAAAAGAGATTTTGCAAACTGATGCAGAAATACAGAAGTGGAGGGAAGTGAAATGAAGAGGGAAAATGAGAAAGTGAGAGGAACCAAAATTGGCAGGTTTGCCTATCCCTAGGTCAATCTGTTAGAAGCCTGTTAACCTGTACTTGGCTGAAGCACATACCGTATTTTTCGCTCTATAAGACACACCAGACCACAAGATGCACCTAGTTTTTGGAGGAGGAAAACAAGAAAAAATATATTCTGAATCTCAGAAGCCAGAACAGCAAGAGGGACTGCTGCACAGTGAAAGCAGCAATCGCTTTTGTTGTTCTGGCTTCTGGGATAGCCACGCAGCCTGCATTCGCTCCATAACACGCACACACATTTCCCCTTACTTTTTAGGGGAGGTGAGTCTTATAGAGCAAAAAATACGGTATCTTTAACAAGTAGCCACTAGTTGCCATATGAAAATGCCACAAATCCAGCTTTTCTCTCACTTGCATACCCTCCAAGTGCCCCTATTTTCCTGAGACAGTCCCGAAATTATGAAAATCATCCACGTTTTTATTCATGCGAGTGCTTTTATATATGGTGTTTTTTTGTTTTGTTTGTACGTATGGAATTGTTTTTAATTGTTTTGGTTGTAGAAGTTTTTACTATGAAATGGCATTAAAGTATTTTATGGGAAGTGATTCATAAATGGAATCACAAATATAAATGCTGCACAGAGAAGTGAGCAAGCGTGAGCTGGAAGCTTTTGTAGGTTCAGAAAATATCTCTTGACATTCACTAGCCCCTTGGTGAGGTTTCTTTGCTGATTAGGCAGATCAGGTTACCCACTTTAACTTCTCTCTCCTAATCATTATTTACAACATCCCAAATTTTTGCATTGTTCCAAATGTTTATCAGCAACAGCTATGCACATTTTTATAAGGTTGGATCCAGATTTAGTCATGCTTGGAGTGGGTCCATTAAAATCGATGTAACAACGAGCTCAAGTCTCATTAATCTCAATGACTCAAGTTTAAGCATAACTAAGTCTAGATACGTTTACAGATCCCCTGCAGTTATATTGGTTATATAAAACATAATTGTAGTGGGTAGTTGCTATTTCCTATTTCCTGATAGTTCTGAATTAACAAATGCTCATGGATCTGTCATTTACATTCCTCTTTCAAACATTATTGATAATACTGTAGATTTTCCACATTCAAAATGCTTCATTGCCCTTTAGTCAAATATTTTAGAATATTTTTTGTTTTGGGAACATATGCATAGCTTATATGCATAGCGGGACTTGACATCTTCCCACAGGGCCTGCAAGACAGAGCTGTTCTGCCTGGCCTTTGGTCTGGACTCAGTCTGACCATTATGTCCCCCCCCCCCCTTATGGTTTTGACTTTTAAAATGAGGCTGCATTTTAAATTGCTTTTTAACCTGTATTTTTATTTTAAATGGTTTTTTTCTTTTTCTTTTCTGGGGAGGGTGGGGTATAAATAATATTATTTATTGTCATTATCATTATAGCAACATAGTGGTGATTGTGTTCTGGCTTCTTATTTTGCTTTTCAAAAGTAAAAACTACACAAAAATTGTTAGTGCATCACCTTCTTTATGAAATAAATCAGTGGGGAAACCAGTGCCAGTTTTCAGGATTCTGCTATTATTATTATTTGAAATCAGAAGGGAAAGTAATGAAATTACCGTACGGGGAGTAGCACTGCGGGGTCATCTATCTATTCCTCCTTTCTTCAATAGCATCCTTTGTTAAATTTTATACTTTTCACTTCTTAAACTAAACCTGAGTGTTGCATATCTAATTGCTGGGAAATTAGATTATTGTGACAATACCTACAACTTAAGAAATCACAAAAGGAGCTCTTAAAATAGGCATTTATATCCAGAGCTTTGTATGTATTACAATATGACAATGGAGTATTTAAGTTTAGGCTATCCCATTCCCTGCCATGGAGAGTGAAGCATTGCATATACACAAATTTGGACTTCGGGAGCTGTCCCAATCAAGGAAGGGAAGGGAAGGGAAGGGAAGGGAAGGGAAGGGAAGGGAAAGGTCCCTGGTTTTGAGGATGCCAATGTTGAAAACTTCTCGATCACTGCACTGGAGCAATAGGCTGCAGCTAGGAACCAGACTCTCTTGTTGTCATCTCCAGCAAAACGAAGTGCTTTCTCTCAGTAGAACTCCATCTAGGTAGCATGAGAAACCACATGTGGAGATCTGTACTGAAGCCATAAGGCAAAGGATCTCTAGATTCCTGTGAATAAAAAGACCTTTCTGTTTTCAGCTACCAAAGGGGGGGGGGGGAGAAGAAAAGGAAAAAGAGAGACTTCAGGACATATACACTAAGAGTCAAGTCAGTACACCGTGTGCCGAATTTTAACTTTTTATAGAAAAGAATGTGAAATAGCTGCATGTGTGGAGTGGAGCTCTGGACCATTATCAGTATCCAAATAACAAATACAATAGGAAAGGAGACTGAATTGCAAGAGGAGTAGCCAAGAATGGGAATACTTCAGGGTCCTGATCAACCAGATTTCTAAATGTGATGGAACAGCCCACTACCAATAGGCAGAGTTAGGCAATTGTCTCAAGTGGCAGATGCTGGGTGGGTTGGGAGAGATGTAGTCATAGAAACATCTTAGAGAACATAACTATGTGTCTTATGTGGTCAGACCTGCTGTCAGGAACTGGACTGAGGAGGAATGGTGGGGACCGCCACCCCTCTTCCTGAACCTTCCCGAGAAGAGGAGGATGTGGGATGTGATACATAAGTAGCAGTCAAGTACAACATTCCTTGTTTTCCTAGAGTGGACATGCAGGGGAATGTTTGGTTCAGCTGGTCAAAAGCTTCCTGTTTCCTCCTGGCTGGGACATACTTCCTTTGCATGTGACTAGAGGTGGACGTGACCTTACCTGTCCAGGTAACAAAAAGGACAAGGCATTCTGCCATCTCTCTCTTTTCGACTCTTCTCCATCTTGCTTTTGTCGTGTGAGCTGCAGTGACTGCTGGTCTGCAGTCACTGGGATTATATCCCCATATAGGGTAGATCCACATGTATATACTTTGTAACTAAGTCTGCCTTCAGGGATCCAACTGTGAACTGATGTGAGTAAACTACTTTTATATACTTTACACAAGATTGTGGCGTGTCTATTCTTTGAAGAGGGATATAAGGGGACTTACCAGGAATCTAATATTGAGAGGCTTAAACAAGCATGCAACCAGCTATCGGTTGTGTGTTTAAAAGGGGAATGTAAAACTCTGCTAAGTAAAGGAACTTGCTAACGCAAGTTAGGAAGGATATTAATAAACAATATATCCTCTGCTGCCTCCCTGAACATTCCCACAGAGGACAGTATAGATTTACAACAGTGGTTTGCAGAAGGTCATAGTTCAGAGGCTGCAGAGCGGAAAATCTGGGAAATATTGGAATAGGAACAGCAGGAAGAAGAAGCATCAGTGGAGTGACAGCTGACAGATTTGATGTCTTTAGAAAGCGTTCCTGACCCAGCATGCATTGAGAGTAGTAGAACAAAAAGCTCAGAGACAGAAAGCACAGACCAGCCAGCACAGGGATGACATATAATAGGAGAGACAAAGGGGGTGGGACTCGGAGTAATGCCATTATTTAAGAGAGATGGCATTTCTACGTTGCTCTCTGTGAATATTGAATTAAAGACTTGCTAAGAAATCTTCTTGTTTGACTGCTTCTTGGCTGCCATCGTAGGAGGGATCAGATTCCCTGAAGCCTGACACATAAACACCAAAACTAGGGAGCTGTCATTGGACAAGGTGAAGGATATTGCCTCATCACAGGTGCTGGGTTCTGGGGGGCACCATGTGTGTTTGACATCATGAGAATGGTGCACATGAATTACATCATGCATCAGGAGGAGGCTGCGAGGCCTGTCGCCAGTGGCGGAGGAAGGGGGTGGTGGGGGCAGTTTGACCCGGGTGTCATTTCTGGGGGGGGGGGTGACATTCGGCGTGCCACCTGCCAGTGACTTCCAAGCCTACCCTGAGCCATTGGGGGAAGGGGGAGCTGGGACGCTTTGCTAGCGGAATTCCCCCTTCCCCCTTTCTTTTGACAGCTGGGGGAGGCTTGGGAGTCACAGGTGGTCGGGCGAGTGGTATGCCGAATGTCCTCCATCGGCGGCTTGCTCCACCCTGTGGGCAGCTCGCTCCGCCCCTGGCTGCAGGGTGAAGGCACCACTCTGTGCACCCGAGCTGCTATCCTGCGCCTGGGGGGGGGGTACCCTCCATGCCCCGCCCACCTTGGGAGCATGCCCCCTTGGGAGCACACACTCCCTGGGCAGTGTGGGCATATGCTCCGCTGCTGCCTGCCGTAGCTGCAGGAAGGCCCAACAGGTTCTGGAAGGCTCTTTTGGACAAATATGCTTGGAAAGTGGATACTTATTTAAAATTATATGCTGTCTTTCAGGGCAAAGCTTTCCCAATGCAGATGACATCAAAAGCATAGCACACCAGCTATCAGTAAAACCGCAATCCAAAATGAAAATAATACAATTTTAATGTATCAGTATCAGCTATCAGTAAAACTGCAACCCAAAACTAAAAGAGTACGATTTTAATGTATTTTTAATCTTTGTTGGAAGCTGCTCAGAGTGGCTGGGGAAACCCAGCCAGATGGGCGGGGTACAAATAATAAATTATTATTATTATTACAACGTGGGTAATGTTAAAGCAGCAGCAGTTAAAATAATACAACGAACCACATATTAGAAAGCAGTTTGAAAATTTAAAAAAGTTTTAATGGTCCATTCACAATCCAGTATAATGGAGGTGATACATATCTCTTACCACCCTAGAGGAGGAATTTGACAAGCGTAGAGCCACTACCAAAAAGTCCCTATCTCTTGTGTCCACCAGTCTAATAGATCACAATGATAGTCTTCTAAACAGGGCCTCTGACACCATTTAAAACCCTGATCACAAATGAGCACAATTTACCACTTCTAAGTGGGAGAGAATTAAGCCCGCAGTTAAACTGTGTCATAATGGTGGTGTCATTTATCGCTTCTAAGAACATTTTTTGACCCGCTAGACTTGATTTTTATCATACAAGGTGAAAAGCATATGCAATTCCATTAAAAGAAAAGAAATTAAATCTGCATGAAAATTCTGTGCAAATAGGATCCTAATGCATAATGACATTAATGTGGCTGTGAAACACTGTGGGCTCAGCTCTTTAATGCAAAATTAATCTCGATAGAGGATCATTTCTCTGGCTTAATAGCTGAAGAAGAAGGAGAAAATAGAAATGGTTACAAATTTAATAACAGATTGCTTTCTCCCTCCAGAAACCAGATTACAAAAATGGGCACAGGCACCAGTTTGTTGAAGAGTCAAGGGAAAGAAATTGAATAGGAAATCAAAATAATTCAGTTAGCCATTCCTGGATTCTTCGGGTATTCTTTCCACATATATGAGTGACACAAGAAGCTATATGCTATGCATAGAGTATCATGTTGTGAATTTATAGGTTGGGAAGGGAACAGCTCCCCATTCCAATATACAATCAAAAAGCAGAGCAATATACTAATCAAAAGTAGAGGGGAAAGGAGGTCAGATGGCCTAGATTCCACTGAGTTGATGAGTACAGCAGTGCTGAATATTTATAGCTGACACCTCCAATTTGCATTTTCCCTGTGCTCTCTCTCTGTGTATTGTATCATTCAGTCCAATAAATCAAGAAAGGAAAAATACAGTCAGAAGCAGGTCTGAGTTATGGACTCATTCAATTAAGCATTCTGGAGGGCATGATTGCTTTAGGTCTTGGACTGAGCTGCATCTCGGTTAAAAAAAATTAAAAACATAAAGGACTGAACCCTGGTAATTGCTTATTAAAGTTTCAAATCCCTAATGACAATAACAAGTTGAAATTGATTGCTCAATATGTTTAAAATAGATGTTGCTGAATATAAAGAAACCACACTAGTGTGGCTTACGGCTAAACCTTGTTGAATGGATAAGCCTTACAGTACTTTATTATCTCTGGAGAGCTGAGGAGATTCTCCAAGTTTCATAGCAGCCGGTCTTATTAAAGTATTCAAGCCGGGAATGCAAGTGTTTCTAGTCTGCAGTTGTTGCTGAGGCTTGTGCTTAGGCAAAGTAAAGGAAAACCAAAATCTGTGGGAATCTGGATCTACCCATCTAGGAGGAATAGATTCAGGGGGTGGACCACCAAGCTATTAAGGGCAAAGAAAGTGGTGTTCTTATTACTATTTCCGTTCTTCTTACTTAAGGAGCTCAGGGCAGCAAACAACAAAACAATAAAAAGAATACAGCATTTTTAAAAATGTTTGGAAACCAACCAAATATCCTCACACCTAATATTTCAAAGTTGCTGGAAAAAATATCTTTTAATTGCCAAATCCTGGGTGGACAGGAATGTTTTAACATTTATTATTATTATTATTATTATTATTATTATTATTATACCACTTTCTATTTTAAAGGAAGAATCTCGAAGTGGTCTACAACACATAAAACCATCGAACAAAACAATAAAAAAATAAAACCAACTCAAGCTTCAAGGAAAATATTTCAGATCCTTCTCTAAGTGACATTTTTCTTCCCTCCTATTTATTTGCCTACTTAATTTATATAGCTGCCCCATAGCAGAAGTGCTCTAGGAAGCCAGTGGGGCGTAGACGTTAGAGTGTCAGATTAGGACCTGGGAGATCAAATCCCCACTCAGTCATGAAGCCCATTGGGTGACCTTGGGCCAGTTACAGCTTCTTTACTTACCTCACAGGGTCATCATGGGGATTACTGAGGATCGGGGTGAACCAAGTAGTCCTTGGAGAAAAAGGTGGAAGATAAATGCAACTAATAAGCTTTTCTGCTTACTTGCTTAAGAAAGCAGGAGGGGCCAGCCAAACATCAGTAATGAGGAGACATTTGTACACCACTGGGCATTCCATGAGCGGGGGTCCAAAGTGACAGCTGGACAGCATCACCAACAGATGTTGGTCATAGGTCTCAACATGATTGATGTGGGGGAAAATGATCATTTAAGTATCGGGCCCCCAAACCCTTCAAGGCTTTGCATGCTAGGACGCGGGTGGTGCTGTGGGTTAAACCACAGAGCCTAGCACTTGCCGATCAGAAGGTTGGCAGTTCGAATCCCCATGACAGGATGAGTTCCCGTTGCTCGGTCCCTGCTCCTTCCAACCTAGCAGTTCGAAAGCATGTCAAAGTGCAAGTAGATAAATAGGTACCGCTCCAATGGGAAGGTAAATGGCGTTTCCATGCGCTGCTCTGGTTCTCCAGAAGCGGTTTAGTCATGCTGGCCACGTGACCCAGAAGCTGTACGCCGGCTCCCTTGGCCAATGAAGTGAGATGAGCACCGCAACTCCAGAGTCGGTCACGACTGGACCTAATGGTCAGGGGTCCCTTTACCTTTACCTTACTATCATGGCATCATCAGCTGATATGTTTCCTAAAACATTTAGCTGCCTAGGTTATGCTATGCCATTCATAAGAACATAACAAGAGCCCTGCTAGATCAAACCATGTATCCTTCTAGTCCCACAACTTTTTTCTTCCTATGTCTGCCAACAATATGCCTGAAGGAATCTCAGGAGCAGGGCTTGAAAGCATTTGAGCTCTATCTCAGTAGCCTTCGCCCTTTCAGTGTCGTCTTCTGACCAGCTGAGCCACTCTGCTTTCAACAGTATTTCTGTTTGCTGGTTAGATCAATATATAGCTGCCTCTCAGGGCTCATTCTGGTGAAAAACATGAGACAGATAAAAGAGTAGTTAAAAACAAAACTTGTCTAGAACATCTTTGGAAGTAGGTTCTCTTGACTTCGATAAAGCACTTTCTATGTTTTGCATAGCTGAGACCATCTAGAATGGAATCTGCAAACAGTCCCATATAAATTTGAACAGACTTCAGACTTTTATGATCTTCATTGTTGCACCCCCCCCCCCCAAATAAAACCTTGAGATTCGCTCTCCACAGTCTGGGTGCAAAAGGATACATTTAGAAAAAAGTACCGTATTCTGCGCACCATAGGACGCATCTAGTTTTTTTTTTGGGGGGGGGAATAAAGAAAAAATATTTTATTTCCCCCCCAGGTGCGGGGCTGGAAGAACCAGGTCCAGGAACAGCGGGAAGGCATGCTCCGCCTCCCCGCTGTCCCCCGAGCTTGTGGGGCTGGCGATGGGGAGAAGTGCACTGAGCCCGGGACTGGAGGCAGCTCTGCGCCGCCATCGGGAGCCGGGCGGGACTTCGCGCCCGGCTTCCGATGGCCACGCAGAGCTGCGCTGAGCCAGGGACTGCAGGCAGCTCTGCGCAACCCTCGGAGCCGGTCTCCCGATGGTTGCGGGGAGCTTCCTGAAGCCTGCATTCACCCCATAGGACGCACACACATTTCCCCTTCATTTTTGGAGGGGAAAAAGTGTGTCCTATAGGGCGAAAAATACGGTAATTGTGAGCACAGCAAATTCTCCTGACCACCAGGTGCTTACAGTCCTTCCCCACAAAAATTAACTCCTTGTTACCCTAAAGTTTTCTTTATTTCAGCAATCTAATTTAGAGTGGGGTAGCATGACCTTGCTGCTTTTGTTAAGGAGTTAGAAGTTGGAAATCTACTGCAAATCACCCTGAGATCTAGCAGTAGAACCAGATCTATTTTCTACTCACTGCTGCCCTATGTCATGTAAGTCTTAGCATCAGCCCCAAGCTTCTAAAGACTTTGTAGCCTCTGATCAAATTGTGTAACCAGATCTCTCAACCATTGCAGCAATATGTGGAATCTATGGTTGTATGAGGGGCACTGTGCGTAATTCTGTATCCACGCACACTTGAGTATGAGTCAATGTAATGTTTTGATGTTCCAGGACTGCACAGTGACCACAATGTTCAGTTCAGTTCTGAATTTGATACTTTGTACTGCCTCAGACTGAAATAGTTTCTGGGTTGTCCACTGTGAGACATCTGTTTGAGTCTGTTCTGATTCTGCTGCTCCATCAACATTGGGAAATAATAATAAAAAGCTATGACTTTTCCCCACTTTGGGCAGAAGTGGATGACTTTTGCAGCATGGTAGGCCTTGCAGAATGGACAAGACCTGCCAGATTAGATACAAATAGCTCCAGGATTTGTGCTTATCAACTTTTTAAAAAACATGTGGGCAGAATTCAATGAAATTTACAGGCAATATTGCCTGTAAGGCTTTTGGCCTCACCTTGTAGAAGCTCAAAACTTCTATTCTACTGGCTTAGAAAATCTGATAATTAAGCAGTATATAAATAATTTAAATAAAGACAACTAAAATTAAAAATCTTTTTGAGTCACCCTTCCTCAGCTCATTATTGGAGATTTTTTCTGATATTTGCACTCCTTCACTGTATGCAAGAATATTTACACCCGTCCACAACTTCCCCCTATACAATGGCAGGCGTGAGCCTGTGAAGTGATCAATGTTCACTGTCTCCTTCGCTTGCTGGGCCAGAGCCTGTCAAATAAATATAATAAAAGATAGGAATAAAATAAGCATAGGCTTGGCCAAGTAAACCAATCAGTTTGAAGTCAAGAAACAACACGCACTCTGTTGTGAGTGCAGCAATAATTCCACCCTTTTGAATATGCCAGTGAATGAGACACTTGGCAAGCCGTGTGAAGTATAGCTAGTTGCCAGCTGCTGTATCAAAGATGGCTCCAGATTAGAATATAGATGCACAGCATTTGAAAGTTGATGGTTCAAACATGTACTCATGGATCACTTTTGAGACAGCTAAACCTGTAAAGTAAATAGCAAATCATTGTGGGTTTCAGGCGCATGAGATGGTTCTTCTGCATCGGTCATGAGACACAAGTATGGTAGGCAATCGCCATGACTCCAGGACAGATAACTGGGGCAGTCAGCTCAGATCACTGAAGAGTGGATTGGGGACGTAGGGTTCTGAATTGAGCTGCACACTCTCTCTCCTTGTGGTTATTTAAATTTAGGAGTAGCCAAAAGGATTGAAGCAACCTGAATTGACGAACATCCTATTCTGGGGCCTCATATATTTGCACAGTAGTGCGCACACACAGAATACCTGCATGTGTGAATGCCCCTCCGTCAGACACATACAAACTTTGGGAAATACCATAGCTCTGTTATTTCAAACTCAGTTCCTGAAGTTGGGGAAGCTCTGCTCTTTCAAACCCAAGTCAGGGGTGACTGGAAGGGTACGATTCTCCCTAACCTTCACATAGACGTTCAGTTCCCCTTCTTCCGCTCACCTGTCGACTTACCATCCACTGCAGCTGGCAACAGCAGGCTTGTTTTGAGGTGCAGGACATGCAAAGTTTTGCTATCCAACACTTCCTTGCCCCTTTCCAATTCCCAGCACCCACCACATTTTTATCGTAAAATACATTGGTACCTCTGGTTACGTACTTAATTCATTCTGGAGGTCCGTTCTAAACCTGAAACTGTTTTTAACCTGAGGTACCACTTTAGCTGATGGGGCCTCCCGCCGCCGCCACCCGATTTCTGTTCTCATCCTGAAGCAAAGTTCTTAACCCAAGGTACTATTTCTGGGTTAGTGGAGTCTGTAACCTGAAGCATATGTAACCCGAGGTACCACTGTAATTCAAAGTTAAAGATTGTGAATAGAAACGAAGATTTACAGACTATGCATTCATCTTCTGAGGAGCTTCTTTGTGTGCCTCCTCCACATGAGGTCTGGAGGGTGGCAACACAAGACAATGCCTTTTCTGCAGTGGCTCCCCATTTGTGGAATGCTCTCCCCAAGGAGGTTCACTTGGTACCTTCATTACAGTGGTACCTCGCAAAACGAATGCCTCAGAAGACGAAAAACTCGCAAGACGAAATAGTTTTTCGTTTTCTGAGTTGCTTCGCAAGACGGATTTCCCTATGGGCTTGCTTCGCAAGACAAAACGTCTTGCGCCTTTTTTTTAAACCACCAATGCATTCCTACGGGAAACCGTCAATACACAGCAGTGCTTCGCAAGACGAAAAAACTCGTAGAACGAAAAAACTCGCAGAACGAATTAATTTCGTCTTGCGAGGCACCACTGTATGTGTATTTTAGGTGCCAGGTGAAAGCATTCCTCTTCAACCAGGCTTTGGGCTGATTAATATTCTACAGCCTTTTAAATGTATCTGTGGGAATTGGGGTTACTGTTTTGCTGTTTTGTTTGTATCCTGTATTTTACTTTGTGAACCACCTTCTTATAACGAAGGGCGGTATATAAAACTAATAAATAAATAAATAAAATTCTGTTCAGCTGTAACATTTTACTTATTCTGACAAAATACTTGCCTAAAGTTACTGAGGCAATACAATATTCCTTCAAAAAAATGTTCCAACAAGGGCTCTGGTGTACAAAAAAAATAATGTTCCACAGACGTCATTGGCTAATGAGACAGCAACAATTTCCCAATCATACTGTTCAGTCTAGTGAAATATACCTATTTATTTACCATTCATACTTATATTGCTATTGTTTTCCCCTCTCTCAGTGTTGTTTGTGGCCTAAGTGAGTGACCCACAGGGAGGGTCACTTCCATCAATAAGCTGACTGATGAAAGGTTATAATTTGACTACACACCATGCTCTGCTGAGATTCTGTGTACACCAGCTGGTTCCCCTGCTGTGCCTTTCCTAGAGGAGATGAAGCTGGCATCTGTTATCTACACCCTGGTTACTTCCAGGCTGGATTACTGCAATGCTCTCAACCTTGGGCTGCCTTTAAAAACACTCCAGAAATGTCAAATGTCAAACTGACCTTTGAAGCCCTAAATGGCTTTGGACTTGTTTATCTCTGAAGCCACCTGCTCCTCCCACCTGGCTTTGCCTGGCTTTTGAGATTGGCATTGGAAGACCTTGTTGCTATGCAAGTGGGATGCAGGTGGTGCTCTGGTCTAAACCACTGAGCCTCTTGGGCTTGATGATCAGAAGGGTGGAGGTTCGAATCCCCGCAGCAGGGTGAGCTCCTGTTGCTCTGTCCCAGCTCCTGCCAGCCTAGCAGTTTGAAAGCACACCAGTGCAAGTAGATAAATAGGTACTGCTGTGATGGGAAGGTAAACGGCATTTCCGTGCGCTCTGGTTTCTGCCACAGTGTTCCATTGTGCCAGAAGCAGTTTAGTCATACTGGCCACATGACCCGGAAAGCTCTCTGTGGACAAACGCCGGCTCCCTCAGCCTGAAGCGAGATGAGCGCCACAACCCCATAGACACCTTTGACTGGACTTAACCATCCAGGGGTCCTTTACCTTTACCTATGCAAGTGGAAGATAGATGCAGAGTTGGTGCCAAAACTACAGATTACCTGAGGATGGAGAAGGAATCCAGCAAGGTATGAAAATACAGTTGATCAGGCAAGGAGCTTGCTCTGAAAGCCAAGCCCCAAAGTCTGTCCTTGAGCTGTTTCCAAAGATTTTTGTCTTGCTGATGTTTTAGTGTTTTAGATAAATATCAGCTCCATGTACCAAGTCTAGTAGGGTTTCTTTTTTGGGGGGTGGGGGAATATTGTGGTCAGTCCAAGACTGAAGCGGGATAAGCACACATGAGTGTGAAGTATGCTGAGAACAGGGTCAGAAGGTCTATATAAGCCAGTGTGCCCTAGGTAGGTGTCTTTGTTCCAATCTCACACTGTCAATGGCTATTTTGGTCAGAGGGAACAGTTAAAACTCTCTTTGCCTCCACACACATCCTACTGAAAAAGTAGAATTAGAATTTGGTAAAAAAAAAAAATCGACTCTCTCCCACACTTCTGTCAGTAGGAGTAGTCAGTGAGCAGGGTTCCACAGATCTGGATCCAACCCATATTTGCTATCTGCCCCCCCCCCCAAATGCAGAGATGCAGAGACGTCCATAGGTCCAGATGTTTTGAAATTTAAATCTCAAAGTACAATTTGATGTTCAAATTCAACATGAATTTAAAATGCAAAATATGTCAGCCAAGATTTGAAATGGAGACATTTTGAATACTTGTCCAAGTTCTATGCCACATACAGAATCATGACCCCCGCAAGAGCCTACTAGGTTCCAGGAAAGAAAGCAGAAGCTGATGTAGAAGCATCACTCTCATTCTTCTCCACAAAGAGACCCTTTTCTTGCTGCTTGGGTTTCAAACAGTATGGTTTTCTATCTATTTTCCCTAGTCTTGACTCTAGCCTGGAACACCCTTTTCCTTTCCAGAGTTCATCCTTTAAAAATTGTTAGCCCTACTTGGTAGCTACATTCCCAGAAGCCTCAGATCTAATTTTTGATGACTCCTGCTTACATACATAAGGAAAATTGCTTCTCCTTCATAAAATAAAACCCCATGATAGCAGACAAGACTCTGTCATGGTTGTCCCAGATTCCTCCACCCCAAATCATTTTTATTAGTTCTCCAGATTTGTCTCAGATATTTTTTATATTCATAGCATTCCTCTCCTTGTTTTTCTTAATTTGATTATTCGCTGTTTCCATTTCTTCATAAAAACCAAACCCAGCCATTCCTTGGAAGTCTGTATTTTTCTGAGAATCTGGGAGATGTTCAGTTACAAGCTAGAATTTGGCTCAGCTCCATGTCGTTCTTGGGCAATAGGAAATCTCAAAACATTTTATCGTGTTCATCCACCCATCCATCAACAAGAAAGCTTCTCACTTCACTAAAAGGGGACAGATGTTCAGCAACATTGAAAAGATCTATATTTCAAAGAGCATAATTTTCTATTCAGTAGAACACACACACAGAGAGAGAGAGAGAGGGAGAGAGAGGGAGAGAGAGAGAGAGAGAGAGAGAGAGAGAATACAAAGTTGCATGAGAAGCTCTTTTCTGACTATACACTGCAAGATGCAAAATAGGACCTACCTTTCAGTCTACCTTTTCTGTAACCAGGAGATGCAATATGTGACAGTAAACAACAGATATGAATGACAGAATGGAAAAAGAGGAAATACTAGAAAGTGACATTTGTCTTTGAAGCCAATGTGCTTTTCTCGAATGTTTTTTTCATGTGGACTCTATGCCAGAATTGACTACAAATGATATTCCTGGTGATAGTTCTATACATGCTGGATTCACACTCCATGTTAGATTGTACAGTTACAGGTCAAATTTGAAGAGAAAGGCCACTATCTGTGCCTCTTTGCCAGAAGGGAAGGCAGAAGCAAGCTCTCTTGTTCCTTCCATAGGTTTTGGTTCGTTCTCTGTAAGGCTGATCAAAAAGAAGAAGAAAAAGAAGAAGAAGAAGCGAAAACCTCCAACCTCTAGAAAGTGTGCAAAGCTAATTATACTCTTAGGAGTTTTATCATCTACAATTCAAATCAGGATTTCCCTAAGTAGGATTGAGAATTTTGCATATTGCATGTGCTGCTAACCTTTATCGTGGAAAGTAACTGAGAAGGCTAGACTAATTTCCATATCAAAGGTATTTCCTACTATACATTTTAATCCACCGGTGCATTTTATGCTAAGTTTTGCAAACACTAGTACAGGGCTGAGGCTGCCCGTGGTGACATTTCTTCAAAAACATATTTCGACTTGATGAAATGGGGTTGGCGGTATTTCACAAAGTTATGTAGAAGAAAGGAAAGGTTTGGTCAACGTTTTTGCATGGCTTGGTTTGCATGCTGCATTTATTGCACGCTACAATTAGCGGGGGATGCGGGTGGCGCTGTGGGTTAAACCACAGTGCCTAGGACCTGCCGATCAGAAGGTCGGCGGTTCGAATCCCTGCGAGGGGGTGAGCTCCCCTTGCTCGGTCCCTGCTCCTGCCAACCTAGCAGTTCAAAAGCAAGCCAAAGTGCAAGTAGATAAATAGGTACCACTCCAGCGGGAAGGTAAACGGCGTTTCCGTGCGCTGCTCTGGTTCGCCAGAAGCAGCTTAGTCACGCTGGCCACGTGACCCGAAGCTGTACGCCGGCTCCCTCGGCCAATAAAGCGAGATGAGCGCCGCAACCCCAGAGTCGGCCACGACTGGACCTAATGGTCAGGGGTCCCTTTACCTTTATCTTTACAATTAGCTCTCTGACTGATCTCTTCCCTCTTCCCCCTGAAAAAGTTCCGCAACATGTTATTGATGCGATAATACCACATTCTACTGGACTAGCCACACCATTCTGCTTTATTGGTTATTCTCTGATGCTACTGTAGCAGCAGGTACAGTACAATAAAAGTGGGGCACAAAAAATGCCCAGAACATTTGTGGTCTGAAAAGTCACGGGATTTTAGCAGGGGACACGCGCCTCTCGCAAACAAAGCATCGTAACTGGCTCACGCATTTTGCCGTCATGAATGGTCTTGAAAGTGAGGTGGGCAATGGAAAGAAAACCATAACTTGGGTCACATGCTGAAATTCTTGGGCTCGTAAATGCCTCTTTTTCTGGTGCTGGCTAATTTCAGGTTGAAGGGGATACAAAGGAGGTCCTCAAATTGGGGCCGCACGGTTCAGGGAAGCTCATGTGGTAGCAGATGGTCTTTCAGGTACCTCAGCCCTAAGCTGTTAGGAATAAGGAAGAACTGTAGCACACTGATAGGACATCTGCTTTGAATGAAGAAAGTCTTTGGTTCAATCCCAGGCAGGGCTGGGATAGACCCCTGCTTGAAATCTTGGGGAGGTGCAGTCATTGTAGGTCATGGGTAGGCAAACTAAGGCCTGGGGGACAAATCCAGCCCAATTGCCTTCTAATTCTGGCCCGTGGATGGTCCAGGAATCAGCATGTTTTTGCCTGAGTGGAATGTGTCCTTTTATTTAAAATGCATCTCCGGGTTATTTGTGGGGCATAGGAATTCATTCCTTTTTTGTCTTTTCCAAAATATAGTCTGGCCCCCCACAAGGTCTGAGGGACAGTGGACCGGCCCCCTGCAGAAAAAGTTTGTTGCCCCCTGATCTAGGTGAACTGATTCAGTATAAGAAAACTTCCTTTCTTCCTCCATTGTTCCTCTTATAGTGCATATGACCCCACAACTTAAGAAGACAAGATTAAAACTTGTTGAGAGTGTGTGTGCAAATAGCTCAATAACAGATGACGGCAAGTGCTTGCTGCAACCTTTCAAGTAAAGTGTACACATGCAGACTTCTTTAAATATTCACTGTTGACCAATTTACATTCAATGTGTATTTAGGGGCTCTTTAAAATATAGGCTGTTGACACAGTGGACAGTAATAGCTGTACAGTTTATCATATGCCTACTGTTCGTTCGGAGACTGCCTAATATGAAAAGGTTGTGTTTTTAAATTTTATTACTGCCTATGGATTATGGAGCAGCAGCTGTTCTGGTTGTGTGCAGCAGCGCTCAAATAAACTGGGCATGAAATAAAAATTTCCCCTTCTCTCCCCTGCTGCTGCTGCTAGAATGCTGCCTTGCCCAAAATGTGCCTCAGGCTGGAATTCTAATCTCACCTACCTGGGAATAAGTCCTGTTAAACTTGGCGAGGCTTACTTCTGAGTAGTTATGTGTAGGATTGCATTGCACGTGAAGAAATTGCACTTTGGTACTGATCAACCTCTGTGGTAGCGCCGTTTGAGGTAAACAAAACTGCTCGGCTTTATTGTAACTCAATATATTGTGGCTGTCTTCCTTTCTGTCACATTTTATCTCACATTTTCCTATGACAAATGGTTCCCACACTTATATCTTTAGCTATGGGCTACAGGGAGAGCATAAACAAAAGTTTAGAGAGGCTGCTAGGAAGGACCTTGGTCTGAATTACCTCAGTGCATGAAAACAATCAGTTTAGTTATGGCTGTTCAAAACCTTTGCTAACCCTTTATTTCAAACACACACCCCCACCCCCAATTTATAAACAAGGCAACTAACCAAAGAGCACAAAGCATATTTATAGATTATACCAAAAAATAAGATTATTATTTTTTAAAAAAATATATTAGTTTTTATTGAAAGTTTAGACCCTCATGGTCTCTTCCAACTCTTCCAATCAGCCATCCCAAACCTGCCACCCTCTAGATGCTTTGGTGTGTGTGTGTGTGTGTGTGTGTGTGTGTGTGTGTGTGTCTGTCTGTCTCTGTATGTGTGTATAAAGAACAGCCACCGGGGGGGGGGGGGTAGCCTGGGGAGAGGGGTGTATTACTACTACTACTACTACTACTACCACCACCACCACTACTAATTTTGTTTCTATACAGCTTTATGGAATGCCCGCCTGTCACATGTCAAGGAAATAAACCACTATCTGACTTTTAGAGGACACCTGAAGGCAGCCCTGTATAGAGACATTTTTAATGTTGTATGTTTTATTGTGCTTAATGTGTTTAATTTGTTGGAAGCCACCCAGAGTGGCTGCGGCAATCCAGTCAGATGCGCGGCATGTATAATAATAATAATAATAATAATAATTACAAGGTGTTTTACAACCTCCATTTACATATCAAATCAAACATTCCAAAATAAAACATTACTAAAAGAGGTCAGACATAGAATACACATTTAAAACATCATAATTAGCAAGATAATAAAACAATAAACATAGACCATATATGCTGCCAATGCTGGAAACTTGGGCTCAGTTGCCTGTGTTTGCATTAAAAGAGCTGGCACCAGGCAGAGAAGCAGAGGGACTCCAAGACACAAGTGAGACACTAAGTGTGCACTTAGCATCACCCTTGACATGTCACTGAGGCGCTGCCTCAGGCAGATCTTCGCTGCTATATTCCAGTCCACGTGAGGCTCATTGATGACCTCCAAAGAGACAGAGCTCATGCTGCCATGTAGTTAAGGAAGCCCCTGGGCCTCAGGTTCCCCACTCCTGACACATAGGCATGGAGGCTGAAAGAAGGAAAATGGCGCTGACTGTTGAGTCTGCAGCCTAACGTGACTCAAATCACTTCATGTCAAGGGGCTAGCTGTTATTTTACCATTCAGAGCCATTCTGGTGGCTCTTGAAAGAAAACCCTTCAGGCTAATCATGTTCTGGGAATCCTATATTATGCTTCCCGTGGTGGATCATGTCTTTGCAGGCACAGACCCTGTATAAAAGTATAAAAAATGCAGAGGTAGACAGCAAAGTAAAACAAAAAAGTATGATATATTATTCATAGAGAGCCCAGAGATGCAGGAAGGGGGAGAATCCACTTTTTATCCTTAGAAAATATATGTCGTCTTGGTAGTTTCTGTAACATAAATGGTAGATATGGCTTCTACTTAAAACACATACGCAGGCAGGAATGAGACACAGTCCATTGCTTAACAATGAGTTCAGGAATTCACCAAGTGAGATTTGTACTCTTTAGTTTGGCAAATTTGTTGCTGCCTTTCCAATGCTGAGGATAAACTATTCCCCTAAAAAGAGCATTTGGGTTTAGGAAAGATTTGTGTTTCCTTAGGCACTCAAAATATTAATATCTGAGTAGCCAATTGAGGAAGGAAGATTAGTTCCTGTTTCTTCAGTTCTTTCAGAGAGAGAAAAAGGAGCCAAGCCCTAAGGAAGCTGACCTCAGGGTCTTCACTATGGCACATTGTTAGTTAACAAGCCTAAGGATTAGATGTCTAGTTTTTAGAATTACATTTTTTTTCTGTGAAAAAAATAACACTGTTCTGGGGATTATCTCTCCAGATGATTTCTTAAGTAGCAGCCACTGAGCAGAAATAAAACTGATAGGCTTAAGAAACAAATGAGTCCTAAGAAGACCTCTAATCCTTCCTTAGAATAATATACAGGCCCTTCTCTCGAGCTCCAGAACAAAGCTCAAATGCTTTGGGCTGCTGACTATCTGAAATACCCATTGCACATGCTGAAAATGCATTGCATTCTTCCTCTGGCAGCTTTTGTTATTGTTATTTTGGCCACCACAATGCAGACCTGGTCCAAAGTCCATTAAAGTCAATAAGTGTCACTGTTTTCCATGAGCTTTGCAAAATACTAAAGACTCCGGCTTGGCTTCCCTTGGAGTTCCTTTAGAGCAGATTGACAGCACATTCAATTTCCTGTAAAAAAACACAAAAACCTAACTTGGAATCTTTCAAAGATACAGAAGTCTCGGCACCTTCTTATGTTGCCACACAGCTCTGAGATCACAGGAGCACCAAGGGAACTGTGCCTCCTACATTTTAGAAGGGTTCACCTGACTTTCCTTTTATCCCACGGCGCTAAAGAAAAATGCCACAGGAAAAGGTGCTCTCCTTCCTTCCCATCCATCTGATAGACAACAGCTGAAGCAAAAAAACAGCAACAAAAAACCTTCTCCTCAGTTTGGAAAATAGCTTAAAATTGGCCACACCTGTTCTTGTGGAAAATAGGGATGGTAGCCTATCAGTGAGGGCAACGGCACTACCAACTAAATACCAACTGCTGGAATTCACTAGTGAGAAGAGTTGTTTGGCACACAGGTCCTCCATCTTGTAGGCCACTTTGAGAACAGGATGGCAAATTCTCACCGTGATCAACTCCCACCCGGAAACCTATGTCCCCACTGTGGAAGGACGTGTGGATCCAGAATTGGCCTCCACATCCACTTATGGACACACCATTAAGGCCATATTCATGGAAGTCAATCTTACTTGGCTACAAGTGATAGCCAAAAAAGAAGAAGAAGAAGCTGGACTAGATTTGGTTTTATCCTGCAAAGCTCTTCTTATGTTGCTCTTATGAGGGATTTATCCAATGCTTTTTTTCTTGAAAAATGCTTAGAGGCACTCTCATTTTCCTACTCATATTGAAATACTGCCCCTCAATGAGGCCAAACTTAGATTCACAAAATGTTTATAGGGGTATGCATATCCCTGCAGAAAAAAAACCCACTGGATTTATCCCAAGATCCTAAGAGCTTTATGCACTCTTAACCTTTTCATGAAAGTGAAATGCCCACAGGTGAGGAAGGAAATTTAGATGCAGTTCCTTTATTTCGCATTGTTTCTATTTTACTGGTATAGTAGAAGATTTGGGTCATCCTGCTTACCCGCCCTTGTGGATTTTTTTTTTTTAATTAAGCTTAGAAACTGGCATATGTGTCACCAGAGAGCAGAATTTGAAAATCCCATGCATGGTCCAAGTGCCACACTGCTACCATTATTCTAGGGGCATTTTAAGGGAGGGAATTGTTCTGAATGCTCTTCCAATAGAGATTCAATTGGCATCTTCTATATTAACCTTTAAACATTTGCTGAACACATGTCTTTGCTGCCAGGCTTATGCAGACAATTAAGGAAAGCATTTTCTTTAATAGCTGGTGATCTGTAATTTTAAATCTTTTTGTGGTTTGTCTTGTGCATGTATAATTGTTGTAAACAGCTTTGGTATTTTTTAAATGAAATTGTAATCTAGAAGTATTTTTATAAACAAGCAAACAAAGGCAGTGGAATGTCCTGCTTTTGAGCCAGCTGTGGCACACATACGGAAGTTTTCAAACTTGTAAACCATTGTATTAAATATCTATCTATCATCTATCATCTATCATCTATCATCTATCATCTATCATCTATCATCTATCATCTATCTATCTATCATCATCTATCTATCTATCATCTATCTATCTATCATCTATCTATCTATCATCTATCTATATCATCTGTCTATCTATCTATCTATCATCTATCATCTGTCTATCATCTATCATCTATATCTATCTATCTATCATCTATCTATCTATCTATCATCTATCTATCTATCTATCATCTATCATCTATCATCTATCATCTATCATCTATCATCTATCATCTATCTATCTATCTATCTATATCTATCTATCTATCATCTATCTATCATCTATCTATATCTATATATCATCTATCTATATCTAACTGTCTCTACCAAAAAGTTGCCAAAAGAGTGAGAAACAGCAACAGGACCATATTCCCTCTGTCCTTCTCAATATAAAGTCATCCATCAGGACGACTAAGGTTGATTTAGTTCTTGAAAGTAGGTCTGAAGATCACTGTCTCTTCCAAAAAAAAATCTGTGCCTTCCAATAATATTATGGAAAATTCCCAATACTTAACCATTTCTTTTTTACAAAATCCCTCTTCTAAAACTACTTAGATTTGGCAGGTTATTAACTTCTAGTGGGCATCGAGAACACACAGCAAGACAGATAAAGGCCTTGTCTGCACTGGTAGTTTACCATGCATTAATGTGTATTTAACGGTTATTTAACATCCTTCTCACCTGCTGCAGCAGGGAATCAGTATAGCTGCTTAGTTACTGTGCTACTCAAACTGTGGGTGGACAAAATCTCATTTCAGCAATTCACAGAGCAATAACATTAATGCAGAAGGTAGCACATATCTGTGGCTGTGCAATTGTAAAACTTCCACTGAAGATTAAGAGAAAAAGTCAACCTAGACAGATAACAGGCAGGCAGATTCACTCTCTGCATCAGGATTGCCCAGTTACTGTAGTGGGATCGAAGGCATGCAGACATTATAAAGATGAAAATGTGCCTGAGATGCTGGGCTGATGGGCAAAACAGATAATAAAAAACACATTCACTTTAAACAATGAAAATGAAAAGAGCACAGAATTTGTGAATATCATAGTATTAAATATTTCACATCTGAGATGCAGGAGGAGGACAAACACTCTGTGAGATGGGTGAGGCTGAGAGACTTCAGAGAAGTGTAACTAGCCCAAGGTCACCTAGCAGCTGCATGTGGAGGAGCGGGGAAGCGAACCCGGTTCCCCAGATTACGAGTCTACCGCTCTTAACCACTACACCACGCAGGCTGCGAACAGAAAAATTAGCATGGACTTAATCTGCATTCCACTAAGAGGTGAAAATTACCATAGATTGACTGGAGTTTGGAACACAATAAAGTAAGCATGCAGGAACTGTTTGTTGCAATCTGAACTGTGCTGCTGACATCAGGAGGAAGCATTTCTTTCAGTATTCCATCAAGGATGCTTTTACAGTTTCCCTTTGATTCAGGTCCCAATTGAGCTTAAAGCAGCACACGAAGGTGAGGGCAGAGAGAGAGAGAGAGAGAGAGAGAGAGAGAGAGAATGTACCATAGAGACACAATATTCGTAGGACTGGTTCACAAAGCCTAGGTGTGCAGGTAGGCTTGTTGCAAAACAGAGAGAGGGGTGCGGGGAAAGAGGCTGTTGTTCTCACTTTTTGGCTCTGTCTCACCTGCTTTTGACTCTGGCCCTGCAGCCTTATTGGAGTTCACTGATTGGGTCCACGTTGCTCCCGTACAGGATGAAGGAAGTCAAATGACACCGAGGGTTGGTTCAGAGAAAGAGTTCTTTATTTCTGCTCTCCGGAATAGCAGAAAGGCACCTGCGTGGTGTGTCCACAGCAAGTCCAAAGAAATGAGAAATTTCATGCAGTATATATATCCTCCAGGCACCCTCTCCCTCCTTCCCCAGGAATCCAACCACGTCAGCCTATACAGGCAGGTTGACATCACATATGTTCCTGCTCCGGTATTCTTAACCATAAAAGGGTATTCCTTCCTGTACTTCTGACCATAAAAGGGTATTCCTTCCTGTACTTCTGACCATAAAAGGGTATTCCTGTTCCTACTCTTATCTTGGAGCAAGAGGTCACCAACTCCAAGAACACACTCTGGCGCCGTTCCCAGACTAGGTCTGTGCGTCAGGACGTAAGATAAGACCTAGACATGTCATCCCTACTCCACTGAAACAGCCAAGGTCATCCTTGCCGTCACGAACTGATAAAGGAGAGGGCTCTGAGCACTTGTTTATACAGCCAGGTTTTTGTTTATACATTGACTCAGAGCTCAGGTTAATGGATTTTAGCTAAGGAAAAATAGGGATTTTGGTGCCCGTTTCAAACTGCCTGCACAGTCAGTTTTGGGTTTGGGAAACCCATTCCTTCAGCCCAGCTACTACCGCTTTGTGCCTCTGTTCCCCTTTAGCACCTGAACCCCCAAAGCAGTTAACCCCCAAAGAAATGCAACACTCAGTAGAAAAAAAGGTTCCTCACCCCTGGCATTGATCTGAACTGACAGGTGGGCTGGTATGGCAAGAAACACTTTGTATTTAGCTTCCGATTTGAATGTGACTTTGTAAATCAACACGAGCACCTTGAATTTAATCCAGTATCATATTAAAAGTTAGCAGGTCGACAGCAAACTGAGCAGGCACAAAGGGCCTGTGATCACAGTCTTCCCCACTATGGTATTGTATTTAAATTATAGCAATCATTTCTTAACAGAAATAAACCATATAACAATTTCATACATCATATTTTTCGCTTTCTCTTTTTTTGGTGATGCATTTGCTCTTTTGGGGGATGTTCAAATGGCCATCCTAACCAGGAGTTTTAAAAATAGCCTAATGACTAGTTCTAGTTCTATGTGCCTAGTCTGGATTTGAACCCAACATCTTGTAGGCAAAGTCTTTCTGAAAACAAAGACAGTTTCAAAAGCTGGTGGTCACAACCTGCCCTTGTTTGAATCCTAAACCAAGCTGGCTCTGACTGGACCAGGAAGGATGGGAGAAAAAGCCACCATAACCATATCAGATTTCTGTTCTCCTGCTGAAGGTTATCCTATTGGCTAATTGGATTTTCAAATTAGACAATCATACTGATAGCTTAATTTAATTCAGTGGCTCTCAAACGAGATTGGATTTACTTTCCTGAAGTGATAAACTGAAGCTATTTGATGTACATGTTTTTCTACAGGGTCAAACTAGATGTTATACAAAGTTGTGTAGAACATTCTCCTAACTTTTTTATGTTAAAATGAAAAGCAGGGATTGCAAGAGGAAAACTGGGAAGAGAAGGAGGTGACATGTAAATCTTTCCACAGCTCCATTGTCTTTACTCCACAAAGGAAGAAAGAGACTGAGGCGTGATTTTTGACCAGAAAACAGCAGGTATACATGTGTGTAGAAATCATAGTTGCCACATAATATCAACACACACTCTTTAAATCTTCCATCAGATGTCTTTAATCCCCGCCTCCCCTTTTGCCTTTTTGTCAAGCTATACAATCGTACCTTGGTTTTCAAACAGCTTAGTTCTTGAACGTTTTGGCTCCCAAATTCCTCAAACCCAGAAGTGACTGTTCTGGTTGTTCTGGTTTGCGAACTGTTTTTGGAAGCCAAACATCCGACAGGGTTTCTGATTGGCTACAGCAGCTTCCTGCAGCCAAGCAGAAGCTGCAATTTGGTTTCTGAACATTTTGGAAGTCAAATAGACTTCTGGAATGGATTCCATTCTACTTCCAAGGCATGACTGTGCTGCTATCCATCAGGCACTGCATTAGACTAAAAGTAATGTTGTTGGCTTTTAGGGAAATGGAAGGTCTGAAATTAAGGTAAAACTGGAAATGTCCAGTTCATACAGCGTGGCTGCAGCCATAGCAGTGGCGTAGTGTGGGGATAACCATCTTACCTGTAAGCTAATTGCCTTAAGTGGTTTGCAAATCACACTGTGGGTCACTGCATGTTTTCGCTGAATGTATCCAAGCCTTTAATAAACAGTTCATAATGCTGAAGATAATGCCTGGCGTGCTCTGGTCCATGGGGTCACGAAGAGTCGGACATGACTAAACAACAACAACAACAATGCTGAAGAATAATGGTTGCTTCCATCCTTGGTGGTTAATGCCATTAACAGCTCGTGGGTCCCTGAACATTTTAAAAGGAGTTCTTATTTTTGCTTGAAGTTGTATACATAGTCCTCCCGCCCTTCCACACACCTTCAAATAAATGGATGGCTTTCCTGCCAGTGATTGTTAAATCTATGAAGAACTACAGTACCTTCCTTGCAAGAGACAGATAATTGAGGAAGCTGATTGTGTGATATTTATTTCTTGTTATGATGAGCAAATAAGATAAGACTGTTCTTAAGAAACATCTGTGTCCTTGCTGCGTATCTTTGTTCCATACACGTTACTTGGCAAGGATAACTTGAAAGCAAACAAGCTGTCACTCAGCATCCTGGCACAGATCCTGCTGCAAGTTGCTTCATCTTTACACAGATTAAATTGACACGAACATGTCTTTTTTTAATTTTCTAGGCAAATCATGCCACTGCTCAGTTCAGTCCAACAACTAAAGAGAAGAAAAATACATTTAAAAAAAAAAATGCCTCACAGAAAAGCACCGGGAACTGAAAAATCCCATCTCTTCCGCCATTTGATCAAATTAATTGGGAACCCGTTCAAGTGTTACTGATAATGAGTGTCAATGTGTGAGTCACCTAGAATCCCACAAGTATGAAAAAAGCAGGTGACAAAGTTATGCTATTGATCTTCCTTCCTTCCTTCCTTCCTTCCTTCCTTCCTTCCTTCCTCCCTCCCTCCCTCCCTTCCTCCCTTCCTTTTTTGATGGAGAAGAGCATTTACCAACATCTGTTTGGATAACTTTTTAAAAAATAAATAAATAAATATCTAGAGCATCATTTTCTAGACTAGTGCCCTCTAGATGTTTTGGACTATGGTAATGAGAGTTGTAAGACTGATGGGAGTTGTAGTCTAAAACATCCGGAGAGCACCAGGTTGGTGGAGGCAGATCAAGAGGTTATTCTATTAGTTCTTTAAAATGGCTTCCTTTCTTTATTACACCAGTGGGAGCTTTCCTTCTGATGCAAGTAACAGATGTGTGTGTTATGGTGGAGGGAGGAATTGAAATTGGGGCAGCAGTGAAAACCAATTAAGTTAGCACTCCTTGTACACAGGGCTCTGATGAAAATAAACGAAGATTCAAGACCCTGATTGTCTCCACAGTATCTACTGAAACTGTTGGACTGCGTCAAAGTTTGGGAGTCTCTGTGTTGTAGTGGTTAGAGTGACAGGCTAGAACTGGGGAAACCTAGGGCCCAATCCGTATTCAGTTACACAGCTCACTGGATGACATTGGGCAAGTCATTATTTCTTAGGCTAGCCAACTTCACAGGGTTTCTATTTGAATCAAATAGGTGAGGTGATAACCATTTGTGCTGCCTAGAGCTCTTTAGTTTGTATAAAGATCATGATATATCCAAAGGGGGGCTTGCCAACACTTACTGATGAACGTTGGTTCTGGCTTTGATCCCTGAAACAACTTGATTATGACATGATAGCCAATTACCCAGACCTATAATATAAAAACACAGATCTATATGTTGTGATGATATTGAATATCAAAGCCTCTTCTGTGCTAGTTTCTAATGGTGTTGTATAAAGGACACGTATGGCAGTGAACAGATGAAAGGGTGAGCGAAGTATTCCATTTAAGCACAGAGAGGTATAATAAACAAGAGCCCCAAATCCATAAATGAATTCCTAGTACACTACATAAAACAGATGTCACTGATATTTTTAAAGGGATAATAAGATAATCTGAAGAGGTCACCGCATGGAAATATAGGCAGTAAACATTTTAGCTTCTATAAGATTATTACAAGGATAATTTCCTTTGTCCGGGTGACTTACTGTTTAATAACAGCTTTATAACCTTAGTGATACAATGACTGCAAATCTATACATGCTGCTCCTTTCTGAAATAGATATAGCTGAAGACTCCATAGAAAAAAATGGTTGAAAATATTTTCTTCTGTTTCAGAACAGCACATGCCTTTGGGATGATGTGTTGTTGAGGACACTGGTGTGTACGCTTATAAGTTTCCGCATTATTTTTCTTTCTTTCTTTTTTGCCCTGAGTTTCCAGTGCCACCACGGTGGGCCAATTCTTTCTTTCTTTCTTTCTTTCTTTTTTATTTCAATGCAAAATTATAACAAAAATTACAAACATTGAATCCAAAATAATACCATACAAACATGAAAAAGAACGAAAGCAGAACACAAAAGCCCCCCAAAAAGAACAAAAATCACACACATCTACAAATAAAACCATATCATCATTCTAATCTAGTCGTTACATACATATACACATATTGACTTCCTTCCTTTGTTCTAAGACCTCAAAATTTTTGCTCTTACTAAATTGTTGTGTCTAATGTAGATTACTTTCACCATTCTACTTTTTTACACCATTTTTCTTTTTCTTTAACCCTGTAAAGCACCAGTCATTACATACCGATATACTTACTCCAGAACAATGTTTTTTCATATACTCTTTAGCACATCACCATTCTTTTAATAATTTCTGGTCCGATTGTCCCCTTATGAATGCTGTGAGTCTTGCCAGATTTATATATTCACAAAATTTAATTTGCCATTCTTTCATTGATGGAATTTTTCTCCCTTTCCAATTTTTTGCTATAAGCATCCTGGCAGCTGTCGTTGCATAAAGGAATACTTTCCTTTGATTGTCAGGAATATCATTTGTGATTATACCTAAAATGAATGCCTCCGGTTTTTTACCAAAATATATTTTAAACATCTTTTTGATTTCTTCATATATTTCATTCCAAAATTGTTTAATAGGTCAGCATTCCCACACAGTGGGCCAATTCTTGACTGTATAGTGACAGTTTCAAAGAACGGGTTGTATCCAATGGTGTTTTAGCTGAGTTCTGTTAGCCCAGTTGGACTTCCCCTTCTTCTCTTCCTCTCATGCACCTCACCAATCTGTTTGATTGCTCCAACCCTCTGAACCAGATTTTGAGGAGCCAGCATGGTGTAGTGGTTAAGAGCGGTAGTCTCATAATCTGGTGAACCGGGTTCGCTTCCCCGTTCCTCCACATGCAGCTGCTGGGTGACCTTGGGCTAGTCACACTTCTTTCAAGTCTCTCAGCCCCACTCACCTCACAGAGTGTTTGTTGTGGGGAAGGAAGGGAAAGGAGAATGTTAACCGCTTTGAGACTCCTTAAAGGGAGTGAAAGGCGGGATATCAAATCCAAACTACTCTTCTTCTTCTTCTTCTTCTTCTTCTTCTTCTATTGGGTGTGGGGTGCAGGGCGGAAAAGAGGAAGGAAAAGCTCCATTGAGAGAATGGGTGGAACAACAGATTGGATAAAACCATATCTTGGTTCTTCATTTATGCCTGATCACACTTGAAGATACGGCCCACGTATTTTATTGATAGATTAGTCCCTTTATCTGAAGCCCTGAATATACATAATGTTGACGTTGTCAGGATCAGATGCTGTTGATTGTTCTACTGGTATGTTTTATGTTTATTTAAGCTTTCAATATTATTTAATTAACTCTTGGTTAATTGTTGGACTGTCAATACTGCAATATGTTTGGTTTTGTAAAAAACAAAGTACTCTGGCAAGTGTGAAATGTGCTATGGCTAGTGATATATGCTGTCATTGTATTCAGATTGTTACCACTTTATTTTCTGTGAATTGTCTTGAGAACCATGTATCTGTGGAAAATGTAGCATATAAATGAACTTGACTATGCCCCATCTACACCTTGGTTCTTGTTTACTATATTCCAGCAGTATGAACTGACCTAAGATCAAGTTTAGTATCTGAGTAATCACTAAGTTTAATTGCTTTATAGTAGTCGAAGAAACATGCTTTATAGAACTATTGTGGTGCCTAACTCAGCTTTGACTTCAAAAATCCAGCTTTATAAGACAATACAGAGTAAATGACATGATTAGGAAAATGACCATCAACCTTTCTAGTAATTATTGATGTTTTTCATCAAATATTATCTTTCTACCTACATAAATAGCTTAAGTTCTTGAAAAAAATATTATCTGGATATATTGCTTAATGAATGATGTCAATATGTGTACTCTTCTACTGCTATGGAAAATACAAAGATTAATAAAAAGTCATTTAGAATGCAAAAGAATATATTTTTTATTCTTATATTGAATTAAATGAGATGTATGCATATACAGTGGTACCTCCTGTTCCAGATGGGATCTGTTCCAGGAGTCCATCCATAACTTGTAATGCCCGCAACTCGAAGCACTGTATCTGTGCAGGCGGTGGCACGATTTGGTCTTCTGCGCATGTGAGAAGCGTGATTTGGCGCTTCTGCACATGCACAAGCAGCGAAACCCAGAAGTAACCCGTTCTGGTACTTCCGAGTTGCCAGGGAACGTAACACAAAAAGATGCAACATGAAGCGGACGCAACACAAGGTATGACTGTATAGTAATATCAGGGTTAAGGTGGGTTATTTTCAAGCTGGCTAAAGAATTTCTAAAGGAATTTAGTGGGCTTTCAGATAATTCTGGCATCAGACATAGCAGCCTGATGCCATCCTTTGCTATGCTGTAAACCAGTAATGAATAGCCTTGAGTCCGTGGGCCAAGTGTGTCCCTCCAGGCCTGTCTATCTAGCCCCTGGACTCCCTCAGTCCCTACTCTCCCAAGGCACACCTCTCAGCAGCTTTGAACTCTGAGAATGCCTATTGCTTGCCTGGGTGGAGGACAGAGTGGGTGGATTCACAGATATGAAGAACACCTGCTGCACACAGGTAAAATTCAGCTTCATTGCTTTGTCTACTTTTGCCTCTGGACCTTCCCACTCCAAAATTTGCTCCCCTCTCAGTATTATCTGAAAATATAACACTCATGAAAAAAAGGGGGCACATCTGCTGCTTCTTTCTTGGATAGGGGCTAAATTTCTCCAATATTTTTGGGAGGGGGTTGATGTTTACCTTGCTTAACCTAACAAGGTGGCTGAGTTACTTGCATTTTTAGTTTTAAAGAAAATGTTCCTCCCTGCTCCATTTCTCTATGCCTATTTCAGAAGGAGCACCCTATCACATTCCTCCAAAACCATTCAAGGTCTGGTGGGATGTGGTAACCTTGTGGCACTTTTCTGCACATTTCCAATAATGTTTTTTTTTGGGGGGGGGGAGTGATGCAATGTGGTAAGACATCATGTGGCAGCACTCCCGAGGCGTTCCAGTGGGAGACTGAGAAAATATTTCATTCTGCTATATTCATATTAGTGTTGGAGGTATCCCACTCATTTGCACATGTTGGCATCAACTATTTTCTTCAGTGGTTCAGCCACATATTAAAATATAGCAGCTATTTATTCTATATTGGAACGAAGCTGGGTTTTAGATTGCTGTTTTGCCCCATTATTTATAATAATGCAAATTTCCATTTGATACATGGACTCTGTCACCCAAGGTTAGCAATAAAAGAGAATGGCCAGCAGTTGGTTCCCATAAAATCTCATTAGTGCCTTTTATTTTTTCTGACAATTCTTTGAAGAGAATGGTCCATTAACATGCAAATAGAGATAACCCCTATTTCCAGGCTAATTGTGATAGTGCATTCTTATGCATTCAAATAAATCTGACCATTTTCGGGCCAAACCAATTTTGGAGACTAAATTATGAAAATGGTGCTTGGCCGATGGAAGCTGGTTGCCAGCTTAATTACAGCTGATTATACGTTATTTATCTTATCATGAGTGTTCAATGTTAAATTAGCTTATTGCAGCCTAATAAATGGTTAATAGATTTTAAATAAATGAGTAATCAATACCTATGGATTGAAGCAGAATCCAAGGACTTGATGAGTTGATGATATACTGCTTATAGTTATAAAGCAAAGGCTTCTTAACCACCTTCAAGTGACAGGAAGCCCATTGAAACTATTCATCATTTTGTGTCCTATTGACTTCTCCTTTTGAAGTATATTTAATAGCAGTAGTTTAGCATATTTGAGCTTGTCAGTGGAGATCACACTGTGGCTGCCAATAAAAGAAACAAAGTGTTGGACAGAGATCCTTAACAGAAAGAGATAGCAAAGGCAGTTCATCATTGTTGCAGGTCCTACATTTCCACAGGAAACCAATATAGAAATATAGATATAGATATGCATCAATGGTACCAAAGAATGGAAAAGGATTACTAATGTGCATCTGGGTAGTTTGCTTTTGAAAGGAAAGAGGTATTTGTGATACATTGTTTAGATTTTTTTGTTGAGCGATAAATATTTGGTAAAGTACAGATTGACTTAATTAGTTTTCACTTTCTGACAGGGGTCACCTGAGCACCTTTCTTTAACTTGTTATGGCTGGGCAACTTCAGGGATGTATGGAGGAAATGGATTGTCTTGGCTACCTTTGAAGGTAACTAGGAAACTACAACTAATCCCGAGTAAGGCAGCTAGACAGGTGACTGGGAGTGACCATTGGGACCATACAACACTGGTCCTAAAGGATCTATACTGGCTCCCTGATGTTTCCAAGCACAATTCAAAGTGTTGGTGCTGACCTTTAAAGCTCTAAACGGCCTTGGCCCTGTATTTCTGAAGGAGCATCTCCACCTTCGTTGTCCAGCCCAGACACTGAGGTCCAGCTCCGAGGGCCTTCTGGCAGGTCCCTCACTACAGGGAACCAGGCAGAGGGCCTTCTTGGTTGTCACACCCACTCTTTGGAATGCCCTCCCATCAGATGTCAAGGAAATAAATAACTATACAACTTTTAGATGATATATTAAGACAGCCCTGTTCAGGGAAGTTTGTAATGGTTGATGTTTTATTGTGTTTTAATATTTTCTTGGGAGCTGCCCAGAGTGGCTGAGGCAACCCAGTCAGATGGATGGCATTTAAATAATAAAATTATTATTATTATTATTATTATTATTAGCCCACTTCACCCTGTCTTCACCCTGGTCACCCTGGTAAATGACCTGTACAGTTGTACCTTGGCTCCCGAATGCCTTGGGAGTCGAACGTTCTGGCTCTCGAATGATCGAAAACTGGAAGTGAATGTCTTTTGGAAGCTGAATGTCTGACAGGGCTTCTGCAGCTTCCTGCAGCCAATCAGAAGCTGTGCTTTGGTTTCTGAATGTTTTGGAAGTTGAATGGACTTTTGGAATAGATTCTGTTCGACTTCCAAGGTACGACTGTATAGGGAGAGATTGAGGGAGTGTGACCCTGTTGATTCTCCTTATCTCTTGACAGTTTTTGATCAACCATGGTATACTCTTGGATTGGCTTTGTAAATTGGGAGCCGTATGCATGGCTGTATATTGGTTCAGGTACCACTTGCCAGACCACCCTCAGCGACTGAATCTTGACAAGATAAAGGCATTGGTGGTGGGTAGTTATCGTGTCCAGAAATTGGAGAGACAGCCTGTTCTGAATGGAGTCACATTGCCCTGAAAGAGCAGGTTTATAGCTTGGGGCACTTTTTGATTCAACATTGGCGCTTGAAGACAAAGTTGCAGCTACTGAACCCACTTGAAGGTGTAACTTTAACTCAGAAAGCCTTGAATGACTTGGGAACCAAATCCTCGAATGAACATTTCCCCCTATATTTTTTCAGCCCAAGTCTTGACATCTGTATAGGATACCCATTTCATGGTTCTGCTAATAGTTATAATCTGTTGTACAAGGACAAAGACTAGAGCCCTCTCTGTTGGTGGAGCCCCAGTTGTGGAACTCAACCCTTTGGAGGGGAATTATCTCTTTTGCTATTGTTATTTACGGTAACTTTTGCCATCAACTTATTTATGTGTTTGGAGACTGTTTTCCCCTGGGAGAATCTGATATTTAGCACTAGATCAGAACAAGTGGCCATCAGTTTTCTGCGGGTTGTGATTTGTTCTGATTTAGCCCTAAAGAGTGGGCTTTCTGGGGGAAAGCAGTGAGGCAAAGGTAAAATCGCTTGGACACGTGCCAAGAAAATGTGGAACAAGCAGAAAACCAGTCAGACCCTTGATTTCCAGGCATGGGACAAGCAGAAGTGTGGATGAGCTCTTAGTCTTGTGCACCTTTTTGTTGCTGGATGACTGAAATATAGTGATCTGAATGCTGTTAGTTTTATGTTTGGTTTAAATTTTTTAATGTAATTTATTGTTGTGTTTTTGAATTGGTATTTTACAAACCATCATGGGATCCTATGGGATAAAAGGTGGTTCAGAAAGCATAAGAAATAGACAAATACAGGAAAATAAATTGAGGACAGGGCTAGTATGTGCAGCCTCACTCCTCACTGCAGATCTTCAGGCAATAACTCTTGAATAGAACTTATATCTCCATGGTAACCAAAGTCTTGGATGTTGTTGCCTATCTGATGCTAAATTCTACAGAAATTGTTAGGCCAGATTGTGTAGATAATTTATAGGATCAATGAAGCCTGGCTCACTATGCATAAGCACGGTACTCAGCCACAGCTGACCGTAGAGGTGAAAGCCCCAGATTGGAACAAACAGAAGAAGTTGTAGGAATCACATCACTCTGAGTTATGAATTGCTCTCAATCAACCAAAGCCTATGTGGAGGTTTATGGAACAAATAAATGCCAGGCGTCCTGGGGGAAATGGGACATCCCACTTTATCATGTGAAATTATGGCAGCCATTTTGGGTGCCACACTCTTACACAATCACACACCACGCTCACGTCCCACTAAAGTGCTTTTTTGGTGTGAGATTGCAGCACGGGTCACATGACTTGCCCAGCAGCACATCTTGGAAGAAACGTGTTCCAGGTTTTGATCTGAAAAATCAGATTGGTCTATGTCTGTGGCAATATTACTGGAGGCACATCAATATGTGAATATCAATCTATGTAATGATGCAGTTTTAAAGCTACAAACCCCATTATACATTGCACCTGCAAGGGAAACATGCATGCACAAAAACATTCAGGGTCTTGACTGAAAGTGCAGTGGTGACAACGTGGACCCATTTGATGTGTAACAGCAACCCACAAAAATTAAAGCTGGCAGATAAGTTATGTGGGTGTGCAGAAATTCGCTGCTCAAGATTGAAAGCAACTGAAGGGGGAAATTCTCCCAGTGCGTTTCACACATGCCAACACATTTCTGACGTTGAGCTTTTCCCGGGGCTTCCTAGAAACAGAAAAATGCTAAAGAGAAATAGTAGATGGATTTGCAAAACGAAAGACAAATGTGATAGGTTTTGACATTCCACTTCACATAATCTTCCAGTTTCTCGAGGATGGTAATGTTTTAGATAAGAGCATTTGTGCTCTTTTGCATTTGCCTATTTAGAGCCGTATACTATAGACAGCAGACAAATCCTCATTGAAAACATTGAAAAGTCATTCTACTGTTCCTGCCAGGAGCTTGGCTTATAAACTGTAGTTCACCTAGAATTCCAATCTTGTACCCATCTACCTGGCAGGAAGCATCACTGTGCTAAATTGAAGTTCCTTCAGAGTACATCTAGGACTGCAAATTCTCTGTATGCATCCCCACCAAAATATACTCTCATCCTGATGTTGTCCTTTGTGTGTATTCCCAGCAACCAGTGCTAGAAAAAGAGGTGCCGGAATCCACCATGAGGTGCCAGAACTTGTTCCCTTGTAATGGCAATGGAGCCCACCTGAGAGGTGCCAGTTCAGGTGAGTTCCTGCTCAAAAAAAGCCCTGCCAGCAGCCCTCAACGAACAATCCTTTGAGGTAGATAATGTGATTTGAATGTGCTTTACAAGTGCAGTGTGTTTCCTTCTTTAAAAGGTCTAATTCTGTGCTTGAGAAATGTAACTGGGGGATAGCACTGAACCTAAATAAATCAATGGCAAGATTGCCAAGTTGATGAGAAGGGAAAGTACTTCAGCTGAGCAAGAGGCTCATAATGACTGTTGTGTTTAAAGCTCACATTTCACTCAATTTTAGTGTTGTGGAAGGTATAAAAAGCAATGATATTTACAGCTGCCTTATCAGAAGAAAACAGATGCAGGGGAGGGGGGGAAGTATTTTCATACAATTTTTCCTTATAAAAAAACTTTTTTCTCTGTCCTACTTGGCTGCTGTGGTGCCGCATGCTCAGTTTTGTGCATCAAAGGGTTTCAGACCTCTGCTGAGACTTCACAGAACTGGACAGAAATTACAGAGGAAAGTTTTTCATGACTGAAAATATCCTTTCCATTGAGAAAAAAAAATGTTTGATGGGTAAAACACACTCCTTGAAGGGAAAATTCACCGTGAAAAAAGGAAATGTCATGGAAAAGTTTCCTTTTAGCTACCTGAAAACTTGTATCTTTTTCACGGAAAGAGAATTTTAATTTTATATTAATAACCTTAATAAATGGCTCTCCCCCCTTAAAGCACATCACGACTTTGTTGGAAGCACAACATGAGAGAGACAGATAGTTTGCCTATCTTTTTGCCCTCTCTTGGACTAAAATAAAGTTTTAACAGGAAATTTCTCATGGAAGACTTAGAAGGCATGCCAGTCGGGAAGCTGGAGAAGATTTCTTCGTGCTCTTGCCCCCACAAACAAGAACAAAACAACAACTGGAAACTCCGGACTCCACCCAGAAACAACTAAGTCCAGTGCCACCTAGTGACTGAGCTACATAATGACGCTATCCACATGCTTTTAATTCAACATCTAAAAATTCAGCAAGGACGGGCTATTTTTTATGCTAGGTTGCCAGTTCTGCTTCTTGAAGAAAAACTAATGAACAAATATAAATGGAAGATACAAATAGTGATTAATCCAGCCATATCTGAAGCTCACCTACATTAGTAAACAAGGATAATATCAGATACTTCTATCTACATTTTAAGAAAGAGAATTTTTTCAGGACTATGGCAACTGCAAAACTACATCTTTTAATATTAACACAGTTACTCCACATGATTGATAAGTGGATATGCATGATTAGATAAACTAATCCCTGTCTTTAGAATTCAAATAGGAGAGTTGGAATTAAGATTGCATTGCTCATTTTAAGCTTACTCGCTTATTTTTCAGTACGACGGGGTCTTTGATCTTTAAAACTGAAATTAATGTTCATCCTGCCTAATCAAAAGGGTCTGCCTTGTTTTCTGTGTTTATCCCAATTCAGTGTAAGAATACAGACCTGGTAAGAATGGAGAACAGGGAATTCCTTGCTTGATGTTGTGTGGATCTGAAACCTACAGATTCTTTGTTTATAGTCTCCATTCTTATTTCAGTTGGGATTTGGACATTTAAAGCACAATCCTTCATATATCTAACTTGTCTTAGATTGCACACAATTAATCTCTTTGCTGAAAAAGCAGCCAGTGAGTTGAGGGGGTATGGATGTATCTGTTTTCATTTTTATCTTAAGCAAACAAACGTATCTGATTTCATTAAAACAATTCATAATGTATGAAATAACGAGTGTGCTGTTATTGACGCACATTAATCAAAGGTAGTTTTGAAAATTCTTAAGCATAACTTCATAGCAAGATTTCACCCTCACTAAGTGATGAGTTGACAGTGTTTCTCTGCTTGTTATATCATTTTTATTACTTTAAATTATTTTCCATGTGTAGTTTGCTGAGATATATTGACTCATTCCAAATCAGTTTAACAGTGCTGTGGTTTAATAGCATTTGTCACTCACACTTTGCTCTTTCTTCCCCAGAGACAAAGTCTAGATTCCTACAGTGTTTTTGTATTAAAAGTATTCTCTTTTTAATAGGTTTTATGCAGTTAGGAATGGCGTCAGCCCAATATACCTGAAGGAGCAATTCCACCCACATCATTCAGCCCAGACACTGAGGTCCAGTGTCAAGGGCCTTCTGGCGGTTCCCTCACTGCGAGAAGTGAGGTTGCAGGGAATCAAGCAGAGGGCCTTCTGGGTAGTGGCTCCCGCCCTGTGGAACGCCCTCCCATCAGATGTCAAGGAAATAAACAACTATCTGACTTTTAGAAGACAACTGAAGGCAGCCCTGTTTAGGGAAGTTTTTAATGTTTGAAGTTTTATTCTGTTTTTAGTGTTTTGTTGCAAGCCACCCATAGTGGCTGGGGAAACCCAGCCAGATGGGTGGGGTATAAATAATAAATTGTTATTGTTGTTGAATGTGAGGGCCCTAGGTCTCTTGGAAGCCAAGATCAGACTCACAACATTGGCCAGGGTTTATTCACAAAGGAGCAAAAACCAGATTCCTCACTAGGGCTGGTTTCCAAGGTGGGCCACACTGGGCACTGTCCAAGGGGTGAGACACACAACCTCCTGAGGGGTCTCTCACTGCCCCAAGCTGGACTCTGTACTACTGCCCTGGGCATCTGACAGGCGAATAGAAGGAATTCGATTTTGACGGGGCTTAGATTGTTAGTTTTCTTTAAAAAATGAATGCTAAATATCTATTATCTATCTATCTATCTATCTATCTATCTATCATCTATCATCTATCATCTATCATCTATCATCTATATCTATCTATCTATCTATCTATCATCTATCTATCTATCTATCATCTATCTATCTATCTATCTATCTATCTATCTATCTATCATCTATCTATCTCTATCTATCATCTATCTATCTATCATCTATCTATCTATCTATCTATCTATCTATCATCTATCTATATCTATCTATCTATCTATCTATCTATCTATCTATCTATCTATCTATCATCTATCTATCTATATCTATCTATCTATCTATCTATCTATCTATCTATCTATCTATCTATCATCTATCTATCTATCTATCTAATCTATCTATCATCTATCTCTATCTATCTATCTATCTATCTATCTATCATCTATCATCTATATCTCATCTATCTCTGGTTTTTAAAATAAAACTGTACCTGCTCTTTGCGTGTCGAGGTCCCCAGGGCCACCCCAATAACTCACACATCACACAGAATTTTTTGTTTAAGATTTTTGGCATAATTTTGGCCACAACTTTATTGAAATACAAATTTGTGAGTGGTTGCTTAGGCATTGGTTGCGACTATCTGCCCCCACCATGGGGGACAGACTGACAATCCACACCCCTGCGAAAGTCAGAATTGGGGAATACACTTGGGGGTTACGCGGAGCAGGGAATCTGCCCTCACCCCAAATGCAACCAGGAGCTCATTGCTATGGCCTGAGCCCCCTTGACAGAGTGGACAAGCAATAGTTAGCCCCCAATTCCTTTAACGGAATCCCTTGCAGCAGCATTAGAGGGGCAGGCACTCAACCTACCAAGGGCAGGCACTCAACCACTCAACCCCTCAACCAACCAAACCATAAACCAATGCCTAAGCGCAACCTTACAAGTTGTGACGATTTGCTACACAGTAGGCAAAAACCAAATGGCCCCAGCGAATCAGCCAGATGGACAAAATTCCTACCGGGCCCCTGCCCCAAGAGCAGACGACCCCATGACAGGCATAGCAAGGTCAAAGTGAACAACCCTAATTCTAGGGGGGGGGGGGGGACGGGCAATCCGATGCACGGTCGAAAAGAGGAAGCCCTAGCCTCGTGCAAGGAATTTTAGCATTTCTGGCTGTCAATCAACAAATGGCAACAATCGCATTAGTGGCCAACGAACTATTAGCCCGCCCCCAACTTTGGAGTGTCCTGGCGGCCCCCACCGCAACACGTGCTCTCCATGAAGGTGAACATGCTATATCAAATTAGTGCTGACTTGGAACAAGAAACATGGTGGACTGTAATACAGGGGTGGTTCCAAGGGCTTGGAGGGTGGTGGCACTGCTTATAAATGCTTTTTTGTGGGGTCACAATTATAGCAATAGGATCAATTCATTGTGAGTTTTTGTATTGTTGTTGTGGATGTTGCTTTCACCTGAATAGCAAACTCACCACACAACTCTCCTCCTTCCAGGCCCCAGGGGAACTGCGGAAGATCGCATCGATAGGGTTATCTTGAATTGTGTAGAACTAAATGGTGAGAATGTTCTGCAAAGCCTGTAAATGACATCTTGGTAGTCAAGATAACCCCCAGGACAGATAAGTAGTTGCTGCAAAAATAAGCTCACATATGCTTACACACTTGCTTTGATATATACTAATTGGTTTCCTTTGATGCTATGCTTATCCTTATTGGCCTAAAGAGAGGAGGTATCCATAAGATGTCAACCTCCTGTGCTGTCATTGGCAGGTGCAACGATGGGAGGCCATACCCCAATTGATGTGTGCTGTTTTTTAATATAAGTACAGTGGTATCTCGGGTTACAGACACTTCAGGTTACAGACAATTCAGGTTACAGACTGTGCTAACCCAGAAGTAGTACCTTGGGTTAAGAACTTTGCTTCAGGATGAGAACAGAAATCATGCTCTGGCAGTGCGGCAGCAGCGGGAGGCCCCATTAGCTAAAGTGGTACCTCAGGTTAAGAACAGTTTCAGGTTCAGAATGGACCTCCGGAACGACTTAAGTTCGTAACCAGAGGTACCACTGTAATACATAAATGTTTTCCTGGGTGCAGACAAGTGATTACAAACGTTTGCCATTTCAGCAGCATCCTGAGTCTGTAATGGCAGCAAGGCTCTGTAGGCAGAGCTCCCAACAGTTTTCAGATGAAAAGAGGGACATTTCTCTCACACACCCAAACTGACCCTCCCAGACTACTGCTCAGGGCAAGCGCCGGCTCATCCTCTTTCCCTAAGCTTGGCGGCAGAAGCACTGGCAGGGGAAATAGGGACATTCCGAGATCAAAGCAGAAACCGGGATGGCTTTTGTAATTCTGGGACTGTCCATGGAAAATTGGGGGACTTGGAATGTATGGTTATGTTTTAAGATTTTCATGGTACAAGATCAGATGTCACCTCTCAGATTGGACCTCTCTCTCTCCACCCTCAGAGAGGTCATAGGACAGCATTTCAGTGAGGAACACTTTCTTCTAATAGAGTACTAGAATTGGCCATATTTTTGACGCCCTTCTTTGGTATCGTTGCATCAAAGCACTCACTCAGGCCATTCTTTGGGTTTGTGGATCTGGACAAAATCTCTTTGTATAAGTCCAAAGCTGAGCTGATGACACGTTATTTTGCATAGGCAAACTCGGCCCTCCAGATGTTTTTGGCCTACAACTCCCATGATCCCTAGCTAGCAGGACCAGTGATCAGGAATGATGGGAACTGTAGTCCCAAAACATCTGGAGGGCTGAGATTGCCTGTGCCTGCTTTATACGCTTAAATCACCATGGTGAATGAGATTTTATATAGCCAATGAGGGTAACTGTCATAAAACCAAGACAGTCTACAAGCAGCCTTCTAACAATGTTGCAAAAGAAGAAGAAAGCCCTAGTGATTCTGGTAAAGACTCAGATAAGGCATCATGCCTAAACAGCTAGATGTATAATATATTTATGACAATATTTCTCTTACGTGTTATCCATTAGTCTCCATTCCCAAGAATACTGAAGGTATAAGAACTGTAGCATTTTTAAAAACCCCACAGCAGCATTTATAACTTGCACTTTAATACTGAAGAAAAATAACTATCCTCCTTTGCTACTGTCCAGTTCCTTGGAAGTATTTCTCAGAGATGATTTCAGTGGGAAATGTCACATGCTGTAAAATATGAATCACATCATTCCATTTTGGGCTTGATTTATTTTTGGTTTTTGCCTTTCTGGTCTGACAGTATCAACATTAACTTTGTGAAGCTGAAATGCTGTTATCCACAGTGGAGTTGTTGAAAAGTGCTGTTTTGATTTGATAAATACTGTAGGAATATAACCCAGAGGAATTCTACTAAAGAAAATATTGGACGCTATTTCATTTCTCATCGTTGATAGAACTTTGAACTAACAAGGCCCATCAGGGATCGCAGCTCTGATTATGTTTCGACTGCTACATTTTGTAGGCATGTGGATCTGTTATGGCACCTCTTGTCCTTAACAAATGTAAATAACATTTGCACATCAGTGTCACTTCGGATGGTGGCCTTTATTTTTGTTTAGCAACTTCCTAGTTTGGAATCCGTAAGCCATAAAGCTTTCAAGGATCCCTGGCAGGTGTTTTTTTGGCAGCTGTTATTAGATGCGAGGATATAGGTTGTCACGAAGAATTATGACCATCATCTCCATGTTTTCTAACTGCTGCCACAGATGGCAAAGTAACTGTACCATCCAGGCTTTTTCAAAATGCAACCGGTGGCTGAAAAGATAGGTCAATAAATTCTGTTGTCCAAACAACATAACTCAATGAAATTGTTTTTGCAGCCGAATAGAGAGCACTCAGCAAACAGAATACTGAGTGTGGCACAGTGTTCCGTGTGAAATGATAGTTGCATGTGAATAATAGATTTTGCTCAACTCATATACTGCCACCCTCAGTGCAAGCAGCAAAACAGAATTCCTAGATAAGGATAAGCAAATAGAAGTTTTGCTTAAATGATTATACAGCATAGTGCTTTCTAGAGTATGTTGACATTGTGCATGCATTCCTGACAGTGCCAAAGCAAGGATTTGGGGATATGTGTGTTGTGGGAAATCAAGAGAGTGTCTGCATTAGACTTGAAGCTATGAGCCAACACACAAGTTAACATATTCCTGGAAGAGTGTTGAAACACTGGTTAAGTAAATCAAGATGGAGGGCTATTGCTTCAACGCAGGTTGACAGATCTCATAGACATTTTCAGGAATGCAGTAAAAATGTGAAGCCGCTGTAGATGGCTGGTGCCACCAAAGCCAGTGGTTCTCAAACCAGCTCCACATCATTTTCACTCATTCCCCAGGCCTAGCCCACTGGTCCCAGCTCCTACTGTCATTCCTATTTTAACAACGTTTTGCAAATGTACAGAACCAAAAGGTGACCTCACCACTCCTGTGAACACAAAATGAAGCCCCACTGAGTCCAGTGGGACATGCTGACAAGAAAGGGGGAACAGGATTGCAGCCTGAGTAGACATAACTAGGTTCTAGTAGTAACCTTGTATACTCACAAGAAAGGCTTCATTCCACAGTCACACTGCCATCAAATCCATCCTCCCTTTCAAAAGTCACTGAGAATGCCAAAGAACATTCTTGTGCTGAAGTTTGTATGTACTAGAAATATCAAATTGCACATACTGAAGCTGTGTTTCAAAACTGATTATTGAGATAGTATTAGCATCATATATGAAAACAGTTAAGTGGGCTTATGTTAGGCATGGTCCTGTTTTTCTGAGCTAAGCCAATAAGCCAGATGTTCATATCGGACAACAGACCTTGGCTACAGCCTGCATTGAGTGCATTATGTCATCCTTTAGTACTATCTGGGGCTACGCTGAAAATTTCTCCTGCATGCTTTTTAGCCATTCTCCATCAGTTCCTGAGGAAAGAAATTTGCATCTGAAAATTATCAAAGAAGAAATTATACTGGGGTGCAGATTGTTTTGCTTAATGGTAAGAAAAATAGCCACCTGCAACCATTTCGTAACGGTGAATTAAACCCAGTTCTACAACCACTGAAAGAATAAAGAAATTCTAAAGTACTTGTGGAAGAAGAAGAAGAAGAAGAAGAAGAAGAAGAAGAAGAAAGGGCTTAGTGTGGTCACTTCTCATCCATATCTTCAGCATATGCAAAGGGGTGATGTAATAAAGTCAGTATAGTCTGAAGCTGAACTCTGTTGTCAGATATGAGCATCTGGCATGATGGCATGGTTTAGGGAGCCCAAATTATACCTATTGCAAGGCCTTCCCTACATCCTGATACCATTTTCACATGTGATGCTAAGAATATATTTGTGTCAGGGACTGGATATCAGAGGAGGAATGGTGGACACCGCCCTTCCCCTTCTTCCTGCACTTCCCAGAGAAGAGGAAGACAGCATAGATTTACAAGAGTGGTCATAGTTCAGAGGCTGCAGAGGGGAAAAGCTGGGAAATATCGGGAGGGGAGCAGGAAGAAGAAGAACAAGCACCAGGGGAGAGACAGCTGACAGACTCAGTGTCTTTAGAAAGCATTCCAGATCACCCCCTTCTCCCAGAACCTGGCAGGCATGGAAAGTAGGAGAACAGAAAGCTCAGGGGCAGAAATCACAGATCGGCCCATGTAGGGATGATGTATAATAGGACAGACGAAGGGGGGTGGGGCATTACTCGGAGCAACAACCTTAATGCAAGAGAGGCACTTTTCAAAGCCTCTCTCTGTGGATATTGAATAAAAGACTTGGTAAGAACTCTTCTTGTTTATCTAATTCTTGGCTGCCCACCGTGAGGGGGGTCAGATTCCCTGAAGCCTGACAATTTGTAACGACTAGTTCTGAACTTATTAATGTGGCACATAACAAAATAAACAGTCATGGGCTTATTTAATATCAGCGATATGTTGGATATGCTGTTATTTGGATATAGAGGATCAGTTTTGAAGATATATGGAGGGTCAGGGTAGACAGAGGGTAATAAGGCTTGCTCCTTCTAGATCTCTCAGCAGCTTTTTATACCATACCCTTGACCATGGTATCCTTCTGGACCCTCTCTCTGAGTTAAGGGTTGGAGACACTTTTCTACAGGGGTTCTGTTCCTAATCGGAGAGCCTTGAAGAACTACATGTCTACACCCTGATCTGTTATAGCTCAGTGATAACTGAGTGATAACTCAGTTGTTGGGTGCTAAAGGCACCATTTTAGCTCTACCACTGCTTATATGAAATGGTTGGAAAGAGTCATAAGGAGATTTTGGACACAGTGTAAAAAAACTGAGTCAGGAGAAGCCATGAACAAGTTGAACCAGTGACCGCAAACTGAAGCTAAATCCTGCTAAGACAAAGACACTCTCAGTGGGTCCAAGAGTGCCTTTTCGTGCTCTGGCTGTACTCCTAAAGCAGGCTTCCTCAACCTCGGCCCTCCAGATGTTTTGAGACTACAATTCCCATCATCCCTGACCACTGGTCCTGCTAGGGATCATGGGAGTTGTAGGCCAAAAACATCTGGCAGGCCGAGGTTGAGGAAGCCTGTCCTAAAGGAATAGGTGCACAGTTTAGGAGTGCTCTTGGAACCGTATTTGTCTATGGAGCTCCAGGTGGCCCCCATGGCATAGAACACCTAATATTAAGAATAGCTTGACCTCTGTGCTAATTTTTCCATTAGGCTACACCCCGAAAAGTATTCTGGAGACTTCAGCTGATGCAGATTGTGGTGGCCCAAAAGGTGAATGCATGATTTCTGTTCTCATCCTGAAGCAAAGTTCTTAACCCGAGGTACTATTTCTGGGTTAGTGACGTCTATAACCTGAAGCGTATGTAACCCGAGGTACCACTGTACTTATAAAACTCTATGCAGCTCTGGACCCCAAACACCAGCTTGCCCATCGCTGACCAGCAAGGCCTTAAGATGAACAAATAGAATCCAGTTAGCTTGGTACAGCCTGATGATTATTGGCTTGTGCCAATGTGGAGACAGGTTTTTTCATTGGTCATACTGGTAGTATATAGAGTGTATTCCCTGCTGAAATATGAAACACAGGCATTCCTATTATTGATCAACCTGTGCCTCTGTTTCTTAATGATTGTATTGTTTTAATAGTACTACTTTATTGTGCATTTTAATTGTGGGTATTTATATTTTAAGGTCTGTGTAACTTGGTTTTAATACTTTGACAGCCGCTTAGAAGCCTAGTTTGTTATCCAGGGGTATACAAAATTATGTTGTTGTTGTTGTTGTTGTTGTTGTTGTTGTTGTTGTTGTTGTCAGCGGTGACTGTCACCATTTGCTGTAGCAATTAGGCTTTCTTTGTGGAATTAGGCTTTCTTCATTTGAAAATTCTTGTTACTGTAGGTCTAAGATGCAAAAATGTTGATTTGAATATGCACAGACATAGGTGGGTGTGATGTCATTGCACAGGTGCAGGAATTACCAAAAGGAAAAAAAGGGGGGGTAAGAAAAGAGTTTTATTTAAAAGCTGTGTTTTTCTACCTACACAGCTTACCTAGCAGAGCGACTCACCTCAGGCTATACTTTAAAAATACACTTTCGCTTTTGCTATAAATTGACATGCCATAAGAAAGACATGGGGGGAGGGGGAACTTCCAGGTATCATCAGCTTCAATTATTCAAGTTAATTAAAGTTTCTAAAATAGACATCTAATTTGCCATTAACCTGTTTGACACTCAAATCTGAAGGTAAAAGCTTCATTTACCTTCGCTGAGGAGAGAGAAACGATATGCCAAGGCTGTTTTTACAATATCCCTATGCACAGGAGAAGAAAAAAACCCTCAGGTTTTTCAATATCATCATTCTTTTTTGCTTTTTTAATTTATGCCTTTGATGGACATATTAAATAAGAAATGCAGTCTCCTGCTGCTTCTTGCTTCAGATGTCACCTACGTTTTCCACAAATCCTCACTGTATTTATTTCTAGTCAGGTTCACAAAAACCACACTGGATTATCTGTACCTGTGGCAAAACAAAGTAAACCACACAAACAAAGCAAAGCGTATGCATGAGATTTAAAGAGTGAGGTGCTTGAAGTCACCTAGAGCACAAGTTCACGGACTGCCTCCAGACTGTCAGTATTTTTTCAGGAGGGATTCCGGTGCATACCAGGAAATTTAGTTTGCACAATTAAAGTACATTAAAGTGCTTTGTTGCCCGCATACAACAAATGCACCTTAAAAAAGAAACATACATTTTTTGCTTAGGAAAATAGTGAGAAATACATTTAACCAGTGCTTTTTTCAGGGGGGGGGGGACCTCAGGGGTACGCATACCCCTAAGCATTTTGTGAATCTAATGGGAGAAGAAACTAAAAAGTTTATTTCTTCTCAAGCATGGTGAATCGTCAGTTCTGTTGCTATCCCCCATGACGGCCTCATTTTCTGTCACGGTGTTTCCTGAGTCTAAGACGGAAGCAAGCGTTTAATATGTGAAGTAGGAATTGGAATCCAGCACAGTGATTGGTCAGTTTCGTTGTTGCGTGTGAAGGCCTCTAAAACCACCCCCAAAATAAAGACCCAATAGACACAGAATTTAGTTTAAGGTTTTTTGCATTAATTTTGGCCACAACTTTATTGATTACAGCATGTGAGTGGTTGATTAGGCATTGGTTCCAGACTACCTGAACCTGCACAGTGGCAGGAACAGGACTGACACTGGGCACCACCATATGTCAGTAAGGGAAAGCATCCTGGGGGAGCGAGAAGCTGGCTTTGATCTCACAGCTCACCCCAGATGCTCCCAGCCCCTTGACAGGGTTCAGACAAAAGCAAGGAGAGCTCCTGGATTCCAGATTTTCCTGAACACACCCGGAATACTTCAGTTGGCAGCAGTGTCCAGGCAGAAATTGGGCAAATGTCTGGGAAATCCAGATTTTCACTGTTAGAAATATGACAACCCTATGTGACCTAACCTCTGTATAAGCTTTGTGCAAGCGTATCAGAATGAGTGCACAATAAACAGATCATCTCTAAATCAGCAAGAAAAGCAAGAACTTATTTATTTACTTATTATTATTTATGTATCTTACTGTAATGGTTATTATAGAAGAGATAAAATAAACAAATAAATAAATAAATGCATAATATCGCTCACACATGGAAAGGTTGCTGAAAACATTTATTCTACCAATAGGGCCATACAACTTTGGACCTCCCCCTTTTTTTTTTACATATAGAGTCCATTATCGAGAAGCACACACTCAAGGATTCATATAAGTTCTGGCTCACACTTCTGTAGGCAACCTTCCAACATTGCCCATTTGCTGAGCTTGTCATCAGAGATTCTGTTCCAGATGCTCCCACCACTGGAGGTTAGGTGGGTGGATAGTGGAGATACAACCGTTTTTGTTGAGGTGCCCCCATTGTAGGACAGACACTCCAAAGAACTTCACTAATTCACCTAATTCAACTTCAGTTTTGTCAACCAAGATGCATTCAGCATTGTGGGCCCAAGCCTGTGGCTCCACCACCCAAAAGAGGTTAGATAGTCATGCTTCTTGATGAAGTTCAGGCTAAGTTCAGACAAAGGCTTTCATATTCCAGTTGCCATTTTAAGAGTCTTCAGGTTTCTGCTTCATTTACTTTTATATATAATGCTTAGAAACACTAATGATTAAGCAATATAGACAGATAGATATAATAAACATCATGCAAGTGGGCTTCTGCTTGTATGATGGTACTTTCTCTGCTTTCCCCAACGCCTAGAGCAGATTTTAGGCATTTCCAAGTAGTTGCCGGGAGAAGAGGAAGTTTCATCCTGGTGGTAGACAGACATTATTACAGTGGTACCTCAGGTTAAGTACTTAATTCGTTCCGGAGGTCTGTACTTAACCTGAAACTGTTCTTAACCTGAAGCACCACTTTAGCTAATGAGGCCTCCTGCTGCTGCTGCGCCGCCGGAGCCCGATTTCTGTTCTCATCCTGAAGCAAAGTTCTTAACCTGAAGCACTATTTCTGGGTTAGCGGAGTCTTTAACCCGAAGTGTATGTAACCTGAGGTACCACTGTATCCCATTTCACCCTGTTTCATTTTTCTGTGCCTTCCCTTACTTCTACTGCTTTTATTATTTTGGTTTTACTGTAGTTGATCTCACTGTTTTATCGTAGAATATTTTGGAATGTTTTGTGGCTCTCTATATTCCTGATGTATATTTTGCTCCAAATAATAATTATTTTTAAAGGTAGGCAACTGATTTGCTATATAAAATAAATAATAAAGTAGAACTGTGCATGTTAATCAAAACTTGGTACTGTTGATGTTTTAAAAGCATGTCTGCCAGTCCAGTGTAATTCTGTTTTTGTCTTTCCCATTCTTATGCCACCCTCACTCTATTTAAAATGACTTTGCAAGCTTTAGGTACTTCTTATCCAGAGTTTTCTCATTTCCTTGAGGAAAGAGAACCTGATTTACACAACTTATTTTTTATTTGCATTTTTTAATCAGTACAAAATTTCTTCTTTGCTACACAGACTGAAAAAGAAAAAGCTTGATATAGGGTGGGTCAGGGTTGGTGGGCAGAGAAAAGAATTATTAAATAATTCATAATATTGGTTTTTTTAAAAAAGCCCGACCAAAAATTCATCAAACCAATGTAACTAAAGTGAAATGTCACACACCATCACCACTTTTATCATTTCAATAACTGGTGAAGAGTGACCATTTCTTAACAAATTGATATTCATATACGGCTTTCCCACATTCAAATATATCAGGTTAATTTGTACATTATAGGCGTATCCCAGATCCTGGAAAACAACTCTGATATTGGGTGCGACCTTCTTTCTCTAATAAACGGCGCTTGACATTTTGGTAACCATCTCCACATGTCATTGCAAATAATTCAGGAGTGTTATAATTAGGTCATTTGGGAGATGACATCCAGTTATCTGTTTAATAGAACACAAACCTCCAGAAGCTTTAAGTCCTGTATCACTGCCAAAATAAGTGTAAATAATCTGCAGAAAGGTTTTCCACATTTCCAGCAAATATCCCATACAGGCTATACATCTGTGGTAACAAATATCACTGAGGGAGGCAGAATTCTATAAAAACAGATCCTCCAATTTTGCTGTGATTAATACTTTACCTATATTTTTGTCCAACCAATTCCTTTTCCAAAGTAAGTATACACAGTTTCTTTCCCTGTTTTCTTTAAGCATTTTTAGGGTTTTTATCTTGTAGTTCATTAAGACTCCTAAAACAGGAGTCTGCTGATCCTATGGGCTTCCTCCATTTGTGGTTGACCTAGGATTTGATCATGTCCTAATGTTCTTTTTTAAGTGGCATGTGTTTGTGGAGAGTCTGTCACTGCTGTACATCTGAACTGAAGAGACTACAGGGGAAATCTACACACATATAAAAAATGCTGTGAAAATGCTTTTTAAAAAATGTTTGAAAAATACATTGAATTTTGCATAGCTCACTTTCGCCATCTAGTGTCACATTTGCACATTACACTTTACAACACATTTAAAACTTTGCATTTGCAGCTGTGTGAGAGTGAAAGAGGAGAGTGCAAATATGGTTTGAAGCTCAACATCAAAAAAACTAAGATCATGGCCACTGGTCCCATCACCTCCTGGCAAATGGAGGGGAAGAAATGGAGGCAGTGAGAGATTTTACTTTCTTGGGCTCCATGATCACTGCAGATGGTGACAGCAGTCACGAAATTAAAAGACACCTGCTTCTTGGAAGAAAAGCAATGACAAACATAGACAGCATCTTAAAAAGCAGAGACATCACCTTGCTGACAAAGGTCCATATAGTTAAAGCTATGGTTTTCCCAGTAGTGATGTATGGAAGTGAGAGCAGGACCATAAAGAAGGCTGATCGCCGAAGAATTGATGCTTTTGAATTATGGTGCTGGAGGAGACTCTTGAGAGTCCCATGGACTGCAAGAAGATCCAACCTATCCATTCTTAAGGAAATCAGCCCTGAGTGTTCACTGGAAGGACAGATCCTGAAGCTGAGGCTCCAATACTTTGGCCACCTCATAAGAAGAGAAGACTCCTTGGAAAAGACCCTGATGTTGGGAAAGATGGAGGGCACAAGAAGAAGGGGATGACAGAGGACGAGATGGTTGGACAGTGTTCTCAAAGCTACCAGCATGGGTTTGACCAAACTGCGGGAGGCAGTGGAAGACAGGAGTGTCTGGAGTGCTCTGATCCATGGGGTCACGAAGAGTCGGACATGACTAAATGACTAAACAACAACAAAATATGAGTCCCACATCTCTAAATACAGAGAGTCTCCAATAGGTAATCTGAAATGTGCCTTTCACAAACATATGGGAGCAGATGCTTTTACATCAGAATGGTGACTGTATCTTAACCTCTCTACTCCCTACATATTGCTAAGACTTGGTAGAAAATATTGAATCGGGGAGCTGAATATGTATTTCCAAACAACTTACCGGAAATTATTTGTCAGTTTATATGCATTGAAAGCCAGTCAAAAAGGCATTTGTTCTTTTGTGTGATGTCAATTCTACACAGGAAGACCTTGAAATCAGCTGCAAAGAATATGGAAATCTTTTTTTAAATAAATAAATAAATAATACTTATATAATTTAGAAATTTCACCAGACATAATCGCAGGAGCCTTGAGAGAGAAAAAAACAAGGATCTTTTAAACATATAAAATATAAAATGTTCCAAGTTTAGCAAATAAGCACTTTCTCTAACTAATGACCTCATTGGTTTTAATTAATCCTCCATGCAGAATGTTAACCTAGCTGCATTCTGGGAGGGTTAGACACAGTCTTCAGGTCTTCCTAAAGCTAAACATCTCCAGCTTGACTGCATTCACTCTAGCAACTCTCAAATTAGTCATTCATTCATTCTTCCATCTATTCATTCATTCATTGCTAGCAACTCAATAGGGAAACGTATTCACGTGTTATAGCTGCAACACTGACAGATCAGCTACAAATGATTTTACACGTTGCAGGGATGAATACCTAGAAACAAGTGACGTTGTGCAATTAAAACAACAAATTCCATGCAAAGACGTTATTTCAGAAAAAATTCAAAAGACTAATCATTTTGATTATTTTTTAATAGCAATGTGGAGCTCTGTATTTACCGCCTGGTAGAACTCCTGAAATGCATTGTGTGCCTTCAAAAGCCGTCTAGGCTTCTGAATAGGACACTATAAACCTGATTTCAACAGACTGAAAACAAGATGTGACAAGCAGTTTGACACTGGCCCTCGACTAATTTCCGTTATTTGTAAAGAGCCACAATCTGAATGGAAATAGCTCAACAGAATGGGTCAGTATGGTTGGGGCCATGTCAGTTCACACATAAAAACCCAGTGCAGGGGAAAATAAGCAGCCATTGATTTCTAGAGAAAGCCCCAGAGACTGTGGAAAGCTGCCAAAATGAGGCACCAGCTGCTCTCCGCTGGAAACCTTTTGTGGTGGAGTGAGAGAGAGAAGGCTGGTGCGTCTGAAAGAGAAAATGAGGCAGAAATCAGGGTAGAAGAGGGCTTCCTGACTGCTTCGGCAAGGCCTCATTCCCCAGGCTTCACATTCTCTTTTCTGAGAAAATGTTGAAGAAAAACTGCATGTGCGCGCATAAACACACACACACTTAAAAAAAAAAAAGCTATATAAAACCTCCAGCAACCATCCTCTCCACCTTTATTTATGCAGTGAATCGGGAACAGTTCCAATGGGAATTTCTCATGCTCTTTCACATTCCCTGAATTCAACCTAGTGCCTCTTCTGCTTCTTTTAAAAAAGAAACAGCTCTGATCGAATAAATATATGCTTCAAAAATGGAAGAAATACTCAGTGTGATTGCAGATCGTCATTTGCATAATTGCATTATGACGACAATTTTGGAAAGATAATAAATGGGGAGCGTTTTGTTTGAAGTTTTTATGCCTCTATAATAAGAAAATCCTGGCCGCGTCTCCTTAAGCACCTTAGCAATGATTTCATGCTAGAAATGAGAGCACACACAAACACACACAAACACTCTTTAAAGTTTTGGCAGTGGGTAATAACTCTTTTGTTTCAAAACTACATACTCCAGGCACTACAGCCTCTGCCTGTATAAAATATCCACAACAGAGCATAAAAATGAGCATGTATTGGCAAGCTTCAGATCACCTCCAATGCTGGAAAAGATTGTTTCTCTTAATCCGGTGAAGTGAGCAAGAGGGTGTTTGTCTATATTGCTTTTTTTTAGTGCTTATGGAAGGCACCCCCCAAAAAATTGGTATCATCAAACAGATATACTTATTGTTAAAAAATAAAAAGGAGCCTGCTCAAATCCGGGATAGCAGTACCATTTGATAAAATGAGGTGCCCCTCTCAGGTAGCTGCTATTTCTTTTTGACCCCTCAAATCAGTTAGTATCAATAGTAAGCAAAACTATTTCATTTATGTTTTATTATGTTTTTGTATATGGCAAAAGCTGCCCAGAGTGGCTTGGGCAACCCAGTAAGGTGGGTGGGATATTATTATTATTATTATTATTATTATTAATACTACTACTGCTACTACTACTACTACTATTGATCATGTTTTGACTGCCAGTATGAGGTGCATGTGGGATTTTCAGTCAGGTACAAAAAAACCTTTCTTTCATATTGTTTGTTTAACTGCTGTATTTAGACAGGCCTTTAAAATGCGATTTGCTTGTTTTTTTCACTAAAAAAATTGTTTTTATTTACATAATTGTAGTATTATGCTTTTGAATATTTAAAATGAATAAATTGAACTGGAGTGAATTTTCCTGTCCAATGTGTGATTCTGACCTAGACTGAGCTTTCTTTGACCCCCTTCAGATGTTTTGGATGAGAACTTGCATCAGCTACAGCCTTCATAGCTGGGCTGTTAGGGATGTTCCTCCCCAGAGTGACAGTGAGGAATCCGAAGAGGAAAGAGAGCAGACTGGGGTGGGTGGGGAGTAGAGACTTGGTTCCTTCCCACATTGAGAGTGATGTAAGCCCCTCTCGCTCTGGAATGCAAGGTGTCTATTCTCAAAGCAGCAAAGAGTCAACAGAGCTGGCTGCAGGGCAACAGCCACTGTTACACTTGGTTCAGGAGGAGGAGGAGGGGGAGGGGCTGGCTGCACCCAAATTTACTGGGAGCAGGAGGAAGAGCCGGGTACTGGGGCAACGTCAACCCAGCAGGAAGTAGGGCAAAAGGTGGAGGATATCCTGCTGGCGCAGACAGTGTCATCCAGTTGTGCCAAATGGTTCATCCAGTGATGACTGAGCTAGGAGAGCTCGGACTGCAGCAACTGTGCAAATTACTAAATAAATCTAAGAGTATTTAGCCTGCCACGTCTTGTGTGGGAGAGACATCGTAAAACCTGACAGTGACTGTCTGGAGCTGATGGGAGTTGTAGTCACAAAACATACGAAGAACACCAGGTGGGTAAAGGCAGGTATGAAACAAAACAGCTCAAACCTGTCCTTTCATTGCAGACTTGTGCAAAGTAGCTTTAATCTGCATACTTGAAGATGCTAACCATTCTGAGCCAGTATGATCAGCTATGCACAGGTGGACAGGAGGAGCTCATTGACTGGAACCAAGGAGTCTCCATGTAGATGCATGAATCACTGTGAGAATGGTGCTTTGAAAAGCCAAAAAAACCCTGTAGAAATCCTCAGTAATCCAATTTTCTTCAGTAGTGTAAACCCACATTCACTGAAACACTTCAATAAATAGGAATTACGGCTTATTCTCTGCTTTCTCATTCATGCTCCAGGCACTCTGTATACACAATTATATGGTTGGAAATGCTCAGTCAGTCTAGTGTAGTGGCTGTCTGAAAATCCTTAAAAATAATTTGCCCCAAAGCTACCTTTCTTTGTATCACTGGCTACACTGTGATGAATGGTTTGTATTTTAGCTAAGCAGTCACAAGAAAGAAAAAAACCCAAGTTGAGCAAGTTCTGCTCCAGCAAACCTAAACTACAAAGGAGAAATGGCCCAGATTTGAATGAAGAGGAAGGTATCTGGGGAACTCTGTCTATGCTCACAGAAAAAAAGCAGTGAGACAAATAACTGGATAATAAGAAAAGCTTAATTGAAGGAAGCAACATTCCATCTCGCAGCCCATTTAGGCTGTGGAATGGGCTATTGTGGATGAGAATTAAACTATTTGAAAACTAATTTTATTTACTTGGAATTATACCCTTCCCTGGTGTTCTTTTTTTGAAATTTAGGTACTTAAATTTATAGGCAAGCTTCAAAGAAAAACCTAGCGCTGTATAGTAATTATCTGTCATTGAATTGTTCCATGCTCCCTGGATGCAATGAGACATTGTCTCTGCCTGCTGCTGCTCACTTGAGGTTTTGCAAGCAACATTTCCACAGACTGAACTCTGTTGGGAGAAGCAAGGGCTGGAGTTTTCAGTGTGGAATATAAATCATACCTATCAGGAATACTAGGGTGCCAATCATTTTGGCCAGTTAGAGCTTTGGAAGGGGATTCTGTGTTTGTACTTAATGTTTATGTCCACCTGTTCACCTTATCTTTCTCCCTTTAAATGATATGTATGGGGGTGGGGTTGTTGTTCTTCCTAATGCAGCAGCCAGACTGGTGACTGGGAGTGACCGCCGAGACCATATCACACCGGTCCTGAAAAACCTACATTGACTTCCAGTATGTTTCCGAGCAGAATTCAAAGTGCTTGTGCTGACCTTTAAAACCCTAAATGATCTCAGCCCAGCATACCTGAAGGAGCATCACCATCCCCATCGTTCTGCCCGGACACTGAGGTCTAGCGCCGAGGGCCTTCTGGCGGTTCCCTCACTGTGAGGAGTGAGGTTACAGGGAACCAGACAGAGGGTCTACTTGGTAGTGGTGCCCGCCCTGTGGAACACCCTCCCATCAGATGTCAAGGAAATAAACAACTATCTGACTTTTAGAAGACATCTGATGGCAGCCCTGTTTAGAAAAGTTTTTAATGTTTGAAGTTTTATTCTGTTTTTAGTGTTCTGTTGCAAGCCACCCACAGTGGCTGGGGAAACCGAACCAGATGGGCAGGGTATAAATAATAAAATTTTTGTTGTTGTTGTTGTTGTTAAGTGTGACTTCTTTTTAGCTTCCAATAAGCCTTCTGACAGGGCAAGGCCTTTTTTTGCAGGGGTGTGTGTGTGTGTGATTTCTTCCTTTCCCTCTGTAGGACATTTTTCATCATTCCCACCACTGTGGCTTATCATGTTTCTTGGGTGTCCCTGCGGAAACACTGTTTACCTTCCTGCTGCAGCAGTACCTATTTATCTACTTGTGCTGGTATGCTTTTGAACTGCTAGGTTGGCAGGAGCTGAGACAAAGCAATGGGAGCTCACCACGTCATGCAGATTCAAACTTGCCGATCAGCAAGCCCTAAAGGCTCGGGGGTTTAGACCATAGTGCCACCTGTGTGCACAGAACTGCAATCCCAGTGAATATGTCTATAAAATAATAATAATATGTAGATCTCCACCATGATACATTAATAAGCCTCAAATAACTTCATGGAGCTTATTTCTGAACATACACATACAGGGCTGCACTGTGAATCCTTAAGCCACAATTCAATAGGGTCAATTACACATCTAAGTCCATAATCATAATATGGGAAGCAGCTATTGTGAATAATCCAGATGACTCTAACCTAATGACCAAACTATAGGCTAAAGGGTAGCAAAAATACCTTCTGTAGTTGCTGGCTGGCATGAAGAAAGAAATCCTACCCAATTCCAAATCTAGGAACCAGACTCAGATCATAAAGTCAGCCGTTTGTTTAAAAGATGTCCATACCTTACAAATGCAGTTTGATAAAGACAGGCAAAATAAAAGTAACTTTATAGCAGAAATGAAATGTTCTATACTGTAACAATATTCTACAGAACAGTACTTTCTGATAACCCACTGATTAAAGACCAGTTTGGGAGAATTCACTTAGAATTCCTAGTGATCTGTTAGAAACCCTGACATCTACTAACAAAAAACCCCACTCCTTTGCTGATAAATTGTTTGCAATTTCCCAGATTATATCTCTAAAAATAAAATACCTTGCACAGTTTAATTGGCCTCCTCTTCCTTTGATATTTGCTTCCATAGAGACTTCCTAAAGACAGAGTCAAGGACCATAAAGGTTAGAGCAGGATAGTTACAAACAGATCGGTTTTATCTAGAAAGAATCCGTTAACTAGAAATCTCCACAGGAGGCTTAAAGGTATCATTTTGTCAAAGAAGCTGAAAAAAACTTGAGGATGGGGTGATGTACGAAAACTCCACACTGTGCTCACTCTGTATGCCATTCAATAGCGCAGGGGGGGAAAACATGCTGATATTTCAATTTGTGGTGGAATTCTTTGAGGACCACAGAATAAATTGAAGAGATGAAAAGAATACAACTTGGTCATGTTTTCCTGAAAAAAATGGTGCTTTCAATCTGAGCAGCCATTTGTGGAGAAAATTTACTAAAGAGCATCTCTGTAGACCATTTGTTTCATCTAAGGCTTGGGCTCAAATGCGTCTAGATGAGAAGGTGACATTCAATAGAGTAATCCTACTGACGTCTGTCTGTGTGTGTGTGTGTGTGTGTGTGTCTCTGTGTGTGTGTCTGTCTCTGTGTGTGTGTGTGTGTGTGTGTGTATGTGCACCTGAAGTTAGATAATTTGAATCTTCTAATCCCTTTCAGGCACATGGCAATAGGCAGAAGGAAAAGAAGACTGGCACCCCACTTTTAACTCTGTTTTTTTAAATGGTTTCCCTCCCATTGGGAGAAAAAATATGCATGCTAGCTCCAGTGGTAGCATATAATTCTCCCTAGGTTTTTGGGGTTCGGATTGGGGAAGAGGTGTGAGGGAAAGGGGAAGACTTTGGATCCTTCAGGCCCCAAAGTTTCTTTGATCTACCTTTGCCAAGCCCCCAGTCCAACCCAGTATGTTTCTTTTTTTGGGGGGGGCAGTTGCCTCAACTGTTGCTGGAGCTCCAATGCCGGTAAGGCAAGGAGTGTGGAGATTTCCACGGTACAAGGTCAGATGTTCCCTCTGAGATAGGCCATAGGATAGTATCATTTCTGTGAGGAACAATGATGCATGTATTTAAAATGGATGGTTGTGGCTTTCTAGGAAAATTGTCCACTCAAAGGAACATACAATTTTTCAAGATAAAACAGTGTAACAAAATGAGATCAAATACAATCAAACAATTAATACGCAATAAAAACAGAAGAAGAAAAAACATCTTTCAAAATCCAGCTGTAGTGAAATTATCTGGGTGTGATGAAATACAGTGGTACCTTGGCTTACAAACACCTTAGGTTACAAACACTTCGGTTGCAGACTCCACTAACCAGGGAGTAGTACTTCGGGTTAAGAACTTTACCTCAGGATGAGAACAGAAATTGCACGGCAGTGGCACGGCGGCGGCAGGAGGCCCATTAGCTAAAGTGGTACCTCAGGTTAAGAACAGTATCAGGTTAAGAACGGACCTCCGGAATAAAATGAAATAAGTTTGTAACCAGAGGTACTACTGTAATACCGAATCACAGAAGAATGTCCTTGCTGGATTAGATGAAAGGCCCATCAAGGCCAACATCTTGTTCTAACATTGACCAAATGTGGGAAGCATTCAAACAGGACCTGGGTGTAACAACATTCTCCCCACTCATGTTCCTTAGCAACTGGTATTTTTTTAATTGGGTTTTATAAACGAGAATAATGTTATACAAACAAGTATTTCGAGGCATATCACCTCCAGTAATGAAGGCAGTAAAACAGGCAATGATAAGGCTAACTGAACCTTTCTGGGGAGATCATTCCATAATTTGGATGGCATGTTGAAATGGCGGCCTCCCTCATCCTATCAATCAACCTGTTCTTAGTTGGGGGACAACCAGAAGGGCCACAAATTCTGAGCAAAGTTAGTGAACAGGATCAAAAAGAAGGAGTTGATAACTAAGAATTTAAATAAGCACACACAGACTATGCAAGCAAATGAAAAGAAACTTAACTCTCCTGTGAAGCAGGCTTTAACAGACAACCTAAAGTTCTGTTCCAAGCCTGCCTCGGGAGAGCTTGCTGACATCTCAAGCCGGCATATGAATGTCCCCCGACTGAATGTTTTCAGAGTTCAAACATACCATGCAACTTTGTTATCAGCTGGCTTTGAGGTATTATTGGAGAGTGGTGAATTCACTGCCATTTTGTGGGTTCTTTTTAGGTTTGATAGTGGGAGGTAGCTTCTTAATCTTTTGTTTTGCAATAATAATAATAATAATAGTAATAATAATTAATAATAATAATAATAATAATAATAATAATAATAAATACTTTATTATTTATACCCCGCCCATCTGGCTGGGTTTCCCCAGCCACTCTGGGCGGCTTCCAACAAAACACTAAAGTACAATAACCTATTAAACATTAAAAGCTTCCTTAAACAGGGCTGCCTTTAGATGTCTTCTAAAAGTTTGGTAGTTATTTTTCTCTTTGACATCTGGTGGGAGGGCGTTCCACAGGGCAGGTGCCACTACCGAGAAGGCCCTCTGCCTGGTTCCCTGTAACTTGGCTTCTCGCAGCGAGGGAACCGCCAGAAGGCCCTTAGCGCTGGACCTCAGTGTCCGGGCAGAACGATGGAAGTGGAGACGCTCCTTCAGGTATACTGGGCCGAGGCCGTTTAGGGCTTTCAAGGTCAGCACCAACACTTTGAATTGTGCTTGGAAATGTACTGGGAGCCAGTGTAGGTCTTTCAAGACCAGTGTTATATGGTCTTGGCGGCTGCTCCCAGTCACCAGTCTAGCTGCCGTGTTCTGGATTAATTGTAGTTTCCACAGGAGCAAAAACATGGGCTGCCAACCTCAGAATAACTACAATGTAACATGTTTGGGGGGCATTTGAGGTGGTGGGGAACAAGGCGGCTGTCAGAAAAATGTATGCAAAAAATAAATAAATCTGCCACAACACACTTGAAAGACAGCTTCTGAGGTGGTGATGAAGTTCAGGGCATCCCTTCAGATAACAGTAATTTCTTCACCCCTATTCATGGGACTGAATTATATACCTACAACTAAGATTGACTGTATACACACATTTAAAGCACATGACTTCCCCCCCAAAAGAATTCTGGGAATTATTGTTTATGCCTCACAATTCCAAACATCCTTAACAGACTACAGCTCCCAGGATGGGGAAATTAGGTGTTTAAAATGTGCACGCAGCCCCAAAGTGACAGTTGCTGTAGCATTGTTGACTTTCTGACATCAGATGCCATCTTTCCACTTTGAACGGTAAAATTTTTTCTGCTTTTCTCAGAGATACACGCCCCACTCTTAGTTCTGCTCTATGTACCACTGAAAAATGATGACCAGATGTTCATAGTTAGGCCACCACAATTATCCAAACGAGTGGCATTAATTTTCTCCACATAAAACACGGCGCTGTGGCGACATTTCAATGTGATCTGGCCCCTTCTAGGGTCAGCTAGAAAATGCTATGATCATGGCCTCTCCTTCCCAAGCTAATATGATTATGGAAATGGGTGTCAATGTAAACAGCTGGTGTACCCGGCCACATCCAGTCTTGTATGAAGAGCTGCCTGTTTGTGTAAGCCGGCCTTTAATTAAAGCCTTTATCATGAAATCACAGCTGCAATGAGGTTACACTGAGCTGAATGAATGTGGAACAAGGATTTAAGATGGGGATTAGAGCTTTGTTAGCAATAAGCAAGGTGCGGAAGAGGGGGACAGGGTGTCATCCTGCTTTTGCATAATCTCTGTCTTGCTCTTATGAATCTCCTTAAATTCATAGCAACACAAATAGCAGTTTGCACCACAGAGTTGTGTTGTATAATTCATAAGTGGAGGAGAACCATCTGGCTCTTCATAACCACTCCAGGCAACTGTCGCTTTTACCTTCTTTCCTCTAACAAGAGACATAGCCCCATGCACCATGGTAAGCCCTATTCTGCACCCTGGGACTTACCCCAATAAAGCATGCACAGGCTAGTTAATGCTGCTTTAAAAACTCTCACGCATATCTGTATTATGCTAGAAGTAATCGTTTGGATTTGTCCTGGTATTTATGCTCTGTTCAGCTCACTTGACTTCAGTGTTCTGTAAGTGTCTTTTCCTCCTACCATTAGCAGCTATTGCAGAGGGAATATTCATCAACACAGGACAACAAAATTACATGCTTTGCAAAACACTGTTTACCACTTAACAACATATTTTAACAACAGCCTTGCATTGGGACACGGTAAAAGAAACCACTGACAGCGGGTTCTTCCTTCTGCTGTAGTGCACAGGTACTGTAATTGTAAAGTGGAAGTATTTCCTGATGTAACAGAGACCTGCATAATACTAGATTCACTGAAATTCTGGGTTAAATGATTAAAGTTGACAGTGGGAGCTGTCCCCGAATAGCAGCAGACTTTGTGCTGGACAGAGACTTTTCCTGTGATTGTGTGGCAAAACCCTCAAGCCGACCCCGCATTAGGATAAATAAATTCACATGGACACGGATATTTTCTTTAAGGTTTTTGGGTGAAACATGGATCCAAGTTGCTCAATGGTGATTTTTGATTAGGGTTGCCATATTTCAACAAGTAAAAACCAGGACACCCCCAAAATTGGAAGACCCCAAACTTGTTGAGCTTTTATCTTTTACAAAATGGCCAAAAAAAATGCAATTTTTCAATTGACTTGCCTAAGATCCAGGACAAAGTGCCACGTTTCGGAAATTTTCCCCAGATATCAATTCTGCCTTTGAAATCCCAGTGATGTCTGGGAAAATCTGGATGCATGAATCCCTATTTTTGACACATAGTGACCCAGGCTACTTTCTCTATTGAGGGAAGGGAGCGGAAACAGATACAGATTTTTCGCAGAAGTGCAACAATAATTTCAATATAGTTTTTAGCTCTACAGGAAACTGCCAATGAATTTTGATCAAAAATTTGAAATTCTAGGAAATGATACAGTGGTAACTCGCAAGACGAATGCCTCGCAAGACGAAAAACTCTCAAGACGAAATAGTTTTTTGTTTTTTGAGTTGCTTTGCAAGACGAATTTCCCTATGGGCTTGCTTCGCAAGACGAAAACGTCTTGCGCCTTTTTCTTAAAACCGCCAATGCATTCCTATGGGAAACCGTCAATGCATTTCCTATGGGAAACCATGCTTCGCAAGACGAAAAATTCACAAGACGAAAAAACTCGCAGAACGAATTAATTTCATCTTGCGAGGCACCACTATATTTGCACATTATTCACCAGTTGCATTTTGTAACAATGAACTTCACCAGTGAGCAGATGGTCATGTATATACTCAGTTTGGGTAGGTAAAAAAAATGAGTAAATTAAAAGCCGTTTTCTGGACTGTATGCATCAGAAAATGACTTGATGGGCACCAGATCAGGGTAAGGCAAACTGTTTTTCATCAATACATGGCTGCCTGATGTCTGTCACTAGCACCAAGCTAAAGTCAAATTATAAAACTTCCCAACCTAAATAGGCATTAGGCTGTCCATATATGTGTCTCATACTTACAGTTAAAACTTCTACTTCTTGTGCCTTTTTTGTCACCACAGTGGTTCAGGGGCATGTAACTTGAGGCCAGTCTTCCCTAACTGGTCGCTTGGAGATACTGTTGAACTCCAACTCCCATCATGTAGAACTCCAACTCCCATCAGCCCCTGCAAGCATGACCGGTGGTCAGGGACATTGAGAGGTGTAGTCTAGCAACATCTAGAAGGGATGTCTGAGGAATCTGAGGAAGGGAGCTTTAGGCAATTGTAAACTATGCACAGTAACATATAATAAGAAAAAATAGGGAATGCTTTTTAATGGAAACAGTTGTGATTTATTCCTGGTCCCCAAATAGCTTTGAGGATGTGAACAATTGTGCTCTGCTGACAGGTATTTAATATACTGTGCATACTATACACAACAATATAACAATGGATCTGTTCACTTAGATTAATCATCCTGTGACTTTTGTGCCTCCTACTTATATTGTCTCAATATAAAATTGAGTGCTTAACTGTGAATTGGATAATTCCAAGCACAAGATCAAGTGTCTCAATATTTATACCCCAATCTCTTAACTTCAAGTGTGTTTTTCTTAATTATAAAATTACACTGTCTGACAATTCCGGAGGGCAATTGAGATTTCATCATTTTAAGTGCGGCTAGGCTATCATTTTTCCCAGAAACTTCCTTAAATCCTTTGTATCTTGCTCTTCTATCCAAATGCCCAAATTATTATTCATTTAATCTAATACCCTGCTGCAAAACAATCATTTTAATCTCTTCAATGTAATTAAATTAATACACGCACACACAATTGCTTCCATTCCCTTCTCTATTTTTATCAAATCTTCAGCACTGATAATGGCCTATCTCTTCTTTCTCGGTTAATCAGAATTGGGATCTCTTGTAAATGGGGACAGCTGGAAACAACATTTTATGTCTCACTCTATTCTAGTACAGGGGTAACCAACAGATGTAGAGAACTACAGCTCCCATGATCCCTGACTTTTGGCCATGCTGGATGGGTCTCATGGGATTTGAAGTCCTATAAAGGTTGAATTATGTTCCCACTCTGCATATCATGCTCCTAATTTCCTATGAAAAGGGTGGGATTTGAAGTCTTTTTAGCAGAAAGGTCAGTCCCATCAGGAAGCGAAGGTTCTGAACATGTTCTGAAACAGTCAACAGACTTTGATTGTGTGGGATGTTCAACTCCCTCAAATGTTCGCTTTCCACTTTGCACACATAAAGTTTCTTTATTGTTTGTGAACTATGTGTATTATCTTGCTTTTGCCGTCCTTCTTTCCAAAAGTGGACAAAATCCCTTGAGGATCTGCAATCCTAAAAAATGGCTGGAAAAAACAAGATGGCTTTGAAGGTGAGCAGAGATGTTTGGCCATCCTTAGGTCATACACGGCACTGAAATACTGCAAGCGTATAACAGTGATTGACAAATATTGGTTTTCCGCTATCATCTCTCCCTCAGAGAAAGTTCAAAGATGAATTTTTACTTCTTTTCAATCTTACTTGCATTATAAAAACTCATGTTGAGTTTTCCTCTACATCCTTGTATGTCTTCCAGTCATTATTGCAACTTATTTCATTGCTCACAACTCCCTGGTAATCCTGAGCAATGAATGGGTTCTAGTCAGAGGAAATGGTGCTTAGACTCCATCGCGGCTACTGCCTGAGTCATTGTAGAAGTTCAAAGAATAACCAAATCATTGATGCAAGCTCTAGTCATGATAGTAGGGAATTTCCCAGAGACTTTCATGAATCCGTATATAGCAGGGGGTCCAAAACTGTGTTCCCCAGACCACTTCATTCAGGTGGTCTGCAGTGTGTCTGTACAAATATGACTATGATCATTACAGAGCATTACAGTTGCTACAACAGGCAGAAAAATCATTAAGTGGTCCAGCATGACTCTTAACAGTTTTCAAGTGGTCAATGGGGAAAAAAGATTGGGAACCACTAAGTAGAGGAAAGCAACTGTGGGAGGGTTCGGGAGATTACCATGCTTATCTAAAAACTTTATAACATTTCAATTGAGACAATTGATATATATATATGATAAAGGGTGATTTGGACAAACAACAGATACCTAGACAGCATCTTAAAAAGCAGAGACATCACCTTGCCAATAAAGGTCCGTATAGTTAAAGCCATGGTTTTCCCAGTAGTGATGTATGGAAGTGAGAGCTGGACCATAAAGAAGGCTGATTGCCGAAGAATTGATGCTTTTGAATTATGGTGTTGGAGGAGACTCTTGAGAATCCCATGGACTGCAAGAAGATCAAACCTCTCAATTCTTAAGGAAATCAGCCCTGAGTGCTCACTGGAAGGACAGATCGTGAAGCTGAGGTTCCAATACTTTGGCCATCTCATGAGAAGAGAAGACTCCCTGGAAAAGACCCTGATGTTGGGAAAGATGGAGGGCCCAAGGAGAAGGGGACGACAGAGGACGGATGGTTGGACAGTGTTCTCGAAGCTTTTCACCTTGCATACTTGGACAGAATGAAAATTGTGGCAGCATAAATTGGCTCCAGTTCTTTCCCCTTTAATACCCATTTTGTATCACCCCAAATTCCTTGCAAGGAGAAACCTAAATGACAACAATGATCAGAGGATAGGGGATTCCATAGATTATGTTGTTGTTGGGGTTTTTTTAAAGGCAAGATAGAACAATCACAAGAGAACAAATCTGAACTAAATTGGAGGGTATAAAAAGAAATTGGTTGCAAATCAATCAGGTAAATACTTTCATAACTACTGAATTTGTTAAAGAACAGGCAACATATTCATTAACAGCAGTAACAGTAACTGCTTCACTGGATGTTTTAAAGCAGAGATTAAATTACCATCTGTGATGGATGCATTATCTTCCTAACTCACAAATGACCAAGGGGAGTCTTGTGACACATTATCAACCAACACATTTTTAGTCAATCATTCAGTTAATCAACCTTTATTGGCAAGCAAGAATCGAAACACAGAATTGGCGTCTGTTCACAGGAGGAGAAGCTCCAAAGCAAAACTACACTTTTAATGGTATAAACTTTTGTGGATTATAGGGCACTTCATAAAAAGTGAGGCTCTCAAGTCTACTAGCAACATAATTTAAGAACAACAACCTAAATTGAATAATACAGGAGGTGACAGAATAACAGTAGTATCTAGGAGCCACCCAGACCATAAGCCTTCTGGAATTAAAATGTTTTTGTCAAGTGTCTAAAGGCCATAAGTGAATACTAATATAGATCTGATTCACAATGAATCAATTCACTGAACTGATTCAAAATTTCATTTCCATCACCATGTATAATTCCAGGTGTCATCACCAGGGGCACTTAAAAGGCACATTTTCAAGAGTTCCAGGGCATACTCTTTGAAACCTCACCTACCAGATAAATGACCATTTCCAGCAAATAAATGACCCCATCTCCTACCCCTTTAGTAAGAAACCTACACATGCACCTTCCCTTTGAGCTTCTCATTTTAATTCTAATGGATAACTAGGGGTTATATTAAATAGCATTTTTCAGCATAACTGACTTTCTCTGGCTATTCATCACATTCCTATGCATTTCAACACTGTATATTCCATATACTGCAGTTTATGAAGTAAAAGTCATTCAATGCATTCACTATCATAAAAGCTGAGAATGTTATTTCACTTTGTTGCTGACCAGCATGTATAATTTGCTTCAATTGCTAAAGTAAAATGTCTGCAATCCAGTTGTGGATAATATGAGATTTTTAAACTCCTTCCTGGCATACTTAACTCAAACAAACAAACAAACAACACAGGCATGTTAAGGTATCCTTTTACAATTTAGATGTCATCCATTAACCCCATCAAATGAATCAGTATCCATTAATAGCCAAAGCAAACTTTGAAACCAGAATTACAGCTGGATTTCTGCTTTGCAGTTTTCACATGACAGCAGTTGTGTAACTGTGGAAAACAAGCAGATTGTTTTTCACACTCCACCCAGTGACATCACCTTCCCATGGCTTAGTATTAAGGAACTGCATATTTTTATTTTTTAAAAACAGCTGCACATTTATTAGCATTGGAAGGAAAGAACTGGAAGATGATGGGTTGAAGAAGGGACAAATTTCCCAACTCCTTGGCATTTGTCTCTAAATGTGAAAATTATCTATTTAAACCTAATCCTCTCCCCCACTTGGTGTATTTTGTGGTTTTTTTTGTAGGAATTCTGGAATTGATGGATTGAACTGAGCATGCTTAGGTCATAGAACTCAAAAGGTAGAGATGTTCATACACCTTTCAGCCCATCTTCCCAATGTGGGAGTTTGGCACTGAATTTCTGGAGAACTTCTGCAAAATAATCTGTTAATTCTTGAACTCAAGTGTTTGAAAAAAGGTGAAAATAGATAGATACATTCTACCGACAACAAAGAACAAGCTTTTCCTATAGAGTGTACCATGCGATTTGTGCAGGAAAGTGATCAATAACAGCAAAAATCGTGAGAGATGAAACAATCCCCTTGTGTTCTAAATCTGCATTGGGATCCTTTGCAACTTTTGTTAACCAAGATGTTGTGTGGTTTCCTTGGCAATAGTCACTTCTCTGCCAGCCTTTATTATTAAGGTAAAGCAGAAAGTGTTGTTTCAGATAGAAATCTTTCTATTGATAGCACTAGACATTTCTTAGGAGAAGGCATGTTCATTTTCACTCATAAAGAAGTAGGTTATATTCTTTCAGCTGCATGAACTGTTTCTCCCCCACTGAATTAGAACCAATAGGGTTTTCACTCAAACAGCAAAGTTGTTTCTGGTCCTTATTTTTAGGAGCTGAATATGTGAGGGAAATTTTCTGTTGAATGCTTAGAAATGGCTGGAAACCTAAGCGGAGCTTGCATTCTCAAGGCTGCATGGAGACAAGCACAGATTTAGTGGTGACTCTGCTATCGAAATGTAATTGCCACTGTTTGGGACAAATTCACAGTCTTGCTGTTGGCAGCAGACATGCTTGTTTGGTCGGTGCAGAAACCAGCCAGCCTTTATTTCAGAAGCAGAACTACCTCACACCCTGTTCCAGACCTAGGCTCCACACAGTGTTGACTGGCCCTTGTGTGAACCACAAAGCTTGAAGTTCAAATTCACTACCACAAGATGTAGTCATGGCCACCAGCTTGAAATTCATGAATGATAAAAAAATTCAGTTTTGTGTGTGAAATGTTTAAGATTTTGTTGTTGTTAACTTCGTTTGTGTTAAATATGTATTCTGTAGCTGACCTCCTTTGTAATGTTTTTTTTTTGAAATCTTTAACATAATACTTTAGTTTTCTGTTAATCATGTTGCTTTGACTATAGACTATATTTGACTTTCTTCAGAAATTTTTGATTTTTGATTGTTTTATTGATGTTTTAATATGCTGTAAACCGCTTTGAGATTTTTCTTAAAAATATAAGGTGGTATAGAAATGAAATAAAGAAGAAGAAGAAGAAGAAGAAGAAGAAGAAGAAGAAGTCGTCTGTATATGGATACTTATCATGCTGGCTATCTCTACTATCACAAACAGCATACTGTTGCACACCAACCCAATCTCCAAGCAGTGCAAGAGTCCAGGGTTCCAGGCACTTACTCAGGGTTTGCATTTCTTTTTGGTAATGAGGCACAGCGGAGATTGTTATGTTTTTATGATATATGGTTTATTTACACCTATATACAACCCAGTGCTTTTTTTCTTAAAAAAAAATGTTTAGGGGTACTCTCATTTTGACTCAAGAAAGTCACCATGAAAGGACTTTTCCACAAGTGGTAACAAGGAAATTGACCAATCACCATGCTGGATTCCAATTCCTACTTCACACATTAAATGCTCACTTCTGTCTGAGACTCAGGAAACAGCGTGACAGGAAATGAGGCCACCATCGGGGGTAGCAATGGAACTGACGATTCACCGTGCTGGAGAAGAAACTATTTTTTTTAAAAAAGTTTCTTCTCCTGTTAGATTCACAAAATGTTTAGGGGTACACGTACTCCTGAGTCCCCCCAGAAAAAAGCACTGATACAACCTGAGCCTATGATGGACATGTTCACAGCATTAACACCCCAAAAGTGTCTTGTTTCTCCCACAGCCACAGTCTTGGATTCAAGCAGAAATCAAACATCATGCTCTGCCTCTCTGGCTTTCCAGCTTACTGCTTTCTTCTAGGTCACATTACTCCTAACTCTAACCTCTGGCTTTATTTATTGATGGACACCCCCCCCCTCATTTGCCATCTGGCACAGAGCCTCCATTGCTCTCTTAGTGGCCCATCACCTCAGGTAATCACCTCAACCCAGGTAGCTAGCCTGGCTTAATTATCTTTGAACACTTGCTGTATCCAGGAGTAGAGAGGCCTGGCAACCAGTTTAACACCCCAAGCCATGATTAAATTACAACACTTGATGGACCCAGGAACCATTGGTCTCTGGCAACTAGCCATACAATTAATGAGATCTTGGTCAAGAGTTTGTTGAGCTTCCACTTATCTTGTGGCTCACCTTCATGTATAAAGCCGCGTGCCACGTAGCTTATGACAAATGAAGCCCTATAAGTGATCTACATTCTCCTTTTAATCGCCGAATTAAAGCACGTCCACCAACCTCACTCCGGCATATAGTGTTGTGTGTGTGGCAGCAGATGAAAATACAAGGTAGGCTTAAAAAATATGGTGCTTAAGCAGGATTGCACTAACTTTGCCGAGATTAATAATTCATATATTTTATCTCATTCAGGGCATTTCGGAAAGTCCATTATACCTATATTTTCTGTGCACTCAGTAAATTTTGTAGCTCTTAAACCCCATGAAATGAAAAATAGACCTGAAAAGCCATAACACCATCAACACATTAATATTTATGTAGCTCTTTTCATGACAAACATTCCAAAGTGCTCCACAGTAAAATAAAGTGAAATAAAGCATGAGCTGAATGTGATGATGGTGAGCCAAAAGGTCACTTCGAAAGGCAAAGCAGAGGAACTTAGTTGGTGAAGTTATTGACCTGTTCACACAGACGAGCCTACGAAAGCTTTTGCCCTAACCACAAGCTTAAGCGGGTCAGGCCGGGGAAGTAAATTGTCAATAGTCAGTATGTTCTCCTAATGAATGAAGTGCTGTCTCAAGCCAAACAGATAGGAAGATGTTATTCCATCTCAGCTATAAAACCCAAACACTGGCACATCCTACTTATTTAGTGCTTCACATGACTCTGTAAAGGTGGTGCTTTTTTTTTTTTTTGCAGCTGCCACGTTTGCATAAAGGTAAATAAGCGGATTAAAAGGCAGCCTTTTTTAAAAAAAGAAGCCATTTGTAGAGGACTATTATTTGCTTCGCACTTTGCAGAAGCAGCCTATTGATATAAATTATGCGAATTGCTTTCTATGATAATTCAAGAATGAAACAAACAAATAAATCTAGAAGATAAATATTCTCTAATGTGAGCCTCTTGGCTTTCTAATAATAGGCCGCCTCTACCTAATTCCCATTTAAGAAATCCAAGCGTGCTAGAAAACAGCTGCATTTCAGTAACAAATATTGTTCACGTGGGCTTTCCTCCCTTCATGTCTTAATGCTGAAATAGACAACCCCCAACCATCTACAAATAGAGAGCACTCAGAGTGTTGTATAGGCACATAAAATTTCAGTGGGATAATGGATCCTGCCACATATCAGCACGGATGTCATGCTCATAAACAAAAGTGGCATGCTTTTACTGCTTGCATAATATGGCAATGGGGTGGCCTGCAAAATTTAGTCCCCGCTTTACTAAATTTATGTCAATTAATTCAGTTTAGGTATTACTTCCCACTGTTCCAAAGTGATTTACAGTGACAATAACACATAAAATATACAAAAAAATTCATCGAAATGGAAGTACACGAATACACAAGTACACGAGAGAGAGAGAAAGAGAATTAGCACTGTACAAATGCCCAGAAGAGTAAAAATATATTTGCTTGGCACTGTATGGATGACAAAGTCTACACCAGGTAAGGCTCACTCAGGACAGCATTCCACAACTGGGGGGCCACCACAGAAAAGGCCTTTTCTTTCATTGTTGCCCTTTGCACACAGAGAAGGGCCTCAGATTTTGAGCTCAGGGTCTGGGTAGTTTTCTATGGGGAAAGGGGGCCCTGAGGTATAGGCCATCCATGGCTTCATAGGTCAAAGCCAGAACTTGGAATTCGTATTGGAAACAAATTTATTCATTCATTTATTTTGCTCCGTTCTTCAGTGGCTTTTAAAATGAGAGAAAGCAACACTAAAATAAGAATGTTTTAAAAAATGGCATAACAGAAGCAACATGTGATGATAAAATGAAGTTTATGAATGATAAGGCCTGATTGGAGAAAGAGCTATTCACATGGCCAGTGCTTTTTTTTTTTTTTTTTTTTAATGTTTAGGGGTATTCTCATTTTCCCACTTGTACTGAAATACTGCCCCTCAATGAGACCAAACTTAGATTCACAAAATATTTAGGGGTATGCATCCCCCTGCGTCCCCTCAGAAAAAAGCACTCACGTGGAACTGCTAAGATATCATGTTCTGAGCCCTCGAGCCCCTTCTAGAGAAAGCATTCCAAAGTCAGGGACCCCAAAGTGAAAAAGTTCTGCCTAACTTCCAAAGTGGATTTGGTGAGTGGCTGATGAAGATATTAATAGTCAGGCAGATTTGCAAATAATAATAATTTATTTATACCCCGCCCATCTGGCTGGGCTTCCCCAGCCACTCTGGGCAGCTTCCAACAAAATACTAAAATACAGTAATCCATCAAACATTAAAAGCTTCCCTAAACAGGGCTGCCTTCAGATGTCTTCTAAAAATCTGGTAGTTGTTGTTCTCTTTGACATCTGGTGGGAGGGCGTTCCACAGGGCGGGCGCCACTACCGAGAAGGCCCTCTGCCTGGTTCCCTGTAACTTGGCTTCTCACAGTGAGGGAACCTCCAGAAGGCCCTCGGAGCTGGTCCTCAGTGTCTGGGCAGAACGATGGGGGTAGAGATGCTCCTTCAGATATACTGGACTGAGGCTGTTTAGGCCTTTAAAGGTCAGCACCAACACTATCACACTCTCAACCCATGTAGGTTAGGAATGCCAGCACCTTGAACTGGGCACAGAAACAGGCTAGGAGCAAAGACTGGTGAGAAATGGTCAATACATTCCACCTTCCACCTTCACTGTCAGGAGGCAGGATGTCTCTGAATGACAGTTGCTGGGAAGCACAAGTGGAGAGGCTGCTGTAGGGCTCAGGTCTTGCATTTGGACTTCCCACATGCATCTGGTTGACCTCTGTGAGACCAGAATGCTGGGCCACTGGCTTGATCCAGCAGGATCTTCTCATGTTCTTAGTGGTCATATTTTGTACTGACTGCCGTGTCTGACATGAGCAGCCCAACAAGCAGAGCATGATAGCAATGCACTCCAAACAGAATGTCACCACATTGTGCAAAACAGTGGCTTTACCCATGCTAGCTAGAATATATGAACATTTATGGGTATTTCTGTTTGAACTCTATGACAGTATGCATGGCAGGTAGTTTTAGAAAACCATCTGCTTAATTATTACCAGCTTTTTCGCTGATAATTCCACCACCTAATTACTTGTAATATGTTTCAGGCATCTGTTTATTAACAGAATACACTCTCTTAAAACATTTTAATGAATGTTAACCAGGTGGCGTTCATTTTAAATGGAAATATTTTAATTATTCTTTTGAGGCACAGGGTTGCACACATGGTATATTTTATCAAGGTTGATTCTATGGGTATAGCAAGGCTACAGCAAGGCTATATTTTTAAATGGCAGAAAATGACTCATTTACTATCTTATGCCTTCTGAGAAAATAGTAAGAAGATATTCAAAGCTTGAGTATAAATTGCTGTGTCCAGTGCTTCCCAAACTGTTCCTTACTGAAGAAATTAACTGGATTTCTTCCATCAGGGATATACTTAAGTGAGCGCTACAGGCTTATGTACCAATCCCTGATCATATGGGCCACTAATCTAGGAAAATTTTCTGAGACCAGGTATGAGATCCATTCTGCTGAGCCTGAGATCAGAACCCTGGTTTCCCTGAGTTTACCAGAACCACAAAAGAGCCACAAAGAGGGATGAATTATTCATACAACTGGCTCATTTTTGACATGGTCTGCTACTAATGTTAGTCATTGGTTGTTCCATACTCAGTAGTCAAGCCATGTTGCTTAGCTTTCCTGATTTATTGACTGCCATTTAGACACCGCAAGCCGTTTGGGCAGCACACTAACTGGCATCTCATTCACTATCTGCTGCAGCACCCACTACCTGCCCATGGTCTGAGACACAGACTGAGCAGCTCAGCCATGGCCGCCATCAGCCAGAAATGAGAGCACCAGAAGGCACTGGCAGTGAGGCCAGATGGATGAGGGCTTGGCAGAGAGCAGCCACATAGCTGGATGGTGGCTGCCAGCATGATGCACTAAGCGTGCCAACTGGCAGAAGAGGAAGAGGAAAGGGGAAGTGAAGGGAGGAAGGGAACGATGAGAGCAAGTGGGTGTTGGAAACTCTCATTTCCCAAGGAAGAGATGTCTCTCCTGCCCTGTGAGGGAACTCTTTTGGAAGGGCACCCTCAAGAGTTGCCACTATCAGAGCTGGCTGAGGTAAGGCATCCATGCCCCAAGAGGGAGGAGAGCTCAAGAGAGAGGGATAAGGGGAATGTCTGAAGCTCTTCAGTCAGGGCAGCCAAACCTCCCTGGGCGGAACCTGTAATATTAAAAGGTTACTTGCTTGAGACCTGTGGGGAGCCACAGCAGCCTTACACACTATGGCAGCAATTATAAAGCCCGTTAAAGCCCTAAATGGCCTTGACCTGAAGGTATGTCTCCACCCCCTTTGTTCAGCTTGGGTCCAGCTGAGATCCAGCATCAAGGGCCTTCTGGCAATTCCCTCACTGTGAGAGGGGAAGTGACAGGGAACCAGGCAGAGAGCCTTCTTGGTAGTGGCCCCTGCCCTGTGGAACACCCTCCCTTCAGATTTCAAGGAGATAAGTAACTATACAACATTTAAAATACATTGAAGGCAGCCCTTTTTAGGGAAGTCTTTAATGTTTTATTATGTTTTTATATATGCTGGAAGCTGTCCAGAGTGGCTGGGGCAACCCAGTCAAATGAGCATGGTATAATCATCACCACCACCATCATCAGGCAGAGTGAGGCAGTTGCTTCATGCACCAAATACTTGTTGGAGATTCATTCCCTGTGTCTGCAGTCATGGGACTGTTGTCTATCCCATGACGGTGTATGTTTTCATTCCACACTGTGGGAAGTGATGGAGACAGGAAATTTTGGTATTATTGTGTTCCATGAAGTGGGACTATTGTCCTTTGTTCTCTCTTTCTTTGCTGTCTGATGAGAAAGAGGAAGGAGCTAAGTCAGAATGCTCCGAGTGTATTATATGTAAATAAATGCAGATTAGCCAAAATGCTATGCTACTGAGTTCTATTACACAAACTGTGAATACTCTGCAAATCCCTAAGCGTGCTAATACCTTTTGGCATCAGTCGCTGTGATGTTCGGGTAGAAGAAAGCTTTTGTAACTCCCGAATGATCAACCAGGAGGGAGAGAACATGCCAGTCGGTTATGTATCTCTGCTAGGGTCCTACACGAGAGTAGGACGCTCCTAACAATACTGAAGGGTAGAGTTGATGGCAAGTTTATTATTATTATTATTAAAGATTTTCTTGTTTTACAGAAGTAAGTGTAATGCCTCTCGTATTTTTTCCATGTAACATTTTTACAAATCCGTTTCATTTGTTGAGACATTAGGGGGAGGGGGAAAAAAGGGGGTGGAGGGAGGGAAGATGGGGAGGGTGGGGTCGGGTGGCGATGTTTCTATTATGCTTAATGTCTGTAGGGTTTGGTGTCAGCGTTGCTTGTGCTGTTCACTTGTGTTCCTTTGGTGGTGAGAGAGGTTGGGGTTTTCCTAGGGTGTGGTTGTTTGTTTGTGATTGGCTGTGGTGATCTTTGTTTTCGTGTGTGAGTGGGGTGGCTGGGTGTTTTGGATTAGGTTAGCCATATTGATTTGTATGCTGTTGGTGGATTATTGTCATTGTCTTGTTGGGCTGTGTACGTGATAAAGGGGAGAGTTGATGGCAAGTTGATGGAGGACATTGCTGTGAGTGCCACACTTCCTGCCTTGTGTCTCCTAAACTAGCCTGCTGCCCTCTACGCAAACGCTTGACAGCAAAATGTTTTGGGTCAGACCTTCATGCCGGCACATGTCAACTCAATCTTATAGTCTACTTTCATTAATTATGATTAAATAATTTCTACGCTCAGAATTTTTCATGTATAAAAAAAATCCCCAATTCTTACCTCAAGAATATTCATCACAAACATGCATGCACATGGATCTGTTGTGAGGAGGCTTAGCAAGGTTTCTTAACAAGTGATTCTTGTAGAGTAATCACCAAAATGCGTAGGTCAAATGCTGAAGTGGGTGGTTAGGCAGGGAATTTTTTTTTAAAAAAAGCTAATAACAAAAGAAAACAGAACAGTTAGCATTCTACATCCATTAGAGAATTGTGTGTGCATCTCCTAACCTTGCCTTGAAAAGAGATAGAGAAAAGGTACAGAAAAGGGCAGCAGAAATAACAGATGGATATATAATCTTTAATAAGAAAGGCTTAAAGTGTTGGGAGTTCAGAGATTAAGAGAGGGAAGATGATTGATGGGGAGCATTATGTGACGTGGAGAGAAAGCAAGGGGAAAGATTATTCACTTTCAAAAAAAAAACTTCCTTGGAATCTCTCAAAGAAATTGATAGCAGCCAGTGTAAGCAAATACTTCCCACAGCTCAAAATTAAGCAATGTAATTTGTTACCGCAGAATGTCTGATGGCCACTAATTACATTCTTAAACACTGTGACTTATTTATACATGGAGATTAGGACAGGAACATTCTCTCAGGCTGGGTGAGGACATTACTTCCTCTTCCACTGGCCACACTGACTCCTGGGGCTCTTCCATTTTTTTGTAGACAATCATGGGCGATGCTGGCTGGAGGGGGGTGGACCAGAGGGAAGACTTTTTCTCTCTGCCTTTCCTCTGGTAACTCCCTGGTTATATAAGTCAACCATGCCTAGGCACCAGTTTCAATCAGAGCTTGGTATCCCTACCCACACACCTGGCACTCTGTGTACAGGACTGCCTGAGAACAAGGCCTTCCTATGGAAGTCACCATATCTGGAGCCAGGGAGGAATTTGCCTTCAGACAAATTGGGTCCATCTGGGATTTTTGCCTATTTCATACCAATCCACACAACTTGATGGTGGATAAGGCATTGGGGTGGATACTTTGTATAGTTGGACAGTGGGGTCGGAACCCCCCAGATGTCCAGGGAAACAGGGTATCCAGTTAAAGGGATCCAGGGTAGATAGATACAGTCGTGCCTTAGCTCCCAAACACCTTGGGAGTCGAATGTTCCCGCTCCTGAACGATCGAAAACTGGAAGTGAGTGTTCCGGCTTTTGAAATTTTTTTGGAAGCCGGATGTCCAGTGCGCCTGCGCAATCGGTAACCAATCGGAAGCCACACCTTTGTTTCTGAATGTTTTGGAAGTCGAATGGACTTCTGGAACGGATTCCGTTTGACTTCCGAGGTACAACTGTAATTCTATCCAGATGCCACTATGGTGATCTCAGGCAGGGTCTCCCTGATTTGGTATACATCATAGGGTGATCTGTAACCTTGGTTAACTCTGACCAAAAAAATCAACCAGCAGACAGGTTGGTTTATGCACACCCATGGGTATTCTGGATATACACCTAATGATGTCTGTAATCAATAAAGTTGTGGCCAATTTTAACCCCATGTGGCTATCCTGCATTTATTCCAATTTCACCATGCTTAGGCCCTTCCGCCCACAGCTTCCACAATGAGCCCAACGTATGAACCATGCTTCACATAATTAGGGATCACAGGGACCTCAACTTTTGAGTGGTGCTTTCCTGGGATGTGTATTTAGCATAATGGTTCATTTAGCCCCCTTTCCCCACCCCCCATAGGTTAAATTCCATTCACAGTTTTTGAGAAAAAAGAACATCATTATCACAGGGTAAGCCAGTATATGAATGCTCATAAAATCTGACAGAATGAAATAGCTTGGCAATAAAAATCATCCACGATTAAACGGAATCTAAGCAAGTTGCCTAGAGGGAAAGATACTCTACTTTGAGAGGGCCCACTGGAGGTCTTTAAGAAATGGAATAGTTGATGTGTCTATGAGAAGCGTCCTGGGTTAAAGGGCAATGACTGCTTAAAACATTCATTGGACTATGAGTCATATTTCTTCTACTTCATAACAGACCAAGATGCTGGATGTCATAAATTCACGGTGGATCTGCTGGCTATTGGGCAATTGGTTCAAGTAAAGTGTCTGGACAGGGAGCAGTCAAAACTACAGGGGTTTATTTTTAGCATATTCATATGCTGTAGACAAGTGAAATGCACACATTTTATTAAAATACAGAGTCAAGCATAAAACAAAATTAGGTATTAACATGAATATCCTTTATTTTTCAGGGGACTGAGCTGCATTTCCATTGAACCTTAGTTCATGAAACTCTTCACATATTTCTCTTTTATGGTATTATCCACAGCCATTTATTGACTAGGAGTTGAGAGTGGTTATATTCTGCATTATTAACATAAACAATAAAATTATACTAAACAGGAAAAAAATGCCCTTACTTTTTTAACCTCTAGAGGCTTTCAGTTTATATGACAATTTTTCCAATAGGGCTGATTCCCATCCTTTCATATAATAGTAAGAAATATCCGCCCTCCATAAATTGGACTATTGTGGCTCTGGTTAGCATATGGATAGCATATGGATAATCCACACACACCTTCCCACATTTCATTTGAACTAATAGAAGAAGAAAGAAACCTATTGGACGCAATCCGCTGGGAAATTTTCCTGCTGAAGGTCAAATGCGATGAACAGGGAGTGTATATGAAGATTCACCTCCAGCAGAAATGAAGCCCAAATATGGGTAATAAGCTGGTGCAGGAACATAACTTTGGTTGAGACATTGATGATATTACTTCTTATTAATGCCACCAACGCAAACAGGTGCAACATTCTAATTTTGATGTGAAGAGGCTATGTGTAACCGAAAGATGAACTTAGATTGCAATCTGAAGCATTTTCTTGGGAGGCAACTTTCAGAGGAGCACCATTTCTCTGCCTCCAGTACCTATTTTTGTGTATCATAAAAAAAAAAAAAAAATAGAGCAGAGAAGGACTGTCCTTCTGCCTTTCCACTTTAGATGCAAATTGTCATCCTCATCACCATCATCTAAGCACTATCTCATTTTTAAATTCCCACCCAACTGAGAAAACATCCTTAAAAATCATTGTTAAAGCATATATATTTAGTTTAGAATTGTGTTTTCTTCCCTTCCGCAGACAAGATGGAATCTTGTTTTGATGTTAGAAAATTGCTTAAGGCTGCCTAGTTTGATGACTTCCTGGAGCCAGGTGAAGACCTTTTTATTTTCCTAGACTTTTAAACTTTTGGTGATCTGCTTTATTCTGCCTCATTTATTTATTGTATTACTGCTTTCATAAGTTTGTTGGTTTGACCTTATTTATGTACTTTTAATTTTATTGTAAGCTGACTTGGTAGTTTGATTTAAAGAGCAAGCTAAAGATTTTAAGTGAAGATGATTATGATGGTAGCAGTAAAAGTAGTAGTAGTAATTATAATAATGCTTATTGTTATTCTTTATTGTGACTTTTGTTGTTGTTAAATAAATGAAGGACAGATACTTTAGTTGGTGAGCTGGGCATTAGTACTAGCAATAAAGGATTTGGCAAGCAAATGGCATATTATTTCCTTTCTCCTGAAATTCAGTAATGAGATTGATTTCTGAAACTTTTAGGTGGAATCTACACACATATAACAAATGCTGTGAAAATGTTTTTTTTAAAAAACGTTTTGAAAAAACACATCAAATTTTGCATAGCTCACTGTCGCCAACTAGCATCGCATTTGTATATTGCAGCTCACAACACATTTAAAACGTATTTGCAGCTGTATAGCTGAGCTCTTGGTTTCCTAAATCAGGCAGTACCAAGTACCAAAATCCACAAAGGAAGGAGATAGGCTGCAATGAGCTCCCATTCAGTGATGGGTGGGCAGGGAAATAATTGCAGTGGAAGGAGTGCAGACACACCTGTAGAATCCATAGCATTTAGGCAAACAGCAGCCAATCCAACACATTTCTCAGCATCTCCTCCTCATCCTAACCTGTCTCAGCTGGTGGATCCAGTGGTTTGGGCTGCAAGGTAAATTACTGTCAATGTGAATAATTCTGTAGAGGTTTACAGGATGAATTTTGCATAGGTAATGGTCTTAGGGTCAGTCTTGTAGTGTGCAAGTTCATCTTATGCTAACTACACCTCAGTAGGATCAGTAATGGAAACTGACAAAATATTCTAGGTTCAGCAATCAGAAGGCATCGTATGTTAATTTCACATGCAGGCTGGATATCTGTTTTCCTCCTTTGACTTGCCTGATGACGTAACGAAGGTCAGATGTTCCCTCTTTGGAATGAAATGTTTCTGCTTCGCGGGAGAAGAACTAGAGATAATCAGCGGTCTCATTGCTCCATTTGGTCCTGTTCAAGGAAGTGTTTCTGACTGGAACAGTGGATGAAAACACACCAAGCAGCAGAAGCACGGAAAAGTATCTGTTCTCTAGGGAGAAAATTCATGCAAGAGGCAACATAAAAGGATGAGCCATTCATGTGAGAGAAATCAATATTCACATGCAAATGCAGCCTCTGAAGTTTATGAACCAGTTCCATGCTTAAGTGACTCAGTTTCAGATAATCATATGAAGGTTCAGCTCTAGTTTATTCTGCCAGAGGGAAATCGGAATGCATTTCTGATAATGGGGTGGGGAGAAACCAAAAAGCAAGAAGATATTGAAAGCAATTATAGCGTGTAAGGCAGTTGTCTATGACTCAGGAAGTCCATGGTTTGAGTCTCCCGTTTCACGGATGCACTTGTAAGCTTTAAGCAAGTCACTTCCTCTTTGCCTCAGTATCCCTATCTGCAATATGGGAGATAATAAGATTGAATTACCTTACAGCAGAGATAGCAGACCTGTGAGCTAGAAAATTTTGTTATCCTGCTGCTGTCGTGAGGGCTTCTTTTGCTGTCTTTTATTATTCAATGTTGGTTTTTAATTATTATTGCATTCTGCATTTTTAATACTTTGTTGTAAACTGCCTGCAGCATGTTTATTCATGGGCAGCTGTAGAAATCTAATAAAATAAATAAATAAACGACCCCATCCATTTAAGGCAGCCTGGCCAATTGTCAGGGATGGTGGGAGTTGTCGTCCAGCAATTTCTGGAAGACCACATGCTCCCCATCCATGGCTTAGAACAGCGGTTCTCAATCTGTGGGTCCCCAGATATTGTTGGACTACAACTCCCATCACCCCTAGCTAGCAAGGCCAGAGCTTTTTTTACTGCAGACCAATTGGCTGGTCTACAGGTTTTTGCCTGCCTCATAGCAATCATCACAACTTTGGGTGGATAAGACACTGGGTTGCATCTTTAGTTTACTGGGTACCCCATCTCTGTCCAGAAGTCCACATGGGGGCTGATGGGCCATAAAACCCCTCCAAGTGGCGTCTCTGCTGGGCACTTGGATTGAGGCCTATTTCAATCCAGTACTGATTCTGATTATTTTACCTTGGTTGGCCCCACACTGAGCTTGGGCCCACAATGAGCTGTCACTTTTTGCACATGCGGCAACTTCCAAACCAACCTTCAAAGCAGCTGCACAGAGTGCCCTACAAATAATCCAGGCTTGAGGCTACCAATGCATACCTGAAGGAATGTCTCCACCCTCATCATCCAGGCCAGACACTGAGGCCAAGGACCTTCTGACGGTTCCCTCACTGCGAAAAGTGAGGGTACAGGGAACCAGGCAGAGGGCCTTCTTGGTAGTGGCGCCCACCCTGTGGAATGCCCTCCCATCAGATGTCAAGGAAATAAATAACTATCTGACTTTTAGAAGACATCTGAAGGCAGCCCTGTTTAAGGAAGTTTTTAATGTTTGATGTTTTATCGTGTTTTTAATATTCCGTTGGAAGCCGGTCAGAGTGGTTTGGAAACCCAGTCAGATGGGCAGGGGGGGGAAATAAAATAAAATAATAATCATAGTAATATTCTTAGATATTTGGGACTATGAAGCACTTTGAACACTTGAAATCTATAGCCAGTTCAAAAGTGTTAAACCTATTGAACACTTAAATATTTGGGCATTTGGTTCAAAAATATCTGAGATTACGCACACACACACATTGCACCTGTAAGTTAAACATTATCAATGCACTTTTGCTTTAGGAGTGCAGAAATATATAATCTGGTTGCCATGAGAGTTTTAAAAACTTCTCAGAGGCCTGGCAATGAAACCAGAAACATTGTGCTAATATCATACCCTCCAATATTTCTCTGATGAAAATAGGGATGTCTTATTCAATAATAATAACAGAAATAATAATTTTATTATTTATACCCCAGCCACTCTGGGCAACATATAAAAAATACAATAAAATATTAAACATTTAAAGACTTCCCTATACAGGGCTTCCTTCAGATGCATTCTAAAGGTTGTATGGTAACTTATCTCCTTGGCTCGGGGGTCGCATAACTCCATACCCTCCAACATTTCTCCAATGAAAATATGGATGTTTTAAGGAAAAGCAGGACATTCAGGGATCAAATCAGAAACTGGGATGGCTTCTGTAAATCTGGGACTGTACCTGAAAAATAGGGAGACTGGGAGGGATCTGCATGGTGCCGTTTTGCAAGAGCAACATTTCCCATAACTTTGGCAAGTATAAAAGCCAAGTTCATCTTGCATTTAAAAACAAATTGAGCAAGAGGACTTTGCACCATGCTGGGTAGGAACTGACACTCACGGCTTTCGATTTTTAGGCAGACTAATATCATTCCATGCAATTTTATTCAAATAGAAATGTAGAGGAAGGTAGGAGGCAGGTGACAGGCAATCCAAAGGCAAAGGGAATTGATTTATACAGGGAACCTTTCATCTCTGGAGCAATAAGCTAGAGGGTAGTGCAAACTGATTAGTCTAAAAATGAGCTTAAATGGCTACATTGAACATATAGACACTGCTGAGTGCACTTGGTGGCATTTGCCATTCCACTTTGCCGTTTATCTTTTAATCTCTCTTTCTCGTATCTGCTGGAGAAAGGTTCTTCTGATCTCTGCACTGTGACAAATCAGTGGTTTTGGTGTTGAAGAGATAGGGAAAGCCAGAAGTACTGTTTTTGAGGGAACAGTCTTGGTAGTACACTGGTGCCTCGCAAGACGAAATTAATTCGTTCTGTGAGTTTTTTCGTCTTGTGAATTTTTTCGTCTTGCGAAGCACCACTGTGTATTGACAGTTTCCCATGGGAATGCATTGACGGTTTTAAAAAAAAGGCGCAAGACGTTTTCGTCTTGCGAAGCAAGCCCATAGGGAAATCCGTCTTGCGAAGCAACTCAGAAAATGAAAAACTCTTTCGTCTTGCGAGATTTTCGTCTTGCGAAGCATTCGTCTTGCGAGGTACCACTGTAGCATGAATGTAGGCAGGGAAAGAGAAAGGCGGTTTTCTAAATCAAACTTTCCTTCCCCTTAGATTGTAGCTCCATTCTTAAAATAAAAATGGTCAGTGGACATTGGATTTTGCTTCCTGAAGCCACTGTTTAAGGCAGTCTTTGTTGCTTTCCACCAGTGACAATAGTCCAATAGAAAGGAAAGATATATTCAATCAAATGCAGATTTGCATGGAAGATTAGTTGAGGTGAATTGCCATTTTGTAGAACTTTATTATTTATTCGCTTGCTATATTCATTCTCTGACAAAGGCGTATTGCGCTCTGAAGGCTTCTCTGCATCATGACATGATAAGACACTGACTTTTGCAGATTCTTTTTGATTCCCCCTACCATTTTATGTGGCTCTGAATTGACAGAATTTAAATTAATTTTCCAGCTAAATCTATTATGGCTGAATAAACAAACAAGGAGAGAGTGATGGTGATTGGGGAACATACCCTTTGTAAGTTCACATTGGTATTTATGTAGCGGCTGGGAATAAGTCTTCTGCCTTTTACTGGGAATAACAAAATGATTCTCTGGTTGTGTTGGACTTGCTAATAGTGGCCCTTTTTAAATGAAAGTTTCCTCTCTCCTCCCCTCCTTTACATTCCATCACTGTGGCTGCAATCCACTATCCGTTTACTATAGAACAGGTCTTAACAGCCTTTAATAGGATGAAATGTGTTATGGATTTCAGCCAAATAAGTTACTTTCATGAGGGAAGCACTCCCTTAACTGTCAAGCATAGATTTGGGGCAATGTGAATGTGGAAACACCTGGGCCTCATGTAAGTTCTGGTGGCCTAAAGGTGAGAAGGGACCCTCAGCTCTCTAAACTGTCCCTGGTCACTCTCGAAGCCATCTGCTGCTCTCGTTGTTTACAGCATCCCTGGGTTATTTATAAGTCTATGTAAGATTTAATTCAAAAAGCAAGCTTACTGGAGAGAGAAGGAGAAATGTCAATAAAGCATGCCTTTTGGAAGGGATTTTTTTGTGTGGGATTCCTTTCATCTTTCAATTCTGATGTAATCAACACTTCTCTGGATAAAGTTAACATTTACAGCCTCATAAATTGACATTTCCCTGACAATGTCTGTATCTTTTCTCAACAACTTTATTTTCTAGTCAAGGCCAGGTGGAGTATCAGACAAGTTGCCAGCAGAATTTAAGACTCAACTACACAAGGATTCTCTTCATACAATCGTAGAAGTGGAAGGGACTCTGAGGCTGAACACAAGTCTGGGATGTTCATTGCTGTCTTCTGCAAGGTAAGTTCACAGTAATACAAGAAATTCACATTCTACCTTGAAATCATTTTTTAAAAATACTGATAATTTCAATTTTCATATTCTTCAGTGGGAGACCTAATCATGCAGTTTTCTTCATTGTGTTGAAGAACATACACAAGTACAGCACACTCTTCCTTCACATGTTCTCATGAGACATTGAGGTTGGGAAAACAGAGATGAGTTGGTATAGGATATCCAACTCTCCCTCCCTGCATTAATTTATTGGGTGCAAGGTAAAGGTAAAGGTAAAGGTACCCCTGCCCGTACAGGCCAGTCTTGACAGACTCTAGGGTTGTGCGCTCATCTCACTCTAGAGGCCAGGAGCCAGCGCTGTCCGCAGACACTTCCGGGTCACGTGGCCAGCGTGACAAGCTGCATCTGGCGAGCCAGCGCAGCACACGGAACGCCGTTTACCTTCCCGCTGGTAAGCGGTCCCTATTTATCTACTTGCACCCGAAGGTGCTTTCGAACTGCTAGGTTGGCAGGCGCTGAGACCGAACGACGGGAGCGCACCCCGCCGCGGGGATTCGAACCGCCGACCTTTCGATCGGCAAGTCCTAGGCGCTGAGGCTTTAACCCACAGCGCCACCCGCAATATTGGGTGCAACATCTATATTAATTGACAGTTTTTCAATTCACCTAAAGATTTGAACGGCTTCCCTTTCTTTGCCTTCCTTTTGCTTTTTTGTTTTTCCTGTAAATAAACTGTGAGGACTTTGAGGAAAGGGACTTGTTTTTATTTCTTTGTGCAGACCTGCAGACGACAATGGAAACCATTCTAGAAAGACTCGGGTATCTTGGAGGGTTTTCTTCTGTAGTTAAAACTAGCCTGAAACACAAGAGTGTTGTCACTGTTTGGGTTCCTGCCTTGGAGAATGTGTGACGTTGGCCTGGATGCTATGTAACACCCAAATCTGTGAAATCATTGAAGTGGAATACAGTGGTACCTCGGGTTACAAACATTTTGGGTTACAAACAGTTCGGGTTACAAACACTTCGGGTTACAGACTCCGCTAACCCGGACGTAGCACCTTGGGTTAAGAACTTTACCTCAGGATGAGAACAGAAATCGCGCAGTGGCAGCCCCATTAGCTAAAGTGGTACCTCAGGTTAAGAACAGTTTCAGGTTAAGAACGGACCTCCAGAACTAATTAAGTTCTTAACCAGAGGTACCACTGTATATGGATTTAAATAATCACATTCTAAGCACATCATTTTAGCTAGTTTCTGGATTTTTGTCAAAGGCAAGAATCCTAAACATATCTATCTGGGAGAAAGTTCCATTGAACTCTATGGGTTGTATCAAACGGTCGTTCTCAGTATTTTCCCATTGAAATCAATGTACCTAAGTCCCTTAAGTGCCTTGTTTTCAGTGGGTTTACTTTGAATATGACTTAGTCAGATGCAGCCCTGAAGACTTCCTTCTGAAAAGACATGTAAAGGACCGGCCTGCCTGGATCCTTTATTACCCATTCACATTCTTTCATTATTATCAGGTTAAAATTTTGAAGTGGACTTGATAGACTGAAGTATGATTCAAATAATTAGTAAAGAAAAGCCTCTGGTTTAAGTAAATCTTCAAACATTCTATTTTCTCTGCTGAAAATATGGTTGCAAACCTAACGGAAAATAGTCATTTGGTTCCTCTTCCACTGACCTGACAATAGAAAATTTGAAGTGCAAACCATTCATTTGAGCATTATTGCTTAAATAAGTGATTTTGGAAAATATCGATGGTTTGCAATGGCAGCATTTTGTACATCAGTTTTGTAGTCAACACGAGTTCTAAATAGAATAGATGATAACAAAAAAAACCATGCTCATTGACCTCCATATTTTCATTTTCTAAAGTACCTTATCAGTACAAGGGTTGAGTATTATGTACTTAACATTCCCCAGTTTCCATGAAAATATATTAAATCCCACGTGATAAGGGGGAAGGAATATATAATTGCACATCACAAACATGCATAGGACCTTATGCTTTTGATCGTATATGCTAGCCTGGTTTTTGTCCATTTTCATACTATTTTAACTTTACTGTATTGCTTTGACACAAAACTGATTTACACTTCTACTGTTCTTCCACTATCGCTGGGCCGTTTTATCTCCTCTGTTTGCTTTTTACACTCTTCCGTGGACACAAATAACTACATAGCTATTCAGTGTGTCAGGCCCAGACTTATCAAACCATCAGAGCCCAAACCGAATGAGACACAGTAATAACACAGCCCTGTTTTGTCCTGCATCCCCTTTCTTTAAGGTAACACTGCTAGGAGGCTTAGAATGGAGCTAGAAGCATTGTTTTATTATTTAAAGGAGGGAAATTTAGGTGCCATATTTCCCCAAGCATTTAGGCACCACAGGGTGTTTCAAGAGAGTAATGGACTGCTGGTGCATCCTGCTGTGTTTCACATTGGGAGGAAATGGGTCATATTTCACCCTTATCTGTTCATTTCCTGCTGTTTACAGATTGTGCCACTGCCTTGCCATTAATCACTGTAGCTTTGAAGTATGGAGGTTCCTTTTACTATTCTTTTGAATGAGTGTGCAAATAGCTTTTAATGCAAGTCCAGAATATAGTTGCACCTGAATGTCTGATGGGATAAAACCACTTTTAGGTTGTCATTTGGGAACGTGTGGGTGGAGGGGTGTAAACAGAAGACACACATACCCAACAATCTTTAGGATTGCATAAGCTGATAAGGAGGAGGATCTTCTGCAGGTGTTTGCCACCCTCCCCAGCTTTTCTCAGACTTACACTAAGCCTGAGGCTATACCTCAAGAAATAGTGAAAAGCTCGATTGAACTCCCTGGGACTTACTTCAGAGAAGACATGTATAATGTTATTTCCTTATCATAAATTCCAGTTCTCTTCCCCTGCCTTTTCCACTCATATTTGCTTCATCATCTCAGTAAATGCTGCCCTTGCATTCTTGGAACAGAATATACACAGGAAACAGATAAAAAGAGAGTCAGAAAAATAAGCAACAACATCAATATTCCAAATATTTTTCTCTACTTTTAACTGCCTTTATTTTTTAAAAAAGAAAAAAGGGTTAGTGATTTAATAGGATTAATTTTCACATTGAAAACAGCAGAGTGATGCCCTAACATTTCCCCCCATGTGTACTTCTTTTGGGGAATATATATATATATATTTGTGTGTGTGTGTGTGTGTGTGTGTATTGTAATGGTTCTAGGGGTTGCTCGTGCGTAAATCGGCGCCACACCTGGGTGGGATGCCTGAGTGAACCCTTTCTGTCTGGACAGCCACTCGCCCGTGGCTGTCTCAATCGCTGGCAGAATCCGTCAGTGGGCGTTTCTTGAACTTCTTCCAGCATAAAAGTTCTTTGACGCCTAGTCGCCGCCTACTCTCCCTGCGCGGAAGCCTTCTGCACAGGGAGGGTGTGGGCATTGGAGGACCCGTGCTCTGCCCGCTGGTCCCTGGCGAGTAGTCTTGGAGCCACCTCGCCGATTCCCCCATCTGCCCCCCTCCTCCACTGGTGCTACGCTGATTTCCTTCCCCAGAAGATGTGCTGCTTCTCTCCCTCCCGGGACGCTCTCCAGAATCCCTCTGGAGCCCTCTCTCTCCTTCTGGCTCCAATGGCAGTTCCCTGACATATATATATAATAGTTGAGTTCTAATTATAGTGTTTTGTTGTTTAATATGCTTGTGGCGATCACACAGGGTCCCCGGACATTTAACGGTCTATTGATCCCTGTGCCACCACTGTGTTCGCTTCCCTGCTGCCACCAACCCGTTACTCTCGGGTACACACTGAGCTTGCATCTGTTTTGGTTCTCTCCCTATCTTCCTCCGTTGCAAAGAAACAGTGGACACTTAAACACTGCAGATTTATTAATACTTAACACCTAATGAAATGCTTTACCTTGGTTCAGAAGTGGTCCCAACTCTTACAATGTCCAGGGTGAGTTAATGCCGCAATAGCCATGCATTACTCACTCCATTTAATGGGGTTTGCTCCCTTATAAATATGTTCTGGATCACAGTGTGAACAGGTTAGTCTTAAAGGGGCTAAACAGTAGTGCTAAGAAAAGACTCCATCCATTTCCAGACCTATGGGGAAAGATTAGTCCCCTCCCCTCCCCTCCCCTACTTAGAAACACACGGGAGAGATTTCAGTGTTATAGCTATATTTTTGGATTAGGATTGACTGAATTTAGCAGAGACCTGACTGACCAGAGAACAGGGGAGCGACAGAAATGTTTGCAGAAATGTACGTGGGGCAGGAAAGAGTATGTGGCTTTGAGATTTTGCTTAGCATTCTCATGGGGAGGGCTGTGTCTTAGCAGTCCCAGGGGACCAGCCCCCACTGACTGCAAAGTCAAGTGGTTAAATCTAGTCCTTTTCAAGGAGGGACTCAACAGGACAATGCCTGCCATGACCTCACTCCCTGTCTTGGCAAGTGTTTTGCTATGAGTTGAAGAGATTTCAATTTCGCAGTGAATGGTGTCTTTTTTTCCTTAGGGAACTTTTGATCTTTGAGAGAGAAAAATCATGTCACTCAAAGTGTTACCTTGCACTGCAATTAAAAAACAGAATGAAGTCCATAAGATGCTCCAACATGTGATGCTTGAAGCCCTGAATAGCCTGGGCCCCAAATGTCTGAAAGATAACCTCCATCCTGCAGACCTGGGTGTTCAGCTGGGCAGACAATTGCTTGTTCTGCTGCTCCTAGTGTGGGAAATGGCAGCCCACAGAGAGAACTTTCTCTGTGGCAGCTGCCCAGTTGTGGGACTCCTGCACCACAGAGGATGTGTCTGAAGAATTCCAGCTTAAAATTTAATAAAAAATAAAAGATAATAATAATAAAACCTGTTGTTGTTTTTAACTGTATTGCTGTAATCTTGTCCTGGGATCCTGGGATAAAGAACGGGTAAAAACAAAATCTTACATAGAAAATACATAAATAATGTGTGTCGAGGCAGCTAACCTGTAGGAGCCGGCAAAGTCAATGTTGCAACACAGTCCTAGGCATGTAATTTCCATATATCTGAATATTGGTCTCAGAGACAAAAGAACATTTGGATAAAAGCATCAACTGTATAGGGGATGTATGAGCTATGTCCATCATATGCTACCTGCTAGCATAAGGGACGTGGGTGGCACTAGCATAAGGGACGCGGGTGGCGCTGTGGGTAAAAGCCTCAGCGCCTAGGACTTGCCGATCCAAAGGTCGGCAGTTCGAATCCCCGCGGCGGGGTGCGCTCCCGTCGTTCGGTCCCAGCGCCTGCCAACCTTACCAGCGGGAAGGTAAACGGCGTTCCGTGTGCTGCGCTGGCTCGCCAGATGCAGCTTGTCACACTGGCCATGTGACCCGGAAGTGTCTGCGGACAGCGCTGGCTCCCGGCCTATAGAGTGAGATGAGCGCACAACCCTAGAGTCTGGCAAGACTGGCCCGAACGGGCAGGGGTACCTTTACCTTTACCTAGCATAAGGGCTCTTGTGCTAATGTACAGGGGACTTTTAATGTTGCACAACAGAAGAATCTAATGCCACAGTTACACTAGCATAAACATGTTATGCAAAATAGTTTGCACAATCTTTTCGTGCAACAAAGTTACCAGCAACCTAGTTACACATTTTATTGTGCAACAACACTCAGTTGTTGCAAAACATTTTGCCAATGGAAACAGCATGTCACTAAGTGACTTGACTTTAGTGCTACATTAGATACAACCCTTTGTGTGTTTAACAAAGTTCGTGTCTGGTCCATGATAACAGAATGGAACAGGGATGCTTGAGGCATTTGAATTTTGCACTTTCTGATATATAATCACCTGATCTGCACCACCCAAAATCATGTGTCAGTCAGGAAGTAGCACTGGACTTGGCACTTCTGTTGTGAAACACTCCATTCAAAAAGCTTATAGAGCTACAATTCTCAGAATCAATCCCTCTTCCCAGGAGACTCTGTAATTGTAGCTCTGTGAAAGGAATAGGGGGTCTTCTAACAATGCTCAGTACAGTAGTACCTTGGGTTACAGACAGTCCAGGTTATAGACGCTTCAGGTTACAGACTCCGCTAACCCAGAAATAGTACCTCGGGTTAAGAACTTTGCTTCAGGATGAGAACAGAAATCGTGCTCTAGTGGCGAGGCGGCAGCGGGAGGCCCCATTAGCTAAAGTGGTACCTCAGGTTAAGACAAGTTTCAGGTTAAGAACGGACCTCCAGAACAAATTAAGTTCTTAACCCGAGGTACCACTGTATCCTTAATGAACCACAGTTCCCAGGATTCATTGGGAGAAGCCGCAACTATTTGAAATGGTGTGATTTTTCCTTAAATGGATAATGCAGCTGTGAAGATGCTCTTGCTGTGACCAGCTGCTAAAATCAGCTGGTGCAAATTCTGTCGAAAACCTTTTCTTTTTCTCTCCACCTCCCCACCCCAATTTAATACAGGATCAAAGGCAACATTTGTTATCTTTGTCCCTGTCACTGGCTTTCAGAAGTGTAGCTTTTGAGACGAAGACCTCCAAATGAGTTTAGAACATACTCTGTTTCTACGCTTTGAATGTATTAGTGCACAGTCAAGGCTGGAGATTACCCTGTGCCAATTTACAGCCTGTCACCCTCCCCCTGGAGCTAAGAAAGATTTGAATATATAAGAAAGTGTTCAGCTCCCTCAGGCACTGGAAAGTTTTCAGAAACAAATTCATCTGAGATTCCTTCTCCTTATTTCTATGACAACACACCAAGGCCGATAATCTAGGCCTCCATTTACAAAGTTTATTTCAAAGACAAGAGTTTATTATAACACTCAGCAAATATGTTATTCCCAGGGTGGGGTGGAGCTTTCTCTTTATCGTCTATTGAGGGAGAAGAAAGAGTCTGCTGTCAGTGTCTACAAAAGCCACAGAACACAGTGGCTACATAAGCATGCAAGATTTCCTGTGGAGGTATTGCGTGGGATAGCAATTAACAAATAATTGGAAATTCCCCACCATGTGCAATTGCTCTCCAACTGGAAAAATGACATGCAAGAGTAAACCTTTCACTCCGGGAAAGAAGAATCACAAACACAATCCACATGCTGTAGGCTAAGCCACATCAAAAATGGTCTCAACTTTCTACTTTGGAAGAAGTGCAAGCCCTAAGTGACTTACAACCTAACTACTTTTATGCTATTTAAAAATGCTGTCCATGTGTACTTGCTAAGTGAGGATAAGCTTTCACGTATCTGATATGCTCCATTCTGACTCATTACCCCCTTTGCCTGGTAGCATGTGGTCCAAGAAGAGGCAAATGAGGGGGAGAATTCTGCCCACATCATCTTCCCTTCAGTGTCCCATGAGAAGAATCTCTTGCATGGATTACCACAGGAGGAGGAGGAAGAAGAAGCCTTTATAAGGCTTTCATCTCTGGAATTGGGGGCCATTTTGCCCTACAAGCTTCCCACTCACCCACCCTTGGATTAGACCATTCACTGAACAATTATAGGTGGCTGGTTGATGGGACCAGAAAGTAATTTTCTTTCTCAACCTGACTGACACCTTTCCTTCGGTGACCTTTATGGCTTTCTTTTGTTAGGCAGTAGAATCATTGCCTTGCATAAGGGTGGAAATGGCGTTGGGCAGGCTCAACATAATAAAAGGGAGCCCCCATGAGGGTCATGACATTCCCTAAACTCAGGTTGGGTCTGTGCCTGGCTGGAATACTCATCTTGGCCACCCAGTGAAACCATAACAGGCTTCAGCGCTGACTGACTCTCATTGGACAGCTTTGGTATGGTCTACTCCCCAGTGGATCCCATTCCATCAACATCAGATAAACAGAATGATGCATTGATCCTTGCCATGACAATCCTTACTCTGCCTCCTGCAGTCAATACAGATTTCATCCCTGCTCTTTTGCTGCTCTTCTGGGTCCCATAATGCACCTGCCCAGGCAAGGTGGACTCTAGTCAACGAAAGATAATGCCATTATAAATTTATTAGTCTTTAAGTTTCCACCAGGTGTTACTTTGTCATGTTGCCTGTTTTGTAGAGTGTGTGACCTTGCATTATAACTTTTGGTCAACACCAACAACATAGGCTCACATACCATTTTATTTCCCAAAAATGAAGTGTGGTTTCGGATTTTTCATTTTTAACAGTTCAAGCAGGTACCTCCTCACATATGCGTCAAAATTTGTTTATACTACTTGCTGATTAGATTATTTGCATAAATAGGCTTGAGTTATGACTTTAGTGATAGAACATACCATTTGAAATTCACATTGTGTTGGGATGTTAATTACCTAAGCGACAGTGGCATAATTTGCAAGCAGGAAAAATTATACTTCCAGTTATAATGTTCATAGCCTGAATGGCTTCATATAAAATATTGTCACTGAGAAAATTTACAAATAATTTTGAATGATTTAATTTATATATCAAAAACACATTCAGTAGTAAAATGAAAGGATAAATGTTGTTAAATATGGCTGCAGTATTCCATACAATTACAATAGCATGGAAATCAGGCTAAGATACATTGCACACTTAACTGAGAGTAAGTTCCATTGTTAAGAAGCACATGGTTTTATTACATGAACTGGTAAGCACAAAACAAACACAAGCAAATATTTCAACAACATTATATAAGTCACACCAAATTCATTGGAGCTTAAGAGTAAACTCACATAGGTTTTCTGATTATATGAAAGGAACTTGGAGGTTTTTAGCTGAGTATATTAAGATCAGGTATGGGGAATCTGTGGTCCTCTAGATGTTGTTGGGCTTCAAATCTCATCACCCACAGTCAGCAGTGGTAAGGGTTGATGCGAGTTGTAGTTCAACATCTGGAGGACCACAAGTACCATATCCCTACTATAGATCCACACCCATGAATGGTGCACAGTCGTTTCTACCAATAGCCTAAATAAGGAAACCTGGCACATGCAGTCTGCAATCATGGCTGCTAAAATGGCATCCAAAAATTGGGCAGCGAGCTTTTTCTTAACCCAAAAAAGTAGGAAATAGAGCATTAAAAGATTTCACAGATGTTCTATTCATCTTCCTCACCCCCATCCCTTGATGCCTATTTGTTGGCCTGAAATAGCTATGGTTCTGCTCCCTGCTAGACTCCCCTTTTAACACCCCCTTGCCTATCTTTATTCCCTAGAAAGTACTGCTCTTCGTTTTATTTATTTATTTTATTCATTAGACTTCTACACCGCTTTTCACTCACATGAGTGCCATAAATAATAACAGAACAGAACATCGCAACCACAACAGAAATCATATAAAATGATTAACAAATTATCAGTAAAACAACCATCGTGAACAAAACAACTAAAAAATAGGCTAAATGGCACATTTTGTCATGTGCTGTCAAGAAGGCAGGTAAAGGATGAAGAAGAGTGTGTCTTGAAACCAGTCGACTGTACAAATGTAAAAAATACATTATTTTCCACTTCTACATCTGGCCCCACCTACCCCTTGTGTGTGGCCTTAGGAAGGTAGTCCAGGGGGGAGTTTGGTCCTCAGACTGAAAAACAATGTTACTATTCTCATATTTATATTTATATCCCACATTTCCTCCCGAAAGAGCCCAGGGAGGAAAACACACAAGCAATAATAACAACGAGAACATCTAAAAACAACTCCAGCACAGAAGTACTGTAGACTGGGAAAGATCTCTGCTTAAAACGCTTGTCGAAAGGAGAAAAGCTTAAGTTCTCCATTCCTCTCCTAGCACATTTCAGAAAGTTACAGCCATCCATGCAAGCAATTTAGGGGAAAATATCAGGCTGAGTATCACTGTTCCATTACACACTTTGACCACATCTCATTTGCGTTTGAGGGTGTCAGAGTGAAGCTGAGTTTGTTCACTTGCACAGAAACCTTCTTTTGTACTTGTGGCTCAGTGACACAAGTTGAGATGCCATACATGAAACAGTATATTTAATTGCTAGTACAGTATACTTAATTGCTAGTAGCACACAGGATAGGACTCTAAAACATTTTTGCCACCATCCAGTGTTCCATCATCATCATCATTTTTAATTTGTATACCGTCTTTCTATCTTACAATACTCAAGGTGGTTTACAAGCTGAAGAAACAAAAAATGTACATCTTATAACTACCTAATGCAATACAAAAATGTGATAATAAAACATAACTTTAAAATAGGCAGCCTACATCAAAAAGTAACATTCAACAATCATTAGAATAATATTAAATAATAATAACATATAAAAGTTAAACTCAAGAGTTGCAATAAAGCGTGTTCTCCTTCAGGGAGAGCACGTGTTGTGGTGGGGTCTACTGAGCCACCCCTCTGTTACCAGGCAAGGTCTCTAAAGATGGCCTGGGGCAGTGATTGGTTCACTAGGTTGCTGGGGTAAAAGTTATGTTGCAATTTTGGTGGGAGGGGTAAAAAGGTTTAAATACTCTGCACGCAGCCTTGTACTTTCTCTTTTGCTGCGTGCAACGGATCACCCGCCCACCCGCCCTAGAGTAAGGGGTTGTTGCGTTGACCTTGCTATGCCTGTCATGGGGGTCGTCTGCCTTTGAGCAGGGGCCTGGTAGGAATTTTTCCACCTGGCAAATTGGCTGGCTGGGTGGTTTTTGCCTACTGCGTAGCAAATCGTCACAACTTGTAAGGTTGTGGTTAGGCATTGGTTATAAATCTGGTGGAGGAGGGGTCAGGATAGGCTGTGCCTGCCCCTCCATGGTTGCTGCGGAAAGGGAATTCCGTTAAAGGAATCCTGGGGCTTGCCATCTTTTTGTCCAATCCCTGGAATGGGACTAGGGCCGGCAAGCCTTCGGGGAGCAGGCGGATGAGAATTGAGGGTCTGTGACTCAGCTCCAATGCCTCCCCGACTTGCTTTCCCCCGCACTGTCTTTCGGTGGTGCCCGGAAGTCAGTTCTGTCCCCAGGCGGGGGGACAGATAGTCTTAACCAATGCCTAAACAACCACTCACGGTTTGTATTTGAATAAAGTTGTGGCCAAAATCATGCCAAAAATCTTAAACAAAAATTATGTGTCTGTTGTGAGTTATTTGGGGGGTGGATTGGGGACCTCAACACGCAAATAATTTCTAAACTATAATCAATAAAAGAACGGCAAGCCACAGTACATAAAATAATACAATACAAATTGAGAAGTGGAGACTAGAGGGTGGGGCAAGGCAGGTGGAAGGAGGTCTTGCCTGTTGAAGTCTCTCCCCTCACAGTTCTTCCTTCTGGAACAGCTCCCTTATGAGGACTCCTAGGGTCGGAGGGTAGAGCAAGGCAGATAGAAGGAGGCCTTGCCTGATGGAGTCTCTCCCCTTCCAAAGGTCCTCAGCTTTCACTTAGCCAAGCATTGTATCCTTGTTGTTAGGGATTCTGAAAGTGAATGATAAGACATAGCCTACTACCACTAATCCTATGTAGGTTATTCCACGAGGTTGTATCCATGTAGTTTGTTACTCCATAGGAACATGGCTGAGAGGAGAGGAAACTGAGATATGATAGCCATCTTCAAATATCTCAAGGGTTGTCATATACTTGTTTTCTCTTGCTCTGGAGGGTAAGGACTCAAACCAATGGCCTCAAGTTACTATCACGGAGATTCCAACTAAGCATCAAGAAGAACTTTCTGACAGTAAGAGCTGCTTGATGGTAGGACAGTCTCCCTCAGGAGGTTGTGGACTCTCCTTCCTTGGAGGTATTTAAGCAGAGGTTGGATGGCCATCTGTCATGGAGGCTTTAGCTGAGATTCCTGCATTGCAGAGAATTGGACTAGATGACCCTCCGAGTTCCTTCCGACTCTACAATTCTCTGTTTCCAAAACCCCCTCTGGATACAACCCCTACGAATTTCAGGTAAACATTTAATCAAGACGTATTGGTGATATATCAGAAATGAAGTTGAAGCCTTTCAACCTCATACTTAAGATTCGAGTTTCTGATTATTATCTGAACCACTATGAAATTTTGACTTTACTGTAATTACTCTTTGTAATTGCTTTCCATTGCACACTATTTCCCCCCCTATTATGGCTATTCCTTTTAATTTTCTTTATCACTTATACACGAGTGGAATGTGCTGAGAGAGTTCAGCTATCAAACTTTTAACTAGATATGCAAGATGTATAATTAGAATCACTGCATTTCTTTTAAGTTTATCTTCTAAAGAGAGATGTTGGTATTTCATTAAGTTCCCTGTGCCCTTTCTTTGCAATTCTAGGACTTCTCAAACAAGACCCTGAGGGAATTGCATAGAACATTGTCCCATAGATTGTGCTTCTTAACTGATATAGCTTGAAGTGCTGCAGACATAAACTTGTCACATAAACATATTACTTCATTTCAACATGACTTCCTCATTTGCCGTACTATTTCTATGCAGTCAGAGATAGACAGGCAGAGAGAATGTAAGCTTGAGAATTATTTCTAAGCAGAATGCAAGCTTTTAGAAACATTCTAAGGCAAGCTCACAGTTACATGGGAGAAATGTGGGGAAAGTTTGGTGATTTTTATTTTATTGTTATGGCTATTCTAAGAAAGATTGTCTTAGAAATTCACCACAAGGGAGGGGGAGGGAGAGTGAGGTGTGTCCTATTTCACCACTTAAAGTGAAATAGGAAGTGCTGTTCTGTCCTGCCACTGGTGGAGAATTTGCATTGGTGCTGATTTTAGGTGAGATTGTATCAATTTTTGGTGAGATCTAGCCAAAATCACATGAGATTTCATGCACTCCAGAAGATCTTGCATTATTTCAGAGAGATCTTGCTGGAAACCAGTGTGATCTTGCTCAAAATTTATGCTGATGCCAATAAAGAGTTAATTATTGGACATGTATCTTCCTTATTTGGGACGGGCCATGAAACCAACTAGGGCTGGGAGAGACCCTGCCTGAAACCCTGATCAGCCACTGCCAGTCAGTATAAACAGTGCTAAACTAGATGGACTCAGCATAAGGCAGCTTCATCCTATATAAGCTTCTGAAAAAGTTGGAAGATACAGATGGAATCTACACACATATGAAAAACGCTGTGAAAATGCTTTTTTGGAAAAACATTTTGAAAAAGATATTGGATTTGCCATAGCTCACTGTCGCCATCTAGTGTCACATTTCTATATTGCACTTTGCAACACACTTAAAACATTTTATTTGTAGCTGTATAGCTGAATCCACAGTGAGTTTGTGTTGCTCGATTTCTGTTCTTCCAATCCCATTTGGTGTTGGTTTGGCTCAGTGTAAGCATCAGTGGGAAAAACCAGACAATTTCTTTTTAAAGATAATGATGTGGCCTGTTCTCCCTTGGTGTGGATGAATTATAAATGAAATAAGACTGCAAATCCCTCATCATCCCCTGTCCTAAACATCAATACACAGAGGGGAATAGGATATGCTTTGTATGTATCATCATTATCCTAAAATGGTGCATTTATGAATTGTACTGTGTGCAGTTCTGATTTGGATTTTAATTAGCTATGCGAGCAATCCCAGTTGTATCTATTATGTCTGGCAAAAGATTATTTCCATGCTGTTGGATGTATAAGGTGCGTTGTAATCTGCTATTAAATTTCAGCAAGTTGTCCCTGCAGGACAACACAGCAGCAGCATTCAGCATAAAGAACAAGGAATGAAAATAAGTAGTTTACTGGCTCCTCACTGCAATTGTTTCATTTCAGTGAGAAGTATGGCTCCCTCACTGCAGGATACTATATTTAACTTTAAGGAAAACACAAACCAAGCCTCTTATTGCTAGCTGCTCCTGCATTTGAAATTTGGAGCATGGATAGCTATTTGGCATTTGTGTACCATTGTTCTTCCTTATTTTCATTTCCCCCCTCAAAACCATTGTTCTTTGTTGCGCCCTTTTCATTGTCAGCGAAAGCAACCATATGCATTCAATATGTTGCATCTGCTATACTTAAATACAACTTGCATCAACTAAAATTTCTATAGCAACGTTTGTTTGGTGTTCACTCTGATTATACAGATGTGGGGGTATAATTTCAGCGTTCTACCATTATGAAGTAGGAACATTCTATTCCTTATAAAACTGATAATACCTATGCTATCAATATTCAATTTAGAATGGTAATATGGACTCACTATTCAACTTTCAAGAGTTTCAGATTTAGCATCTATTTTGGACTAAGCATCAGATTAAGGACCATCTGCTTCCACCTAACAGCAGTTTAATGGTGCTGAGAGACGGGTTTTCTGCAATGAGTTAGAAGCAGAATTAAAACAGTCCACACAGCTTTCCATGTCTATAGTCATTCCAATCTATCACCATCCTCTTAATTTAATTTCTACCAATGTTTTGCCTGACTAGGACCTTCCAAATTTCCCTCAGTCTCACTTTGGCTGTAATTTGATGACAATTCTAAAGATCTACAGACCCTTCTCCCCTGCATTCATGGAATTTGAATCATTTTATTCAATTATTCCTTCAGCCAAACTCATGGATAATAATCTGTTTTAAGATCTTCCCTTGTTCTCCCTTCAAATCACTTGGTAAGAACTGGATAGCCTTTAACAAAAAGAAACACTCTGATTCCACCTCTGCCCTGCATGACCTATTTTTGTTCTTATCTCTCTTTCTATTATAAGAATTTGTATACCTTCATTTTGCCTGTTCTTGCTTTGAAAATACAATTTCGAAGTAGGTAAGAGAGAAAATTAACATGACCAGTCTTACAGTGAACCCGATCTACTTCCCATATGCACCCCAGGAAAGAGGTGAAAATGGAGAAAAACTGGGAGTGGGGAGTTCTGCTCCATAATGCATTCATCCCACAATGCGCCGGCACACCTGCTTCAACTTGCCTTGTTGTATCAGTAAATTGCTAATTGCTGTGGAAAGGCATTGAGGTTGTGCTGGGGGGAGAAGAAACAGGCCCGGTAGAAATGGAGCAATTATAATCTAGCACATCTCAAGTGTTAATATCTGCGATCCCATTTCCTTCCCCCCTCCAGATTTTCTTTGTTATGCTTCCTAGCTGAGAAAACTATATTCTTGTAGGAAGACAGTAAGTTCTGCCTTGTGCCTTTTTCATAGTCCGTGCTGACCAAGATAGTGAAAGAAGAGCTCATCTGTGAACCATAATGTTCCAGAAATGTTACCATTCTTTTATATTATCCCATGTTCTCATCCAGCAAAATATAAATGTACAGGGCGTCTTGTTATCAGGCAGGCCACCAACAATACATGTTCCAAATGTCATGTTCTGTTACACACCAACACAATGTTGAATCATCCTGACCTTGAGAATCATGGGCTAAGAGTCTGATATACAAAGGCCATAAATCAAGAACAGCTGCCTGATGGGCAGGTGGGTGATTTGTTTTGTTTTTGGTGTCAGCATTCGTCTTTGTGACCGAGGGCTACATCTTGCTCAACTTATCTGCAGATGCATTCATAAGGAAGCAGGAGGTGAGTAGCAATATGCATACATCTGCTTGCAACTTGCAAAAGTACACACCCCTCAGCCACATCCTTCTTAGAATGTGCACAAAGGCTTCTATTTAGCCTGTGCAGTTACAGTATACACAAAAGTCAAGAGAGCTTCTGCGTGTGTTTTTGGAATGCCTCAAGGGTAAAATTAAAGGTATAGACAGATGGGGAAAGATCAACAGACTGGACACAGCTTTGTTGTTTATACTGCTTTAAAATTGCAATGTCTTCCTGTAAATTAATACTGAAAATAAACGTTCTCTTTATAAATGGAAAAGACTGGATTTCACCCATCACCTCTGCTTTGAGGAGGCCACAGCACATGGCAAGCAGTCAGGGGGCAGATGGACTTCTGTCCACTGTGGTAGACAACTTACTTTGCATGCACAAAATCCTATGTATAATCCCTGGCATCTCAAGCCAGGGTTGGGAAACTATATGGGCTGGATTCACATAAACCCCCAAAACTGGCTCAGGGTGGGGAGATCAGGGGAACCCCCAAAACAGCACACAGGGAGAGGAAAAGGAGAAGAAAATATTGCACCGGCCAAATGTTCATAACAGCGCTACATTGAATTCTGCCCTATATTATTAACAAAGAATATGATGACAGTCACCAAGAAAAGTGTGGTCAGCTTTTGTTGCATCCTCTGAAAGGAAAGTGTAAGGAGTTGGTAGATATCAAAACCACTGGAGTAATCAGTGCCAGCGACTCCATTATCATGAAATTACATCAACGCAAAGGGAGAGAAAGCAACCACTGGTACTCTGCAGCAGTCCCGAAAAGGCCTGAGATCGCCAAGTAAACCAAGGATAGAAATAGCGCTCTGGTTTCTCTATAATGAAAAAGGTAAAACAACAACACCAGCGGAGCAATGTATCTTGAGGAGATTTGTCTTTTTGCCAACCGAGGGAAAGGAAATGAACACTGAATCAAAACAGCTCTTTAATCTTCCCAAGAAGATGCAAGTTAAGCTTACAGAAGCACAAGAAAAATAACCACACATCCATTATAGAGTAATTTGTCTCCAGCAACGATAGAAACAAAGTAGAGTCAAGATAGTGTTTGATTTAAAGGTCAGGCTTAGTATACAGTCGGGAAGATATCTGGAGTCAGGTATCATGTGAGCCTGCTGGGTTGAATTTTGAGTGTGGCTAGATATAGCAGATGAGTGGCACGTATTAATGTATTCTGCGGTTAGAATAAAATGAAAAATAGGCACCCAATGCGCTCTTGAATTGCAGTAAGAACCCTTCGCCACAAAGAAGAATGTCTAAGAAGAGTCTAAAACATAATATTAAGCTTTTGTTGTGTTTTTAGATTTTACAGATGTTCATCTGCAACCTTCTAGATCTGGGCTGAATCCCAACTCTCTACAGCAAACACACTTGTGGAAAGAGCTGAGGGTGGCTTCTTGGAAGACACCTTCTGTCTCAGCTCCTTCAACTTCATTGGAAGTCCATGAGTTCTTGTGTAACGAAAAAGGGAGGACAACTTTTCTCTATCCACTTTATCAGTGTGGTGTAGTGGTTAAGAGAGGTGGACTCGTAATCTGGGGAACCGGGTTCGCGTCTCCGCTCCTCCACATGCAGTCGCTGGGTGACCTTGGGCCAGTCACACTTCTCTGAAGTCTCTCAGCCCCACTCACCTCACAGAGTGTTTGTTGTGGGGGAGGAAGGGGAAGGAGAATGTTAGCCGCTTTGAGACTCCCTAGGGTAGTGATAAAGCGGGATATCAAATCCAAACTCTTCTTCCTCTTCTTCTTCTTCTTCTTCTTCTTCTTCTTCTTCTTCTTCTTCTTCTGTGCCATGGGTTATTTTATCAACTTCTATCATGTCACCTCTTATTTACCTTTAAACTAAAAAGTCCCAATCTGCATTCCTTTCTCATTCCATTTCCCTGGTCATTTTGCTTGCCCTTTTCTGAACCTTGTACAACTCTATAATATCCCTTTTGAGGTGGATTTACCAGAATTGCACACCAATTCTAAAGGTGGTCACACCACAGATTTGTATAACTGCATTATGATATTGGCAGTTTTGTTTCCCCTAGGCTGGAATTGGCCCTTTATTTGGCTGCCACACATTGAGTCAACATCCTCATTGAGCTGTCCACTACAATCCCAAGGTCTTGTTCCGGATTAGTCACTGATAGTTCAGACCCCATGAAATTATTATTATTCTTTTGTACTGACAGGCACCACTTTACACTTGTTTACATCAAATTGCCTTTGCCATTTCACCGCCTACTTGCTCAGATTGGAGAAGTCCTTTTGGAGCTCTTCAAAACCTCTTGTTGCTTTATTGACCCTGAACAATTTAGCAGTGGGGTTGGTCACTTCACTGCTTATCACTAACTTGCTTATGAACAAATTAAAAAGCACAGGTCTGACATCAACCATTGGGTGGGATTTGTGTGAATCATCCACGTGACAAAAAGTCAAGAGGCTAGTCCACAAGATCTTTTCCAGAAGCCAGAGAGCGCTACTGACAGGAAGTACAAGTGGACGATGATGATTTATATCCCACCCTTTAACATGAAAGTTACTAGGGTATATGGGAAAGAAATCTAGGTAAGGGCCATAACTCAATGGCAAAGCACATGCACTGCATGAAGAATGCCCCAGATTCAATCCCTGGTGTCTCCATACAGGGTTTGGACTCCTGTCTGAAATACTGTACAGTTGCCATCAGTCAGTGTTGACATTGCTAAGCTAGATGACTCAGTATAAGATTATAATGTTCCTATGCAGACACAGTGCTTGGGTTGCTGCTGAGTACAGACTAGGGCAATGGTGGTGAACCTATGGTACGTGTGCCAGAGTGGGCACTCAGAGCCCTCTCTGTGGGCATGCGCGCCATCGCCCCTGCAGTGCTGTTCCTAGGGTTTTTCAAAGTTGGCTCTCCCCCCCCCCACGCCTCTCCGGGTGGGAATCAGCAACAACAACCCCATATTAGCTCAACAACTGTTTGCAATCCCCCCCCAAAAAATCTCAACAACTCCAGAACACACCCCCCCCCCGAAAAACCAGAATAACTCAGGGCAGTCCTCCCCCCCAAAAGCTCCACAACTTTGGGTACTCCTCCCCCCAAAAAAGCTCAATAACTCTGGTTAATCTCCCCCCCCCCATTTCCTTATGGTATATTTATTTGTATGTGCACATGCAGACAATCATTATGACCCGATATTAAATTGCCGTGTTGGCACTTTGTGATCAATAAGTGGGTTTTGGGTTGCAGTTTGGGCACTCAGTCTCGAAAAGGTTCGCCACCACTGGACTAGGGACTATTATGGTCTTAGGACTCTTAATCATAGAATCATAGAAATGTAGATTTGGAAGGGACCTTGAGGGTCATCTAGTCCAGCCCCTCAATACAGGAATCTAAACTAAAGCATCCATGACAGATGGCCATCCAACCTCTCTTGAAAAACCTCCGAGGGAGACCGTAACTTTTGAAACAATAGATCTTTGTTCAAAACTGACTAATGTATTAATGTATGCATTCAGTTACCCAAATCCTTAACAACCAAGCCAAGGGCATGACATCACAAGTTGAGAGCCAGGAAAGTGGTGGGGGGAGGGGAGAGAGAGCAGGTTGTTGTTTTGGATGCGTTTCTCTCTTCTTCTTTTTTTAAATAATTTTTATTAATTTACATCAAAACAAAACAAAACATATATTATTTTCATATTTCACATTGCAATTTCCAAATCTTTAATTTTTGGACTTCCTTCAGCTTTTCCGTAAATCTTTCATAGTCACTATTGGTTTCCACATTTCCTTTTTTTACCATTGTCATTGATTATATCTTTTCCTCTCTCATTCCTTTTAACAATGTCTCTCGTGTATGTCACAGTGCTCTTTTAAAACCTTCTAGCGTTATTTGACCATCACTTACACTCTCCAGATATTTAACAAATTTTCCCCAGTTTTCTGCAAACTTTTGGTCTCTTAAGTATCTAATTTTTCCAGTCATGTCCCCCCCCCCCAATCATTCCAGAAGTGCGATGCTTCCACATAAGAAAGATTCATTGCCTACCAATGGATGTCTTCAGATGCCGCGCTGCAGATTTGTCTTTCTTAGCCCATTGTCTGAAAATGAAATTCCTCTGACAAGATGATAGAAGGCTCAAAGTGGGGTAGAGGGTGGAAAACAAGTGCAACATCCGACGCTCAACCACAACAAATTAGAGCCAACACCGTAGACAGGATGACATTGTGCAAGAAAGCTCCGTACCAAATTTCCAGCAGTATACCTGACACATTCTAAGACATGGGTAGTGATAGGGCAGAAGGATGATTGATTATATCTGCCAAGAGACTCTCGTGTAATCAAATTCAGACCCAATCTCTTGTGAATTGTTCATGTCAGAATACCTAACCGTGACCGTTTCTTAACCTTTTACAAACCTTTTCAGGCCTTTTGAACTCTTTTTTTCATAGGGAGGAGGGGATGTCTTCAATCAAATCCTGCCCTGTAGTTTAGTCGACTGCTACAACCACTGGTGGCTTGTGCGGCACTAAAGATGCCAAAATTAACAAGGGCAAGAAATGTCAGCTCCTCCACGTTTATCTAGGTTCTCAGCTGCCTTAAAAAAAAAACTCATTTAGAAAACTTCTTTTCAAAGAAAACTTGCTTATGAACAGCAGTTGGGAATAGCGTAGGAACAAAATAGGAAATTATTCAGGCAAATATACCTCTTTTACATTGCTTGGCAAAGATGGGTACAGTGGTGCCCCGCAAGACGAATGCCTCGCAAGACGGAAAACCCGCTAGACGAAAGGGTTTTCCGTTTTGGAGGTGCTTCGCAGGACGAATTTGCTATGGGCTTGCTTCGCAAGATGAAAATGTCTTGCGATTCCTGGGGGGTTTTTTCCGCTCCCAACCCCCTTTTTCTAAGGCACTAAGCTGCTAATAGCCTTTTAGCAGCTAATCCGCTAATCTCTTAAGCCTTTAATAGCCGCTAATAGCTGCTAAACAGCTAATAGCGCTAATCCACTAATCCGCTAATGGGCTTGCTTCGCAAGACGAAAAAACCGCTAGACGAAGAGACTCACGGAACGGATTCTTTTCGTCTTGCGAGGCACCACTGTACTCGGAACAAGCGTTCACCTTTTCAGCAGCCATGTCAAAGAGACCAATATGGCATGCATTATTCCCGGCCACCATCACTACCTAGAGACAGGGCCGTCTTACCCATAGGCGCTAGGGGTGCGGGGCTCCCAGGGGCGCCAGGCCGAGAGTCTTGGGCCTGAGGGTTGAGTCCAGGGAAGAGCCCGCTCATCAGTTGGAGTGCCATGATGGGCTCTTCTGCTGCAGGCGGCTCTGTGTCACGAGTTTGGGGGCAACCAAGCCAGCAAGATGCTGAGGTGGCCAGCTGGCTAGCCGGCTCCACCCTCCTGCACATCCAGGACTGGGCAACCATGGGGGGGGGGGAGGTGCCAGTCGGATCTTTGCACCCTGGTGCCGCATATGCTTAAGACAGCCCTGCCTAGAGAGCCACATCTCTTGGTGTGGCTGTGAAAGACTCTCTGCCTGGAAGCCTGCATGCTCTCCAACATTTCTCCAGTTAAAATAGGGACATCCTATTCTACAATTAGGAAGCTTCTCCTGTGTTTGAGATCGCCACACACATAGACGTCATGCACACATATCCACCTGTCACCTTGAGCCAATCACAGCCTCAGTTGTCTCTCCCATCCCTGCCCACACTGTAAGTGGTAATGCTGACAAACTCCACATGGCCAGAGCAGTTCAAGAGTCCTTGGGTTGGGGTCTTCTTGCCAGGGTAGGAGTTTCACAGCTGACTCCTTCATTTCTCCTCCAAAGGAAGCTGGCAACAGCAGAAAGGATGTGCAATGATAGCAAGCTATGATAGATCCAGCCTCCTGGATCTTCTGACTGAAAATGCTGTTCTTTTTGCACAGCGAGGGTCACAGCAGCTTGACTCAAACACACAGTTCAGTTAAATACAGTTAAAGCCATTTAAAAGCAGGCAAAGAGAAGAGAGCCTCTCTTAGTTAGTTAGTTTCCTCACCTGCGTCCATAGTCCATCGCTTCTTCTTAGTATTCTTGCTAATTTCTGGATTGAGGAAAGCCATGGTTGCCAAGTTCCACTTGACATGGGTGGGACCTTGTTGTGAGTGCATGATGTCACACGTGCAACACATATGTGTGACATCATGCCTGTTGGGAGGAGGTTGCAAGGCCCCGCTGCCACCATGGGGAAGCCTGGCAGGGCCTGGCCTCTCAAGATGGGTCCCTATGAGGAAAGCTAACATGGGAAGCTTCCTATGGGCAGATCTACAATCATGGTTTATAAAGTTAAGGCAGGGTTAAAGAATGGTTTTCATAATGTGCATAATTCATTATTAAAATGTGACACCAGAGGGTGTTACAGAGCAACCAGGATCCAGCAGTAGGAAAACTGTGTTTTTACAGATAAAACAAGGCACAAAACGCTTTTAAATTACAACCCTGTGACGTTTTAAAATGATATATCTAATAACGTTAAACAGCTCGTTGTAGATCCAGCCTGTTTCTTCCTCTTTTGCATTCATGAGGCTGCATTTTAATGTTTTAATATTTTAATGTTGAATTTTTAATCTTGTTTTTTTTTAAAGTTGTATTTCAATCAACTTGTTTTTATTATTGGTTGTTAGCTGCCCTGAGCCCGGTCTTGCCTGGGGAGGGCGGGGTATAAATAAATTATTTACTATTATTATTATTATTATTATTATTATTCAGAATTATGCCATGTTCAATCACCACAGGAAGAGCTGGGGAAGGAAAGCCTGAGACCCCAGACAGTCAGTGCCAGAGTAGACAATACCGAATTAGATGGACCAATGGTCTAAGTCAACATTCCAGAAATGCACTTGGGCCAACTGGATATATGAGAACTTTAAGGGCATGTTGTGGCAGGTAAATAATACGTTGCTTGAACATCTATGAACATCTCTGCTTTATACAATATAAATGGGAGGCAGCTTTGGGCAGAAGTTAGAGAGAACAAAGGCTGTTTCTCTCTTCTGACAGTCGGATCATCAGAGCTGTTTCTGGATTCATGCTTTTCCTTTCTCTCACATAAGTGAAAATATACCAGTCATTCTGATAAGGGAAAGTAAAACCCTGTTGTCATGAGTCCAAAGAACACATGGAGTAGAGAAGGGCACCTCAAGCTGTGTCACACATCCTTCCCTGTACCGCAGAAGAGGTATCGCTATAGTTATATGGGATTAGATATGAGCCATCTCTACAGAGATACATTGCATTCAGAAAACAAGGAGTTTTCTATGACCAGAGAGCAGATAATGGGGTTTCTTGTGTAGGTATCATGAGCAATGAAAAATCCAATCCATTTGCAACTTAGTGCATTGACCTTCTGTTACTCATATTTGTTTCCAAGCACCTTATCCCAGTCCCTTATTTAATTGCAATGCAAGTCCTCCATAGTAATAAAGTTGTCATCCTAAGTATATGAGCTGGATCACCCCGCACTGATATTATATATCTGTTTATAATGTTCTATTGTCTCCGTAAATATGATTCATAGTACTAATTAAGATGTAAGACAACTGCAGCACCCTTGTATTTTTCTCTCCCCTCCATAATGCTACAGTCTTAGTTTGTCCTTGAAGGTCTGATTTCATTATTATGGTGTCCAATGCATATCCGTTGAAACCAAACTAAAAGTTGAATGATTTCCCCCGTTGTTTTATATTTATATTCCCTGACACATTGAGTGTACAATTAAGCAGACGTAATGAAAGCTTCTATATCATGAGTGATGGATACCTTAGAAGGGCTGTGGCTCAGTTGTAGAGCATAAACTATGAATGGAGTGAGGGAGGCCCAAATTCAATTTCTGGCATTGCCAGGAAGTAGGTGATGGGAAAAACTGTTGCCAGAGAACCACTGCCCGCCAGAGCCTACAATAATGGGTAAATAGCATTGCTCAGGAGACGGCAGTGCCATACCTTGAAGCAATCATTCTTCAAAAATACATAAGCCAGAAATCACGGGTGCTGGGACCAGACTATGATCTAAGATCAATAGGACGGACCATATGATGACAATTGTGTTCCATTTCCATTGGCTATCACTTTGTGACAGATCCATTTCAAAGTCCTGGCTTTAGTTTTAAAGCCCTGGGTGGCCTAGGATAAGGTTACCAGACGTCCTCTTTTCCTGGGGACAGTCCCCAGATTTACAAATCAGTCCCCATACAAAATCCATTGAAGTTGAAAAGTGTCCCCGGATTCATTGAAAAAAAGCTGGTAACCTTAGCTTAGGACCACAGCTTCTCAGGGATCACAGAGCATTCTCATCATCACCACCACCACCAAACTACAATCCCCACAAATTAGGTAAAGGTAATGGGACCCCTGACCATTAGGTCCAGTCGTGGCAGACTCTGGGGTTGTGGTGCTCATCTTGCTTTACTGGCCAAGGGAGCCATTGTCCAGCTTCCGGGTCATGTGGCCAGCATGACTAAGCCGCTTCTGGTGAACCAGAGCAGCGCATGGAAACGCCGTTTCCCTTCCCACCAGAGTGGTACCTATTTATCTACTTGCACTTTTGACGTGCTTTCAAACTGCTTGATTGGCAGGAGCAGGGACCGAGCAACGGGAGCTCACCCCATCGCGGGGATTCAAACCGCCAACCTTCTGATCGGCAAGTCCTAGGCTCTGTGGTTTAACCCACAGCGCCACCCGCGTCTGGCATAAAACCAATGTTTGCTTTGTAGATTTACTTTGTAGACTTTTGCTGTGACCATATGAGTTGTTATTGCGGTCGCCGTAGTCGCCTTCATGTCAAGATGGTTGGGGTATTTGATTTCTGTGAATTCCAATGCCATTTGACCTGATTTGCACCTCCTATAACAACGAATGGATCACAATTTACTCATTGTTTGGCTTTACTAATCTCTGAAATCTGCAAAAGAGTTCTCAGCTCAAAAAAGGGACCAAAAGGGCATTTTAAGATTTGCACTTTAAAATAAAGCAGATTTAGAAATGCACACATTTGAGATAAATCACAATTTAAATAAAACCATCTAATAAAATATATATCTAAATACAATTTTCCATGCAGAAACTGGATGGAATAGAATTGTGAACGAACGTGCACAAAAACAAACATTACTGCAATTAACTCATATACACATGCCAAGATTGCTATTTTCTTGGGCATTTTATCTTTTTACAACACAGCTTTGCAGTTTCACCTAGTGTTTGTTCCTTTTTTTATTATCATAGCTTTTATCGCACAATGTGTGTAGAATGTACTTATTCACTGTCTTTTCGGTGTGTATTTTGAAGCGATGAAAAAATTACCCTGATCTTTTGACCGAAACCTGGAACAAAAGATCAGTACAGGAGGAAACTATCATTGGCAGTAAATAAAGTGTTGAGCAGCCATGTCTCCTCAGGTGGGTGACCTGAGCCTTGGAAAAACACAAACATATATTTCTTGGTATTTCTGAGTAAAAAAAAATAAAATCAAATATAACAGTTATATTTTCAAGGCTTCGGGATAACAGCATTGAACACTACCATCACAAAGGTGCTATTTATGTTCCATTTACACAAGAGTTGTGGACAGTGTCTATGGATGACACCCATAACCCCTGTTGGAGAATACTTTCTTTGTGCTACTTATATGAAATGCAGAGTAATCAGTAGTACCCCGTAAATAACTTTATAGTTCCACATAGTGATATGGGTTTCAAGAGACTTTGGCAAATATATTTTTGCATCAGATGAGAGTGCAGATTCTGAGTGCTTCCATACAAGGGTTATATGATTACAACAACTCATACTACCACCATTTCATTGGTTTTCTTCCACCAATACTTTATAAAATGCAATGCAATACAATATACGAGCACCAATTAAAACAGAACAAAGCCCTTATTAAATCAACATCAGAGAGTAGGGTTTAAAAATAATTGCTGTTCGGCTTTATTTTTTGCTTTACTTAAGAAATGTATACCCTTGTTTTTACTATAGGCATCTCAAAGCTCCTGAAGAATAAAAACAGCATACAATATACATAACCGAAAAGCTGAACATCAGCAAATAGAACTTTAGTAGAGCATCATTGATGGAAAGTTCTCCTAAAATAACACCGTCTGAAATTCAGCGAGGGCAGAGCCTGGCAGAGTTCTAGGAGAAGGGGGGTCAGCTATATTCTCCAGTGACAACATGTCCTCTGGCTGCTTGGCCTTGGCCTCCCCTCCCCCTTCTCCTAATACCCCCAGCTCTTCTGTTTGCCTATCTCTGAGCTGTAATCTTCCCCAAACCCCTGCTGTAAATCAATATTGCCTTCCTCTTCTCTGGAAGCTTTGGGAGAAGTGTGGGTGGGTGTCAGGAATGAGCCAGCTCCAAGCGAAGGTTTGCAGCCAACTGCAGAAAGCAGCCAGGAACAGAGAGGCTTAGATGTTAGTCAGGCAGGAGAGAGCCGGCAGTTGCAGACTTCAGCTCTTCCTGACCTTGACAGACAGGCTGATAAGGCAGTAGCTGAGAGCAGGCTAGAACACAGCCAAAGCTTGCAGGAAGCACAAAAAGGCGCAAATAGATTCAGAGACAGCCTCTCAGACCAGGAAGAAGTTGATCCACTATTTCTGAAGAGTTGGCGAATGGGAGGGCTGCTAGATAGGAAGCAAAACAAGAGACATAAAGGTCATATCTTCTGTCAACGCCAGAAGAAGTCTTCAGAAGGGTCATCTTGAGTAATGATGCCAGAGGCTTTGTTAGAGTCGTCCGGAGCTGTTTGTTTTTTTGCAATAAATCCTCCTTTTTAATTACCTACACTTACTGTGTTATCAAGCTGAGAACCTGAACTCCTGACAGTGTGTGTATGTGTGTGTGATCTCCACTATTTCTCCTCCAACTCATCCCCTTCAATCCAGTCCCTGACACCTACCCTGGTACCATTGGAGAAGGCCAGGATAGAAATAAATAATCATTAGATAAAACTCCAAAGGTAAAATATTTATCATGGCATTTCTCTAACCAGTATCTTTTCAAGCTCGCTCTTTCCTTTTTCCTTTTTTTTTTTTTTATAAAAAAGAAAGAGATCCACATGGACCTCAGTATAAAGCAGAACTTCCACAGACACGAGGCATGGTGCTTTTAATCTTGATGATTGATATCAAAGAGACCCTTCCCTTTGCAATTGCTCATGTGTTCCTGTACAGTTTGAAAACAGTCAACTGGCTCTCCAACTGTGAATGCTTTACTTACTGTTTCCTAGGGAACCAACAAAGACCCCTCCCTGTTTCAGCTACCAAATTAGATCCAACAAGATCTGGTGATCAAAGCAGCCACAGTTTCGTTCTGTGCTTTCTTTTTTCTTCTTACTCTGAGGAATTTGCAGTTCAGAGAACTGCAGAATAGCAGGCAAGCCTTCTGAAGTACTGGGAGATATATGTTCGAACACAGAGGGAAATATGTTGTTTGGAAACAGGTGCCATGCATTCCCACAGTTAATGTCAAGAGCTTCTCGCTACACTGAAGTTTGAAATATGATCAATAAAAAAATGGTCTTATCCATATCTTCATCTTACTAGTCCATGGAAAAGTATTGTTCCAAACTATGGGTCAGAAATGCCACGTTTTTGCCAATGGTCCACAGTCCCCTTGCATGAGGATGCTATCACTGTGACTCCCCTACCCCACACAATATTCTTCATTTTATTGTATTTCTTAAACAACTATTTCTTTTAAAAGGTCCTTATGGCATGTTAAAATATGCAAAAAAATGAAAGTAAAATAATAAAACAAAAATCTATTAACAACACCATAAAAATCACCTCAGCAGACAGAACAGGGGTAATCAACCAGGGGGTGGTGAGACCTATAAGAGTAAGAACTACTTAGAGAGCCAGTGATGGGCAAATGCCATTTCCTTAATTAAAAATGGCTATCTCTGCAGCTAATACTCGAATGTCCTAGATGCAGAAGGAGGCATACATGATTCTCCCACTACCCATTTTATCATCACAATAAAGTAAGGCCAATTTGCAGTGTCTGGTCCATGTTTATTCAGTGAGCTGTTAGGATATTTCTGCTCCACCTTAAAAGGGAGCAGGCTTTGTGAGTCACAGAGTCTGCGTATTTCCTGTTCACAGGAAGTTTATGCTGTGTCTTTGCTTTCATTTCTCTCTGTGTGCCTGAGCACTGAAGCAGGCAGTCATGTTTTTCTTTGTTCTGACCAACACTGAATAAACTTGTAAATAATACTCTCCTGCGTGCATCTTTCGCTGTGAATTATCTGCTGATAGAGCGTGCATCAGCTCTGGAATGTGGCAAGCTATTTCTGGAGCTCGTGTCGCTAATTGCTGATACTGCGTGTCTACGGGAGATTGATGGACGTCCGGAGACGACGTGGAGTCATGATGGACTTTGTCTCCCTGGCAGTATCCCAACATGAGCTTCATCATGGTTGCTTGGAGATGGGAAGCCAAGATCTCTCAGGCTGTAGTTTGACTCTCTTAACTGCTACAGTGACTCTGACTCAAGATGCATAATTTAGATTATATATTCTACTTCTAATATCAAGCTAAAAGTGTGCAATCTGTTATCAATTAGTGCTGATTGTGATGCCCATTAATAAGAGTAATAGCTCTGCTAAATAGACTGGAATGGAATGGTTTGTATCTAATGCAGTGGTTCTGCTTTCACAACGGAATTATTCTTGCACATCGGAATATCTCCTTTTCCCCTTCAGCCCTCCTACCATCCACAACCTCAGAATTTGCTCAAAAAGTGCTGGATACAAGCCTATTTATTTTTCCTTCACAAGATTTAGCAAGCTATCCAGGCCTAGCCTCTGCACAACCTTGTCATCTGAACATTTGCTTTCAGAAGGCTATCAGTGGGCTTTCATAATTAATTTCATGCAGGAAGTGGGACATTTAGGCTACAGTTGGTTTTGGGGAGAGCTAGACATGAGAGGTCAAGGGAAACAGAGCAGAGGAGGGAATGCAGTGTAAAATAAAAATAATAAACTTGATACCATTTAACAGTCAAGATGGGAGGGCAAATGTTCCCAAAGCAATATCAGATAATTTATAACATTCTAATTTTAATGAGGCAGCCTAGAGGCTCAAAATAGATGGTCTGGCATTTGTTCTAAATAATTGATGATACATATAGGTAATATAATATGATTTGTGCTTGTGAATATAAAAAAAAATACCATAGATTTTCTTTGTAGAAAATTTTATTTCTAAGGCAATCTTTCATGTCAGGGAAAAAAAAATGCAAATAACACACTGAAATTCATCTTTAATCTTGAAATGAAATGCCAACCTTAATTGTGTTAATGGTCCTTTTTATTATTCTCACAGAATACCTTAACCTTCTGCTTCCCATGTACCAAAAACATCGCCTCAGTCAGGCCTGGAATTTTGTATCTGTTTCTATCATACAGGGATATAAGCCTTTCGTAGATCAAATGTTGGTTGTGAGGAACTACATGTATTTTAAAATAGTTTTCTGCAATGAAATGATTTCCCCCAAGTTATTTCCCGCGATACTGTACAAATGTTGCCCCCACACTACTCAGTTAGTTTAAAATCTTTTGGTGGTGCTGGGAAAAGCCCACCTGTTTATGGCATTTTCTTTTTCTTTCTTTCTCACCCCTTGCAAAAAATAAATAAAATGCCTCCTTTTTCATTTCCATTGCCCTCGCTTGCTTCAGTGACATTGTTATGAAGCCAGATCCTTTTGGCAGATTAATGCTGCAATGAGGCCCTTGTTGTCTCTCAGGTGCATAGTCCATGACAAATCTCCTTCATCTCTCCATTGGCTATATATAGCCAGTACCAAAAAAAGACTTGATGAGGGTCATGCCTCAGTGAAAAGACACAAGCTGGGCATAAGCAAAAACCTTGGTTTATTCCTTGTGTATAGTATTGCAGAAGAAAGGGGTGCAAAGACATTCACACACCTGAGGTAATGCAGCATGTGAAATGTGACCAGTGATTTGATGCAGGGGTCAGCCGCTTCACTCAGGTAACTTTTCAACTTACCCACGACACAAAACACACCACATTTTTCTCATTTCCCCTTCAAGTCACCTAGCCAACAACCGTCATGTCTTTAATAATTATTATCACCCCAGGACACTTTGGAAACTGAACTGAGTTTTTTCTTCTCTCAGCATCTATAGACAGTTTCTGGAGGAGATCTTCCAGCAAGTTGGATTTCATCAATATGTTGATGCCATCATCATTAACAACAATAATAAAGCAACAGCAACAGCAACAATTGACTATCCTCTGCTTATATAATATGCATTAAAAGTGTGTGTGTGTGTGTGTGTGTGTGTGTGTGTGTGTGAATCAGGTTAACCAGATTGATTTGTATGCTGTTGGCGGATTTTTCCTCCTCACAAATCAATAGTCAATAGTAACAAAAACTAATACTGTTACTATTGACTGTTGATTTGTGAGTAGGGACTACTCCCACTATTGAAACTTACATTGGCCTGAATTCTTGGTGTGCTTTTTTCTTGGTATATTTAATAACAAGAACTTATTTAATGTTGGCGGATTTTGGTCATCTTGTTGGGCTGTGTATGTGATAAAGGGGAGCTATTTCACTGACCAAATTGCGGGTGGCAGTGGAAGACAGGAGTGCCTGGCGTGCTCTGGTCCATGGGGTCACGAAGAGTCAGACACGACTGAACGACTAAACAACAACATACCAGGGTGAAGGCGTCTTCTATTTGTCAGTTTCAGTTTATTGGTTAGTTTTACTTATAAAGCTGTTTCCCATACTATTTGATACCATTGGTCCATGCTTACTACACACCCCGCAAAAACAAATCTCACTACAGCCACCCAAAGACAACCAACCACACCCTAGGCTACCCCAACCTCTCTCACCACCAAGAAAATACAACAAGTGAACAGTAAGAGAACCCACACAAGTGATGCTGACACAAAACCCCACACATACACTAAGCAGAAGAATAGAAACATAACCACCCCACCCCACCCACCATTCCCCCCCTCTTTTCTTCCTAACCTAACATTGTATGCAACACTAATGTCTCACAACAAATGAAACTGAATTGTAGAAAACACAAAAAAAGAGACAACGCACATGTTTTTGTACACTAAGAAATCTTCAATAAAAATAAATACATATTTGGGAAGAAATGCATTAAAAGTTTATTAACACGGCCCAATGTTAGTTCCTGGGTTCAAATGGTTGTATGCATATTTATTTGGGAGCTCACTTTCTTACTGCAATTCTTCTTTTGCCTCTGAGATCCCCCTTTCTGTGGCAGCTCCATGCCAGGGAGATTAGATGACACCTCCCTTCCAGCCCTCCGATCTGTCAACATTGCATTTAGCATTGTAGAACAAGTCATTTATCACCGCTTTGGTACCATGGAGTGTTATAGCACAGGAGGCCCAGGCTGGCTCTGTTTTGACTGTTGAGGATGACATCACAGATGCCTAAAGAGAGAGACGCTGTTCTCTATCAATAGGCATTTTGTAATAGCAGTGAGCAGCATGTTATGTCTATCATTTGTATTAAGCCTGTATAGAGGCCAGTAATAGTTTCGAAGCAGTGGGATTAGATTTCAAGCTTTTTCTAACATAGTAAGAGGAATGTTTGATTGATTTTATGCATTCTTTTAAAATTATTAATTTTCAAAAAACAGTTTAATGAAGACATTTCATAAGAAGCAGAAGATGCTTCATTTTTTTATAGTCTCCTAATGAAAGTCTCACATTCTGCGGGATGTATATATCACATTACTATCCCATAAAATACCCAATAGCCAGTTTTTGAAGGTTAGACATCTGTGGCATTAAGCTTCTGTCCTTGTTAAGTAGTTCTGCATGCTTCTCCTCCAGGTATGCTTGCGTAAGCTGACTAATTAAAATAAATTCACGTAAGGATGGGTCTGTGGGTCAGCCCTAAAAATAAGTCAAATAAAAAAATAGAGAATAAAACAAAAGCTACCACTTTGACTGTGTGGTTCAAAGACCATCACTTAGACTCTGTGGCTCTTGTATATGCCTGAAAGAATTTCCATTTCATTTGCACTGGATATATTGATGGAGATTGTAGCCAATACTGTCATTTGTGAACTGGTTTAAAATATGGATGTTTTGATATTAACGTTTACTCATGGTCACTTGTGGCAATTGGTTGCCACAATTTGGCATGGAGGCAAAAGCAGTGAAGCCTCCTGATTTTCAATGAGCCCAAACACATGTAATTCTTTGATGTGTAAGTCTCAAGTCCCAAAGGGGAGAACAAATGCATCCCCCCCCCCCCCATTTTGGTGATGCTTGCTTTGGGATTGAATAGTTTTGTGAATGCTTAGGTGTGCATCCAGATCAGAACTCACAGCGCATGAATCTAATGGAAGACAAAACACCTACAAGAGAGCTAGTGTGGTGCAGTGGTTAAGAGCGGTGGACTCGTAATCTGGTGAACCAGGTTCGCATCTCCGCTCCTCCACATGCAGCTGCTGGGTGACCATGGGCTAGTCACACTTCTCTGAAGTCTCTCAGCCCCACTCACCTCACAGAGTGTTTGTTGTGGGGGAGGAAGGGAAAGGAGATTGTTAGCCGCTTTGAGACTCCTTCGGGTAGTGATAAAGCATGATATCAAATCCAAACTACTCCTCCTCCTCCTCCTCTTCTTCTTCTACAATGGAAGATTTGCATTGAATATTATTATTTTTTAAGATAGTGTGTACATGTGAGAATATAAAGGTTGTTTTATGATGATTGTGTCTAAAAATGTTACACAACTTTAAGGAGCTATCAACAAAAGTGTATAGTCCTCTTTAGGCACTCAGGGAACTGGAAAAACCAACAGGTGAGGGCACATAAAACAGCCAATGGCCCATGTAGTCCGGCATAGTGTTCTCACAGTGGCTGACCAGATACCTGTGGGAAACCTGCAATGGGGACCTTAGCACAAGAGCCCTCTCCCTTCCTGTGTTTCTAGCATCTGCTATTCCAGACCCCCTAAGTGTCCCTATTTTCCAGAGACAGTCTTGGATTTACAGAAGCTATCCCGGTTTCTGATTTGAATGTCCCGCTTTTCCTTAGAATGTCCCTATTGTCCTTTGATATGTTGGAGGGTATGGAATAGGATGTCCCCAGGGTGAGCACCTGGAACCCCCTGAATATTGCAGAGAGTGGGGGTGGTACCCAGCTTTTGTAACAATATGTACAGAATATATCCATTTATAGACAATTCTGTATCCAGGGCAGCTGTCTACCAGCTCCATCTGGTACGCAGGCTGAGACCCTACCTGCCCGCGGACTGTCTCGCCAGAGTGGTGCATGCTCTAGTTATCTCCCGCTTGGACTACTGCAATGCGCTCTACGTGGGGCTACCTTTGAAGGTGACCTGGATACTACAACTAATCCAGAATGCGGCAGCTAGACTGGTGACTAGGAGTGGATGCCGAGACCATATAACATCGGTCCTGAGAGACCTACATTGGCTCCCAATACGTTTCTGAGCACAATTCAAAGTGTTGGTGCTGATCTTTAAAGCCCTAAACGGCCTTGGCCAGGATACCTGAAGGAGTGTCTACACCCCCATCATTCTGCCCGGACACTGAGGTCCAGCTCCGAGGGCCTTCTGGCTTGAGGGAACCAGGCAGAGGGCCTTCTTGGTAGTGGCGCCCGCCCTGTGGAATAAACAACTACCGTGGTACCTCAGATTAAGAGCTTAATTCATTTTGGAGTGCCGTTCTTAACCTGAAACTGTTCTTAACCTGAGGTACCACTTACCATATAAGACGCACCAGACCAGAAGACACACCTAGCTTTTGGAGGAGGAAAACAAGAAAAAAATATTCTGAATCTCATAAGCCAGAACAACAAGAGGGATCGCTGCAGCGAAAAGCAGCAATCCCTCTTGCTGTTCTGGCTGGTGATAGCTGCGCAGCCTGCATTCACTCCATAAGATGCACACACATTTCCCCTTACCTTTTAGGAGGGAAAAAGTGAGTCTTACAGAGCAAAAATATGGTAACTAATGGGGCCACCTGCTGCCGCTGCACCGCCGCCGTGTGATTTCTGTTCTCATCCTGAAGCAAAGTTCTTAACCCAAGGTAATATTTCTGGGTTAGCAGAGTCTGTAACCTGAAGCGTCTGTAACCCAAGGTACCACTGTACCTGACATTTAGAAGACATCTGAAGGCAGCCCTGTTTAGGGAAGTTTTTAATGTGTGACATTTTAATGTATTTTTAATCTTTATTGGAAGCCTCCCAGAGTGGTTGGGAAACCCAGCCAGATTGGCGGGACACAAATAATAAATTATTATTATTATTATTATTATTATTATTATAGGATGTGTGTGTCCAGGTCCTTTGGTGCACATAGTGGCAATCAATGTGTAGAGCTAAGGGCAATGCTTGAATTTCAGGGAGCCCTATGCTCTTTATTTTTTGTGGCAGCTCCCATAGCTGTCTTTAGAAACCTATAGACAAATTTAGTTAAAAACAAGAGTTGTCATGGAGCAGGGCTGCTACATTTCCACATACACCCTAATTCCATACATACACCTCATAATGGCTATGCTCTGCCTCTGTGGTCAAAGGCAGTAATACTTCTGGAATACCAGTTGCTGGAAAACTCAGGAGAGGGGAGTGCTGGACTAGTTGGGCCACGGGCCTGATCCTGCGAGCTCTTATTATGCTCTTCATTTGAGCACTGAGACTGGAACATAATCCCAGTCACCCTTTGTGTGTTGAGCCTACACACTTTTAGAATATCTAAGCAGGCATGAGGCAGACAAAATCCCTATGGCTAAAAGAACTGAAGGGGGAATGGGTGTTTTTAAAAAATTATTGCATTCTCCATATTATAGCTGAAAAAGGATTTGCTGATAAAAATCCAGGTCAAGAAACATAAGAGGCTGCTGTATCTGTGTGCCCTTTCTATGTACCTCAGATGCAGTGTGAAAGCAATGGAAGCTTATACCAGGTAAGGAAACAAAGTGTTTTATATAGAGCTCCTTTCCTCCGCCAACACTACTCCCCTGCTGCCAGGCTTATGGGGGGAAAAACTAGCACTTTAGAAACATCTCTGTGGAAATGCAGACCTTCCTGACCTCAGTCGTCTTCTGTAATCTATATAGGATACACTTTATTTCTTTCTACTGCTACCTTTTGTTCTTTTCTCTGATCCTATTGCACTTTTTAAAAAACACAATTTTGCCACCTTCCCCTAGCACTAGCCATTAGCATTTGCACCAGCCATTAGGGGTGGGTGGATGTGTGTATGGGAGCGGGATTCAGTTCAGTTCACCTTTAAAGGTGAACCTTTTTCATTCACACTTCCTCCAAAAAAGTGTGACGAAAAAACACAGCTATCTTTTTAAATTCACCCTTCTCCAAATTCGGCAGTGAAAAATACACATGCAACAATGCATATACAATAATGCATATACACAAGTGTGCATACACATTATTACTCAAAAGAACATTCAAACGTGTTAGATTACAGAAAAATGCTTTGCAAAAATGTGTGGATTGGGCAAAATTGCATAGAAAGAATGTGTACAAAATTGTCACTAAAATGCAGGTGAATTTTTCATAGGAACTTTTAAAAAAATTAACCTCAGTCTAATGTGGAAATGTGGAGAACTGATTGGAAAAACAAGACAGTGAAGAAAACCAAACCAAACAGACTGAAACCCCTCTCTAATCTTCCAACCCCAATCTGACTTAATCCAGAAGTTTTAAGATTACAATTCCCATCCTCCCTGGCAATTGGTTATGCTGGAAGGTTTCAGGTTGGGAAAGACTGACCTAAATTTTAACTCCCTCTCCTAACACTCCCTTGCCCCATGCCTATATTGACTTTAGGTGACATTTGTCCTCTTGCACAGCCACCATTCATTCCAACTGGAACAGCAATCACAGCCAAAACAAACCACACTGTATGATTCTCCCTTCTTTTGGCCTCTCTCCCTTGGCTTTCCACCAAGAAATATAATCCAGGAGGAGGAGGGGCTTTGTAAAATATGTTTAGGGGCCATAATTCAAACTTGGCCTTCATTGTAAACCTGCCGAGAGAGGCATGAAGCTTACTGATGGGTAAAATGAACAAGCTTATTTAATTTTGACTTTGCATTATCCATCAATTCAGAAGGCAAGAGATAGGCGCTGTGAATATTTTTATCACTTGGTCAAACCCACCTCAGTTTCCCCTCGAGGCTCCATCCTGCCCATAGCAGATGATTTACCTAGTGACATAGTATGAGTTGCAAGGGAGGCACTCTCTGGCTTCTAAGGGAAGATGGAGTCCTAAGCATCCCTCATTGACACACATCAGGCTGGCCTCAGGGCGACCTCACACATGCCAAAATAGCCGTTTGTTCAGCAGAGTGATTCCTCATGATTTAGTGAGTTCACTCAGAACATTACTGTACCTTTCATATCTGCAGCTCCATTGACTTCCTTGCTTGGAGCACTTTTGAATTTCCCTTCACTTCGCTGGGCCTGTTCTTGGCATTACGCTTCCTGTTCTTGCTCTTCATCGGAAGACTAATGGCTGCATTCAGACTTACCGTGATGAGCACCCCGAGGGAGCAAGGAGCGGCAGAGTGACTTGAGCACGCCAGGGATGCTTGCTGACAGCGCACAGCCAAACTATCTACTCCCTACTGCAGCATTTTGGGGACTCACAGCCACCTTAATGGAGCCTGATAAGTGTCATTATGTGTGTGTGTTGAAGAAGAACGACATGCTTGGCTTGTCTACGGAAAATGCTGCCAACTTCTTGTCTATACAAGATCTTGGTCTATACGTGCTTTCGTCTTCGGGCAGATGCCGTATTCTTCCTCAACTCTCAGGCCAAATAGAAACAATTTTGTTATGTTTTCCTAAAGGAGGGCTGTTACCCACCTGGAGTGAATGACAAAACAAGCCCAAGAAGAAGCCATCAAAGTTAACGAGGAGAGTCAAGGAAATGATAAATGGTATGCATGTTTCCTTTAATAGTGGAAGTCTTGCCTGAAGAAGGAGAATATAAATGCTAGCTAAACAAACATAAGCTGATAACAAGGCAAGGGGGATACAGAAAATGTCAAGTGTGTCAGCAAGTGGAAAGCACTGGATTTATAAAGTCCTTTGCTTGTTCAGGCACCACACCACACTGTCCAGTCCACCATGTAGGTCAGCTGCAATGTCCCACATAGATGCTTGGGAGTTTGGGGGAAGGAGCTGTATTATGCATAGTCTCAGGCACTGAGATTTGTTTATTTTTGCCTTCTTTCAAAACATAAGAACTTGTGTTACCCACATAAAACAGAGCAGCAGTAGTGAATACTACATTTAGCTACAGGACAGAGAACTGAAAGTCTTTATCTTTTTTCATTCTCTCTCTCTCTCTCTCTCTCTCTCTCTCTCCTTCCTTTCTTCCCTCCTTTTCCTTTCTTTCCTCCGCTGTTCCTTTTTAGATTAGATTTTAGAAGCATTTCTTTTATTTCGGTGAATTATAAATAAATCCATTATATTGGGTATGAACTTCTGTATATCTTTGCACCCGTATCAATAAATATAGTTTCAAAACAAACAGTAAATAAATCAGAGTGGCAGTAGGAAGAACTATTGCTTCCAAATTACTCTACACAATGAAGAAGAAAAAAATCACCTGTTCATAGTGGATGGAAGCTTATGGAATTATATGTGAAAAGACATTTATTTATTTGTTTATTGCATAGTTCACCCTTCATCATGTGGTCCCAGGACAGGTTACAAGTGTCTCAATACAATCAAACTGTGTTAAAAGGGAGAGAAATTCTGATACCCTCTTCCAGTGACAAAGGCTATGTGCAAGAATGTGTACCTTGACCTGACATTGAAATGTATACAATGCCAAAGCCAGATACACCTCTGAAGGAGGTCACCAAAAAAAGGACCCTTTCACATACTGCTGCCCTGTCAACTACAGCAGGGCCTTCCCTGCGAATCTCTACACCAAGGCAGCTTTCTATGTGGCAAGGGGTTCCTCCAGATATTTGGGGTCCATTGTGCACATTAAAGTAGGCTCAGAAGCACTCCAGCGACCAATTTTAAGAATTGGTGTAATATGTGCCCAGTCAAAGCAACTTGACCAGGACATTCTCCATCAGTTGCAGCTTCCAAACTTGTCTTCAAAAACAGCCCCACACAGAGTGCATTACAATAATTGGGTCTTGAACATTGAATACTACCAGAAAGAGCCAGACATTGCCAGAAATATGCATTAAACCAACTGGGCCTCAAGCAACAGTGCACTCCCAAGCTATAAGCCCAGGATCTCCAGGCAGGGGCGACAACTATAGAGAGTGTAAGGGGCTTCTGACTCCTCAATATTGGTGGTCAGGGGGCTGAGCCCCTCAATATTGAGGGAGCTGATATCCCCTGCCACTGCCAGGCAAGTGCTTGGATGGTGGGACACATGGACGGTGAAGATCGCCCTCCGCAGGCCCAACACCTCTCCTGCTGCCGCAAAGCGAATGCTCAGGAGCTGGGTGGTATGGGATGTACCACATGACACCCCCCCCCCATTTGGGGTTCAAGTCGGCACCCATCTTCAGGAGAGAGCCACCTTGTTCCAAACAGGTTGCCTACTCACTTCCTGGAGTCCACAACTCACAGCACAATAATTTTGTCTGTTTCAATTTCAGTTCATAGGCCCACACCCAGCCCATCACCACTCCCAGATAACACCTCACCCCAAAGCTTTTGATGATAATAAGCCTATCAGTGAGTATTTGTTATACTAGATAAATGGAATCTCCAAGCTCAGGGCCTATATGGGGAATGGGACAACAATGGGATCAGTCATTTCTTTCATTCCTTGCTTCTATGTTTGCAGGAAATCTCTGATTTAGGGATTATGGGATGGTCACAATAATATGAAGTGTACATTTGGGGTTATTAAATTGGTAGTGCTGAATAGTCTCTATCTGCAAAGGCACCAACCTTCCTGTTTTAGTGGAGATATATTCGCTTTCATTCCAGGAGGTCAGGCTACTGCAAAACATTGTTGAAGCTTTTGAGTTCAAACTGCCTTTTTCTGGCGTAATCCTGATTTCCAGCCAAAGTATATTGATCTGTGGTAGCTGAACCAATACAAGAACTCAGCTGTGCTTCCATATAAATACTGTGTGACATCCTGTATCTGGCTGTCTAGCTCAGCCTTTTTATCTGAAACTCTCCCACATGTTCCTTACTTCCAGCTGAGATCAGGCCAGAGCTGAATAAACCACCAGGGCTCCAAAGCGCAACCACTTTCTTGACCATAAGTAATTTCTATGACCTACTTCTGTTGCATCAAAAGCAGCTAGCAGCTAGTCGTGTCATACTTTCTCAGTTGCACTGAAGTTAAAAGTTGGCATTAGGATGCAACATAGGTACAAAGAACAAGACGTAGCTTTGTTTCAATGCTGTCCAGAGTTCTTGAAGCCATTTAAAGTTAGGTGGTCTAGTAGCAAGCTCAGAGGGTTGAAAACTGGTTGAAAAATAGGCTGTGGTTTGCTAATCTGACCTTTTTACCATCAGGTTTGATTGGGGCATTCTTCATATGGCTGACCTATGATATTTAACAATATTTTTCTTCAGATTAGTTACACATATAATGGTAAGTGCTGGGATGACTTAAACTTTTGCTTAATCAAAGGCTTGCACAAAATGTTTTGACTCCTAATTCCCATTTATTTCTCTTCCACTTTCTCTACAATGTGCTTGCCTCTCTTATGCCTATACGATAGAGGGTTACAGCCAGATCTCATACATGTTTATGAAGTAAGTCCTATTGTGTTCAGCTGAATTTACTCCCAAATAACTATGCAGAGAATTGCAACCTTTACCCACCTCACGGTTGCTTTCGGGAAAGGTATAGGAAAGGGAAATAAGTCAATGTTGCATGTACCAGCAATTGTAGCTAAATTTGCAAAAAAGACTACTGCTATTTGTTCCAATGTCTGCCAAACTGAGAGCAGCTGCTGGGGAACCAAATGAAAAATTGCTTCTTTACAATATAGCTGCAACTTCTGAGGACTGGGTGGAGTTATATGGTGACTTACTTTTCCTCAAAAGTGCTCCCTTCTGGAAAAAAGAAGTCGCCACAACATCAATCCACCCAGTCGTCAAGAGGAATAGCTCCCTTCACTCACTTAAACACATTACAGTGGAACCTCAGTTTTTGAGCATCTTGGAAGCCAAATGATTCGGAACCTAAACGCCGAAAACTCGGAAATAATTGCTTCTGTTTTCAAACGTGCCTTGGAAGTTGAACGGCTTCCGAGGTGCATTTCTCCATTTTTTCCAATGGATTTTGCCGACCACCCATTGATCCTCGGTTTTTGAACGTTTCGGAAGTCAAACAGTCTTCCGGAACGGATTACATTCGAAAACCGAGGTTCCACTGTACTTCCTTACAAACATGGACTTAGGTTTTAACCAAGTAAGTCTCAGTCTCTCTCTCTCTCTCTCTCTCTCTCTCTCTCTCTCATATCTATGCTGCCCATTTATGACTCCTTCTCAGACAGATGCAACATATCAGTCTACACCACCACAAACTCAGTGCAATATAAGGTTGCTTTTCATTTGAAACTCATTCAACACCATTTACTTCTCATGCACACTCACACAGAATCGTAGAATTGCAATGCAGGAATATGAAGATCAAACTTGCAACATTGGTGTCATGGCCACCTGCTCTAACCAACTGAGCTATCCATGTCTCCAGCCATTTAGAAAGATCGGAAAGGTGGGGCCATTTATACTCATGCATATTCAGAGATCAATTTAAATACTGTAAATTTGCTTATTGATTGATTGGATTGACTGGCTGCCCTTTATCTGCAGTGATCCCTCATTAGTATTACAGGCTCAGCTGCAGATAAATCATAGACAGCTAGGGAATGAATCACAGGCAAAGGCTTAGTTGCAGTGATTCCACCTAGCTTTCTCATTCATTTCTTTGGAGAGTTATACTTGGGTTCATTTTCAGTGAAAATGAAAAGATTTTACATATTCTGTTGCACAACCAGCCTTGCTATAATATAGAAGTAATCAAAGAATATGCAATTCTGACAAGTATTTAGTATTCATCTGAAATATTCAGTAGATGGTGTTGTATTCTTTTTATAAATCACATCTTTTTGAATGTCATATTCACGCTATTACAAAGGCTGTAATAGACCACAGCTTGCAGTTCACTCTCTCAACCTCCTGAAACTTTCCACAAGGGATGATTCTTTATTTATAATAGTAAGTCTCCAACCCATATGACTGGATAAGAGTTCATATTCAAGCTGATTTGAATTACTTTTTTTTAGTGGTATTCCTAGAGGGAAACGTACCACATTCTAATATGCTAGCAAAAATAGTAACTGATATGGCAGGTCATCCTCTTGCTAACTTAAAAATGAGTTGTGCTGGCTAAGATTTGCTGCATATAGAGTTATGTTTGTGGATGCATAAATAATAACTTCAAAAGGAGATTTTAAAGACATCTTCCTAGCCAGTTGTATAGTATTTTATTTTGACACTTGCTGTAATGAGTGTGCTACATAGATTGTGTACTGATTATTAGATAGGCAGCGTAGTGTAAATGTACATATAATATAGATAACAGGACACCGTTAAGTATAGTAATTCAACACACTGAAATTGTAAATACTTGTATGCATTACTATGTGTTTTAAATTTGATTGGTTGGTAACTTAATTCTACAGAGTTCTCTAGTAGTTCTCATGTGATTGGCTAATGTTGGTCTCATGGGAGGTATCTAATGAAGGAGAGACTCCATTTTATGTGAAGAAGGATGACTGTGTTTTGGAATACACTGTGGACACTGCCAAGTTGAATAGAGTGTTGGAGTTCTTCTTCTCTGCTTGAAAGAAAGAGAGCAAAGCTGCAGAAGAAGGTAAAAGTGGAAATATCTCATAGAAGTTGCAAGGCACGGCCTATTGCCCATACAGAAGACTGAGTACTGAGCTCTGGAAAGACAAGATAATACAGTTATTTGGAAGTTAGAAAAAGAAACTGTGAGCCCATGACTAAACATTATGAATTATTTAATTCATCTATATCTACAGGCTTCTGCAATATTTTGAATGTTCAAGTCTGGACATTGTTTTAATTTCCAAAGAACGGTGTCAGTTGTATATATGATTTGAGCTACTTAGCTGCGATTTCAACAGACACCCTATACCAGGCTTCCTCAACCTCAGCCTTCCAGATGTTTTGAGACTACAGTTCCCATCATCCCTGACCACTGGTCCGGCTAGCTAGGGATCATGGGAGTTGTAGGCCAAAAACATCTGGAGGGCCGAGGTTGAGGAAGCCCTATACCTTTTAGCCTAGGACTACTAGGACTAGGGATGCGGGTGGTGCTGTGGGTTAAACCACAGAGCCTAGGACTTGCCGATCAGAAGGTCGTCTCCCATTGCTCAGTCCCTGCTCCTGCCAACCTAGCAGTTTGAAAGCACGTCAAAGTGCAAGTAGATAAATAGGTACCGCTCCAGCGGGAAGGTAAACGGCATTGCTCTGGTTCACCAGAAGCGGCTTTGTCATGCTGGCCACATGACCCAGAAGCTGTCTGCGGACAAATGCCGGCTCCCTCGGCCTATAGAGTGAGATGAGCGCACAATCCCAGAGTCGGTCACGACTGGACCTAATGGTCAGCGGTACCTTTTTACAATTTTGAATATGCCAGGAGTTCAATCCCATTGAATTCAGTGGAACTTACTTCTAAGAAAAAATGCTGAAGGTTGAGTTGGAAGAGTTACACATAAATACTCAACATCGAATTGCATTTTTGAAAATGCCCAAGTGCTATCAACTTCCTAGCTTATTGAGGGGTAGAAATTGTGGGGTGTTGAAGCTATGGGAGCAGGTTATGTTTGTGTCTTATAGTTCTCTGACAGACGACCCTCCAACTCACAGAGAACAAGCAGAATGTTGATGGAGGCAGAGCTAGCACATCTATCCCTATAGCTCCCCTCCTATATTAATACAAATATCTAACGCCTGAAGAAGTCTTGTGGTACGTCAATATCATTAACCCCATATTGCAGATGGCGGCTGAGCTGAGAGAACAATTCCTGTCCTATGGAATTGGACACCTAGTGAGTTCATGGCTCAGATGACATTTGTTTTTGCATCTCGTGGCTCAATCATAACCAGTGTGCTCACACTTTTTCTGGCTGCACATACATATTAATAATTACTAGGGTGTAAACCTAGATGTATATTTTATCTCTCCCTCTCTCTTTAGAAGACTTCAAAGAGCAAGGCTAATGTGTGTTGGGTTCTGTTTTATTTCTGTACGATGTGCTGTGGGTATTACATATTATTGTAGCACTGAGTCATTCCAGGCTGAAACAATGATCTCTGGTTTTCTCAAGGTTCCCTTGAAGGACAGGAAGATAGCTCAGGGCATGGCTGCCAAGCTGAATCATCATCTGTTTGTACAACATGGCTGACAATTTTATATATGCTGGGCTGTTATAGATTCCCATAAAGATCGGGGGTGGGGAAAACATGATATATAAGGTAAAGATGGCCATGAATTCTGATCTGTGTTGCCTTTAATATGGCTTGTGTTTCAGCAGTATCTAAAAATGCAACATTTTTCTTGCATAACACTTTTCTCTTTATTTGAAACAAGGCAAACTTTTAACTAGAGCTAAAATATGTGAGGTGCTTGATTGGAACTGACTAGAGGCAGGAGGGATTAATGATGTGTAAGAACCCCAAAGACAGAATAGCTTCAAATAACTTTTATATTTTAGCATGTGAGGTCGGATTTGTATTAAAAGTAAATCTTCATTCCTTCTTTTGATTTTTATAGCAGTCTCAGCATTATTTTCTTCGTTTCCAAACATTAGCATTTATATTTTTTCTACTAATATATATATTTACTAAACTTAAAGCTTTAGGCATCAGGTGAAAACATTCCTCTTCTCCCAGGCCTTTGGCTAATTGAACAATCTATGATCTTAAAACTGGGGAGCTGTGAGGGGGGGGCAGTAGGGGGTTATTGGTTTGTTTGTCACTATGTTAATGTGTTTCTTTGTTTTTAGATTGTAAACTTCCCTGTGATCCTTGGATGAAGAATTGTAGAGTTGGCAGGGAGCCCAAGGGCCATCTAGTCCAACCCCCTGCAATGCAGGAATCTCAGCTCAAGCATCCATGACAGAAGGCCACCCAACCTCTGCTTAAATACCTCCAAGGAAGGAGAGTGTACAACCTCCCGAGGGGAAACCGTTCCACCGTCAAACCGCTCTTACTGTCAGAAAGTTCTTAGAATCATAGAATCATAGAGTTGGAAGAGTCCACAAGGGCCATCGAGTCCAAACCCCTGCCAAGCAGGAAACACCATCAGAGCATTCCTGACATATGGTTGTCAAGCCTCTGCTTAAAGACCTCCAAAGAAGGAGACTCCACCACACTCCTTGGCAGCAAATCCCACTGTCGAACAGCTCTTACTGTCAGGAAGTTCTTCCTAATGTTTAGGTGGAATCTTCTTTCTTGTAGTTTGGATCCATTGCTCCGTGTCCACTTCTCTGGAGCAGCAGAAAACAACCTTTCTCCCTCCTCTATGTGACATCCTTTTATATATTTGAACATGGCTATCATATCACCCCTTAACCTCCTCTTAACATCAGTTCTTTCTGATGTTTAGTCAGAATCTCCTTTCTTGTAATAATAATCACAGACTTATAAATAAAGCACAACCAATATGGACACTGGAAAAGCAGGTCAATGCAAACACAAGTACTGTTCATGCAAACTGCTTATTTAACAGTTTCTTCTGAACTTTGAGGAGAAAGAGCATTTTAGCAACTTACTTCTGAGAGAGAGAGAGAGAGAGAGAGAGAAATCAAGCACATGTGTTTGTGTTCCTTGATGCACTGAAGACCGAAACATGCTTTGAGACTGGGCTGTATCCAGCAGTATTGCTTAGTTACCACCTGTGAAATGGGGAGGGGGGGTTGGGGAATCTTCTGGAGCAGATTTGTAGTAGTAGCAGTAGTAGTAGTAGCATTATACTGCCCTTCATCTGAAGATCACAGAGTACCTCACAACATAAAAACACAAAATACATAATGAAACAAAAATAATAATACACAATAAAACAAAAACAAACCCATAACCCCCTTCCACAAACACATTTAAAAGGCTATAGAATCAGCCTTTTAAATGAATCGGAGTGGCCGCCGAGACCATATAACACCGGTCCTGAATGACCTACATTGGCTTCCAGTATGTTTCCGAACACAATTCAAAGTGTTGGTGCTGACCTTTAAAGCCCTAAATGGTCTCGGTCCAGTATATCTGAAGGAGCATCTCCACCCCCATCGTTCAGCCTGGACACTGAGGTCCAGCTCCAAGGGCCTTCTGGCATTTCCCTCACTGTGAGAAGCAAAGCTACAGGGAACCAGGCAGAAGGCCTTCTTGGTACTGGTGCCCGCCGTGTGGAACACCCTCCCATCAGATGTCAAAGAGATAAACAACTACCTGACATTTAGAAGACACCTGAAGGCCGCCCTGTTTAGGGAAGTTTTTAATATTTGATGTTTTAGCGTGTTTTTAATATTCTGTTGGGAGCCAGGCAGAGTGGTTGGGTAAACCCATTCAGATGGGCAGGGTATAAATAAAATTATTATTATTATTATTATTATTATTATTATTATTATTATTATTACTACTACTACTACTACTACTACTACTACCAAAGGCCTGGTTACAGAGAAAGATATGTAATGAAGGTGAGTGCTATAATGGCACTGAAGCGTCATTACTCTAGTGAGTACCTCACCCGTAAAGTGAAATAAAACTAAAACTTTGCCTTTCCGCTATGGTTTCAGTAATTATGCATGGATGTCACTCTGCTCTTATAGCTACAAATCAGTGAGACCATGAAAAGTGGCAGCCCTAAAAAGAAGTAACTTTTTAAAAGGTTTGCTTGATTGTGACCTTACCTGTGAATACACACTGCAACATTATTTTACTATATGAATACTGAGGAAGAAAAAAACTGTGTGTATGTCTTTATTGACAATTAGAAACTGGCTGCCAAAACACCCATAATCTTATGAAAATGTCACCCACTTAATCCTAATAGATATTCCCCTTGCTGTCGTTTCATTTGCTTTTGTGATTTATGGACCAGCCATTTGAGTAAACTGTGCTTTTGCCTCCACGTTATGACCCAGTGCTGGCTGGCAGCATATTTTTGCAATATTTAAACATCTCAAGCAGCAAAAGTTCCAGGTTCATTATTCAAAAGTTCCTGATAACCTTTCAGATAATTAGCAAGCATTCTGAATTTTGAGGGTGCTATCTGAAAGGTCAGTTGTGTTAATTAAAAATGCTGACTCGGACACCAAACTTTTACGAAAGTGCAATTAAGTAACCCGTCAAAAGCCATTAGAAGAAATAGTTAAAATAGGTTTGATGGAGCGACGGAGATTGCTGCTAATGTTTGCCATGGTAAAACACACTAACAGAAGCGGCTGATGTGAAGAAAGTCAGTAGATAAAGCTATCAGTTGTACGGAAAGTACACTGCTATTGCTAACACAAATGTGATGGGAGATGAGACCCATCCAGTCACCTGAGCTGGATTCTAGAATCTATTTCACAAGCGCACATCAAGGTGACAATTCAAAGAGAGAGACTCTGCCATAAGGCTTCGACATGATTACCCTTAATAGACAATCTTGGAGCAGCCAAGTTGGAAAGTTCCCACCAATTTACCAGAAGTAAAACCGCCAGACATAAATCCACTTCTCTCAGCAGGTGCTGCTAAATCCACAACCCTCAGTAGCCTTTGCAGGGGGGAAAATATACGTTGAGTTTCTTTTCCTTCACTTAGAGAAATGTGGATGGAAATTTCATTAGAATAAGTTTGGTTCTTGCTCGGGGAAGGTTGGAGGAGTGGGTGAGGGTCCAAGAATTCCACACAGAGGTAGAAGAACCATGGGGGGTGGGGAAGGAAACAAATGAACAGAACAGGAAAAAGGGCACTCACTGATAATTACTGTAGTTAATGCTTTCCTCAGTTCACTCATTCCTTGCCCATCCACTCATTCTATAAGCACAGCCATTGTAATTGTAAATAGGAATTTTCCCATTTTTAAAAATCAGCAGGTAGACATGGTAGTGGTCTTGGTTTCGATCTCTCCTTGTAAGATGTAGTCCCACGGTGGGAGAAATCTGCAGGCAAGAAAAAATAATTAAAAGTAAATACTTCTCTGTCTCTCTCAACTTCAGAAGCCTTTATTGCATTTTATTTGAGCTTGTCTTTTTCTGATTGATTTTTGTAGTGTGTCCAGTTCCTTCTACAGTATGTGGCAAATATAGCGTAGCAAATTTTAGCTTCTTAAATGATTTACTGCTTAGATGTAACCTGCTGAGACATGGGGACCAGGATCTCCATTTAGCATGGCTTCAAATGTCTTTAACCCCCAAAAAAACTTTGTCTTGAGATAAACTCCCATAGGTGATTCTGTAGAAGAATCTTTGTGTGGAAAGGGGGCAACTTTGATCAGTCTGGATCTGTATAACTAACAGATCTCTTTTACTAAGGAATCTAGACATGAAATATTACGGTATATGCATGGAGCAGAAAACAATTCATTATTGGACAGTAATAATGTAAACTGTCAGGAAATGCAACTTTCAGTAAAAGACCTGACAGGTTCCAACTTCCTCATGCTCTTATTGCCCTACTTTTGGCCTTAGAGAATGACTTTCTCATTCTGAAGATTTATAATGGCAGCCCAGTGCCCAAGAGGACTGGAAAACATAGAAAGTTGCCTTATACCAGATTGGACTTTTTTGTCAATCTAACCTTGTATTAGCCACTCCGAGTTGCAGTAGCTTTCCATCATCTCCGGCAGAGCTCTTTTTCATAAGAAGAACCCTGCAGGGAGAAACCCAAGGTCTAGCTAGTCCAGTATTTTGTTCTCACAATGGCCAACCAGATACCTATGGGAAGCCCACCAGCAACACACAATTTGTTACCTGCTCTTTTTGACTGGTAATGATAGAGATTGAACCTTGGGGCAAAGCATGCACTTTGACACCAAGCTGGGACCCTTGCCAGATAAAATCAATGCATACCTGCCACTGTTTTTTAAAAATAAAAAATATGGAGACTCTGACTGCAATTGTAAGTGTCCATACTAGGGGAGGCACATAGCGGGGGCTGAGATGGACCTCGTGTGAGATAGACCTTAGGAGGTTTGGGAATTGTCTGAAGAGGAAGCCATGGGTGCTGAGTCAGACCTAGAAACATTCTTGAACAGCCCCTTCCTCACAAGAGTCTTCTTTGCAGTGTGGTGCAGAGAGCCAGTGTGGTGTAGTGGTTAAGAGTGGTAGACTCGTAATCTGGGGAACCGGGTTCGTGTCTCTGCTCCTCCACATGCAGCTGCTGGGTGACCTTGGGCTAGTCACACTTCTTTGAAGTCTCTCAGCCCCACTCACCTCACAGAGTGTTTGTTGTGGGGGAGGAAGGGAAAAGAGATTGTTAGCCGCTTTGAGACTCCTTCGGGTAGTGATAAAGTTGGATATCAAATCCAAACTACTACTACTACTACTACTACTCTTCTTCTTCTTCTTCTTCTTCTTCTTCTTCTTCTTCTTCTTCTTCTTCTGCAACCTTCACCTGTCAGTGTGTTTCCACTCACATGGGAGCTGCCCAAGGACAAGTCTGGCTCTGATCTTCGCTTTCTGATGGTAAGTGCTGTTCGACAGACTACCTCAGAAGGTGATGGAGGTTTATAAACAGAGATTGGATGGCAATGTCAGGAATTCTCTAGTTGGGATTCCAGCTATGTAGGGGGTTGGACTAGAGTATTCTTTGGGTCCCTTCCAACTCTACAATTCTATGATTCCATGTTTCTATGCAACATACTGATTGGTTCACCCAATGAGATCCACAACAATACGTAGCAGTTTCGTTCTGAGGACCTTCCGTCTGAGCAGTTCTGCCAGAACAAGGCACAATAGGCAATTCTTCAGCCTGGGCTGCTTGGCGTAGGTGTGAACACATCTTTTGCTGCTGCCTGCTGTAATGAAAGTGTTTTTTTGTGGGGCATTTTTGGAGTGTTGTATAAACAGCTATTTATAATAAGTGTATATGATAAGCAGAAGGCAGTGCACATCTGCACATATTTTTCTGTAACGTTCAAAAATATTGCCAAAAGTCTGTTCAGCACCATCTCGCTGCTATAAAATAAAGGAACAGCTTTATACAACTTCGAGTGGAACTTCCAAGCAATATAATATAGTGCTACAGCATCTGCTTTTCCTGTTATATTTCCTCAGGGATTGAATGTCAAATTCCAGCACAGAGTGTGTATGTGGCTACTATTGAATTTAATGGCAATCCTACACTAGTATTAGAGTGCAGTTTTGCTAATACCACATTTTATTGCAAACAATTCCTCATAGTAGACTTAAGGAAGAATGAAAATGTTACTTAATTTATCATGGGGAAACGAAGAATCATGACACAAAGATTATTTGTAAAGGATTCCCCACAGTGAAAATTTCTGAGGGAGTTACAGTGCAGGGTCACTATTCAGAAATTTTCCAGAGGGACATCTATAAGGTGAAGGTCAGAAATAGGTAGGATTTTAAGATTAAGAGAGTATGATTGGATGTTGCTTCACATACCCTTAAGGGGAGAGTAAGAATCAATACTGGAGCATGGGATGGGGATAGATGAAGTGAAGATGGGAGGTTGGAGCAACACTTCACAAACTTCTGACCTTGTAGAAATTCCCCAGGCTTAGGCTCCAATGCAAACATAGCTTATCTTTTCGATTCATCCTGCCATTTCCATGTCCTCACAGTTTAAGCCTACGCTACGGAATCAAAGGATGATTCTGTCAATTTCTGTAAACGTCCATCAATGTAATATCACTCCATTGGTTCAGCGTTCATAAAAGAGTCAATAAGTATCTCATATTTATTGAGATGTCGAGGGCAGAAGACTCTCATGTCCATGGCAGGGCAGCAAGGTTTTCCGTCTTTCAAGAAACACATCGCTCTAGTGCAGAGAGCATCTCAAGCAGTTTCATTTAAGTAATCAATACATTTCTATATTTATAAGCCTAATCAAGGCACATCTGCTTTCATGCTAAAGTGCAGCTCAATAAAAGAGAAACATAATCAAAATTATTAACTTTCATACATTGATTTTCTTTGTTCTGCTTGTTACACAGGCAGACATTGAAAATAATTAAAATTTTCCTTTTTATAACTTCAGCTTGACACAAAATCATTTCTTCAGAACTTACTATAAACACGGATACTCTTCAGATTGGCTATGAGGATTCCTGGGACATTTATTTTGGAATGTTTCCCCATCCTTGGGTTGGATGAATCAGTCTTTTCGAAGTTCAGGTCATTTTCTCATGCATGTGCTCTCAAAAGTTTTCCATTCTGTTTCCACAGTAACCTGTATTTAAGAAACACAATAGCAAAATCCACACACAAACATACACTCATAGTAACTGTAATGGTTCTAGGGGTTGCTCGTGCGTAAGCTTGTCCCAACGTCTGGCTGGGTTGCCTGAGTGAACCTTTCCTGTCCAGGCAGCCACTCTCCCGTGACCGTCTCAATCTCTGGCAGAATCCGTCAGTGGGCGTTTCTTAAACTTCTTCCAACAAAGAAGTTCTTTGACACCCAGTCTCCGCCTACTCTCCCTGCGCGGAAGCCTTCTGCGCAAGGAGCGCGTGGGCAGCGGAGGACCCCTTCTCTCCCCGCTGGTCCCAGGCAAGGAGTCATGGGATCGCCTCGCCGATTCCCCCATCTCCCCCCCCCCTTCTCCACTGGAGCTACGCTGATTCTCTCCCCCAGAAGATGGGCTGTCTCTCCCACTCCCGGGACGCTCTCTGGGATCCCTTCGGAGCTTGCTCTATCCCTCGGACACTGATGGCAGTTCCCTGACAGTAACATTCATATTTGCACTTTTAAATATGTGTGTGTGTGTATGTGTATCAAATTAGATATCTTGAAACTCATTTTGATGCATTATTTTGAGCTGTGAACTATGTCACAACTTTCAGAGGCGCAAATGCTAAGATTTAGTTTGATTTTTATTTTATTGTGTTGTATTTGTATCAGTATGTTTGGGTTGCATTTAAATGTGTATTGTTTGTGAGCTGCCTTGGGGGCATTTTTTGGCCAAAATGTGGCATATAAATAAATACTAATATAACATAACATAACATAGAAGGATGGTAAGAGAAGCAGGCGAGCACATTGAGGTGCCCTAGGAAGTAAGGGGCTTATTCTTAGTCCAGTACCTCTGGGCTGTGTGACCTGTGGGGCTGGAGATGGAATGTATTTGGGGTTGCCTAGTGTCGCCCACCAGGAATTTTGTGGCCTTGGGCTGGGTCAGGAAGTCTCTTTGCTCATTGTAAGTGTGGGGCTTGGGGTTATGATCAGGCCATGACTTTGCCCTGATCAAGATGGCTCACCAAAGTTCTGTTGTGTTAAGTTACTCCTGTATAGTACTTACCTTCTGTTGAGATCTGTACTGAGTAAAATGTCATCCTATTTCAACTCCACACATTTGTGTTTTTTATTATTATTTGCCTACCCCAGTCACATGCGCATGTGTGAACGCACCCTGTAGTTTGATCTGTGGCTGACATGCCCCAAGTTCATGATTCCTTTAGGATCCTGACATTTTATGGGTAAATCACTTCAGCTTTTTGAACCTTATTTTTTCACATCCTCAAAGGAATTATTTACATAGTTTTTAAAAAAATTATTACGAGCTCCAAAGATGCTGATATTTTGGTGGCCGTGTTATATGAACTTAACTCCAAATACCTAACCGCCATAGGCCATAGTCTTTGCTATATGACCTCTGAATGACTTTAACAAACAAAAATTTGGGCTTTTCACTTTGAAGATCTGAGGCAAGCGTAGACAAAACTTTTTAATGGATTCTTTTTAAAATAAAGAATCTCGTAAGATTCTGCTCTTAATAGGCAGTCTCCTGTTTTGCATATTCCCTAGAGTACAGAGCCCATTTCCATTCCAACTGTAATAGGAGAGTATATCTATTCAATAGCCAATTTTTGTTGGTCCCTTGAGCAGTTGCTTGAGACAGATTCTGCAACATATTTTAGCATCCAAAACTCAAGTCTTTACTGTTCAACTTTCTGGTTATGCAAAACAATTAGTGGAATGACTGCACCCACATTGGGTTTTAGGATTTTACCCTGGAGAGTGATACAGATTCCAAGATTCCATTATCTGACTCTCTGGGATATTTTAAATAAAAATACAAACAAGGATGTTTTCACAAAACCTGTTTATATGTTACTTCTCGTTTGATTAAACCAGGCAAAGCCAACAGAGTTAACTGAGTTACGGAGGTGTTCCTATCGCTTTAAACACCATACCACCCAACTTTCTTGCTTTGAGTGGGACAACCCGGATTCACAGAAGCCATCCCAGCTTCTGTTTGAAATCCCAGATATGCCGTTTCTGCTGCCTCTCTTCCGCCTCTGCCTCTCCTCTGCCTCCGTCGCATCCTCTGCCACCCCAGTACTCCTGGAAATGGGTGCAGCACATCTGGGTGCAAACACTTCCTGACCCAAAAAGTAGTGCCTTCAGAGCAGACTTACAGTGGTATCTTGGTTCTCAAACTTAATCCGTTCTTAGTCCGTTCCAAAACCAAAGCATGCTTTCCCACAGAAAGTAATGCAAAACAGATTAATCCCTTCCTGACTAAAATAGCAATTTAACCCCTAAAATAGCAATTTAACCTGAATTTTATTATCTAACGAGACCACTGATCCATAAAATGAAGGCAATAAACAATGTACTGCAGTCACACAATCAATCAATCAGCAGCTGAACTGGGTTCCACACAGTCACAAAAACAAAACAAAAAGAGCCACAAAAACAAAAATGCAAAATAAATAGCAAAAACAGACAGACCTCAGCGTAACACTCAAAACGAAAGTGTGGCATTCAAACCAGAAGTGTAACACTCAAAATGGAAGTGTGGCACTCAAAATGGGAGCATAACACTCAAAACAGAGCACGTTTGGCTTCCAAAAATGATTTGCAAACCGGAACACTTACTTCTAGGTTTGCAGTGTTTGGGTTCCAAGTTATTTGAGCACCAAGGCGTTTGAGAACCAAGGTACCGCTGTATTCTGCTAGAGTTTGTGCCTCAATGCTTCTCCATTGCTAGCGCATCATTGATGTCCTGAGGGCTGATAGCTCAACAAAGGCAGAGCAAAAAATTGTGGTATAACATTTATGGTATAACAAGTTAAGGGATTTCTGCAGGAAGTTACAGGTTATGCACTGACTGCAGATGAAGCAGGGTGACTACACAAAAACTTTTGCAGGTGCAAGCAGTATTGAATTTGGGACCAGCCTGATAGCATCATAAACACAAATCATCATGAATATGCAATAAAAAGGTCTGGGTGTGAGGGCTTGTGTATGTTCCCCACATGATGTAGAAGCCTGGAAGAGGCCATAGGAGTGAAGGTTTCACATATGGTTTAGTTATTTTTGTTCAGATAATTTACATTAGGACCTCAGAGCTGCAGCAGACCAGTAAATAAATTCTTGTTGCAGTCATCATTCTGGGTGTTGGGTGTTGTGTATGGGGGTGGGGAGTGTTTCGTTTTTTAAAAGGAGCTTTCTGAAGTGCCAGCTTCTTTTTTCTGGCAGTTTCACATCTGAAGATCTAGTTCTTTATTTTAAGTACAACACACAGCAAATAGTGCAGAAATGTTTACATCTGCTTTTTATCAGGAAAGGGTTTGTCAGACCATGGAGAGACATCAGCGTGTCACATTTATTTCGCACCAGCTTTTGCTAATCTTTCTCCCTTGCCCCACACAGTTCCAGATAGAGTGCAAATAGAGACCAAGGCGCCATATGCCCGAGTAAATAGACTATAAATAAATATATGGTGAGTCTTGAAAGATGGTCTAATTTGACCATTGATAGTGAAAATAGCAAGTGTTTGTGCTACTCCTGAGGAAGGGAAAAGATTTTGCCATCATTTGTGTCATGCTATGGGAGTAACCATATGCAAATATAAAGGTAAAGGTAAAGGGACCCCTGACCATTAGGTCCAGTCGCGGACGACTCTGGGGTTGTGACACTCATCTCGCTTTATTGGCCGAGGGAGCCGGCGTACAGCTTCCAGGTCATGTGGCCAGCATGACTAAGCCGCCTGTGGTGAACCAGAGCAGCGCATGGAAACGCCGCTTACCTTCCCGCCGGAGCGGTACCTATTTATCTACTTGCACTTTGACGTGCTTTCGAACTGCTAGGTTGGCAGAAGCAGGGACCGAGTAACGGGAGTTCACCCTGTTGTGGGGATTTGAACCTCTGACCTTCTGATCGGCAAGCCCTAGGCTCTGTGGTTTAACCCACAGCACCACCTGCCTCCCATATACAAATATACTTGTCCTCAAATTATATGCAAATATACTTGTCCTCAAATTATACATAAATCCTATACATACTATTTATGTGATTTTGCTTACTATTCTTTTTTTTTTTACCATCTTGATATTTTATTAAGGATTTTCTTGTTTTACAGAAGTAAGTGTAATGCCTCGTTTGTCCCCCCCCCCCCATGTAACATTTTTACAAATCCGTTTCATTTGTTGAGGCATTAGGGGGAGAAGAAAAAAGAAAAAGAAAAAAGAAAGGGGGGGTGGAGAGAGGGAAGATGGATGGGGGTGGGGTTGGGTGGCGGTGTTTCTATTATGTTTAATGTATGTAGAGTTTGGTGTCAGCGTTGCTTGTGTTGCTTGTGTCACTTGGGTTCTTTTGGTGGTGAGAGAGGTTGGGGTTGGCCTAGGGTGTGATTGTTTGCTTGTGATTGGCTGTGGTGATCTTTGTTTTTGTGTGTGAGTGAGGTGGGTGGGTGTTTTGGATCAGGTTAGCCATATTGATTTGTATGCTGTTGGTGGATTATTGTCATTGTCCTGTTGGGCTGTGTACTACTCTTGTATCCATCTTTTATCTATTGAGCTCCAGGCAGAATACATGTTTCTCCTCACTAGTAAAGGTAAAGGTACCCCTGCCCGTACGGGCCAGTCTTGACAGACTCTAGGGTTGTGCGCCCATCTCACTCAAAGAGGCCGGGGGCCAGCGCTGTCCGAAGACACTTCCGGGTTACGTGGCCAGCATGACATTGCTGCTCTGGCGAGCCAGAGCCGCACACGGAAACGCCGTTTACCTTCCCGCTAGTAAGCGGTCCCTATTTATCTACTTGCACCCGAGAGTGCTTTCGAACTGCTAGGTTGACAGGCACTGGGACCGAACAGCGGGAGCGCACCCCGCCGCGGGGATTCGAACCGCCGACCTTTCGATCGGCAAGCCCTAGGCGCTGAGGCTTTAACCCACAGCGCCACCCGCGTCCCTTGGTTTCTCCTCACTACTTCCACTTTATTCTTATAAGAGCCCTGTGAAGTAAGCTAAGCTAAAAAGATAGTGATGGACCCAAGGTAGCCCAGTGGGCTTTGAGAGGATTTGAACTTCCCAGTCCCCCACACTAGTCATTATATCACACTGGCTATAACCTGGGAGTAAGTTCCATTGAGCAAAATGAGACTTATTTTTGAGTAGACAAGTATAGCACTGTAATGTTTCCTGAAACTTGTGATGCTAGGTTGTACCTTGGTTTTCGAACTGCTTAGTTCCCAAACGTTTTGGCTCTCGAATGTCGCAAACTTGGAAGTGACTGTTCCAGTTTGCGAACTATTTTTGGAAGCCAAACTTCCAACGGGGCTTCCGCGGCTTCTGATTGGCTGCTGGAGCTTCCTGCAGCCGATCAGAAGCCGCAATTTGGTTTCTGAATGTTTGGAAGTTGAATGGACTTCCGGAACGGATTCCATTTGACTTCCAAGGTACAACTGTACTTAAAAACAATATACAAATACTTTCCCTCAATAGCATTGTGGATATTATTAAAAGAGATGCAACGGTTACTTATTTCAGTGTGATCTCACTGACTATAATGAATTAACTGTGGACTAAATGGTTTCTGGCTAAAATATTGCCTACTTGAGAGGAAATGGCGGTGTGGAGTGTTTGTGACTATCGACCACCCTCTTTCCCAGCCTTCAGATTTTGCATATTGTTTTTAGTGATGTTGGAAACGTTTGTGCAAGGATTCAAAACTGGCAAATGCAGTTCATGACATGACGGTGCAAACCTCAGAAACATACGTCCTCCCATCCATTGATTTCAGTTATGAAGACAAATAAGAATCCTTTAAGAACACATAAGAATAGCCTGCTGAATCATGCTGGTGGTCTATCTATAGTCCCCTTACAGTGACAAACCAGATGACTGGATGAAACCTACAAGCAAGACCCAAGCGCAAGGGCACACTTCCCTCCTTTGGTTTCTAGCCACTAGCATTCAGAAGTATTATTGCCTCCAGCCATGAAGGATTCGCACAGAAAACAAAGCACGAGCGAGCTTGACACCTGTTCCCTGAAGTCTCAGAATTTCTGTAAAAACCTCTTTGAGATATATCTCTTTTGTGGAAGTGAAGCAGAAACAGAGGAGTTGTATATCAGCCGGGTCAGAAATACTATGCATTGAAATGGGTGTGTGTTTATTTTATAACTTAGGTGGGAAAATAGAGCTATTTAGCATGGGTACTTTCCCTAAGCTTTCAATGAAGGGTAGGTTTGAAGACCAGGGCTGCAATCCTATTCCTGTTTGGCTAGTCTCTTTGAAATAGACGGAGTTTAACATATGAGTAGTTGTGCATAGGATTGCGTTGTGAATAAATAAAATTATGCCTAGCATTTGACTCAGCAAACTCCAGGTTTACCCTTCCTGAAAGCAATATGAGAAAGAGTGTTCCAGCTAAGTAATAAAGTAATGGAATCCATAACTCCAGTAGACATTGAGGCTGTCACTTGCCTACCTAACTATATAATGTCTTTTCTTTTCTTACAGATGAGCATTAATGATCCTTGAAGTTAGTCAAAAGGCAGCTTGTATTCAAAGGTATTTGTCTCTTTTTCTCATAACAGCTTCATTAAACAAGGTAGCGTAGGTATAAGTTTCTGTTTATGTGATGTTAATTAACCATTGACTTGAATCTGGATATTTATTAGTTTGCTAACCTTTTCTTGAGCAGTACCATTAAATCCCTTCATACTGTTGTCTGGAGATAAAAAAAATGGGCAGATTAAAATGTTTTCCACTACATTTAGTTTAGCGCTTGAAGGTTAATGTCTAGTTTCTGTAAGAATAGAATTTCCTTCTGTGCTTAAATGGGTGGCAGTTTCCTAATACTTTGCAACTGCCGCATAAATATATAGGCATTCCCATATTGCACTTAATTTGGCTTCAGGCTTCTTCAAAGACCATTTGCTTCAGGTAAATATTTGTCCGATAACATCCTACACAATATATTTCACATAGTCTACATGTTTGAGGATGATAATTCACATTTAAGTAAAGAAATCTGAAAATATATTCATGACAGGTTTGTCTGCTATGGTCCAGATCCTAAATACGTAAGAGGGGAAAGTTGATTTTGCCTCCCAGAGCACTTTTATTTCTCTTCCCTGATGGTCAACTAAAATGCAAGTATATAAAGTAAGTCAAATTTATCACTAATGGCTCATTTTGTTTTTCTAGCGATTGGCTGGCAAGTTTGTGTATCACCAACAAATCTGGTTCCTCACTGAATTTCAAAGAAAGTGTACTTTCTCAATTTTGAAAAATTGCAGCTGATGGAAAACACTAAGTGAAATGTTAAAAATGGGAAGTTCAAGGTCATGTGATATGGTTTGTTGCCCTCCATCTTGCAATGCTGACTCTAGAGACATATACTGTATTGGCAATGCCATAGGTGTTGCCTGTTTTGCTTGTAAATTAAACTTAAGATACTGGCAGTGATCCAATTTTAAAGTAGAACTCATCGAATCCAACTGAAGCTAGGCAGCTCAACTCTTGATCATTTAAGCATCCCTAGCAAACGAGCACATACATGGCAAATAAAGCTGGGAAAGGCATCTCAGTGGTAGATCATCAGCTTTGGTGCAGAAGGTTCCAAGATCAATCTCTGGCATCCCCAAACAGGGCTGATAAATGTTCCCTGTCTGAAAACCTACAAAGCCTTCTGTTTCACTCTTGAAGGGCCAAAAACACCATCAGTGTGGATGAAGTTCACCATCAACACTGATTGCTTGCAGGTTCTACCAGATGACATATCTGGTGCAGTGCAACCTCTTTCTTCCTTTCCTGAAAGAGAATAAAATAAGATGCTGTGGTACCTTGGTTCTCAAATGCCTTGGTACTCAAACAACTTGGAACCCAAACATTGCAAACCCAGAAGTAAGTGTTCCAGTTTGCGAACTTTTTTCGGAAGCTGAACGTGCTCTGTTTTGAGTGTTACGCTTCCGTTTTGAGTGCCACACTTCCGATTTGAGTGTTACGTTGTGGGAAAGCACTCCTTGGATTTGGAACACTTTGGTTTTGGAACGGACTTCCGGAACAGATTAAGTTTCAGAACCAAGGTACCACTGTAATGTATACGTACAAAACAAACAAACATACACAAAATACCCTGAACTATAATGTAACTTAGCACATTTTAGTTCCTGATCTTGACATTTGAGCTGAAATGTTTCCTTTTGAAACTGAACTTTTTGCTTTAATTTTGAAATCTGTCTCTTGACTGCTGCTGGAAAACTTTTTGAAAGGGGAAATATTTGAATGCCGACTAGAAAATGTGTGAAGCATTGTTGCACACCCAGAAAATATTTGGGAAGTTGTTGCCGCCAAACCTTAGAGAGATGATGGTTCTGAGGAGAATTGGTGAGAGGTGGAGATTCCTTTCAGAGTTGACTGCACATCAAATGGGAATTGTCACAATGTCTTCTTTGGTGATCAAGAGTGCAACTTTCCAAATGTTGCCAAATTCATTCTGGCGGCAGCCCATTTACAGAAGGATTCAAAGAAAGGGCAGCTTCCAAGCAACTGAAGCTAAGCCAGACTAGATGCTAAACCACTTTTGTTAGCCCTTCTTTAGCATAAACAAATTGCAGCCCCACATAATGACTCCAGATTAAAGTTAAACTGGATACAGATGCTTTTAAACAATTAGATGCTGTGCTGGCTCTATACTTCTGGAACAGAAAAAGCTAATGACAAAGATATTTTAAAATTTCATGTAGTGCCATTGTATGAAACAGTATTACTGCACGTCTTCTTTTTTCTTATTTATCATGAAATACTCATTTATTTTTCATTCTTTCCATCCTTATTTTTTTGTTTTGTTTCTATCTTTGCAATTTTTCATTCACACAGAACAGAAGTGGGGCTGAGGGCCACAGTTGCATACAGGTAACCTCCCAGGAGCTGCAACCCAACTGTGGACAGGTCCAGAGGCAAAGTGAGTGAAGCAATAGATGTGGCTCTTATCTTTGTATAGTTGGCTACATTCTAGCCATGCAAAAGTCAGCAGTTTTTACACAAACACTCTTGCTCACCTGCCCATCTTCCATCCAGACAAGTACAAGGCATCATCACAGTTCAATGGCACATTCCAGGTGGGCAAAAGAATTAAAGGAAGCTGTAGAGTAGGGCTGGTCAGAGGTTTGGCCTGGAAAGATTTCCAAGGACCATATAGAGAGGACTAGACAGCCACATACAACATCCATTTGGAGGTTCTACCATCTCTGATACAGACCTGGGAGTGAAAGGATCTGCCTGAGTTTATGTGCACTCATCAGAACATCTCCAGGGACTCCTGGGATCTCTACACATGTTGTGACTAAGTCATGTAGACTGATGAAACAGGCTTTTACCATCGTGCCACCCATCAGCTAAAAGTTGCTATTAGAGCTGCTTACCATGCAATTGGGATGCGGGTGGCGCTGTGGGTAAAAGCCTCAGCGCCTAGGGCTTGCCGATTGAAAGGTCGGCGGTTCGAATCCCCATGGCAGGGTGCGCTCCCATTGTTCGGTCCTAGCGCCTGCCAACCTAGCAGTTCGAAAGCACCCCCGGGTGCAAGTAGATAAATAGGGACCGCTTACTGGCGGGAAGGTAAATGGCATTTCCGTGTGCTGGGCTGGCTCGCCAGATGCAGCTTTGTCACGCAGGCCACGTGACCCGGAAGTGTCTCTGGACAGCGCTGGCCCTCGGCCTCTTGAGTGAGATGGGCGCACAACCCTAGAGTCTGTCAAGGCTGGCCCGTACGGTCAGGGGTACCTTTACCTTTACCATGCAATTGCATAGAATCAGAGTTGGAAGTGATGCTACAAGTTAACTAATTTAATGCTTTGCTTTGAGGTTGTAGGGGAAATGATGTTTTGTGGGCTTCTGCTTTGCCAAACAGTAGGAGTCAAAGCAATTACATTTAATTTAACTCTATTGGCTTTGCCCCCAGTGTAGTCAGATATCATATCCCATCCAGTTTTTCCCTAATAGCATCAAAGCCATCCTCCCCTCCCAAGTCTCTCTAATATTCCAATATCCGTAAGGAACTTGTTTTATTTTACTGAACTGTATTCATTTGGGGATGTTTCCCCTTAAATTACTTTCCTGCAATTTAATTCATGGCTTATTGTCATTTACTATATATCCTCAAGGAATTTGATCTGCCATCGTTTTCTCTGTTTGGTGACATCCTTTCAGCTATCTGAAAACTCTCATCATATTCCCTCCCTAATTTCTTTCATCTGGCAAAAGTAACAAATTCATTCAAACGTTCTGTGTGTGACATGCTTTTTGAACCTTGAACCACCTCTGTATTTTCTCTCTCCATCCTTTCCCATTTTTCATCACTCTTCCCAAGTTATGGTGTCCAGAAATGAGCACACTGCTCCAGTGATATCCTAGCTAAGGTAAAGGGACCCCTGACCATTAGGTCCAGTCATGACTGACTCTGGGGTTGCGGTGCTCATCTCGCTTTATTGGCCGAGGGAGCCGGCGTACAGCTTCCGGGTCATGTGGCCACCATGAATAAGCCACTTCTGGTGAACCAGAGCAGTGCACGGAAACACCGTTTACCTTCCCGCTGGAGCGGTACCTATTTATCTACTTGCACTCTGATGTGCTTTCGAACTGCTAGGTTGGCAGGAAGTGATATCCTAGTTAGGATCAATAGGCCACTACTGTTATTTCGAAGTTCTTGGATATGTCTTTCTACCAGAACAGAATTGTTGTTGTTTTTTTGGTCTGTGATATACAATAGTCATGCAAGTGATATACAATAGTCATGCAAATGTAATATATGGCATTCTGAAAATAAGTATGTGAATGGTGATGCTGAAAGTAACTGTGGTTGTTGCAAGGGGAGGTGGTTAAGATAGGCTGCAAGAATTTCCTGCAGCTATGCCATGTCTACTCTAAAGACATACATTAGAAATTATTTTTCATAACCAACATATGTAATTCACAGGCCAGTTGTCACAACCAACTCCTTAAAACTACATCAATATTGATGATGCAATCCAAAAGAATTCAAGTTACGGTTATATTTTTCAATCCTGTAGCTGAAGCTACTTCTTAGTTCTGCACTTACAAAGTATGCAATGGGAGCCCAGTTTCCCAGGAAAGCCAAACGAGGTCGTGTAGCTATGAGGAGCCACACATTGTATATATTAGGGGCTGTGACATTTTTGTATGCATTATTCGGAAAACTATACTACAAAATTCAGAAGTGTAAATTTCAAAGAATAGCTGGTTCATGTATTGTTTTGAAAAGCGCGAATCAGGTAGGGCTCACACCAAAATTCAAATCAAATTGCATTTCCTGCCAAAGAGTCACTGAAAATGCTCTCTACTTGCATAAAGCACCAAAATGTGCCTGTATGATTTTTGGCCCTCTATTCCTAGAAAGCTTCTGTGCAGTTACCAGTTTTTGACAGTTAATGTTCAGTGATGGCATCCTCATGCCTTCATAATCTACTAGGAATGAAACCTGAGAAATAATGCACCTTATATTTCTGCAGAAGTGGGCCAGTCTGCAATGAGAGTGCCCACAATAACATTGACAGCATCAGAAACTAGATTGAGGGAAAATACACAGAGAGTGAAATAACTGCTAGACTGTATCATCATGTGCCCATTGTGCAGATCAACCCACATATATTTTGCCAACTCATTTTGCTTGTGTTATGGTAGCTCAGTGAATGTAGATCTCAGTGTTTGGTTAAAACAGCCTTCCCCAACATTCTCCAGATGTTCATAGCTGGAGGGCAACATAGCTGGCGCTGGTGAGAGTTGTTATCCAAAGCATCTAGAGGGCACTAGTTAGGGGAAGCTAGGCTAAGCAATCGCATGACCTCATAACTGGCTCTCACAAATTCATTCAACCCATAGTCTCAAAATATCACTGTTGATAATAAGGTGCTGGTCCATGCAATACTCTACCCCCAACCACCCAACTGCATTTCCTTTTGACCAAGTTTTCTCCTGGTGAAGTGGCCATGTTATTTCCACCACATGCCCCAGCAGAGTGAATCTGAGCCTGCCATCACAAACCTTTCAAAACGTATGCTGAGGGAGGACATGCTTGGCTGTGAAGCGCATGACAAAAGCCTCAGGTGGTCATTTCAGCAAGAGTAACATGTAGGCAAAAGATCAATGAGGTTAGAAGAAAATTAATAACTTGTCATGGTCAAAGCAGTTCTGAGCATGTTTTGAGGGAAGAAGAAGAAAAAAAGGACAATTCTTGGTTGTGTCCTTTGTTTGATCTTTCAAATACCATGTCATGACCCCATAATGAGAGTTGGATTGAAAGCACATGATAAAGTTCTACTGTTGGAGATAAGCAGGTCTGGCCCCCTAAATTGCCTAGATAGGAAATTGCCTGGGGAGTTTATGCTTCAGGGTAATGCATACATATGCACGCACAAACGCAAAATCCTTGTGCAAAGCAGATAATCGTTGACAATCCCTTTGTATTCTCAGTCACTAAATGCCCTGATATTTGCTTCAGATTCCTCTTTGTCAAGGGAGAGTTTGCAGCACCCTGAGACCAGCAGTAAAGAAATGAAAGATTACGAAATCAGAGGACTGAAAATCTTTGGTGTAGTGCATTTCCCATTTATGTGCTCCGAAAGTCATTGTCACTCATAGCGATTCTTTTACTCTGACAGCAGTTGGCCAGTGGCAGACCAGCCACCATCCTATTTCCCTTGTTTGTCAGTAAAAGCTTGCCCCCCCCCCCCCGACAGACCATGAAATATTCATATTTGGTAGATCAGGCTGCTCCTTGCTGTCAAATGGATGATTGTCAGCCTCGAAGGCAGCTGTACATGCAAATTAATCACCCTGGATTCTTTCTTCCTCCCCCCCCCCCCATCAACACCAGATACATCCCTCTGGAAGGTATTTTATTTGAAAAATGCTGTTTATTATTTTTCATTCCACCTCAATAAAAAGTCTTATAGGCGCTAGACGACTCACACACACACCCCCGCCCACTCTTATGACATTTCCTCTCATCGTGTGGCATCAGATATGTTAAGAAATAAGGAAAGCTTGAAAAAGGCTGTACTGAAAGGAAAGAAAATAAAGCCTAGATGTGACTGGGGCTCATCCAGTCTTCAAGATATCAGCATTGCTGAAGGGCTGTCTCTAATATGGAACCTTTGCTGATAAATGTTGCTAGTGGAAATGGTAATATTAGGCACTATATATTTTGACTGGGCACTGTAGTTTGGTAAGGGGTGCTAGAAATTGCAATTCTGTGGGCAGTAAACTGCAGTGCCCAGAATTCTTTGAGGGGAAAGATGTGTTTCAAATGTGCTTTAAAGGTATAGCGATCTGGGTATAAAAGTGGTTAAATTTAAAGATTTAAAGATTTAAGATTGCAAGGAGATTAAGTTATATAAAGATGTTAAAATCAAGATAAGGATTATTTAAGACAGAGGATAGGGATTTGCTGATCAAATAGGTGTTTTGGAATACAGTGGAGGGAGGTTTGGGGAAGTCGGGAAACAAGTAAATGAAAGAAATGTTATAAAGTTGAAACTGTTTTTATTAATGTTTCTTCTTTTTGATGTATTTTGTACTATTTTGTTGTTTTTGTGTTTTTGTATTGTGTATTTTTTGTTTTTTTGTTTTCTTTGTTCTGTTCTGTTTTATTTTTTCTGTAAAAAACCCAATAAAAAATATTATAAAAAAGAGAGGCATAAACTAAAAAATAAAAATAAAAATAAAAAATAAAGGTATAGCGATCTGTAGTGCATTTCTGTACATTATAGATCTGTATTCTCTTTGGATAAAGGTAAAGGTAAAGGACCCTGGATGGTTAAGTCCAGTCAAAGGCAACTATGGAGTTGTGATGCTCATCTCGCTTTCAGGCTGAGGGAGCCAGCATTTGTCCACAGACAGCTTTCCGGGTAATGTGGCCAGCAGGACTAAACCACTTCTGGCACAATGGGACACCATGACGGAAACTAGAGTGCATGGAAATGCCATTTACCTTCCCGCTGCAATGGTACCTAGTTATCTACTTGCACTGGCATGCTTTTGAACTGCTAGCTTGGCGGAAGCAGGGACAGAGCAACGGGAGCCCACCCCGTCACAGGGATTTGAACCGCCAACCTTCTGATCAGCAGGCCCAAGAGGCTCAGTGGTTTAGACCACAGTGCCACCTGCACTGTGTTTTGGATAAACCACAAAACCCAAGGGGAGGTTGTCCATTTCAAATATATCCAGACTGTCTCTGGACTGTTCCAGAGCTGTCCAAACTAAATCAGGTTATTCCTAAAACTGCCAATGCACCTCAGGTTTTCAGAGTGTGCACTACTCATGAACCTAGCACATGCTTTGCACCAGAAAAGCACCAGATGAGAGGGTGAGGTGTAGTTTTGTGACTGACAACTCCAGCTACCAATCAGAGAATGACTTTCCCAGGACTTTCCAATCACTGTGCTGTTGAGAGGGATGCTGAAGTAACATATTAGAAGTTATTACATTGTTTAACTGCTCTTTGCTAATTGACTCCTTAAGGAGTAGTAATGCTTAAGGGGTCTGTGGAGTTGTGGTAGCTGCGCTTTGTTCATGTGACCTTTCATTATTCCAATCTAAACTAATTACGGTATTTCCGAAAATCCCTGCTTAATCTAATTTTAATTTCACTCTTGCTATTATTTCTGTCCTTCACCAGTGCTTATTATTAGGCAAGTTACATGTGCCCACATCTCCATTCCAGCCCTAGTAACATCTGATTTTGTTTCATTATTGTTTGTGTGTGCCCATTCCTTGAGAACAGTACAGTGGTACCTCAGGTTACATATGCTTCAGGTTACATACGCTTCAGGTTACAGGCTCCGCTAACCCAGAAATAGTGCTTCAGGTTAAGAACTTTGCTTCAGGATGAGAACAGAAATTGTTCTCCGGTGGCACGGCAGCAGCAGGAGGCCCCATTAGCTAATGTGGTGCTTCAGTTTAAGAAGAGTTTCAGGTTAAGAATGGACCTCCGGAATGAATTAAGTACTTAACCCGAGGTACCACTGTATATGACAGAAAAGGGGAACATGCAGCCCTGCAGAAATCGTGGGATGGCAAATCCCATCAACTCCAGCCAAAATGGCCAATAGTAAAGTGATGATGTGAGTTGTAGTCCAATAACATCTAGTTGACCCCAGATTTCCCATCCCGGGTATATGACCATAATATCTGCCTGACTATATTCCTGTCTCTCCATCCTTTGCTGGGTGCCTGTTGCGAACACACAATATTATAGTGTGAAGCATGTGTTAAGTCACACTACATTGTGCACACCAATGTGTATTTTCAATGAAGTGTCACCATCCTCTCTAGCAAGAATGAAGCAGGAGTGACTTGAGTTCCTATCAACTGTGAACATGAACACTAGTGTGAACAAATGCTGACTTGTACAAGATCTCACCTCTGACAACATCTCGCACAACAGCACACCTGCAAGAACAGGCAACGCAACTGTGCAAGAAAGCATCGTTTGTTTCTCTTCTGTCATGAAGAGCTTCATGGATTTGCCAAATCCTCTTTTAAAGCCATCCAAGTTGGTGGCCTTCATTACATCTTGAGTAAATCCCATCTTCTAACTATGTACTGTAGGGTAAAAGCACTTCCTACTCTAAGTCTTCCAACATTCTGCAACATTGAGTTCTAGTATTATGATAGAGGGAGAAAATCATCTCTCTCCCCACCATGCATCATTTTACACACCTCTAATTACTTAGCTCAAAAGCTCCAATCTTTCATTTTAGGGGAGTTGCTCTAACCAGCGGATCATTTTGGATGTTTACCAGTGTACGTCAGAAGTCTTTGGACTTAACTGGATTACAGAGATATCTGAGAGGAAGTTGGAGTCGCATATGATTGCGGTGAAATCACAGCGGCGAACTCTTAAGCAGCCACAGATTTCCAACAGGAAAGCAATATTGCCTTCTTCCTAATGACAATAAGCTGCTAACACTGAGCAAAGGTCTCTTCAGAAATGACTTGTCTGCCTTTGGATTAGTGGGTTAGACAAGATGTGATAGATAAAATGAGTAGATTAAACAAGATATGAGAAACACTGAAATGTTGTGCCAAAGGCACACCCTGGGGAACCATTATTGAAATACTAGAAGCTCTGTAAAGTATTGTAGGACAGTTCTCTGCTTTAATATCCCTTCCCCAGAGACCTGCATCTTTGCTCCTTCTGACTTCCTTTTCTCTAAAGGCACTTTCCCCTCCATTATTTTTTATTATTTTTCTTGCTGCTACACACCAGTCATTTAATATATATATATATATATATATATATATATACCTGTGACATTTTGTGCACTTATGGGTTTAGGTTTACAGACAATCAAAATCAAGAGCTGGCAGCTGAAGGAAATCTTATCTTTGCATGCTGCTTTCACAGTGTTATGACTGCACTGAATACAATATACTGCTACATATTTTTAAGTTCCCACCCTCATGTGGGAACTAGATGCGATTATTCCTCCATAACATTATATTTCTGGCGATTATGAGGTATAATAAAATGCACTTCTTTTTGCAATTTATTCAAAATATGGAATCTGATGCTTCATCTGAATATTTCTCTTTGCAGTGAGATCTCTTTGTGCCTCTGCTTGACGATGAAATGACACTCCTTCAAATATTTCTCCTTTCCTTGGGGGTTGTGTGACAGACTTAGACTGTGCATATTCTCTTGCTGCTACCTTTCCTTGGAATGCTTATGAACATTCTGTGACATCACAGCTGTTCAGCCAATTGAGGTTTCACCACAAAAATCCCTCAAATCATTTCCAACAATATCTTCATCACACACCTGGATCAACACTATACTCTATGAGGAAAAGGGACAAAATTTGGGGGCTTTTTTGGTTTAGACAAAAGGTAAGGGCAGTGGTGTAGCGTTGGCTGCCAGTGCCCAGGGCCATGTGGAGAGGTGGGTGGAGTACACATGGAGTACGCATGGATGGAGTATGCATGTGCATTCAACTGCATAACAGTGTCCATGTTACCCAGGAGATCGCAGCTGCAGGGATGAGAAAATAATAGTTGTTCTGCTGTCTGGAGAAATCAATTCCTGGTTCACATGGAGAAGCCGTTTTCAACTGAACCCAGTGATGGAAGCTTTGAGGCACTGAGGCAGTACCGAGCATTGAAATTTTGTTCCCCTAACAATTTTGCTCCCAGGGCAACCCTCACACTATGTCACTGGATAAGGGGAAACATTACAGAGGGTTGAGATTAAGCATAGTGTGGAAATAGCAGTGAGATTTTTCTCTCTCTTGAATGATATTAAAACCTGGGGTGATACAGTAAAGCTGAGCACTAGAAGATTCGGGACAGACAAAGGCAAGTAATAAACTTCTTCTTCCTCTTCTTCTTCTTCTTCTTCTTCTTCGGCGATCACTCATAGCCGAGTAAGATTGTCTTCTATAAACACTGTTTTAACAGTGAGTCCGTAAGTGACTGTGGAGGCCAATTCTGGATCCACACGTCCTTCCGCAGTGGGGACATTGGTTTCCAGGTGGGAGTGACCACGATGTGGATTTGCCAAGCATACCTTCCTCTTAGCACATTTCTTCCTTGCGTCCTGAGTTCGAGTGTCTTCAAGGCCCATGACACCTTTGGTAAAGCCTGTTCTCCAATTGGAGCACTCGTGGGCCAGTGTTTCCCAGTTGTTGGTGTTTATACTACATTTTTAAAGATTTGCCTTGAGTGAGTCTTTAAATCTCTTTTGTTGACCACCAGCATTATACTTTACATTTTTAAGCTCGGAATAGAGTAGTTGCTTTGGAAGATGATAATCAGGCATCCACACAAAATGACCAGTCCAACGAAGTTGATGTTGAAGAATCATTGCTTCAACACTGGTGATCTTTGCTTCTTCCAGTACACTGGCATTAGTTCACCTATCTTCCCAAGTGATGTGTAAAAATTTTCAGAGACACTGTAATACAGTGGTACCTCAGGTTAAGTACTTAATTCGTTCTGGAGGTCTGTTCTTAACCTGAAACTGTTCTTAACCTGAAGCACCACTTTAGCTAATGGGGCCTCCTGCTGCCACCGTGCCGCCGAAGCACGATTTCTGTTCTCATCCTGAAGCAAAGTTCTTAACCCGAAGCACTATTTCTGGGTTAGCAGAGTCTGTAACCTGAAGCGTATGTAACCTGAAGCGTATGTAACCTGAGGTACCACTGTAATACTTTACACAGCACTTAGTTAACCTCTGAAATCCATACCTATAAAATTAGTGATGGCCACGAACTTGGGTGGCTTTGAAAGCGTTTAGATAAATGAATGGAGGATATACAGTAGCTATCATCAGTGTGGGAAACAGTGTGTCTTTAAAGAGCAGTTCCTGGGAATCACAAGTGAGGAAAACACTGTTGTGCTAAGTTCCTGCTTGCAGGCTTCCCATGTGCATTTTTTCGGCCACTTTAAGAACAAGATGTGGGACTCGATGGGCCATTGGTGTGAGCCAATAGGGTTCTTCTTTTGTTCATAAGGCAACCTAGAAATTAGAGGCTAAGCACTGCAATAAGTTAGGATATAGTGTTTACATTTGTTTTTAAGCATCCAGGTTTTTCATTTCATTTAATACTTCACCAGATAGTTTATGTCATACTTTTAAGGTAATCCTGGTGTGCATTTCCCCAGCCTTACTTTATAGCAGTAATAAGATTCTGCCTGGTGCCTTTACCGTTTTTCTAATCAGTTTCCATTACACCATTCCCTGGCTAACTAGGGCAAACCCTGTAATTATCATCATAAATATTTATATAAGGCTTCTGTAGTCACAATTTCATTTTGTTGGTTTGCACAAACGCTACCTTGTTCCCCATGTCTCTGCAAATCAAGTTTTCTTAATAACACTGCATCCAAAATCAATAAGTCCCAAGGAATTTCTAAAAGAAGATTAAACTAGAAGTGGCAGAATTCTATCAAAAACAAAATGTAAACATCTTTCAGGTGCCAGGCTTTTGCATGCAATCGAAATGGGTTATTGAAATGACAGGGAAATCCATTATCTAAATGTCATAATTAATAATCAAATGTGTTCCTTCACACGGACGGCATAATATGGCCCGTGCACTTAGAATAGTTACCCGCAAATACATATGTCAGTTGCTGGGTTACCTTTTCAGTTTTACATATCCATTCTGCTATGACTGAATAGCTTTGCTAATAAGACTTAGCTCAGCGGTGGGGAACCATTTTCAGATGGAGATTCACATTCCCTCATATGCAGCCTTGTGAGGGCCAAAATATCAACAAGAGAATTAGTAAAGAGGAGCATGATAGAGGTGCATAAAATTCTGGGCAGGCCTTCTTCCATAATACAACTTGGACTCATCCAATGAAGCTGGATGTCAGAAGATTCAGCACAGCACAAACAAAATACAGCACTTGCTCACAGTTAAACTATGGACTTGGCTGCCACAAGATGGCCGCCAACTTGAATGTCAGTCTAAGCTTCTGAATCCCTAACCCTGCGCTACTGTGACTGGCATCCTCCCTGCTCTCCCCAGATCCTCTCTTCCCAGGCACACCAGACATCTTTTGATTAAAACAACAACAAAACAAGCGAATTTAAAAACACATAAGTTACGTACCTTCCAACATTTCCCTGATGGAAATAGGGACATCCTATTTAACAACAACAACAGCAACAACAACAACAACAACAACAACTTACTTTATATCCCACCCATCTGACTGGGGTGCTCTAGTCACTCTGGGCAGCTTCCAACATATATAAAAACATAATAAAATTATACAGTGGTACCTTGGGTTACAGACACGTCAGGTTACAGACGCTTCAGGTTACAGACTCCGCTAACCCAGAAATATTACCTCAGGTTAAGAACTTTGATTCAGGATGAGAACAGAAATTGCGTGGCAGTGGCAGGAGGCCCCATTAGCTAAAGTTGTACCTCAGGTTAGGAACAGTTTCAGTTTAAGAACAGACCTCCAGAACGAATTAAGTTCTTAACCTGAGGTACCACTGTATAGGGCTGCCATCAGATGTCTTCTAAAGGTTGTATACCACATAACTCTATACCCTCCAATGAAAATAGGAACATGTACCATACGCTCCAGCATTTCATCAATGAAAATAGGGAAGTCCTAATGAAAAGCAGGACATTCAGGGATCTAATTTGTAAATCTGTTATTGTCGGTGGAAAATAGGGACACTTGGAGGGTATGAAGTTTAAAAGTAGTTAAAAACAATTGAAAACATTTGAAACACTTGGAGCAATGGTAAAAACAATCCAGTCCAAAGTCTGTTCAGCCACCTCAGCTTTTGCAGCTGCAACCAGCCAGAGTCCCACTCTCCCAGGCCAGGTGGAAAAGACCTGCAAGGCAGGGAGCTGGTCCCCCAAGACTCGCAGCAAGGGTGGTCTCTGGCCTCCTCAGCAGCCTTGCCTTTTGCTGCTTTCGCAACTCATTAACATTTATGAGATTTTACGCACAAAAGAAGATAGGAATGGGGAGTGACATAAATTGAGAATACACTCTAATTATTTGTTGAGGTAACAAACTTAATTAATGGAGGAGCTCTTTTCATTATGTGCCACGAGGTCAAAATATATTAGCATCACTGAGGGATTCAGCCCTGAAGCTTATCAGACCTGCCATCTCACATTGTCTGTAAACCAAATACGTCTAGTGGCTACAAGCCACACTGTGGCCTTGCACCCTTTAGCGTCGTCACAGATCGATGTGCCCAACATCTTTCCCTCATCATGTTCCATGCGTCTGTTGACGCACCACCTCCTTCCAGACTTTCTCTTGCTTCCCCCCACCCCAAGTTCTCGTGTTGACAATGCAGCTCTGTTTGCCAGCCAATGATGCAATCTCTGGCTCTCCAAGTGCTGGCTAATCTTGCTATGCCAAATAATCTGCTTTTCCTGACTCTGTTTTACTTGGATACGCTTTTCCTGAAAATAGAAACGGACAGCTCAACTCTTTGGGGAAGCCACACTTTCATAACATCTTGCTTCTTCCAATGCTTTTGTTCTTCTTTTTCTCTACTGAGATAAAAATCCCATTAAAAGTGAAACATAATATACATTCTAAATAACGCATGTGCTGTTGCCATAATAAGTATGCCTATGTTATAACATGATGCCTAGAAGATAAACACCGCCAAGCCAATATATGTAATCTACATATGGGAACAGATATTTGTTGTGCGGCTGGCCCTCTGGCTAAGAACCTGCGCATGTAAACTGGGGTTGCATTAAGGGAAAAACTGTACACCCTGCGATGTTATTTCAGGTGATTTGTGCTGCTGGTTTTGACAGTGTAGATCATCTGTTTAGGGAGTTGGAGACTGATTTTTGGATACGCCTTTATTGATCCACGCCGAGCAAGTCAGAGATGGTGGGGCAAGCTATCGGTTCAGCAGAGGTAATCCTTGTGTTCAGCACTGCAAGGATATTTGAACCAGGGCCAAGGAAACATGAATTTGGAGACTGGTTTTTGCCTGCAGAAGTGCTGCATTTTACAAGATTGCCTGGCCAATGAACTACAAGCGGAAGTGCAAGAAAGTTACATTTTAAACCAAGTAAACAAGAATATATTGTTATGAGGTTGAGTTAGTTATTTGGCTCTTCTAATCTATTTGACTCTTCTAATCCCTGGATCCAACAAATATTAAAATGTAACCAGGCCTTCTAATTCTTGGAATAGCAAGCCTGGCCTCCTGGTGAGGTGATAGCCTGGGTGATGAGCCATTAAGTGGAACAAAGGAAATGGGCTCTGTATGAGATGGCAAATGGGTGAAGCCCCACACCCATTTAGACAGAGTTTTAGAGTGAAAAGTTACAGTGATGTGGGCCAGATATAAAGCAGCAAGTTGGGAGAAGACAGAGAGACAGAGCATTGTTTGGTGTCTGTTTGAACCCAACATTGCAGCTATGGAAGAAGCAAAACCTTTTGGGATGTTAATGTTGTGAACCCATCCATCGTTGGCTCACATTGCATATATGTATAAATAAACTATGTGTCATAAAGACACCACCATCTCCACTATGTCTCATTCCCAAAGGAAACTGGGAACCCTTGGAATCTTACAGTGCTTGGAGTTTGTTGTTTGGTGTGCAACATTATTATTATTTATTATTATTTATTGAATTTATATACCGCCCTATACCCAGGGGTCTCACACTTTTGGTATTAGATGAAAATTTTCAGTGGTTTACCAGCCCAGAAGGGGAACAGAATAATGATAATATTAACTATAATAATCTTTTTAAAGATAGATTACTTTTTTAAGAGGTGAAAAAAGAGTTAGCTTTCTCCATAACTGCAGACTAATATTTCTCAAAAAAATAAATAAATTGCATGGTGCGTGGAGGCCAATGAGTGCCTGCCTAAATTGAATGTAAAGGCCAATGTTATGTAAAAAAGATGCTCATTTTTCAGCGCTGAAAGAAATTTCCTGACAATCTAAATGTCAGACCACAATAATCCAAAAGTATTAGGGGGGGGGGACTATTGGATATGTGTGAGTGTGTTGTGGGGGGGGGGCAGCTTGCTGTGTAGTGTTATCACAATAGCTAATTAAAGTGTGGGTTAGGTCTTTGAGCCATATGCAATACATTTCAGCAAACTTTGTCACTTGGTTGGGTTTTCATGAAGACTGAACGAACTTCTGAACTCTTTTGTCAGGACTGAAGATAACCCCCAAATGTTTGACCTGCTGTGTTTAAAGCAAGAAAAATAATGATTTCAGGACTAAACTGATTATTTGTTTACTTTTGGTAATATTTGTTTCTTTCTGATTATTTGTTTGCTTTTGCCGAAATGATTGCTGTTTTATTTAATTGCACAACCCTCTAAACATGGACTTAGCAAAGGAGCTAATTTTAGGATTTAACTCCTTTTGTCTTAGAATCATATAATTGGAGAGCTGGAAGCAGCCCAAGGGTTTATCTAGTCCAACCCCCTGCAATCTAAATCATGTTGTATTTAAATTGACAGTGAGGGTAGCTCTAAGAAGCAATTTTGTACTGGGGGGGGGGGGAGAAAATATTTATGAGGACAGAAAAAGGAAAGATTTTTTTAAAAGGTCCTTTGCCAGGCACACAGTTATATCTTTGAATTATTTTATAAGAAGTTTTTATGGTAAATTCCAACCCCAAAGTAAAATCATTCTGCATATATGGCAAGCCAAATTAACTCAGTAAAGCAAGGCAGAAGAATTAGAGCCATTTCCCTTCAGTAGTTGTCTGGGACTGTGTAAGCTGAAAAGTCACTGCATATTTGTTGCCAATACATCTCATATAGGTGCGTTCCTGAAGGCCTTACACTTCTCTTAAGCAGGCTTCTTGCTTGTTGCTGCCACTGCTGCCAACTCCCTCACACCTTAACCCCAGTGCCCCCCACCCAATTTTGATATATCTACCATTTTAACCGTTTCAGTAGTACTTCGTCTTGTCATGTGGATTGATTTCTATTGCCCAGATAGTCTGTTTCCCATGGTGCTTTGCATAAAAGGTAAAGGTAAAGGGACCCCTGACCATTAGGTCCAGTCGTGACCAACTCGGGTTGCAGTGCTCATCTCGCTTTATTGGCCGAGGGAGATGGCGTACAGCTTCTGGGTCATGTGGCCAGCATGACTAAGCTACTTCTGGCGAACCAGAGCAGCGCACAGAAACACAATTTACCTTCTCGCCGGAGCGGTACCTATTTAACTACTTGCACTTTGACATGTTTTTGAACTGCTAGGTTGGCAGGAACAGAGCAATGGGAGCTCACCCCGTCGCGAGGATTCGAACTGCTGACCTTCTGATCGGCAAGTCCTAGGCTCTGTGGTTTAACCCACAGCGCCACCTGCGTCCCTCTTTGCATAAAAGGACCGGTGCAAATGCTGGTGATGATGGCCTGGCCTGGGCAAATCTTCACCCAGCCACAAGGCTCACTGGCTGACTTTGGGCCACTCACAGCCTAACTTACCTCACAGGGTTGTTGTGGAGATTAACTGAAGAGAGGTAGAGCCAGTGCTATTTCCCCCCCCCCCCCAAAAAAAAAAAAGGTTAGGGATACTCTCATTTTGAATCAAGAAAATCACCATTTTATAGTTTGAATTGGGAAAAATAATTACAGTAAATGGACAAAAGTACAAAGAACATGCCTTACTCATATTGAAAGACTGCCCCTCAATGAGGCCAAATGTTCATCAGTAGAACACCACACTTCCACACTGCTTCACACATTAAACGCTCACTTCCGTCTGAGACTCAGGAAACACCGGGAAAGGAAAGGAAGCCGCCATCGGAGGTGGTGACAACGAAATTGACAATTCACCGTGCTAGAGAATTCACCCATTAGATTCACAAAATATTTAGGGGTATGCGTCCTCCCAGAAAAAAAGCACTGGGGAGAACCATATAATGTACCTTGAACTCCCAGGAAATAAAGTCGCATATAAATTCAATAAGTATATAATAAACAAATAATTGTACAGATCCCCTTAATTTTCTTTGGAACTCAATTGTCATGGTTTTAACAGAGGAATACTACATCACATGCTTTTTAACCACTGAATCCAGTTTAAAACTTTGCTCTGGTAGTCCACCTGATATCAGATTTTCAAGGTGCTCAGGATGGTTCCATTGCCCTGAGCTACTCCTTGCTGCAAAACACCAAACGACTTAATGAGACAAATTCTATCTGTTCCAAAGAAGGAATATGCACATACTTCATTGAGAGAGGAGGAATGGAAACCATGATAACATACCGGCATGAATAACAGTCAATAGCCGTGCATAATAATGTTCACCACCACATGAATGATTACCATGATCCCTGCGCTGTTGTTAAATGTCTTACCGCAGATGGCAACTAGAATGAGTATTCCCTTCCCAAGAATTTCCTCTGATTTCTGAAACTTGAAACATGTCCAATCACTTTTATCTGTTTCCGTAACCATCGCTGTCTCTTATCTTTAAAACCACATTTTCCCTTATAATGGGATAGGTGGTTTTATACTGAAAATGAGCTCCTATCCCCAATAGCATGGACTCGCTGCCTCCCTAGTCTTCCTTGACGCAGGCACTTGTGGGGTGAGGTCTTGCATCCACAAGGTTGATACAATGTGGAAAACACCTGTGAGGCAGATGCAAACAGCTTCTATTTATGGTTCTAACAAGAGAAAGAATGTGGGGCCTTTATCTGTTTAGAGCAGGGTCCCTGCAAAGCATGTATAGGATCCTGGATCACATTCACTGGGAGTCTTCACATCAAATCCTTCTTGTGCTTGGTGAATGGATGGAGCAGTATCAGACCTGTGATTTGCATCCTCTCCCATCAGATGTCAGGAAAACAAGCAACTTTCAGACTTTTAGGAGACATCGGAAGGCAGCCCTGTGCAGTGGTACCTCAGGTTACAGATGCTCCAGGTTACAGATGCTTCAGGTTACAGACTCCGCTAACCCAGAAATAGTACCTCGGGTTAAGAACTTTGCTTCAGGATGAGAAAAGAAATCGTGCGGCGGTGGCGCGGTGGCAGCAGGAGGCCCCATTAGCTAAAGTGGTACCTCAGGTTAAGAACAGTTTCAGGTTAAGAACGGACCTCCAGAACGAATTAAGTTCTTAACCCGAGGTACCACTGTATAGGGAAGCTATACCACTGTATAGTGAACTTAAAAATGGAAAGTGTAATGTGGTCAACAAAAGAGGTTTAAAGACTGTCTCAAGGCAAATCTTTAAAAAATGTAGTATAAACACTGACAACTGGAAAACACTGGCCTGCGAGCGCTCCAGTTTGAGAACAGCCTTTACCAAAGGTGTTATGGATTTTGAAGACACTCGAACTCAGGACGCAAAGGAAAAACATGCTAAGAGGAAGGCACGCTTGGCAAAATCCACACCGTGATCAACTCCCACCCAGAAACCAATGTCCCCACTGTGGAAGGACATGTGGATCCAGAATTGACCTCCACAGTCACTTACAGACTCATTGTTAAAACCGTGTTTATGGAAGACAATCTTACTCGGCTACGAGTGAACACCAAAGAAGAAGAAGATGCTGTATATTTTTTTCTATGCAACAAATAATCATTTGCAAACATCACTGCTGCAGCGGTGCAGTCCCTTTGAATTGCTTCTAAATGAAACTGCTTGCTGCTATTGTCATTGTCCTTTCCCCCTCCTCTTGAGTTGACTGTAGAGATGTGTTCTTTACTCAGATGTTAGAAGCATGCTGTAGCTTTCACCACATCTTAATTCCCCAACAATCCTTTTTTCTGTGTGCACTCTTGACATGAAGAGCTTTTAATCACCTTGCTGAAAATCTACTGCATTCAGATGCATTGGGTGTTCTCTCAGGTATCCCAGTTAAATAAAGGCCACACGATACAAGCAAGCACAGTGGAAGATGAAATGTCTGCTGCTGTCTGGAAATAGCCTGACTGTTAAATACAAAGCTGCTCCCAGGAAGGTTAGATGGAAAACCATGGTGCTAAAAGCTCAGTGTTTTGTATAAACATGTATTTGACTCAGATATATTAGGGGATTGCAGGTATACTTTGCAGAGCCTGTGTCTACATTTCAAAAGTAATATGTTTTTGTTAGACAGGATGGCCTGTAGAATAGGCATTTGGCTGCCAACTCATCTGGCAATGCTGGCAACTGGTTTAGTGCTGGTGTGAAAGTAATATCTTCAGGAAAATGATCACCACAAGCGGAGCACGTGGAGTTGCCATTGGAGCTCATCCAACTCAATTGGTTCTTGAATGACAGCAAACTGTGACAATGCAGCTAGAAGCTATTGAAATATGACTATAAGATGTGATATTTTAATATCTGCAGATGTGCACACTTTATACATTGGGTCTCAGTCTCTCACACATCTTACCAAAAGAAAAAAAGAAGACAAACATTAAGCAAACACTGTCAATGGCCCATATGATGCCAAGATTTTGAAGGCCAACCTGCTCAGATCAACTAAACATTCTGCCTTTGCACAATAGACCCTCCTCCTTTATTCCTGCAGAAAATCACTGGCACCAAAGCTGTCCTCACACCTGTTGATACTACTGTGCCAAAAGTATTCCATGCAAATGAGAGGACAGAAATGGAAACGAATGGCTGGTAGGCGCTGCCGACTGCCAACAAGACAGGTTGTATTGCAGCTGGTGAACGAAAAACTCATTAAGACCACTTGGAGTGTCAGTAAATACAACGACCAACAGGAGAGTGTCTCCTGCAGTTCCTCTCTGTGTGGACGATCAATCTATTGTCAAGCTATCACTAGCAGGGCCTCCAGTGAACCAGGAGAGACCAATATAGCAGATTTCAGGCACACCCTGTGAGCATGTCCTCTCAAATGGAAAACTAGATGAAGATAGATAACCATGAATGACAAGAGTTCACAGAACCAGTGCTGATCATTGAAACATAACTTGAGATTTTCTCTCTAAGCATAAAGGAAGGAATTCCAAAATGTCCAAATTACTTCTTGCTATCAGGTATCCTTAACAAAACGAATGCAAGCCGAATGCACATAAGCCTTTCTCGGAATACTCATTCACATGGGATGTTTTATGCACACTTACTTATGTGTGCATAGGGGCTCTTTTCAAGCATTCAGCTCAGTGTACAGGTGCCAAGGAACATGGCCAGGATCAGACATGTGTGAGCATCAGACATATGGCCAACTGGTTTGGTCCTGCTCTTATATTCAGTGGGTACATGAGCCCACATGAGCTTGGAAAAGACTATACTATTGTAGTAAATACTGTTTGTTAGGAAAGAAGTTGCATTAATTTATTGAAAATTACTGACACATGCGAGAGCATGTGAAATTCCAGGCTTATTGTGAGAACCTAGATGAAAAGGATGGTATCCAATATTTGTTGCCACAATATTAATGATGAGGGATTGAACTAAAACAAAACATGAAAGTTATGAGAATGTGGGCTGAGACTGCCTGTAGGCTGAAACAGTTGTGCAATTGTTTCACAATCATCTCAAAGCCACATGTGTTAATCACTACCATACAAGTTGACCAACTGCAGCAAATCTTTATAGTGGTGCAGACAGAAAGGTGTATATAAAATCACTAACTGTCTGCAATGAAGCATGGCTAGAACCAGAATGAGGCAATGTACTTTATGGTGAATTTAGTAATTATGGAGAACCAGGTGTAACTAATTTAGAATACCAGGAACTTATCAGGGGTTTGGGGTCTGGAGAAGGGAGAATGGAGAAAAGTAAGATATCTACAAAGCACCACATAAATGTAGCCCTCCTACTTTAATACATCTAATCTAAAAGCTCCCCTTGAATGGATGGTAAAGGCTGCTCCAGTAGCTGTGCCTGGTGTATGCAGGCAATTGAACAACAATAATAACAAATAGATCAATAGGATTTCCAGAATTGCTGTGGAATATTTTGAATGTGTTGTCAACTACGTCTATGAAGATTCTAGAATGCTGCTTAATCTGTTTGCTATGACTTGCTGGATTATTTTGCTTGGCTGTTCAAAGAATGCGCAAATCAATACCAGGCTTGCTTGTCTTAAATGCTCTCTGTGATTCATTCATTCTGTCTCTCTGCTTTTCAGGCTTGCCCTTTACATGAAAACTGAATGTTTAAAAGAAGCAGGGGTGTGCCAAAATGTTTGCAGTCCCACATATATTTCAGAAATGGATTTGGGAGGGAACAGTATTGCATTGTGAACTGGATGGTGCTTTCCACAAGATAATAATAATGAATGAATTTTAGAAACCTATTGTCTTTTCAGATCATTAACTTAAATGGTGGGTCCCCCCCCTTCCAGCTGGAAAATTTTAGGAAGCATTAGCCATTTTTTAATTCCACCCTTTGCTTTGTCACCATCTGCATGCATCCTATGAGTGTCCCATTGCTTTAAACAGGAGACCAATATGCTCTTATCACGCTTGCTGTGATCATATAGCCTCTTTCTACATTCTTTTCTAGAGTTGTGCACTGACTCCAACCAAATTTTGGATCCCAGTCTGAAGTAGGTTGACCAGGATGATGAGGAGGAGAAGTTCCCACCACTGAGGCCCAGCCCAGACTTATCCTCCCTCTCTCTTCTCTAACACCCGACTGACTTCTCTACAACTCTAACTCTAACTCCTTCCCTTGGATTCCCTCTTGCCAATCACTTCACACTCATTTAACCCTTTCCTTATGACCCAGCATGATGTCACCTAGGAGGGCAAACACCACACCAAGTAATAGAGATTCTTAAATGCACCAGCCATAGAGCACACTTAGTCAATACATTTATTTCTCTAGCTAATTCCTTTCCTATATGACGTACAGTGGTACCTCGGGTTACAGATGCTTCAGGTTACATACACTTCAGGTTACAGACTCCGCTAAACCAGAAATAGTACCTCGGGTTAAGAACTTTGCTTCAGGATGAGAATAGAAATAGTGCTCCGGCGGCGGCAGCGGGAGGCCCCATTAGCTAAAGTGGTGCTTCAGGTTAAGAACAGTTTCAGGTTAAGAACGGACCTCTGGAATGAATTAAGTACTTAACCCGAGGTACCAATGTAATGTATTTTTATGACTTAGCTAATTAACCACATTTATGCTCACACCGACTGCAAAGGGGTGGAATGCCTTAGCTTTGGCAGGAGTTGCAAGTGATTTCCATTCACTGTCCTGCTCTGGTGGCATTGACAGGTTCTGCTCAATAACAGCAGAAAGCAAACGAAGGATTGCAGGCTTTATGCTATAAGGAGGCATTTGATGGCAGGAGCTACACTTACAAATGTTCACGCCACAATAAAACAGTCAGTCCCCGAGGTGCCCTAGAATGTTTTCCTCTCATAACAATAGTTAACAGTCTACTGCATAATATTCCGAGAAGAGTGTTCTCTCCTCCCGGCTGCTGTTCCTGAATAGCAAGAACAGTCAAAGTTGCAATTTGCTCACCACAATGGAAACCTTATAGCTGAAATTTTTAAGTGAGGTATATGAGTGACCTATTCACAGACGACTTCAGGGATGGAAGCAAAGAACTATGAGGAAAAGAGAAAAAACTGCTAGTGTTGTTTGGAGCCAAGAGAATCCACACATTGTACCCTATGGTTAGTGTTTTTATTATTTTAAAATCGTACCTTGTGTTTATTACTATTGCTGATTTCATTGGAAACTGATTTGGCACCATTTTGGTGAAAAAAAAGGTCTACAAATTATACAAAATAAATAAAATACCAGCAGTTAATGTGATGCATTATCGCCTCTCTCACGGTATATAGTAAAATAAAGTCCAATCAGAGTTTTTAAGAGAATCTCTATCAGTTTCTTTTTATGATGAGTGGGCTCTCCATAGCTCAAAACATATCTATATTGAAATCAGGCAAGCTATTTCTCAAATTTGGGGGAAATAGCTTGCCTTATTTCTGAATCAATCTCTGAATTTTACCTATGCTGTTCCATGAACCCCAACTCACTCCTATTCACTTAACCCCTTTCCACATCCACCCATCTAGCTCTAAATTTCTTCCTCTTTTTCTCAGACCTAGCCTGTGCGGGCAGAATTAATTATGACAGGCTGAATGAAAGAGAGGGAGAGGAAAGAAACACAGACAAGGAGGGTGTAAATATCTTTCTTCATTATTTCCATTTGTCATGACTTATTGATAGCATACTTATCAACTGTCCTGGGGGGCGGCGGCGAATGGAACATCCCATTTCCCCTCACAAGAGCACAACAGCCATTTTGGATGCCATGTTCTCATGTGTCAGGGACTGGGCAGAGGAAGAGTGGTGGAGACCACCTCCCCTTCCTGACCCTTCCAGGAAGGAGGAAGAGGAAGACCCTCCCTCAACAGGGGTTTGAGGGAGGTCACAGCTCAGAGGCAGATGAGAGGAAAGGTTTGGAAATAATGGGAGGGGAGGAGGCAGGACCAGAATGACAGCTGACTGACACAGTGTCTTTAGAAAGCATTCTAGACATCCCCCTCCCAGAACCAGGCGAGCCTTGAAAGTAGGAGAGCAAAGAGCTCAAAGACAGACGGCACGTAGCAACACCTGTAGAAGTGATGAATAAGGAAGTGGGAGAGAAGGGTGGGGTGAAGATTCACTCAGGACAACACCATTATCCAAGAGGCTGGGTCTAATAGCCTTTCTGTGCTGGTCCCGGGGGTAAGGTACCTTGGGTGTAGCAAAGTCCACACGAAGAGGGGCAAGGTCCGAGGCAGAGTGCCGGGCGGTGAACAGGAACGCTGGAACAGGAGGCTGTGCAGGGAACAGGAACACCGGAGGGTCGGGAACAGGAGGCCGAGCAGGGAACAGGAGTACCGGATAGTCAGGAACAGGAGGCCGAGCAGGGATCAAGAACGCAGGAAGGTCCGAAGCCAACAACGACGTTGCTCCCGCAACCTGGGGCCGGGCTGACTGGGCTTTTATCCTCTTCTAAGGCCAGGGGCGGTCCCGGCCCCCAGGAGCCCCGCCTCCTCTGGCCTTAAGGCGAGCACTCCTCCTGGGGGCAACCAGTTCCCTTCGCCTCTCTGCTCTAAACCTCTGCAGATCAGGAGAGGCCGAAGGGTTACTGGGCCCTGGAGGAGGCTCACCTGTGGCCACTGAGTCGTCAAGCCTCTCTGGGGCCAGAAGGGCTTCACCTGGGGCCAGCTCCTGATGCACTGCCACAGGTGCAGGCTCTTCAGCATCTAGGCCTGGCCCCAGTTCAGCCGGCCCTGGAGGCGGGGACTCCTGTGCAGGCCGGGATTCCTCTGTTTCATCCTCCGAATCGGAATCCCAGGCCATCACACCATCCCCCCTCCCAGGCCCCCCCCTCAACCGAGGGTCCGGACCCGGCTTGCCGGGGTACGTCGCATGGAACTCTCGGAGGCAGGCAGGTGCGTGGACGTTGGCCGCTGGTTCCCAGGAACGGTCCTCCGGTCCGTACCCCTTCCAGTCAATGAGATACTGCAGCTTCCCCCTGCGGTATCGGGAGTCCAGGATGCGTTCCACCTCGTACTCAGGCTCTCCCCGAACCAACACTGGCTGCGGTCGGGGACGGTTCGGGTGGAACTCGTCGGGTGGGGCCACCGGACTCAAAAGGGACCTGTGGAAGACCGGGTGAACCTTCAGGGTTGCGGGTAACCGGAGACGAAATGCCACAGGAGAGACTTGGTCTACGATAGGGAACGGGCCGGTGAAGCGGGCGTCCAACTTCCGCGAAGGTCGAGAGGGGTGGAGGTGGCGAGTGGAGAGCCAAACCAGGTCACCGACGCGAAGTTCCGGCCCCACCTGGCGGTGGCGGTCGGCCTGGGCCTTGTACGCTTCCTTGGCCTGGTGCAGTTGCTCCACCAAAAGCTGTTGCTGGGACTGGAGCTCTTGAAGCCACTCCGTCACCGCCGGGACTGCGGATGTCGGCAGCACCTCTGGAAACAGCCGTGGATGATAACCATAACTGGCCTGGAACGGGGTCTGCTGGGTGGACGCATTCACCGCGTTATTGTAGGCGAACTCCGCCAATGCCAGGTGGTCGACCCAGTCATCCTGCTGGTAGCTGCAGTAACACCGGAGGTACTGCTCCAGCACCGCGTTCGCCCGTTCCGTCTGGCCATCGGTCTGGGGGTGGTAGGCTGACGAGAGGCAGACCTCCGTCCCGAGGGTCCGGTGTAGTGCTTGCCAGAACCGGGATGTGAACTGAACGCCCCGGTCGGACACCACGCGCTCAGGTAGGCCATGCAGGCGGAAGACATGCTGAAGGTACAGCTGAGCAGTTTCCTTGGCTGTGGGTACAGATGGACAGGGAGCGCAGTGCACCATCTTGGTGAAATGGTCGGAGAAAACCAGAAGGCAGGTACAGCCACGAGACGAGGGTAAGTCCACTACAAAGTCCAACGAAACCGTGTGCCAAGGGTGCGGTGGCACTGGCAATGGCTGAAGTAGGCCGGGGGGTCGCCCGGTAGGTCCCTTGGCGCGCCGGCAGACATCACAACCAGCCACGTAGCGAGCCACGTCAGCCTTCAGGCGGGGCCACCAAAACTCTCGACTGACCAGATGGGTGGTCCGATACCGTCCAAAGTGCCCCGCTGCTGGGGCATCATGGGCCATCCGGAGAACCTCCAGCCGTAGTGGCCCTGGCGGGATGTACAAACGACCGTGGTGCAGCAGAAGGCCCTGATGCAGGACCAGCCCCGGATACTGTGGGCTGGACCCTTCAGCCAGCTCCCGGAGTCGTTCCTGGGCCCAAGCGTCGACCCGCAGCTGTTCCCGCACCCGAACCTGCAGCGGCTGCGCCTCCTGGGTGGCCAGGAATGCAGCCGGAGGTAGGATCGTGGTGGGTTCTGCTTGCTGTACCGTGTCTGCGTTGTCGTCAGGTTTCCGGGACAGGGCATCCGCCTTCTGATTCTGAGAGCTAGGGATGTAGCGGATCCGGAACTGGAACCGGGAAAAGAACAACGCCCACCGGATCTGTCTTTGGTTCAGCTTGCGGGTGGTCTGGAGGTACTCCAGGTTCCGGTGGTCGGTTCTCACCTCCACCGGATGTCGTGCCCCCTCAAGATGGTGGCGCCAGACCTCAAAGGCTACCTTGATGGCCAGTAGTTCCCGCTCCCACACAGTATAGTTACGCTCCGCTGGTAGGAGCTGGCGGGAATAGAAGGCACAGGGTAAGAGTGGCGCTTCAGGACCAATCTGTTGAGACAAGACGGCACCGAGAGCCGTACTGGAAGCGTCGGTCTCCACCACAAAGGGTCGAGAGGGGTCAGGATGTTGTAAGATTGGTGCCCTCTGGAAACAGGCCTTCAACCCCTGAAACGCCTCCTCTGCCTCCTTGTCCCAGGAAAACGGCGTCTTTGGGCGCAGTAGCCGGGTCAACGGGGTGGTGCGATGAGCATAATCAGCGATGAAGGTCCGGTAGTAATTGGCGAACCCCAGGAAACGCTGTAGGTCCTTGCGGTTCCGGGGTGCCGCCCATTCTTGAACCGCTGTCACCTTCCCCGGGTCCATTTGCACCCCATCTGGAGAGAGCCGGTGACCAAGGAAGTCCACAGTCCGCTGATGGAACTCGCACTTGCTGAGCTTTGCGTACAAACGGTGCTCACGCAAGCGCTGCAGCACGGTCCGGACATGTCCCTCATGGCGAGCCGGGTCACGGGAGTAAATCAGTATGTCATCCAAATACACCACCACGTACTTGTCTAACAGGTCCTGAAACACGTGGTTGATGTAGCGTTGAAACACAGCAGGCGCGTTGCACAAACCGAAAGGCATAACCAAATATTCGAACTGCCCGTACCGGGTCCCAAACGCTGTCTTCCACTCATCCCCGGCTCGGATCCGAATCAAGTTGTAGGCCCCCCGGAGGTCCAGCTTGGTGAACACCTGTGCCCCTTGCACCCGCTCCAGCAGCTCCGAGATAAGGGGCAAGGGGTACCGGTCTGGGACGGTAATTTTGTTCAGGGCTCGGTAATCATGGCAAGGGCGGAGTTCCCCACATTTCTTCTTAACAAAAAGCACCGGCGCCGCGGTGGGCGAGGTGGAAGGCCTAATGAACCCACGCTCCAGGTTCTTGCGCAAGAAGTCCTGCAAAGCCTCGCGCTCTGGCTCTGTTAGGGAATATAAGCGACTCACAGGTAAAGGCGCTCCGGGTTGGAGGTCTATGCCGCAGTCAAAAGGCCGATGCGGCGGCAGCTGGTCTGCCCCCCGTTCCTCGAACACGTCCTGGTAGTCCTGGTACACGGCTGGGAGCGTGGGTGCTGCCTCCTCTGAGGGCGCGGCCGCCAGCGTTCCGGATTGAGCATGGGAACATGGGTCTGGGAAGTGCACGGTCCGTTTGACCCAGTCAATCTGAACGTTGTGGGCCTCCAGCCAGTCCATCCCGAGCACCAGGGGGAAGCGGGGCATAGAGGCAATGTCCAAAGTTCGCAACTCCCGGTGCTGCTGGAGACACAGGACCAGAGGCTGGGTCTCCTGAGTAACGGCACCTGAACGCAGAAGTCGTCCGTCAATCGCTTCCACCTGGACCGGTACTGGCTTGTTCCGAAGTGGCACCTGATGATGGGCGGCAAAAGCAGCGTCCATATAGGAGCGGGTTGCCCCTGAATCTACCAAAGCATGGGTGAGGATCCAGGGCCCACCTGGAGGGTATAAACGTACCGAAACCATAAGATGTTGCAAGTCCATTGGTGCGGGCCCATTCTGTACGGTTTGGGACCCCCGGTAGCTAGGGCCATCAGCTACTGGGGTTGGCGGTTTCCCTGCGGCTGGCGTTTCTCAGGGCAGGACCGAGCGAAGTGTCCACTTCCGCCACAGTAAAGACAGAGATTTCCATCCCGACGCCGCGCCTTCTCTGCGGGGGAAAGGCGTGGCCGCACTGCCCCGAGCTGCATAGGCTCCTCCGTTAAATCAGTTGTGACCGTGGGGCTGCCGGAAAAAGCTGGTGCCGTGAACTGGAAGTGTCGGCGACCCCGGGCCTGACGACGATCCTCCAACCGGTCGCCTATTTGTAGACTCCGTTGAATGAGAGTGTCCAGCGTGGTGGGGCGTTCCATTGTGGCCAACTGGTCCAGTACCTCGTCCGAAAGCCCTTCGAGATACTGGTCCCGCAGTGCCGAGTCATTCCAGGTCAAGTCCTGTGCCAACAGCCGGAACTCCGTGGTATATGTGGCCACCGTGGACTTGCCCTGTTTCAAATGCCGAATCGCCCGGTTGGCTTGACTCTCTTTCTGGGGGTTGCCGAACGCGGCCTCCAAACGATTGCAAAACCCCGTATAGTCTGCCAGCAAGGGGGAGTCTTGCCTGAGTAGCGGCAACGCCCACTTGGCCGCCTGGTCCTTTAACAAGCTAATCAAAAAGTGCACCTTGGTACGGTCGTCAGGAAAGTTCCGGGCTCGCCCCTGAATATACAGTTTGGCCTGGGCCAGGAACATGGGAAAGCTGGCCGGGGCTCCATCAAATTTCTCAGGCAAAGCCACTGGGTACTTGCCCGGAGCCGGGGCGTCGGCCCCAGAAGCCGGTAGGGCTTCCAAGCGTTGCTGAAGTGCCTCAACCGCGTCACTGAGCTGCTGCACGGTGTGAGACAAGGCCTGGTTCTCCTGGGCCAAAGCCACCAGTGCAGCCGCCTGTTCAGCCATGGCCTCTGGCTCTTCCCGAACGCACCCCGACGAAGGGGGAGTGCGGGAGGTGGCGGGAGCAAACTGTGCTGGTCCCGGGGGTAAGGTACCTTGGGTGTAGCAAAGTCCACACGAAGAGGGGCAAGGTCCGAGGCAGAGTGCCGGGCGGTGAACAGGAACGCTGGAACAGGAGGCTGTGCAGGGAACAGGAACACCGGAGGGTCGGGAACAGGAGGCCGAGCAGGGAACAGGAGTACCGGATAGTCAGGAACAGGAGGCCGAGCAGGGATCAAGAACGCAGGAAGGTCCGAAGCCAACAACGACGTTGCTCCCGCAACCTGGGGCCGGGCTGACTGGGCTTTTATCCTCTTCTAAGGCCAGGGGCGGTCCCGGCCCCCAGGAGCCCCGCCTCCTCTGGCCTTAAGGCGAGCACTCCTCCTGGGGGCAACCAGTTCCCTTCGCCTCTCTGCTCTAAACCTCTGCAGATCAGGAGAGGCCGAAGGGTTACTGGGCCCTGGAGGAGGCTCACCTGTGGCCACTGAGTCGTCAAGCCTCTCTGGGGCCAGAAGGGCTTCACCTGGGGCCAGCTCCTGATGCACTGCCACAGGTGCAGGCTCTTCAGCATCTAGGCCTGGCCCCAGTTCAGCCGGCCCTGGAGGCGGGGACTCCTGTGCAGGCCGGGATTCCTCTGTTTCATCCTCCGAATCGGAATCCCAGGCCATCACACTTTCTTTGTAATCTTGAAATAAAAAGGATGGTAAGAAACTTTTCCTTGTCTTTGTACTTTCCTGGGCAACCAGACGGGAGTTGCTGACAGCATTCTGACATCATGTGATTTGGGGCCGTGAGATCAATCTGTGATCAATCTGTGATCTTGCAAGTCAATCAATCTGAGATCAATCTGTGATCTTGCAAGTCCGTGATCTTGCATGCTGCCCCAAAGGACATATTTTTGGGCACCATTTCTGAAAAACTCTTTTTCCAGGTCTGCCATCTCATGCTGGTCACATGGGTTGTGTGGGAGCACACAGACCTGAAAGGTGGCGTCTCAGTTTTGGGCCATGTCGTATTGGAAGTTATGTTATAGGAATGCCAACTTCAGACATGTGGATGGTGAGCAGCAGAGGAAGAGACTGGGGCAGGTCATGGGGGAAGGACGATTGAGGAATTATTCTCTAACCAGGATTAAAATCCAAATTGAGAATAACTGGTGGGAAAGGGCATAATGCTCTGCTTGCGTTTAAGGAGAGCGTTACAAGTCCCACAGACTTATATTTCCCAGACCAAAAGTAACAGTGACATCAGTACAGTGCTACCTTGGTTCTCAAACGTAATCCATTCTGGAAGATCATTCGACTTCCAAAATGTTCGAAAACTGAAGCACAAAGGACTGGCTGCAAATCCAGTTAAGAAAATTGAAAAACATGGAGCGGAAGCAGTTTGACTTATGATGGGGTGTTTTTCCGAGTTTTTGGCATTTGAAAAGTGAAACGTTCTACTTCCAAGACACTCGAAAACCGAGGTACCACTGTAACCATTTAAAATCCTAACAAGAGTGAAGAAATCAGAACCATGGAATGGATCGCTATGTAATAAAGACTCAACTGACCCTCAGAAAGGATGACTCACAAGGTTTTAATTTCTTTCTGTGGACACATTAGTATAAAAAGATGAAAGATTATCTTTGGTGCATGCCTTATTTTTGTGCCTCGTGCTCACAAGAGATCCAAAATGGACCAAGAAATGGACCGTAATAATGTATTGAGTTGTGACATAACATCATTCACTTTGCTGATTCATTATATACAGTTTTTTCCAAAGGCCACAAACCACTGATGGCCAGAGATGCACCGAAACTCTAATGATTGTGCTGCAGAAACCAAAGTAGAAAAGAAATGTTTTCATATCTTCTGTCAGTGTGCAGCAAAGGGAAAAAAGGCATCTGTTGAAAAGGTTGTGACATGCCTGAAGTCTGGCAATATACCAAGGCTATTTTTGAAAGCATTTGTGAGTGAGATTAATGGTCCTATTCTTGAGGTGCCAATACAGTTTGGGCTGTAGCTCACCTTGCTTTTTGTAATCCATGACATAATAACACAAAATATTGTCTTGATCTTCCAAAGAGATCTACTTCTAAGCTAAAAGAAGCATTTGAAAGAAACAAAAAAGTACAATGCTTTTATTTTACAGTGCCATACACTGCAATTTTCCAAGAGATTTAAAGCAACATTATACATATTGGTACTAATGTCTCTTTAAATCTCTTGGAAAATTGCAGCATATGGCATTGTGAAATAAAAGCATTGTACATTTTTGTTTCTTTCAGATATTCTTTAAGACTGAGAATGGGCATTGTGGATTATATAATTTTATTCTTTCAATAACCTGAACTATAATGGAAGTTAGAATAAATGCCAAATATAATGAAAGTTAAAATACATAATGGGATACGAATACACCCAGATAGGTCCCCCCCCCCAATTGAATTTCCTCAGAAATTGGTACACTATATTAGTTATTTAAAAAAACCAACATTAGAAGCTCAGCTCAAATCTATATTGCAGGTCAATAAAGGTAGCACTAGGGATAAGGAGGGGACAGGGTGGCACTGTGGTCTAAACCACTGAGCCTAGGGCTTGCTGATCAGAAGGTCGGCGCTTCGAATCCCCGCGATGTAGTGAGCTCCCATTGTTCAGTCCCTGCTCCTGCCAACCTAGCAGTTCAAAAGCACGTCAAAGTGCAGGTAGATAAATAGGTACCACCCCGGCAGAAAGGTAAACGGCCTTTCTGTGCACTGCTCTGGTTCGCCAGAAGCGACTTAGTCATGCTGGCCACATGACCCAGAAGCTGTCTGAGGACAAACGCTGGCTCCCTCGGCCAGTAAAGCGAGATGAGTCGTCCACAACTGGACCTAACGGTCATAGGTCCCTTTACCTTTAGGGGTAAGGGGATGCATAGGTGGTTAAGGAGCAGAACCACAGACATTATTAGAGGGAAGAAGGCTTCCTTTAGAACATGGAGGTATTTTCTAAATGAGTAGAGCAAAAAGGAACACAAAGTTTGAGAAACAAAATGCTAGATGACAGTTGTTGTTGTTGTTTAGTCGTTTAGTCGTGTCTGACTCTTCGTGACCCAATGGACCAGAGCACGCCAGGCACTCCTGTCTTCCCCTTCATGGATCACTGCCTTGCCCTGGCAAAGGGCCTTGAATAACTCAGAGAAGCTATGAACTATGCTGTGCAGGGCACCCAAGATGGGCAGGTCATAGTGGAGAGTTTTGACTAAACGTGATCCACCTGGAGGAGGAACCGGCAAGCCACTCCAGTATCCCTGCCAAGAAAACTCCATGATCAAAGACAACAGGCTAGATGACAGTACGAGGTGCTAAAAAAGAATTTGAGGAGCACATTAGCAAAACATAAAGACCACCAACACCACCAACAAAATAAAATACATTAATAACAGGACAGGAAAACACATTAATAACAGGAAGCTGGCTAGGGAATTGGTTGGACTTTGGATAACAGGTGTGCTGTAAGATGATAAGGAGATTGCAAAGAAGCTGGATAAATTTTTTTGTCTCTGTCTTCATGGTGGACCTTGTAGGGCAGGAAGAACTGAGACCAATACTGGGGACAAGAGACAAAGTGGGCGGTGTAATTTGTGAGTTTTAGGGCTGTGTACACACACATGCAGGGACGCGGTTGGCGCTGTGGTCTAAACCACAGAGCCTAGGGCTTGCCAATCAGAAGGTCGGTGGTTTGAATCCCCAAGACGGGGTGAGTTCCTGTTTCTTGGTCCCTGCTCCTGCCAACCTAGCAGTTCGAAAACACGTCAAATTACAAGTAGATATGGTAAATGGGTACCACTCCGGCAGGAAGGTAAACGGTGTTTCTGTGTGCTGCTCTGGTGCTGTGGCCACATGACCCAGAAGCTGTACGCTGGCTCCCTCGGCCGGTAAAGCAAGATGAGTGCCGCAACCCCAGAGTCATCCGCAACTGGACCTAACAGTCAGGGGTCCCTTTACCTTTACACACACATGCATACACACAACAACCAATCCAGTGCACCTAACTGAACCCTGTACATGAACCTTGTATACTGCAGTATTTTCTCTATTTTCCCTTCAAGATGATGTGTAGCTACTATAAAAAAAAATTCCTTAAGCTTTAAGTGACTGGATACATGATCTGGACCTATGCACATGAAGTCACTTATTGGATCAAATGGTCAGATCCTGATAAATGTTCACAGAATGTCATGCATGAAGTGTACAACTGTTTGCTGTTTAATTAAATCTCATCTCACTATATATTTGAATATCATGATCCAACAAAACTATGTGCCATGTGGAAGGAGGACACATGTATCTAGACATTTCTTTTACTATGCCTCCAAATCAGGTCATCGAACCAAAGAGGCAAGCTGCAGAACAATGGCTTGCCTCTTCAGTTCTCATACCCAATTGCAGTGTAAATGTCAAAGAAATTTCCACCCATGTAGACAATGTTTCCTTTATACCAATAGTTTTGCTGGATCCTCACCTATATCATATATTTCCAGTTGCAACACTGCTGCATTTATAGTCATTTTAATTAGTGATATAATCCACTTTAAAGCTGCAGGGAGGCAAGATGAATTTTTAAAAAAATAAATATATTACATTAGAATCGTTACAATATTTATATTGCTTTCTCATTGCTAGCGAATACGCTGCTGTGTAAATTGAATCCAGCCTTCATTTCAAACAAAAATGTGGTGTGACCTTGTTAGCCAAGTTTATATTTCTGTTTCAAGTTCATTGGGATTGGAGCATTTGAATTATCTTCCTTGCCATCACAATATGGCATACAATTCTGAATGCCAGATTTAGTTGACCGATGGGAAATGGAAATGAAAAATTGCCCTGGGCTATGGGAATGTAACTGCATTACATTCTTGGCAGTGGTCACTTTCTATTACATTATGATTATTTTATTACTAAGCATATCAAAAAAGCCTTAAGATTCTTGAGGGGGAAAAAACCCCTCTATGCCAGTATGTTTTGCTCCCAGAAAATAAATATTTGCAATATAATTTCTCAAGTAAGTAATTATCTAAGTAATTATGTTATGTGCAGTGATTATACAACACAATATGTAATCTACCAATGATCTCAAAAGTTAATAGGTGGCAGAGAAAATACATATTGTAATATTATTGTATTGTGGAAATTTCCTCATGAAAATAAAACTGAGGGGAATCTAATTTCTGATCTAGCTGGATAACCTAGCTTGACTTTTGAAACTTTCTCCAGTTTTAATTTTTATTGATACAATCCCTCTTGAAAGGAATCATATCCGACTTTAAAGTAAGCCCAAAATGTAATTATGATTCATTCTGATCAGGACAATGTGTTATAGCTCTGAAAAATTAATCATAGATTTTAATCTACCAATTAAAAAGTATAATATCACAGCTATTCTATCTGAATCAAAAGGTCAAGGTTCCAATAGGAATAAATGAGGCTCATTTTATCATACTCCCTTTTACTAAAAGCATTACACTTTTTCCAGACTGTTGCTGTTTGTCAATCTGTGGCACAATATAAAGCCAATAGTCGGATTTACTTTCAGGTAAACACACACTGGACTTCACTGTAAGTCACATTTGTTCCAGTTGAAATAGATGGAACTTAAGTTAGCCATCCTTGAAACCAATAGGAAGTAAGTCATGGCTAACTTCCATCTGGAGAATCTAACCCAGGGTGTGTAGTGGGTTGACAGTGGACTAGGGACATCTGGTAGCCTTGAGCAAGTGATGAACCCTCCAAGCAACAGATAGAACAGAGAGATAAAGTTGTATTGTCGTCTGCATATTGGTGACACCCAGAGCTTTTTTCCAACAGGAACTCAGGGGAACTCAGTTGTCAGGTGGGTTCCAGCAGCTCTTAGGTAGGTGCCATTGCTGCTCTAAGAGAACAAGGGAGGCATTCATGGTGAGTTAGTTAGCATTGGTGACACCTCATTCCAAATCTACTGTTAACAGATTCAACCATTTCAGATACATGCTCCATAGCACGGTGAACCTGATGAAACAGTGTCGGACTCAACAGGAATATTTCCATGGCACCAAACAACAGACATCAAATCAGCAAACCCTGATATATTTTCTGGTTAGGTCAAATGCATGCTTTTACAATTCAATTATTTCAGAATCAAATATTCTCTTTAAAACATCTCTTTAAAACATTATCTGCTGGTTATAAGTATTTTGTACTAGTAACACAAGAGGTAGGGAGTCCAATACCCGCCATATGCAAAAAAACCCTCCTCATTCCCCATAATTATTTAGGAATGGGTGGCATAAAAAATGTAAACTATTGTCTTTAGTAATCTCATCTCTTTCCATGGATCTCTCCAACTCATTCGAATACCTGCCTGGAGGGGGAGGAATTGCTACTTTGAAACCTGTTCTGAGACTGTCATGGAACTGAGTAGAAGTATGGAAAGACAGAGAAGAGAGCCAAAATTGATTCATGGGTGGTATACAGTGGTACCTCAGGTTACATACGCTTCAGGTTGCATACGCTTCAGGTTACAGACTCTGCTAACCCAGAAATATTACCTCAGGTTAAGAACTTTTCTTCAGGATGAGAACAGAAATCGTGCAGTGGCAGCACAGTGGCAGCAGGAGGTCCCATTAGCTAAAGTGGTGCTTCAGGTTAAGAACAGTTTCAGGTTGAGAACAGACCTCCAGAACGAATGAAGTTCTTAACCCAAGGTACCACTTTAACTATCTCAATTCTTTGCAGAAGCTTACGAAAAGCTTGGCCTATCACTCAACATCCCAAAAACCAAAGTGCTGCACAATCAGGTACAAAATAACCCCTCTGCAGCACCACAAATCCAACCCAATGGTGTAATGTTGAAAAATGTCAATCACTTCTCATACCTAGGCAGTTATCTTTCCACAAGGGCCAACATTGATGCTGAAATCCAGCATTGCCTGAGCTCTGTGAGTGCGGCTTTCTCCCGGCTGAAGTGCAGAGTGTTTGAGGACCGGGACATTCGCAGGGAAACCAAAATGCTTGTTTGCAAAGCTATTGTACTGCCAACCTTACTATATGCTTGTGAAACATGGACCAATCTAAAAAAATGTAAACACTGACAACTGGGAAACACTGGCCTGTGAGCGCTCCAGTTGGAGAACAGCCTTTACCAAAGGTGTCATGGGCTTTGAAGACACTCAAACTCAGGACGCAAGGGAGAAACGTGCTAAGAGGAAGGCACGCTTGGCAAATCCATACCATGATCAACTTCCGC